>NC_033802.1:17540667-17581992 GCF_001876935.1 Asparagus officinalis | reverse complement strand
TGTGTGTGTGTGCGTGTGTGTGTGTGTGTGTGTGTGTTAGACCCTAGAGGGGGGAGAGGGGGTGATTAGGGTCTTATGCTAATCCAATCCGATTTTATACCAATTAAAACAAATTAACAAGTTATTTTTACAAGATAGATATATAATATGATATGAATTAACACAAGAGGTATATGATGAAATATATGCAAGGATATATAAATTAACACAAGGGTAAACAATCTAAACTAAGGATTCAATTGTAATAGGGCAATATAAAAAATGCAAACACACAATATAATTACGGAGTTCGGACCTTCCGTCCTACATCTCCGCTCCCCACTCCCGGGGAGAAATCCACTATCACAACCGGGTTTTCTACGCTTACCCGAACAACGTTTACACCTCACACTCAGTTTTCTAGCTAACCGAAAACTTTACAATCTCACACTCTTGCAATCCTACTTTACACCCTCTTAAGTATTGGTATCTAGTCCGTGTCTCCCTCAAGTGTTAGGAATTACAACCTCTCTCTAGGCATTACCACCTACTGCACTCCTCTTGGGAAGACCCCGTCTCTCACCACACACTTCTCTCGGTATATAAGTGTATTACAAAGTGATCTTCACAAATAGGCTCACAATACAACAAATGATTTGTTCTCTACAATAGATGAGAACACAATTGAGCTCGCTCTCAATGTCACAAACCCACAACCCAAATTATATTATGAATGTAAATACAATAAGCTCAATAGGTTGTGTGTGAACAAATAGATAAATCAAAACAAGTCTAAACTCAATTTAATCTAGCAAAATAAATATGATAAGTTAAGCATAAATAAGCTAGATAAAGAATTTAAGAAAACTTCTCTAAAACAAGAGTGGAGGGATGTAGATTGAAGCCCAAACAAAATTGATGATCTCCTCAAACTCTTGTGAAATTCTCTTCACAAACAAACTCTTAAACACTCTTTTAAACAAACACAAAACAAGCTTAAACCCTTGTTAAACTCTTTTAAAACATTCTTTTTGATTCCCATGAAGGATGAGAGCAATGGGGTATATATAGCCACCCAAAACCTCAGCCAAAAAAACCAATAAAAAGGACCAAAAAGCCTACAGAATTAGAAATCAGATTCTGTACAAAAATGACCGTTGGGCGATCGGGGGTCGACCGTGGGAATTTCACGGTCGGCCGCGAGCAACAACAGAAACTAAATACAGCTCTGGACATCAGCCGGTCGACCGTGACGGTCGACCGTGACGGTCGACCATGAAACTCTCTGGACTTCATTCGGTCGACCGTCATGGTCGACCGCGAGCCTCTGAAAACTATTCTGAGTCTCTGGACTCAAGAATTATTATGGCAACTTAGTGTAGGCATGCATTAATGCTAATCATATGGCAAAGCAGTTCATTGATGGATATAATCACTATCGGATTTCTGAACCGCTTACCACACTAGGGCTATCTGCCTAGTGGCTGTGTGGCCATCGATGATTGATGCTGCTAATAGAACTTGAAGAGGAAACCGGCCAAAGCTTTTGCCGGGATTGCCTCCAAGTCCCCTTTTGATATACTTCAATAAGTTTCCATAAGGTGTAAGCACTATCAAAATGAACAAAAATTCGTTAGAAATACATGGGTTCAAAAAGCATTATGGCAAAGAGTTCTAACATTAACTTGTTCATTGTAAAATTTTCTTAATCATTGATTGCTTCCACTTAGATTTCTCCAATGTGGGCAGCAATAATAAAGCACAATTCAAATAAGCTTCCCATAAAGTCGAGTATTTACTAGATCTTCAACAAATATTTTAAAATTTAGAGTACACCAAGATTGAGCATAATGAAAATTTGCTATATTTTGGAGGCAATATTTGGATTATGCCTAAACGAAATAGCATTTATATTCAATGATATATATTGTGAATAATATTTGCAAGCAAGACAAATACATATAACTAGATTAGCACAAATAAAATAACTTGGATCTTTAACTCAAGTGATTAGACCTTAAATCAAAGAGGCAGCAAGTCTCTGATAACCATATATATATATATAAATATATATATATATATATACAAAGAAACCAATAAAATGTGTGTGCATATTATATTGAGCTTAAAGTACCAACACACATAATATAACACATAAACTAAATGTTACTCAAGCAATCTTGGTCTTCAATAAGCTTGACTTGGTACACTTGCGGATGAAGCTTAAACTTGGATCTTGAACTTGAATTACATTGCTTCAACCACTATATCCGCCAACCTCCATTTGATATGATCGTTATGGCGCAATCTATCCAACCTCCAACATGTTGTTTGTCTACAATTGATACAAAAACACAAACACTAGAAAAAAAACATTAGAAGTAAATTGTTTGTAAATCATCATTAAAACAAGAAGGCCAACAATCTCCCCCTTTTTGATGATGACAAATAATTTACAAAAAGATATATGCATGAAAGGAAATTAATATTGTAATTTATAATTATCATGCATATAAACAAGAAAGGCTCTACTCATAATATTTCTCCCCCTTTGACAACATTAAAAAGAGGACAAAAGATGAAGAGAGCGAAAGCTCCCCCTATAAATAAGCATGGGTGAGTATAAAACAAGTATAAGAATTGCTCCCCCTATCAAAATGCCTTAATGGATATATGAAATGAATGCTAAGGTAAAAATATGTGAGTAAGCATAAATGAAAGATATGCTAAACATAACTCACATACAAATAAGATAATGAGAACACATATTGATATGTCATTATGAAATAATATCTCATTACTCAAACATAAAAACCATGTATGAATAAATTTATGAAAACAAAGGAATAAGGAAAATATGAGAACCATGAAAAAAGTTTTCAAATGAAAACAAATCACTCAAATGAAATCATAAATCAAGATTTGAGTACAAAAACAATGTTTGATCAAAAAGAAAATTTTCTTTGTATAACTTGATCAAACCACTCATAGAATACATTATAAGGCACGAATAGATGATCCATGAGCACAAACATATAAATATCATCATATAAGTAAAATATAATAAATTCAAAGAAACAAATCAAAACAAAATCTTTGACAAAAGAATTTCAAGAGAGACAACAATATATCAAGCTCTTAAGCTTGTTCCAACCCATATAATCATTCTAGCATCCGGTAAACATAATCTGAGAATAAACACCCAACAAACCCGGGGGGGGTTATATAAACACAAACCTCTCATCAAAATAGAAACTAATAATCATGAAAACAAAAGAATTGATCAAAGAAAAATTATTTTCATGTTCAAAGATTTCAAAGTATAATTTTCAAAACCAAGAAAAAAATAATAATAAGAATCTTGGTTTAAAAAGATTTTGGCACACAAGCATTTTTGATGCCGGATTGTTTAGGGACATGACCCCTATCAATAAAGCTCAAAGCCCTTGGGTTATGACCTCATTTGGGCGCATGTGGTGTACTAACACGGTCAAAATAATATTCACTCAAATGACCCTTTCGATTGCAATTCGTGCAATGAAAAGAGTGAAAAGACTTGTGTTGACCAAGTGAGCGTATACGAAAATCATTTGCAAATAAAGATTGCCTTTTAAATTCATTTGCAAATGGGAAACCTCATTAAACAAAGGTGGTCTTTTGGAACATTTTGCAAAATAGGAGCTTTTTTAACATCAAAAGAAAATTAAGTAAGATGTCCAAACCTACCACAAACATCACATTTAAAAATATGTGATCTACTAGAAGTATTTGGCAAACTAGAATTCTTTTTCAAATCAAAGCAAAACTTTACCAAATGGCCAAACCGACCACAAAAATCACAATGATACATACTAGCATGCTTATGATGAACATTATGTGCATGTGCATGAGTATGTGATGAAGAATCCTTATGAGATGCATAAACAAAATTAATATGAGCCTTAGTGGGTTTATGTGCATCATAGCAAAATTTAGCAAGATGGTCTTTTCGGCCGCAAATAAAGCATTTATAAATTTTGATATACATGTGTGCATGATGTATAGTATGTTTAGATGTAGTAGCATGAGATTTAGCACACATGTCTATAAGCTTGTTATTATTGGCAATGCATGATTTAAGAGTTGAATCTAAAGATGATATTCTATTTTTAACATTATTCAACTCATCATTAGGCACATATGCATTAACATTAGAAGTAGAACATATATGATCATTTCTAAAAGAATTAAACTCATTTCTAATGTTCTCTACTTCTAATATGGCATTATTCTTCATGAGATAAGCTAGAAATGGATGAGATCAATTTTTCATTTTCCAAATTTAATAAGTCATTGTTTTCTTTAAGCATAGTATTTTTTTTTTGCAATGACATCAAATTTGGAACCTAACAACTCATGATCGGATTTCAAATTAACATGCTTGCTTTTTAAATCCATAAAATTATTATGCAACTTAGTGTAGGCATGCATTAATCTATCATATGCACAAGCAAGTTCATTGATGGATATATCACTATCGGATTCTGAATCGCTTACCACACTAGGGCTATCGCCTAGTGGCCATGTGCATGATGATGATGCTCCAATAGAACTTGAAGAGAAAGCCGCCAAAGCTTTTCGGATCGCCTCCAAGTCCCCTTGATGTGCTTTAATAAGTTTCCATAAGGTGTAAGCACTATCAAAATGAACAAATTCGTTAGAAATACATGGTTCAAAAGCATTATGCAAGAGTTCTAACATTAACTTGTTCATTGTAAATATTTTCTTATCATGATTTCTTCACTTGGATTTCTCCAATGTGGGTACAATATAAGCACAATCAATAACTTCCTATAAGTTGATATTTCTAGATTCAACAAATATTTTAAATTTAGAGTACTATTAAGCATAAGGGAAATTTCTATATTTTGGAGCAATATTTAGATTATAGCCTAAACGAAATACATTTATATTCATGAAATTTCTATATTTTGGAGCAATATTTAGATTATAGCCTAAACGAAATACATTTATATTCATGATATATATGTGAATATATGCAAGCAAGACAAATACAATTGCAAGCAAGACAAATGTAATAATAACTAGATTAGCACAAATAAGATAACTTAGATCTTTAACTCAAGGTGATTAGACCTTAAATCAAAGAGCACTAAGCTCTAATACTAATTGTTAGACCCTAGAGAGGGGGGGTGATTAGGGTCTTATGCTAATCTAATCCGATTTTATGCTAATTAAAATTAATTAATAAATTATTCTTGCAAGATAGATATACAATATGTTACAAGCAAGAATAAGTAATATGAACAAAGGGATATATCCTAGTAATGAGATATATGATGAAATATATGCAAGGAAATATAAACAACACAAGGGTAAACAATCTAAACTAAAGATACAATTGTGATAGGGTAATATAAACAATAGAAACACATAATATGATCACGGAGTTCGGAACTTCCGTCCTACGTCTTCGCTCCCCACTCCCGGGGAGAAATCCACTACCACAACCGGGTTTTCTACGCTTACCCGAACAACGTTTACACCTCACACTCTGTTTCCTAGCTAACCGAAAACTTTACAATCAACACTCTTGCAATCCCACTCTACACCCTTTCAAGTGTTGGTCACAGACGTGTCTCCCTCAAGTGTTAGAAATTACAACCTCTCTCTAGGTATGTTACCTACCCCACTTCTCTTGGGACGATCCCCGACTCACACCACACACTTCTCTCGGTGTATAAGTGTATTACAAAGTGGACCTCAAAATTAAGCACGAATACAACAATAGTTATTCTCTACAATAGATGAGAACTCAATTAACCTCACTCTCAATGTCACAAACCCATAACCCAAATTATACTATGAATGTAAATACACTAAGCTCAATAGGTTGTGTGTGAACAAAGAGATAAATCAAAACGAGTCTAAACTCAATTTAATCTAGCAAAATAAATATAATAAGTTAAGCATAAATAAGCTAGATAAAGAGTTTAAGAAAACTTCTCTAAAACAATAGTGGAGGGATGTAGATTGAAGCCCAAACAAGATTAGATAAAGAGTTTAAGAAAACTTCTCTAAAACAATAGTGGAGGGATGTAGATTGAAGCCCAAACAAGATTGATGATCTCCTCAAACTCTTGTGAAATTCTCTTCACAAACAAACTCTTAAACACTCTTTTAAATAAACACAAAACAAGCTTAAACCCTTGTTAAACTCTTTTAAAACATTCTTTTTGGATAGTAGAAAATAGTTATGGAAAAGGGGTATATATAGGGAAGAAGAAAACAACCAAAAAAATCCCAAAACCCCACTAAAAAATAAAAATCAGCAAGTTACCGTTACTGTGCAATGGTAACTTCGACGGTCAACCGAGGCGGTCAACCGTGAGAAATAAAACTGCAAAACTACTCTTTGAACTACAGACGGTCGACCATGGTGGTCGACCACACTGTACCATGATCGACTGTAGCGGTCGACCGTACTGTTCACGGACTGTTTCTGATTTTGACAGATTCCGGAATTTTGTGTATCTGACATTGTAAAATCAATTAGAAATAGTAAATCAACTCTACAAATCATGAAAATTTGAAGAAAGGTTCTAGACATGTAGATAAACATGTTAGAGAAATAATTTCTGAAATATCATTTCCCAGTTGAGAGAAATAACTATTTGAACATAGATATATAGTTTCTAAAAAAACTGCTGAAAACTTAGTTTTGTAAATTCAATTGAAAATAACAAAACAACTCCAAAATTAGTAAAACTTGATAAAATGTTTGTATATATGAATATAAACATGTAAACAAAGAAATTTTTCAAATCGCATTTTCCAATTGTGAAAACGCATCAGTTTTGTAAAAACATGCACGAACATGAGCTTATTAAAAACTTGATTTTGAAAATTCAAATAAACATAACAAATTAATTCCAAAATTGATAAAACTTTGGGAAACATTTATAAACATGAAATTAAACATGTTAGAAAAAGAATTTCTTAAATTGAGTTTCCCATTTGTGAAAATATGATATACATGAAATTTGATGTTTTGACATAAATAATGTTTTGAAACCCTATGAAATAATTTTATAGACTTAATGAAATATGTATATAATGATTGTTAAGTCTATAAACTAAAACTTGTGTTTATATATAACTATATATATAAAAACCAAATATGTGTGTGTATATATGATTGAGCTTAAAGTACTAACACACATAATATAAAACATAAACTAAATATACCCAAGCTTGATAGATCTTCGATGTAGCTCAACTTGGTACACTTGCGGATGAAGCTAGAACTTGGATCTTTAATTTGAATTGTATAGGCTTCACTCCACAATTCTGTCAACCTCCATTTGATATGATCGTGAATGCTCGATTCCATCCATCCTCCAACATGTTGTTTGTCTACAATAAATAAATAAACACAAACACTAGACAAACAATATTAGATGTAAATTGTTTATAAATCATCATCAAAACAAGAAGGGCAACATTATTGGTGTCATGCATTTTGAATTTCTTAATGAATTTAGACTCTTGATTTGTGAAGTTTTCTTTTCTAGCAATCAATTATTCTTTAGCAACTTTCTTAACCCTATGATTCAAGGTTGAGGTATGAAATTTTGGTTGTTATTTATTTTCCAAAAAAGTAAATTCATTAAGAAAGAGTTCTTCAAAATTTAGTTCACAGCAGCAAATGTTTAATACAGTTTCCTTATTTTAACAAACCAGATCTACTTCTTCTAAAAACTCCAACTTCTTACCAAAAATTTCCTTAAAACTCAAATCTGACTCTTCTTCTTCATCTTCTTCTGATCTTTCCTAAATATAATTTATTTCTAGAGGCTAATTATTTGGTTGGTCCCCTGGATTAAAAATATTAAGATCAGCAGTCAAATTCCCAAAGGATAGCTTCATTTTGACCAGTTCTACAGTTGATGAGAGTATTAGAAGTGGCTAAGAATGGCCGTCCTAAGATGACAAGTACCTTTCCTTTAGGATTGGAAACGTGCTGTGTTTTCAAGATTATAAAATCTACTGGAAAAAAAAATCTCCAACCTTAATCAGAACATCCTCTAACTCACCCATAGGGACCTTGACAGATCTATCAACTAACTGTATGGTGTATCGGGTTGGTTTCAGTATACCTAGACCTAATTACTGGTAGACTGAATATGGAAGCAAATTGATATTGTCCCTAAGTCTAAAAGCACATTATCAATGTGAGTATTACTAATGACACATGAAATGATGGGGGAACATGGATCTTTACGTTTCAAAGGTATGGGATTTGAGAGCATGTCACTGATATTGGAAGCCAAAAAGACTTTTTTGGAACATTTATTCTCCTCTTCTTAGTGCATAATTCTTTTAGCATAAGATGGAATTTATTCAATTACATCTAAGAGATGAATGTTAACCTTAACTTGCTTGAATGTTTCTAGGATCTTCTCCTCCTGAGGGGATTGTTTCCTAGGCCTGAGTCTATTTGGAAAGGGAGTAACTGGTCTAAATCTATCAAAAATTAGCTCAGGTCCAGGTTCTTGTTCATCTGAGAGGGGTGATTGTTAAATAGATTCATCAGAAGGAGAAGGAATTTATTCTGGATCAAGACTTGGAGGTGTTCTCACTTGAATATCGACCTGTTTACCTGACCGAAGTGAATGAATTGCATTCACTTGAGCTTCATAGGATGAGCTGCATCCTGTTGTAGAACCCCAAAATTTTTATATGAATATGTTAATTATTAGTAAATAATTATTTCTTTCATGATAAATAGCTTGAGGTCATTGATTTACATGATAACAAGTTATTTGAGATGATATGAGAATATGAGTGTAGAGTTTTATTCGTTGGGTTTGCAAATAAGCAAAACATGCATAAAAACTAAAATTTTCTAGATCGGTCGACACATCAGTCGACTGACTGTATCAGTCGACTGATACGCTGATTTCCAGTTTTTACAGGTTTCGGGTCTGTTTTGATTTGGTTCGGGTTTAGGTCGGGTTTACCTGTTCATATATATTATCTTTCACCCGAAATCATCCCCTCTCATCTTCAGATCAGAGAAAACCTTAGCCCCTCTCCCCTATCTAAAACCCAAGTTTTGCTCTTGGTGATTTGGGGAAGAACTTGGAGGATTTTCGTCGAAATCTTCTCGTTGCAGCGAAGGGGAACCTCTCTCTCTCTCTCTCAGATCTAGGAGTTTCTCATCACCCCAGAGGCGAGTAACATCTCGCCCAACTTTGTCCTATTTTCCTAAACGTTTTCAAAGGGTTTTTATGAGTTTTGATGAGCCAAAAAATGTAATTTTTGTATAAAGAATTGATTTTTATAGCATATAGTGGAAGATATGTGATTTCAGAATATTAAAAACCCACCAACGTTTTGTGAATCGAAGATCTTGATCTGAAATGTTTTTATAAGAGATTTAACATGAGTTTTGTTTTAAAAATGTTTTAAAACATAAATACACATGTTTAGGGTTTTGTTTATGTATTCACACATGGGATTTTTGTTTCAATTTAGTTCGTACATGTTAATATCAGTATTTTCATGCTTGGGATTGATGGGGATGAGTTTAGATCGAATTTTGTGTAAATAGCAACCTGTGCAGAGTTTCTGCAGTCTATCGGTCGACTGATCAGTCGACCGACGGGCAAATTTTCAGTCATCAGTCGACTGATCAGTCGACTGACGGGCTGATTTTGTTTTCTCAGCTTCTCACTCGACTGATCAGTCGACTGGTGAGCTGAGGCTGTGCTGCCTGAGCCTTATCGGTCGACATATGAGTCGACTGACGTCATCAGTCGACACATCAGTCGACTGATGAGGTGTTTTACAGATTTTTGATCTGTTTGAGTTGCTTTTCGGGGTCGCCTCGATGATCTAACACTAGTTTACAAATGTATTTAATTTATCTGTACATGTGAGTTGACTTTTGACACAAGTTTAGACATGTACACCGAGACGCGTGTGAGTATAGAATATGTATATCAGTCCGCATATACTTTTCACAGTTACACAGTCCTCGTGTTGGACTATAATCCATAGAAGTCCTCGTGTTGGACTATAATCCATTTCAGTCCTCGTGTTGGACATTTGCCACTTATTCTATGTGTTTGGAAACCACAGTATTTAGTTCCTGTATCGGACATATTTCTTAACCCTGTATATGACTTTCTCCCAGGAGTTTATGACATGACACTTATGTAGATTATAACATGACATACATGTAAGTAATAACATGATGCTCATGCAAGTTATGACATGGCACTGTATTTATGCTCTGAGATAAGTTGTATTTCCATTATTATTGTTCATGTACTAGAACCTCAGGTTTGGTGTTTAGAGATTTACAATTTGAGATACAAGGTATATACATGAGGGTTTCCTTGTTTGGATTATTTCGCTCGACGTACCTATGCTCATGTTGTAAATTTCTAAATACTAAAACCCTCTTTAGTAAGATCAATGATTTTAGATCTATTATACTTGAGACTTGTTGAGTATTCCAGTTATCTATTCAGACATTGGCTATGTATTTCTGTATGTTGGATGATGAGATATTTATGTGATCACTATCACTTTATCAGTTATTTCTTGCACTATCTTTTACTTGCTTTTGTACCTACACCTATTGTTGACTCTGCTAGATAGATGATAATTGTGATGGTGAAACATGTTATTGCATGGTGACGTGCAAGGCAGGTTTGACATTCTTGGTTTCACCTTGGACTGCAGCCTTGTGTGAACCTAGGGGCGTCACAGTTGGTATTAGAGCTCTAGTTCAAGTATCCTTAGGATCATCCTGTGTCGAGTCGTGGAGCTAGGATAAAGTTTCTTAGGATTCATGTATAGAGTCCGTAAGAATTTCCTAGTATGAGTGAGGACGATATATGCGTATATCTCAAAATTTGAGAATTTTTTTTATAACGACTATTTTTGTACAAGTTTAAAGTATTTGTGCAAATACTATATGTTGTGAAAATCGTATTATGATACGCTATTTATAGAGGTCTATTTTGACTCATAAACTCTTATTTTCTTATGACCAGAGAGAGATGGCAGGACGTGGTAGGCCTCATACTCGGAGAGCTGGCCAGGCAGAGTCACAGCAGACTCTCTCTGAGCAGCAGCCAGCTCAATCCGAGCCTCAGCAGGTACCACCCGAGCCGCAGCAGGCTCCTCAGTATTTTGTGGATATCATGGCTCCTTTTATTGCCCGGATGACAGCCATTGAGGAGTTGGTGATGACTCATATAGTACCACGGACACCACCACCACCGGTAGCTCAGCAGCAGGGGATACCCGTCGTTCCTGTTAGAGAGAGAGCCCCAGAGATAACGCCTACAGCTGTTCCTCTAGCAGTCCCAGATAGAGCCACAGAGCAGGAGGCTTGGCTCCGTATGGTAGAGAGATACCAGAAGATGAGGGCACCAGAGTTTCAGGGATCACCAGACCCTCTTGCAGCCCATAAGTAGAAGGAAGATGTGGGCAATATTCTTGACATACTCAGTGTAGATTCAGTCCAGAAGCAGAGGTTGGCATCCTATAGTCTGAAGGGAGATGCCGGGAGATGGTACCGACTGCAGTTTACTCCAGAGGATGACCCTCACATGGGAGGACTTCATATACTTCTTCGATGGGCAGTATATTTCTTCTGCAGCACGGACTGGGAAGGAGCTTGAGTTGTCCCGATTGACTCAGGGGGACATGACAGTGGCAGATTTTGAGAGCAGGTTCATGGAGTTGCTACATTTCACGGGTATGTGGCAGACAGGAGAGCGTCAGGCTCAGATGTTCTTAGCAGGGCTACACCCTAATCTCCGCCGATACCTAGTTTCGAGGAGGTTCTATTCAGTTAGGGAGGTAGCTGAGGCCACCACTTCACAGGAGATTGAGACTAGCATGTTCCAGAAGGATAAGGAAGGGAAGGCCAAGGCAGGGCAGAGCAGTGACAAAGGCAAGAACAAGAGATCTTTTTCTGGACATCAGCAGCAGCATCAGGGCTCTTATAAGAAGGGACCCCAGCAGGATCAGAGAGCGCATCAGCAGCGCAAGTTCTAGGGATCTTGTTTTAACTGTCACAAGGTCGGGCATAAGGCATCGGAGTGTCGTAGAGCACTAGCAGGAGCCCAGCAGGGCAACGGTCCGAACCAGCAGCAGCGCCAGCAGGGCAGAGGTCAGGGCCAGCAGAACAGACTCGAGGCACCACCAGCAGCTCAGAGGACTGAGGGGCAGATTCGAGCAGTTCAGGAGGTTCCTCAGGGACAGATTGTCCCATATTCTCCATCTCCAGTAGCAGAGCAGTCTTCAGTCACAGGCAGGGTTTATGCAGTAGTTCAAGTTGCGAGCGTCCGACGGGTCCGAGATGATTGTAGCCGCCTCTCAGGGCAACCGATTTGCGGAGTTATTTCTGGCGTACATCGAGGAGGTGATGCGACGGGATCAGGGTGCTGAGTTATTAGAGACTAGAGTTGTCTCAGAGTATCAGGATGTCTTTCAGGACATACCTGGATTACCTCCGGTGAGAGAGGTAGAGTTATGTATTGAGTTACAGCCAGGCATAACCCCGATATCACGCGTACCCTATCGTATGGCACCAGCTGAGATGAGGGAGCTTCAGACCTAGTTGGATGAGTTGTTAGCTTAGGGTTTTATTCGCCAGAGTCATTCTCCGTGGGGCGCGCCGGTCCTCTTCGTGAAGAAGAAGGACGGTAGTATGAGATTATGCATAGATTATAGAGAGTTGAACAAGGTCACTATCCGGAATAGGTACCCACTACCTAGGATTGATGACTTGTTTGACCAGTTGTAGGGAGCATAGTATTTCTCGAAGATTGATCTTCGTTCTGGCTATCATCAGTTGCGGGTTCGGGAGATGGATATTCCTAAGACCGCCTTTCTTACTAGATATGGATCTTTTGAGTTCTTGGTCATGCCATTTGGGTTGACCAATGCACCCGCGGTATTCATGGACTTGATGAACCGGGTTTTCCGTCCCTTCTTAAATCAGTTTGTGATCGTTTTTATTGATGATATTCTCATTTACTCGAGATCGGAGGCAGATCACGAGGAGCATCTACGGATAGCGTTGAGGACTCTGCAGGAGCATCAGCTGTATGCCAAGTTCAGCAAGTGCGAATTTTGGCTTTCAGAAGTCATATTTCTTGGCCACGTCATCAGTAGAGAGGGCATAGCAGTGGACCCGGCAAAGGTCACGGCAGTTCTTGATTTGGAGTCACCGAAGACGGTGACAGAGATTTGCAGCTTTTTGGCTTTAGCTGGATATTACAGGAAGTTCATTCAGGACTTCTCAAAGATTTCGACGCCGATTACACACCTTACGAAGAAGGATGTACAGTTCATATGGAGAATGGAGTGCCAGAAGGCCTTTGATATATTGAAGGCTAAGTTGACTACAGCGCCGGTTTTGACTATTCCGAGCAGCGACAGGACATTCGTCGTATATACAGATGCATCGTTGGTAGGCTTAGGAGGCGTATTGATGCAGACTCAGAGGGTAGTAGCTTATATCTCAAGGCAGTTGAGGGTGCATGAGCAGAACTATCCCACTCATGACTTGGAGTTAGCAACAGTAGTATTTGCGCTGAAGTCATGGAGGCACTACTTATATGGAGTGCAGTTTGAGTTATTCACAGACCATCAGAGTCTGAAGTACCTCTTTTCTCAGAAGGAACTCAATCAGAGACAGAGAAGGTGGGTTGAGTTTATCAAGGACTACGAGTTCGAGAGACAGAGAAGGTGGGTTGAGTTTATCAAGGACTACGAGTTCGCGATTCAGTATCATCCGGGGAAGGAGAACGTCGTAGCAGATGCCTTAAGCAGGAAGCGTCGACATCAGATTTCAGCTTTAAGGTGTTCATTGCATCGGGATCTTATCACTCTTAGCCAGTTTGATTTTAGACCCAAGATTGGAGGAACCAGTGCATTTTTGGGAGCTGTGTCAGTACAGCCATCGTCTATTGAGTTTTAAGAAGGCTTAGGTTTGTGTTGTGAGGAATTAATGATTTGTGGGCTAAGGAAAGGGTGATGAAATCCCTCACCTTATCTTGATTATGGGGTTTTACCCTTAAAAATATTTTCAAGTGTGTGCCAAATCAAGATGCTCAAATCACTTTGGTGAATTCCTACTAACTATATGCCGTGCAACCCTATGAATTAAAAGTGACTAAAAAGGATGGTAAAAAGAAAATCTTTTTCTATTAGGGTTAACAATCAAACAACTATGAAAAAGGGGAAAATTGTTTGAATTTATTATCTTTGTTAGTAAATATCCAAGTGGAGGGTGGATTTTATTATGGTCGACAAAAATAAATTTTTTTAGATCCTAATTATCTTTAATTGTGAAGCTAACTAAAAAGGGTAGAATTGAAAATACTAGAAAGAAGAGTTACCCAAAAACAATTCTTCAAGATCTTGATCTCCAATCCAAGATTTTTAAGCTCCAAGCAGTTCCTTCAAAAGAAAACACACAAGTTAAAGAACTAAACTAATGTAGGCATATAAAAATTTGCTTATAGGTCCCTTAACTCAGCTCGGCACGAACCGACAAACCAACGAGGCGACGAGATCGATGAATCGCACGCAAGCAACGAAATACATCCATTCGCGTGCGGGATCAAGCCAAGTGTTCGAAGAGTCAACGAGTCATCCAACCGAGAGCGGACTCGGACGAATCACGATCGAATCAAGATCAGTTTCGGACTCAGATTCAGAAGTGGATTTACTGCCTAATCGGGATCCGGACTTACTGCCAAATCTGGAATCAAGTCAACGAGTCGTTTCCAGGTCAATCAACCACACAACAGAAACACAACCGAATCAAGTCCAGATCAACAACGAAACACAGAACCGGACAACGGAAAATGACGGAACGAACAACACCCGGAGGGGCTCGGCCGAAACCGAGCCACCTCAAGGTGGCTCGGCCCAAGCTGAGCCACCCTGAGGTGGCTCGGTGGCCGAGCCACCCCAGGGAGAGAGGCGAAGCCCTGCTGGATTGGAGACTCGGAACTTAAAAAAGATTGAAACTTTGGGACTTCGGGGACTCACTCCTTCAGATCTGGTGCTCGGCGATCATCAACGTCAAATAAGGCAGGTGTTCGAGAGGATCGGATCTCAGATCTACGTTGCTACACTCCGGATCTAAGCTTGGTCTTAGATCCCGAGACTTGGACGATTGTTTCCTTGGTGAAACAATCCTCCCCGGCTATTATTTCCTTGGTGAAATAATACCCGTTGTACTGCGTAGATCCGACCGGATCTAGATCGCGCGGTGGTCCACGGCAAACAACCCCGGCGCAGGCAAAGAACCCACAAAGCGAGCGACCGCAAAACAGGAGCTCGTGATTCGTTCGACAAACAAGGAAACAAAGTTGTAATTTTCATTTCTTTTCAATTTGATTTTCGTTGTAACCGGATCTTATAAAAAGACCGGATCTTTTGTAACTCAAAAAGTTGTAACTCAAGATGACAATGGAATCAATAACAAAGAAACCTACGATTTTCCCCGCGAACAATCTGGCGACCACAGTGGGAGCCAACGATCTCATTGCCGAGATCGTTGCGTCGCAGCCGCGGATCTCGATCCCGGTCGAGGAGGAGGTCGAGTATGAGTTCGACCAACAAAAGTTCGAGGAGTACCTTTCATCCTCTTCCGGATCTACCTCCCCTCGCAAGTCTAAGAAGTCCAAGTTCTCTTCCAGCAGAAAGGTGCGTTGGTACGAAGAAGTTGAAGCTACCAACGACGACCTCATCTTGATTGACGCCAAAGTTGCGTCGGGGGAGGCTCCACCAACCTCCAACCAGATCAAGCTGGTTCCAACCAATTCCTCCGTCACCAAAGGAGCGGTGACTCTCTCAAAGAGAGCCCGCCAAAGGCAACGCCAACGCTTGGCCAAACGATTCGCCAAAGCGATGGAGTCCACCGACGGAATCCGCTACAACGCTGATTTGAAGAACGGGAGAGGCAAACAGCCTCAACGGCCGATGAATGGCGACTCCTCCAAGCCGCCAACGAACGAATGGGTCCGTGTCAAACGGAACTGTTCGACACTGGAGGAGCGCATTCGCAAACGCCACGCACTATCAGCGCAGGCACGGGCTCAAGTCGTAGAAGCCCGTAGAAAGCTGCAGAAAGAGGTAGCTAAGAAGCCGCCACCAACTCACAAAGTTTGGAGGCCGAAGTCTGAAGCGGCGGTTCAGACCAAAAAGCAGCAATGGAGGCCGAAGTCTGAAGTGGCGGTTCAGACCAAAAAGCAGCAACTGCAGCCTCCAACCAAAATTCAATCTCCGGCGAACCAAGTTAAGTCGTCAAGAATTCCCATAGCTACTCCTGGAGATCATGCAGAATCCTCCCGAAGGAGAAAGCCAGTCTTGAAGCGCCTCGGTCCAATTCCCGACGAGAGAGGCAAGGCTCCAGTTCACGAGCGTTTGGGCCCGATGAAGAAGCCCAGAACGACTCAACACGCTGGGGGTCGCCGTCATCTCCAGTATAACAAAGAACTCAAGGCAGCTGCGCTCACCAACTTGCGCATCGAAGTCCAAGAGCACGCTGAAGACTCGCGCCCACAAAGGCACATTTCGAGGCGTGTAACTTTTGAAAGCCCAAAGAAGGCAATCCAACCTCAGATGGAAACATTATCATCTGATAGTGATAGTGTTATACCTGAGAAGTCGTGCCCGCACACGATAGGTTACTCCGACTGTCAAAATGACGAGTTGTACTATCGTGCTGGGGGTACGAATAGAACCAGGAAGAGGAGTCCCCGAGAACAGGAAACTCAATGCCCCTGTTCCAAACTCATTCGGGCGGTATTGTCTGAATGCAACTGCATTAAGGCAGTCCCCGAAAGAGTTTCAGTTTTCGAGAGACTTAGTACCAAAATGCCAAAACCAAGGCGTAGGCGTTTTCGGCAAAGAAGGACGGTGGTTGAAGATGAAGAATTCCCGAGGGTCACCGCTAATATGACAAGCAGAGAGACCCCATCACGGGATAATCTCGAGTCGATTCTGAAAGCATCCCGGCGTCTAACCCGTCTGCAGTCTGGAGCAATCGCACGAGGAACCTATGGTAGGGTTCGGACAAGAGTACCTTCAGAAGGTGAAGAGTCGGATACCTGCTCCGCAGTCGCATCAGATAATACAGTGTCCAGTGAGGGGGAACCCCGTGAGTCACTGATGATAGGTGCGGAGCAAATTGCCAAGATGATTGAAGACGCTTTGGCTAAACAGCAGGAAACTTTCAGGTTCGAGATGCAGATGACCATGCAGAACATGAGAGAAATGCATGACCAACAAATCCAAGCATTGGCGAACCAGCAAGGCGAGCCGAGTCGTCGCAACCAAGCCCATCAGGAGGACGAAGATACGAATGCTCACGATGCCAATAACCCTCCTGTCAATGCGGGGGGTGGTAACGAGGATGCCAACGAGGATACAAGTGAAGACTTGAAGATCAAAGATCTCGAGAGCAAAATCAACACATTGATCTCCGCTCAAGAGACGAAGAAAACAGGCATTCCCTGTCCATACCCAAGAGAGTGGGAATCGATCCCATATCCGGCGAAGTTCAATCTAATCAACTTCACGCCGTTCGATGGGAAGGGTTCCCCCACTCAGCATTTGATTTATTTCAAATCGCACCTGGGTATTATTTCCGGCAATGAGCCTCTGATGGTGCGGTCATTCGTCGGCACTCTTCGCGGAGCCGCCTTCGATTGGTACCGCCGCCTCAAGCCAGGAAGCGTAAATAGCTGGGACGACATGGAGACAAAATTCCTCGCTAACTTCTTCGACGACGACACCGAGATATCTATCGGATCATTGCTCGATGAGAAGCAGAAGGACGGGGAGTTAGTCGACACCTTCGTCAAAAGGTTCCGGAACAAGGCGATGAATTGCCGGGACCCGATCACAGAGGAATTCATCCTCCAAACTTGCCACAACAACCTTGCGTTGGACGTGTTGGAAGCAATGGGAACAGCACCGTCTGACACTTGGAAGGATCTGAAGGTCCGAGGGGAGCAGGCTGAGCGATTCCTTAGAAGGAAGAAGGCCGAGAGGAACCAACCGACGGTTAATCCGCTGGACTCAAATTTCGCCTCTCGTGGTAAGGGCAAAACACCTGCAGCTACTGGTGGTGCTAATCAAGCGTCACAACAGCAATCCCGAAGGCAGCAAAAGACTTCGGGTCCGAGACTCCAAAAAGAGTACTCTTTCAAGGACGAAGACGTTCCAGCCATCTTCGAATCCCTCCTTGAAGGTAACAAGATCAAGCTACCACCTATCACAAATCAGGAGGAAGCTGACAACACTACGGACCCAAAGTACTGTGCATACCACAGGAGGGTCGTTCATCCCACCAAGGATTGCTTTGCTCTCAAGAATAGCATTCAGACCTTGGTTGAAGCCGGCGTCATAACGCTAAGGTAAGCCAAATAAGAACGGCAAAACTCCAAAGAGTATACGAGTATAAACTGTTTCTCAATCCTCCGACCGGTATAAGAGGTTAAACTACTCCCTGATACTCCAATAGGTATATGAGTCTAAACTGTTTCCCCACTTTTGACGGGAAGTTCCTGGAGAATATTAAGCTAATATTCTTAAGGATAACCCGGTTAGTTAACTGATAATAATGTCCGAACCAGTTCCGCAGAGGAAACTGGGGGTGGACGATTTATGTAACGGGAAGTTCCCAAAACCACAGCAATGTAATGAATAAGAACTCCCATTCAAATTCTCACCGTGTCTGTGCACTCAACACTCTCTCTGTTAGAGTCTGGACGTAAAGTACCCACTTGGTCAAACCTTCTTACAGTTAGGACCACAGTCAAAATCCCCTCTCGATTCCCCCAATGAACGAGAGGTCCACAAATTGAGCGATCAAACCTTCCTACAGTTAGGATTGTCTCAAAACACCCACTTGGTCAAACCTTCTTACAGTTAGGACCACAGTCAAAATCCCCTCTCGATTCCCCCAATGAACGAGAGGTCCACAAATTGAGCGATCAAACCTTCCTACAGTTAGGATTGTCTCAAAACACCCACTTGGTCAAACCTTCTTACAGTTAGGACCACAGTCAAAATCCCCTCTCGATTCCCCCAATGAACGAGAGGTCCACAAATTGAGCGATCAAACCTTCCTACAGTTAGGATTGTCTCAAAACACCCACTTGGTCAAACCTTCTTACAGTTAGGACCACAGTCAAAATCCCCTCTCGATTCCTCCAATGAACGAGAGGTCCACTTTCAAATCGAGTGATCAAACCTTCCTACAGTTAGGGTCATCTCAAACTCCTGCTTGGTCAAACCTTCCTACAGTTAGGACCAAAACCGCAATTCACTCTCGATAAACGAGAAATTCATCTTTAGTTCGGTAATCAAACCTTCCGACAGTTAGGGTTATCCGAATCTTTTCGATTCTCGGAGTGGAGATCCCACTCTCAGTTTCACCTTTCCGGATTCTGGAGGTGGAGATCCCACCTCGAGTCTCCTTTCCAGTTGAAGATGGAATATAAAATTCTTCTTCTTCATTGTCGGGAGATAGAATATAAAAATTCTTCCCCCATTTCGGGTTCGTCTTTGCCCCAAGAGAAGACACCACCTTTTTCAAATCCCAAAATTTGTGCCTCACAGGTACTAGGAAGTTTATCCCGAATCCTAAGCAGGGATAAGTCTGCGCCTAACACGCGCTGCCGGTTTAGTCTTTTTCCGCACAAAAAGACACCAGAGTTCGATTCTGGGGTATTCTATCCTGAAACCTAAGCAAGGATAAGTCTGCGCCTAACCCGCGCTGCCGGTTAGTTCTTAACCGTTGAAAAGAACATCCGTCCACATATTCAACATTGTGGCAGGTTGTTATTAATAACACCAAAATCCATGCCTTACACGCATGGGGAATTTCATCCTGAATCCTAAGAAAGGATATGCCGACGCCTAACACGCGTCGCCGGTTTAGTCTTTTACCGATTGAAAAAGACACCAGAATACCAGTCTGGGGTATTTTTATCCCGAAGCCTAAGTAGGGATAAGTCAACGTCTAATACACGTTGCTGGGTAGCCTATTCCCATAACAATGGTAAAGCCTATGTATTCAACATCATAGCACAAAGTCTAAGAGAATTCACTCTCTTAGCACAACGTTACATGCGGAACGGATTTAGACAATCCGCATGCTAGCCCGACTCAAACGGTAGTCGGTAAAGGCTAATCAAATCCGTTAAAGGCTTGGGGTTAGCCAAAAATCCTAAAGTCAACGCCTAACACGCGTCGCCGGGTAGTCTATTCCCGTGAGAAAGACGAAGTCTACGTATTCGAAGTCGTAGCATCAAGTCTAAGGGAGTTCATTCCTTTAGCACAACGTCACATGCGGAACGGACTTAAGACAATCCGCATGTAAGCCCGATTCAAACGGTAATCGGTAAAAGCATGACAAATCCGTTGAGGGCTGAGGATTTGCCAAAAATCCTAAGTCAACGTCTGATACACGTTGCTGTTTAGTCTTTTCACAGGAGAAAGACGAAGTCTACGTATTCAATATCGTAGCACTAAAAGAGTTAACTCTTTTAGCATAACGTCACATGCGGAACGGACTTAAAACAATCCGCATGCTAGCCCGACTCAAACGGTAGTCGGTAAAGGCGCATCAAACCCGTTGATGGCTGAGGATTTGCCAAAAATCCTATAAATACGAAAGTCACTGACGCATCAGCTTCTTTAGTTGGTCTCGTGACCTGAGCAACATACGACGTTCAAAACCCTAAGGTCTACGCCAGACAACGCGTAACCTTAGGTCAACGCCAGTCAACGCGTTGCGATCAAAAGGTCAACGTACGACGGTCAAAACCCCAGGGTCAACGCCGGACAACGCGTAACCTTAGGTCAACGCCAGTCAACGCGTTGCGAGCAAAAATTCAACGTACGACGTTCGAAACCCTAGGGTTAACGCCGGTCAACGCATAACCCTAGGTCAACGCCAGTCAACGCGTTGCAAGCAAAAAGGTCAACGTACGACGGTCAAAACCCCAGGGTCAACGCCGGACAACGCGTAACCCTAGGTCAACGCCTATCAATGCGTTGCAATGAAAGAATCAATACTCCGAAAAGTATACGAGTATAAACTGCTTCTTACTCCAATAAGGTATATGAGTATAAACTGTTCCCTAATTTTGGTTGAGAAGTTTCTGGAGAGTATTTTTCTAAAAAATATTCTTAAGGATAACTCAACAACACAACGCCGGACAACGCGTTGCACATAAAAACTCGACGCCAGCAATCGATGGTCAATTCTACGAGCTGAAGATCAAAAATCAGGAATCGACTTCAAGGTTCAAAATTTCCGACAAACGGTCAGACAATAAATGCAGCACCGGAACCCTTACAGACATTCGACAAAGCACCGAATAGCCTGAAGGATTGAAGGAATCAAGAACACAAGTCATTCCAAGGTCCCATTACACCGACTGAAGGTGGGGACAATCATATCCAAAGTATTCCAGACTCTTCTATAAAAGAACGAGACTGAAATACTTTGGAGGGGGTATCTGTAGGCATATAAAATTGCTTATAGGTGGCAAAGAACCCACAAAGCGAGCGACCGCAAAACAGGAGCTCGCGATTCGTTCGACAAACAAGGAAACAAAGTTGTAATTTTCATTTCTTTTCAATTTGATTTTCGTTGTAACCGGATCTTATAAAAAGACCGGATCTTTGTAATCGATAGACTATTACAAGAGTGTACAATGGAATCATTAATGAAGAAAGCAACGAATTTTCCCGCGAACAACTAATAAAATCCTATTTAGCACATTCCCCGACAACGGCGCCAAAAACTTGATGCGGTATAAACATATACCAAAAATTACAAGTGCACAATTAATCAAGTTATAGTATAAAAAGTTATCGATCCCACGATGAAGGTGTTTGTAGAAAATTATTAAAATCGGTTCGTATGTTGTGTGCATGACAATTAGGAGTGATGATAGATGTGATTGTGGAGAGATGTAGAGAATGGGAACGATCGTGTGTAGAAAATGATATTGAGAGTGATAGATAAAGAATAAATGAAATCACAAGGAAAGAAAATAAAAATAAAGAAAATAAAAATCAAGAAAATAAAAGAAAATAAAAAAAAGGAAAAAAAGAATGAGGGTTCAATGAAAGATATGAGGAATCTAGAATTGAACCCACCTCAAAAGAAAAGGCAATTCCCTAGAGGGTTCTATTCTCAAGGCGAATCAAACAATATGAAAATAAAGGAAAATAAAAACTAATCTCAAAAGAGTTCTAGCCTTAAGGTGAATAGTGCAAGAAAATAAAATCTAACTACAAAATAAATTATAAAAACTAAACTACAAAATAAATTGCAAAAGCTAAACTACAAAATAAATTACAAGAATTAAATACGAGAAAATAAATCTACTCTATAAGCATGAAATAAATCTACTCTATAAGCATGAAATAAATCTAAGGCAAGAGGGTTCTAGCCTCTTGGCTATTTAAACAAGAAAATAAAATAAAAAGATAAAAATATTAACAAAGAAGAAATTTACATCCTAAGAGGGTTCTAGCCTCAAAGTGAAAGCAAACCTCACTCTTGAACTTCATCTTCATCTCTATCTTCATCTTAATCATCAAATAAAGAGAAGAAAAGAAAAATATGAAGAGGTAAAAAAATCTTTTATTAATTGTAACAAAATGTTATAAATTTGGAAGGTCTTCTCAATTAAGAGTAACACTTCTCTCCAAATCGAGTTACAAAATTTTCATACCCCTAACCCCTTACTCTCTACCCCTATTTATAGTAAACATCAGTGAATAAGAGCCATTGGATAAAACTTGAGCTCCAAGACAAGCAAATCAGCTATTGACTCGCGCTACAACAAACCGACATCGATACAGGCATCGATGCTGGTATCGATGTCAGCATCGATGCCCCCATCGATGCTCTCATCAATACCCACTATATCCAATTTATGATTTCACAGATAGCTTCGTCTTGTCAAGATAGGCAATTTTTACATATTATATGTTAAATTCCGTCTTTCGGATTGGGAGATATCGTTATTTCTTTGTGGCCAACCACTTTGAATATGATTTCTTTTCATATTGGATTTTTTATTTTCTCTGGTTTCTACAGGCTACTCGGCTTGATTCTGGGCTTCAATAAAAGTTTACAAAATGAGAAAGTTGGAGTCTTTTGGGATTTTATTCATTATTTCTTCATTAACCTGCAATTAAAGATAAAAACAATTATTAGTGGTATATTTATTCATGTAAAATAGATAATAGGGGTATAAAATTATAATAAAAATATTATTATCATCAATCCTCTTCAATAGGATGATAAGTCCACAAAGTTGCTCCGATCGTAATAAATTCCTGTCACGTTAATATAACACATCTGACAAAATCAGCTTATCGACTCTCTCCAATAGAGTGATAGGTCCTCAAAGTTGCTCTGATCGCAACAAACTCCTGTCACGTTAATATCACACCTCTGACAATTAACTTATCAACTCTCTTCAATAGAGCGATATGTCCAGAATCTTGTCACATTAACAAAACATCTTTGACGACCAAATCAATTTATCGACTCTCTTTAATAGAGCGATAGGTCCACAAACCCGTCAAGTTAACATCACACCTCTTACGACCAAATCAACTTATCAATTCTCTTCAATAGAATGATAGGTCCACAAACCCGTCACATTAACAAAACACCTCTGACAACCAAACTAACTTATCGACTCTCTTCAATAGAGCGATAAGCCCATAAAATATTATTAAATTAACATCACATTTCTAACAGTCAAACCCCCTAATAAACTTGTTAATCCTTTTTCAACAAGAATAGCAAGTTTTCATTATAAAATCCCCAGTGGATTAAAGATTTTCTAGAATTATCTTAGTGATAATAAAGAAAATTTCTGAATTTCACACTAAGTAAAAAATTCATGCCAAGTTAATACTACATCTTTGGTACTTATAACTTTCTTTCAGTGTTTCAAGTAAAAACATAACACAGGAAGAAATATGACAAAGCCCACATATTGAATATCGTGGCAGGTTGTTATTAAAAACGCCAAAATCCATATCTTTCATGCATAGGGGACTTTATCTTGATCCTTAAATAGAGATAAGCCTATGCCTAACATGCGTCGCCGGGTAGCGCATTCCCGTGAAAATGGCAAAACCAACGTATTCAACATCGTGGTAGGTTGTAATTAATAACGCCAAAATCCATGCCTTACATGCATGGTGGATTTTATCTTAGTTCCTAATTAGAGATAAGTCTATGCCAAACACGTATTACCGGTTAGTCTTTTGCCGCAAAAAAAACACCAGAATCCACGTCTGGGGGACCTTATCTCGATCCCTAAATTGAGATAAGCCTACGCCTAACACGCATCGACGAATAGCATATTCTCGTGAAAATGGCAAAACACACGTATTCAACATCATGGAAGGTTATTATTAATAACACTGAAATCCATACCTTACACGCATAGGGGACTTTATCTCGATCCCTAATTAGAGATAAGTTTACGCCTAACACGCATTATCGGTTAGTCTTTTGCCACTAAAACGACACCAGAATCCACGTCTGGGGGACTTTATCTTGATCCCTAAATAGAGATAAGTCTGCATCTAACATATGTTGTTGGGTAGCGCATTCCGGTAAAAATAGCAAAGCCCATGTATTCAACATCGTGACAGGTTGTTATTAATAATGTCAAAATCCACGCCTTACACATATGGGGGACTTTATCTCGATCCCTAATTAGAGATAAGTCTACGCCTAACACGTATTGCCGGTTAGTGTTTTGTCACGAAAAAGACACCAGAATCCATGTCTGGGGGACATTATCTCGATCCCTAATCAGAGATAAGTTTACATCTAATACGCGTTACCGGTTAATATTTTTCCATGAAAATGACAAAGACTATGTATTTAAAATCATAGCGCCAAGTCTAAGAGGGTTTATTCTCTTAGCATAACGTTACATGTGAAACAGGTTTAAATAATTCACATGCTAGCCCGACACAAACGGTAGTCGGTAAAGGCTTATAAAATCCGTTGATGGCTGAGGGTTTGCCAAAATCCTATGAATGTTTGCGAGCCCATCAGTTGAATGGATGTGAGCCGTGACATGATATTTGAGAGCTTCTGCTTGTGAGTAGCTTGTACCGTCGCTACAGTTTCTCTTTGAAGCTCAGGTCCTGCATGGCAAATCTTTTCAACTAAGATGCCTTCAAAGTGGGTGTAGAGAACAACTCCTTTATGATAAGGAATCAACAGCTCCAAGATCAGAATTGAGATCCAAAATATTCCGAAAATTCATCCTAGTCAATGGCGATCTTTCAAAAACTTAGGAGGAGATTCTGCAGGCTATCTAAAAATTACTACAGCTAGCTGAATCCTATCAAACACCAAGGATGGAAGTTACAATTTGATGACTTTTATAATACTACAATTTAAAAACTTTTACGTAGATCGATGAAGATTACAATCTGACAACCTTCACAACAACCGTTGAAAACTTTAATTCAATAACCTTCGCAATCAACATCGGCAGTTACAATCTGACGACTCTCATATTTTCAAGGAGCCAAGATGAAGGTTAAAGGAAGACGATCTCTACAACGCTCTAGCAAAAAAGACTATAAATTGACGGTCTCTTTAAATCAAAACACAAGTGGGCTTGTTCCAGAGTAAAAGAAATGCAAATGTAGCTTTAACCCAGCTGCAAACGCAGCTCCTAAATACTGCCAAACGTAGCTCTTAAATGCAGCAAACGCAGCTTCCATCCGCTGCCAAACGCAGCTCTTAAATGCTGCCAACGCAGCTTCTAACTACTGCCAACATAGCATTCATCCACTGCCAAACGCAGCTTCCAACAAGCTACCAACGCAGGTTCCAAATTACTGCAAACACAGCTTCTAAATTGCTGCAAATGCAGCTTCCAAATACTACAAATGCAGCTTCCAGACGCTACGTCCGAGCTTCCAGACGTTGTGTCCGAGCTTTCAGACACTGCGTTCGAACGCAGAATTCATGCCAGAATGCATATTTTGCTTTTGACTAATTCAAATATGAGCTGAACGGTTTCAAAACTATTTTTCATGATTTGAGGGGATCACTCTCCCACTTAGGAATGAATTAAAGGGGCAGTTATACCCCTTAACCCCCTTATAAATCACAACAAACTCAACTGAGTTAAAGGCTGGCTTTTGGGGATCAGGAGAGATCTCTTGGGTAGATCAGATCTTAGCAACCTTTAGATCTTCTGGAGCTACGACTAGAGATTTTCTTTGGCTTGAAACCGATTTTGGTTAAACCAATTAACCTTCCGCGGAGTTATAACTCGCTCAGAGTTCCCTAACTCGTTAAGAGTTATTTTTAAACTTACCATGCAAGTTATCCTTAACATCAATCAAGAATATTCAACCGTGTTCTACGAGTTTAAATGTCAAATCATCAATGAGAATCAAACTTGACACAAGTTTGAGGGAGGCATCTCATTGCTACCATGAAGAACCCAGATTTAAACAAAGGGGAGGATCTCTGTCGATCTTCTTCTCTTTTGTAAATCAGGATTTTGATACAAGAAGATTATAAATTTTTTTCTAAGTTAGTTAGAGAGAAATTATATTGAGAGAATTGTATTCATTCTTTGTCTACAACAGTTAGAGAGATAATACAATAAATCATATTCTTAATTGTCTTCTTTGAATTTTCCTACAAACAGTCATCGATGCGGAGATATCCTATAATTTGTGTAATGACCACAATTTTTTGATACTGATTTAAATAATTTTCCTAGTATTTAAATATTAAAATTTATTGTTAAATAGAATATTTATATTTTAACCGATTTTCTAGAATTATTAATGATTCAAAAATCAAGTTTTATATTTATTTGGCTAATTATAAATTAAATTATTTTTATTTGAAATTTTGTAACGTTTTAATAATTTTGTGATGCATTTTCATTTTAAATAATATAATAATTAAATATTAGTTTACTCCCTCTCTCTCTCCACACTTCCTGAAAGATCACCTCACATTTTCCCATCATCCCACATTCTCCTGTTTCCATTACCCACATTTTCTAGTTCTCTCTCCTCATTCATCCTCTCTCCCACGTTCTTCTCTCTCTCTCTCTCTCTTCCGCAAAGGGCCCGTTTGGTTCATTAGGTGAAAGTTATTGTAGTCAGAAAACCAGGTTGAAAACTGACTCTGACAGCTACAGTAACTTTCTCCCAAAAACACCATATTTTGAGGAGATATGGTCAGAAGCTGTCACATTAGATTTTTAACTGCCACATCAGCAATTTTTTTGCACAACCAAATAGTGTAAACAAGTGAAAGTTACTGTAACCTGATAGCTACCTGACAGCTATAGTAACTTTCAAACAAAAACAACCCAACCAAACAGCCCCTTAATACCCAGCTAAAGAAAACCCTAGCCTAACCTATATATAGACTATCCCCTCTCTCTCTCCTTCACGTAAATATCATTCGAGTTTGTCGCTGTCCCGTTGCCGCAGCCCCTCACCGAAGCTCTTCCCGACGCCGTGTCCCCGTGTCGGATCTGACCGCGCCGCCAACGTCGATTTGTTCGACACGAGGCAAGATCTCGAGTTTACCTTTGTTTCTTAATTAATGGTTAAGACCGTATTATTAGGAAGATTAGATGTAGATAAATTATTTTATGATTAATATTGTGATTAGTATGATTATTATATGTAGTTAAATTATTTATTATGGTTAATATGCAATTTTGAATATCTGCGTGGAATGATGATTATGAGCGCACGGTGAAAATTAGTTTAATAATGTGATTAATTGCGGGCATGAAATGTCAAGTTATATGTTAAAATTAGAAATTACAAAAAATTTATCAAAAGAAATTAATTAAGGGAAATTTATAAAATAGAAAAAGATTACTTTCATGCAGAAAGGAATTAATATATTTTTATTATATAAATATTTTTATTTAAATTAGTTTTTATGAAAAATAGTTTTTAAAGAATAATTTTGGAAAAAGAGTATTATCATTATGATAGTATGACTGATCGTCGTAGAGCACGACATTTCATGTGCAAAACGATATCGGTTTCTAGTTTCCTTTCTACCGTATTATTATCTTAGAAAATACGTAAGTACGGAGATTTAGCATGAGGAGTTTGGATATTCCAGTAGTGATGAAGTCCTTTATGTATGTATTCATGTTGTAGTATCTTGTTTATGCATTTCATGTTTATTATAGTTCTCATTTCTTTACATAAACCTGCGTAATCATGTTTAACATACTATACTATATTTATGATCTGTTGATGTGCTGAGAACCTTAATAGTTCATGACTTAGTGGCCTCGTGCGTCATGAACAGACTTAGTGACATGTGTGAGTGTGTTGACTGAGTTTAGGTGGTGAATCGAGTTCCAATGAGGATTATAGTTTTAGAAAAACGAGAAGAATTGGGATGGGGAAGACATGGTTCATATGATCAGATAAGACTGTTGATGTATCTTCCAGACTCGCACCAGTGAACCGTTTCGCACTGAGGTTAGTTTGTTGGGCCAAGTGAACCGTTTCACACTTGGTTAGTGTAGGCTGTCTAAAAATTACTACAGATAGCTGATTCCCATCAAACACCGATGATGGAAGTTACAATTTGACGGCTTCCAGAAGACTATAATTTGAAGACTTTCACGTGGATCGATGAAAGTTAAATCTGACGACCTTCGTAACAACTGATAAAAGCTCTAATCAATAACCTTCACAATCAATATCGGGAGTTGCAATCTGATGACTCTCACATTTTCAAAGAGCCAAGACGAAGATTACAAGATGACGATCTTTGTAACGCTCTAGCAAAAGAGACTACAAATCGACAGTCTCTTCAAACCAAAACACGAATATCTCTCAAACCGTAAGGAATTTGGCAAAATTGACGGAGCAAACCGAACCCTATGGGATCAGTTTGGTCGGCTCCGTCTCATCGAGATATCCGATTTTTATATATAATTCGTCCAATTCCAACTTAGGGTTTGAAAGTTATGACCTGTTCTTCGCAGCAAGTTATGTTCTGAAGTCCGTCTGCAAGGCTGGACTTCGTTTGAACATTGGACTTAGCCTGAAGTTTGCCAAGCCTGCCTAATGCTCGCCTCTGCATTACAGAATCAAAATGCAGAGTTCGTGGACTTAAAACGCAGAGCCCAACTCTGCGTCCAACGACAAAAACACACAGTTCATGCGAAGCCCAACTCTGTGTCCTAGGTCCAAAAATGCACAGTTCATGCAGAACCCAACTCTGCGTCTCAAGTCCAAAACACACAGTTCATGCAGAACCCAACTCTGCGTCCCAGGTCTAAAATGCAGAGTTCATCTCTGAGCAGCGCGACCTGTGCGTTTTCAGCCTAAAACAGGCCCAACTCTGTGTTTCAGGTCTAAAACGCAGAGTTCGGGCCCAGAACGCTGTTTTCAGCGTTTGACTCATTCAAGCACGATTTGAACGGTTCCAGAACCGTTTTCTCCCCACGATTTGAGGGGATCACTACCCTATTATGGAGAGATTTATGGGGGGCAGTTACACCCTATTAAACCTTCATTAAGGAGAGATTTAAGGGGGCGGTTACACCCTTAAATCCCCTATAAATAGTGGGAAACTTAATTGAGTTGCGGCTGGTTTTTTGGATCTTAGACTTGGCAGCGAAGAGGAGATCTTCGGCTTGGCAGCGAGGGGAATATCGACGTTCATCCTTCAGCAACATTCAATAACAGAGAGCTTTCATCTTTGGCTTATAAACTGATTTCGGTTAAATCAACTCTTTCATAGAGTTTCAAACTCGTTCAGAGTTATCAACTCGGTCAGAGTTCAAAACTTGCTCTGCAAGTTCTTCTAAAACTCGCTCTGAGTTATTAACTCATTAAGAGTTATTTTCAAACTTGCCACACAAGTTCTCCGCAACGTTAAATCATGAGGAGAAGACTACGTTCCAGTGAAACAAGACGTTCGGATCGTTAACGGAGAGCAAACTCGACACGAGCATTCGAGGAAGGCACTCCATCGCTACCGAGAAGAACCTAGAATTAAACAAAGGAGAGAATCCAGATAATTCTCTTCTCTTTTGTAATCAGGAATTCGATTGTAATTGAGAGTTGAGGGAATTGTAAACATTCTTTTTCTAAGCAGTTAGAGAGAATAAAATCAAACACAATTCTTTCATCATTTTTATTTTACAAATTTTCCAACAAACAGTTAGTGAAATCGTTTCGTCACCCAAGTTTTGCTTGAGTTTGAAATAGGCCGAAATTGGATTGCGTGTAGTCCTCTCACCGAATCCTTTTGCGGGTTTGGATGCATGTAGGGGATTTGTGAACAGTTAGTTATCTGATGATATGAGCGATGACTCTGTGTGAGATGTGGACCAGTGAGATTTAGGATGGTTAGTATCCGACCCGGTTATTGTATGTATATAGCTGTATGTTATCATGTTTAGTATAGGATTCCATCTTGATTTATTTAGATTTCCAGTTACATGTGTCATTGTCTTTCTATTGGTATAATTACTGTCATAGCATGGGTCATACGACCGTTTCATTTTCCATGTGAGATCTTGCCGTGTGCCATGCACGCTGACGTACACTTGTTTTCTCTGGTGTGTGTCAGACTTAGGGGATGAACAGGTCTAGTTCGAGGAGGTAGCAGAGCCGGTGTATATCCAGCCGGAGTGTATTTCCGATGGAGTGGAAGAACAAACTGAAGCCTAGACGTGCTTTTCTTTCTGTAGTAGCTGATAGAACACTCTTACAGTATTTTTTTTAGTTGGTGACAGATTTGGTTATTTTGTTAGTATTTCCTTTTATTATGGACTATGTATTTCTTATTTTCTAGTTGAACTGTTATTGTAGTAAGGGCATGTTGAACCCATATTTTATGTCTGGGATGATCTGTTGATAATATGTTTATTTCTTATTCTGGGTTGTATTTATATTCTTACTATTGTGATCAGGGACCTGTGACTGAGATTTATATATTTGACGCTTAGCGTATTGGATTGAGAAGAAAAGAAAAAAAGATAGTATATATTTCTTCTTAATCTAATACGTCGCGGGCTTGTTCACGTTCTGCTTTCCTGGTATTTTAGGAAGCGGGGCGTGACAATTTGCTATTGGGTTGACCATGGATCCATAATAACTTGATCGTTTCATCCACTGTGCATCAGTGCATGAAATACATGGATGAGAACGGCGAGGTTAAAACAGTGGTCGTGGAAAAGCAACCATTCAAGGGGGTGAAGAATTACTTTACTAATTTTATCCACTACCTAGATGGTGAGCCGACCGACGCATCACCAGTTGAGGACCTTGACTGTGGTAATGAGGCTGATACTGAGCCTGAGTATGAACAGGGCTTTTCTTTAACAACATTGATCTTGTCGTGATTAGCATTGAAAGCCTCGATGTAAATGACACCGCTGATGATGACGGCGAAGTTATCTTCAATAATAACAAGAACTTAGCTTACTTGTCGTGCGTTGAATCTAACGCTATTATATGCTGAGTTAGCATTATAGACACCGATTCATTCATCCTTCACAACAAGTCGGCAATACATCGAGTCCTCGCAGGCTGTCTTTGTGGTTCCCACTAGAAAAAATGACCAAGAAGACATCATCTTCGGGCAAACTGAGGGTACACTACAAACTCTGTGGGATGAATCCGATGAAGAACAAGAAACTCCTTAATTCTCATGTTTCAGGCTAACAACGCGTTGCATAATGGAGAAAATAGGATATGACTTTTCCCATGTAGGAGTTTTAAATTTCGGCAAAGGCCAATGCACTCCGCTTGCCCCCCTTTGTCTCAAAAGGGAAACCCGACAATTATTATAACAAGACTTGCAAGGGTTGGGATACATGTCTCCACCACCAACACAATGCTTTGAAGCTAGAGAAGAGTCGGATAGCTACTCCATTATCTCTTCTTCTGAATTAGTCTGCTGGGATTCAGACACAAGCACATGAGCTGTGTTCAAGAGATTTATGACTAACATGACCTTAGTTCTCCCAAGCGAAACTCGAGAGGATGACCAGTTACCTCTATTCGAGGATCCTTTGAGTCGACAACTCAGCATGAAGTGGGAAAATCACTTTGAATAGTGTGAACATCCTACTGACGACAAAGTAATCCAAGTGAACATGAGAGATGAGTCTAACCCCAATCCCATATTCATAAGTGACAGGTTGTCACCCATAGAAAAGCAAAACCTCATCGCTCTTGTATATGATTATATTGATGTCTTTGCTTAGAATTATGAGGACATGCTTGACATTGATCCTCAGGTGGTCATGCATCACCTTAACATCAAACCAGATACTAAGCCTGTCAAGTAATAGCAACAGCGATTTCGTTCACAAATCATGGAGGCAATCGAAGCCGAAGTCAAAAAGCTTATTGATTTAGGGTTTATCTAAGAGGAGCAGCATCCGGATTGGATGGCCAATATCGTCCTAGTTCTGAAAAAGAATGGGAAAATTTGGGTTTGCATCGACTTCCGCAACTTGAATCTGGCATATCCAAAAGACGATTTCCCTTTGCCCATCACGAACATCATCATTGACAATACGTGTAGGTTTGAAAGGATGTTCTTCATGGATGGATTTTCAGGGTACAACCAAATCAAGATGTACCCCAAGGATGAAAAGCATACTTCTTTCCGAACACCTTCAGGGATATATTGTTATACAGTAATGCCCTTTGGATTGAAGAACGTCGGTGCCATGTATCAGCATGCTATGACCATTATTTTTTAGAACACTTGTGAGAGATAGTGAAATGCTACGTCGATGACTTAGCTGTTAAAAACCATAGTAAGGGTGATCATTCGCATGACTTGAAGATGATGTTTGACCTTATGCGATCACATCAATTGAAGATGAATCCAACCAAGTCCTTCTTGGGAATGGCCAGTAGCAAATTTCTTGGGTTCGTGCTCACAACTAATGGAATCCACCTTGACCCGGATAAAGTCAAAGTCATTCAAGAACTTTTGCCTCATAAAAATCTTAAGGAGCTTCACGGTTTACAGGGGCGTCTGGCCTACATCTGCAGGTTCATTGTTAACCTGTCAGGCAAGTGTTAACCATTTTCAAAACTCATGAAGAAATGTGTATCCTTTGTTTAGGATGAGGCTTGCCAGAAGGCATTTGAGGCAATCAAACTATATCTCTCTAGTCCACCTGTATTGGTTGCACAAAAATCGGGAAAACCATTCTTAATATATGTCCGTTCTACAGAGCATGCCTTGGGAGGACACCTAGCACAAGACGGTGATAATGGCCATGAGCAAACTATTTATTATCTCAGCAGTACTTTAACAGGAGCTGAACACCACTATGCTCCCATCAAGAAGGAATGTTCGGCTTTGGACTTTACGATCCAAAAGATACGACATTATTTGGTCGGGCAGACCATATATGTCATCTCCAAAGTCAATCTGATACGGGTATTCATGACACAGCCTGGGGCATTGAATTTGCAACTTGCGAGGTGGGCATTTCTGTTGTACCATTATGACATCTACTTCATGTCATAAAAGGTGGTAAAAGGTCAAGCTGTCTGTGATCTCCTTGCCAACCACCCCTTGGAAGGAATGTAGGTGTAAAAAATTACCTATAAGTTCCCGCACGTAGTTCGAAATAGAGAGAAGGAGATGAACGCTATTATCCAAGTTAGAGAGGATTATACAAGTCAAAGAGAATCATTCGATGCTATAAAAGAAAGTGAAGGAACGCACGTGAAACATCGAAACGTGTGAATGATGAAGCAAATACAATCAGGGGGGCTCTAGAGTGACCCTCACGAAGAACTCAAATTTTGACCATGATGAGATTTGAATCTGAAAAATCTTAAAAAATAAAAGTTGTAGCTCTCTTCATCAAATTTCCAACGCATCTTGAATCACTTCGTTCTAATGTCAGATGAGAGAATTAAAGCCAAAATACCAAAAAGAATGCAAATTGTCTCAGAGAATCTGAGTCACCTCAAAGTGACTCGAAAATTCCGAGTCACTTCGAAGAGACTCGTGCCCAGGTTAGCTCCCGCGTTTTTATAAGATTGGCTTCTAGAACTCCTTAGGTTCATCCTAAATAGGTGGGGTTATCTTTAAACGTGTGAAAGATGTTACACAACCGAAAACCCACCTAAACGGATAATAACGATTGTTCTTCGATCCTATCCACAAACACAACGTTTAAAATCCATAAATACACCCCTAGCACCCTCATAAAGGTAGATCTGAAGGGAGACATGAAATTTAGAGGAGCAAGGGTGAGGTTCTAACGAATTTGAGAGAGGCTAGTGAGATCTTGGCGAATTCCTGTGCATAAAGAGTGGATTTCGAGAGATCTGAAGCCCGTTTCATCATTCCTTGAGATCAAACTTGGTTTTGATCTTGAGAAGAGTAGTAATCTCACTTGGTTGAGATTATTTACTTTTACGATTATTTCCATTGTGAAGCAATAGCATTGATCTTTTATTCCGATCAACCAGATCTGATCCGCGGCGGTCCTCGGACTGACGCATCTTGGTACAGGCAAAGATCTCACGCAAGAAGCAGGTGATAAATATCCTCTGCATGTGTTTCTAGAGAGTTTTATTTTTCTTATTTTTATTGAATAAGAAAGTATTATAAAAGACTAATTTTATTTTGAATCTGTAATCGATGAACGTGTAATGGATTCAACAATGAAAACAACTTTCGACGCAAACAAAGAAGACTTGATTTATACTAAGATATGCAGAACGAGACCTGCGAAGCCAATATGGTCTTAAAAGAACAAGTATGATAGCTATTCTTCGATGGCGCATCAAGAAAAGGCCCTAAAGCTACAATCGTCGCTGGAGTGAGGGTAGTCTTGGTTTCTCCGCAAAACCATGTATTACCTCGAGCCTTCTCTTTGACAGAGCCATGTTCTAACAACATGACCTAGTACAATGCTTTGCTCATTGGTCTTGACCTAGCTAAGAGGCTGGGGGGAAAGCACCTAGAAGCATATGGCGACTCGAAGCTCATTATGAATCAACTAAAAGGGAATTTGAAGTCAGACATGAGGATCTGGTCCATTGCTATGAAGTGGTCATCACATTGGCTAATTCTTTTGAAGGCTTCTACATTGATTATGTGCCTCGGCTTAAGAATACATATGTTGATACCTTGGCATCACTCGTAGCTACACTAGCTTTGCCCAAGGGGATTTCTCAGTGGATCGCTGTAGCTAGCAGACAACTTTTCCAACCTAAATATGCATTGCAAGTCATCGCAGTTGATGAAGAGCCCAAGGTGTTTGAACCCAGGGATTAGCGATTTTGAATCATTGATTATGTCTTATATGACTTACTACCTGAAGACGTAAAAGAAAGAGAATCTGTCTACAGACGAGCGCTGAGATTTTATGATGACTACTTGTCGCAAACCTTGTATAGCAAATTGTACAATAGGGCTACTTCGCTGCTTATCGAATAAAGAAGAAGAAGAATCCCTTAAAAAAGCCCATGATGGTATTTGTGGAGATCACTAGCCACGACATTGTTTGGATCAAAAGTTTCCTTTTTTATTATCATTGAACCTGTTACAATTGTTTACCGATTACAAATTCAAAAAATAGAAAAGTTAATCTTTTTATAAGATCTTCTTAAACAATAAAAAATAAAAGATTACAACTTTATCAAACAATACACAGATCCTATTTATTAGTCTCTATTTGCGTGAGATCTTTGTCTGTGCCGGGGTTTATTAGTGGACCACCAACTGATCAAATCCAATATAGATTTCATTGCCTCGTAAAGGAGATAAGAAACTGAAGTGACTATCTCGGCAACAACGAGACAATCACTCTTCTTAAGAATCATAACTAGGTACGATCTTAAGAAAATAGATAAACATGTGCAGATCTCTTGAACTCTTCCTCTTTATGCTGAATAGCTCATCGAGATCTCCTTCTCCTCTCTGAAATTTGTGCTCCTCACTCTTCAGTTTGACAGGGCTTCACCGATGCTCAAGAATTCTGGGATCCGTACAAATGAAGACCCTAGGGCTGTATTTATAGGCTTTAGGAGCTCAGTTTTTAGATAAAAACGGTCGATTTGACCTCATTCTCAGTTCTAACCACTCAACCACATTCCAAGGTAACTCCATATCAGTATGGGAGGCTTTGGATTAGATTAAATCAAAATCTAGGCAAAATCAGCACTTTTAGCACCGAGACAGACTTTGTGTCTAGGCCTTGGCTGAGATACAAAGTGTGTCTCCACTATGGCCGAGACACATTTTGTGTCTCAGCTTTGGCCGAGACACAATACACATCTCGGTTGAGTGCCTTGATCCTCTTTTTCCCGTAATTCCCTGGTCCGACCTCAGAATGACACAATTCATAGTGCGTTGGAAAGCCAGGGAAGAGACCTACAATGTCCCATGAGTGAATCATACATGGAGTGGATGAGACATGAGTGGTGCTTTGTCTTTCTGAGTAAAATGTAACTACCGATCAGATCGTCTCTTAAGTATTTCACTACCTCGTTGATTGGTACGCTTTGTCGACTTGCTTCATGCGGTTGCCGACGTCAAATAATCCTCTTTGACTTGAATAATAATATTCATTGTCTTTTCTCTGTCTTGAGCTATGTGCGGGAACCTATAGACAAATTTTAACGCCTACAGATACCCTCTCCAAAATATTTCAGTCTCATTTTTTATAGAAGAGCATGTAATACTTTGGATGTGATAGGACTAACCTTCAATTGGTGTAAAAGGACCTACAATTGTCTCTAGTTCTTGACTTCTTCGATTTTCAATCTATTCGGTATTTTGTTGAATAGGTAAAATTCTTTCGGCGCTACGTTTATCGTTTGATCGTTGTCGAAGTCTCGAACTGAGACTGGTGTGTTGATTTCTGATTTATGACTGCACTCCTTAGGGATTATCATAAAATCTCAAAGAATCAGAGTGTGTGTTGACTCATACCGCAAGGTGTGTCGACTAAAACTGCTTGTCGTGTAGACACAAGAGGCGTCGTCGAGACAACACAAAGGGTGTTGTTTCGTCCGGCCGAGCTTCGTGTCAACTGGTCAGGGTTTCGTGTTGACTGGCTTCATGTTTCGAGATGACACAGGAAGTGTCAACTCATTTGACCGGGCATAGACTTGATTTGAGCCTTGTTTTGGCAAAATTTGTCAACACGTTGATTTTCATCGTGACGCGATGACTCGCGTTGACCTCTATCGTAATGCATTGACCGGCATTGACTCAAGGCTACGCGTTAACTAGCGTTGACCTTCATCGTAATGCATTGACCGACGTTGACCTAATGCTACACGTTGACTGGTGTTGACCTTCATCGTAACCCGTTGACCAGCGTTGACTTAAGGCTACGCGTTGACCGGCATTGACCCAAGGCTACGCATTGATTGGTGTAAATACAGTTTATACTCATATGTTAACTGAAGTCTACACAGTTTATACTCTTAAGCCGTTAGAGCGGGGAGGACCAGTTTATACTCATATACTCCTGGGAGTTTTGGGAATCAGTTTAACTACGTGTACCCATCGGAGGTTTAAGGAGATGTAGTTTATACTCATATACTTATCGGAGTGTCGGGAAGAGCAAGCTGATAATGCTTCGGATTCTTGCCAGGTTGAGCTCTTTGTGTGAGATTTGATCGTAGGACCAACCCTTGGTGTTGATACAGCTACTATCTCTGAAGTTGCCGAACATCTGAAATTATTATTCTTAAAGCTTTGGTTGGAGTTGAGGTTAGCTCAGATGTTCAAGTCACGAGACCAACTGATGAAGCTGATGCGTTAGTGACTTTTGTCCCTTATTATGATTATCCATTCCGTTTTGAATGGATAAGCATAATACTCATAGGATTTTTGACAAACCCTCAGCCATTAATAGATTTGAAGTGCATTTACCGACTACCATTTAAATCGAGCTAGTATGCAAATTATTTAAGTCTGTTTTGCATGTAACATTGTGCTAAGAGAATAAACTTTCTTAGACATAGTGCTATGATATTGAATACATAGGCTTAATCATCCCTCAGAGGATGCTCATAGGATTTTTGGCAAACCCTCAGCCATCAATGAATTTGACTTGCTTTTACCGATTACCGTTTGAACCGGGCTAGCATGTGAATTATCTAAACTCATCTCACATATAACATTATGCTAAGAGAATGAACTCTCTTAGACTTGGTGCTATGATATTGAATATATAGACTTGGGTGTTTTCACAGGAACGGACCACCTGGTAACGCGTGTTAGATGTAGTCTTATCTCTGATTAGGGGTCGAGATAAAGTTCCCAATGCGTGTGAAGCATGGATTTTGGTGTTATTAATAACAACCTGCCACGATGTCGAATACGTGGGTTGTTGTCCTTTTCGTGGTAAAAGACTAGCCGGCAACGCGTGTCAGGCGTAGGCTTATCTCTAATTAGGGATCGAGATAAAATCCTCCATATGTGAAATGCATGGATTTTGGTGCTGAAGAGATATGTTGTGTCTACTCTTGGAGCAAAGATGAACCTTGTGCTGGAGAGGAAGAATTTTATATTCTATCTCCAGGTGCAAAAGAAACTCAAGTAGGATCTCAACTTTGAGAATCTGAAGGATGAAACTATGAGTGAGATCTCTACTCCGAGAATCAAAAAGTTTTAGATAACTCTAACTGTTTAAAGTTTTAGTTATCCAATATGATAATGAATTTCTCGTTTATCAAGATGAAATTCTAACTTTAGCCCTAACTGTTTAAAGGTTTAGCCAAAGGGGATATTGAGACGATCCTAACTGTTTAAAGGTTTGATCACTTGATATAGGTGGAAGCCTCTCGTTTATCGAAAGGGGAATTCAGTTTTAGTCCTAACTGTTTAAAGGTTTGACCAAGATGGATTTTGATATGACCCTAACTGTTTAAAGGTTTGATCGTTTAATTTGTGGACCTCTCATTCATGGAATGAATCGAAAGGGCATTTTGGTTTAGGCCCTAACTGTTTAAAGGTTTGACCGAAGGGAGTTTGAGACGATCCTAACTGTTTAAAGGTTTGATCTTTTAATTTGTAGACATCTCGTTCATGAAAGGAATCGAGAGGGGATTTTGGCTTTGGCCTTAACTGTTTAAAGGTTTGACCAAATAAGAGTGAGGTGGTACAAATAACAATAGGAGTGTCCATTTGCACAAATTATTGTGTGAATATAGTGGGAGTTTATGGTGTCAAGTTGTAAGGACTTTAACACAAGGGGGTTTAAAACTTTCAATACTGTGTCCGGGCTCTAACAATAAAAGTGTTGAGTGTACAGACACAACGGGAGTTTGAGTGGATCAAACCAAAAATAATTTTTAGTAGACCCACCATTAATTGATTTGATCAGTGAGGAATTAAGCACTCCACAATTAGATCATGGGGGTTTTATGAGGGAAGATTGACTGGATGAAGTCATTGGATCTCATCTCAACGAAAGAGTGCTTGAGAAGTCACAGAGGGAGGGTTTTAATAATCTTGAAAATGATTAAATAGCCAGAGTGGGAGATTCTTAATCATTCTTTATCATGATTAAGAATTTATTGGTTTTTAGTTATCCTTAAGAATACCATATGTAGTATTCTCCAGGAGCATCCCATTAAATGTAAGGAACAATTTAGCCTCGTGTACTAGTTGGAGTTTTAGGAAATAGTTTATACTCGTATACCTTGTTGGAGTAGATAGAAAAGCAGTTTATACTCGTATACTCTTTGGAGTCTACAATGCTCACATTTTTCTTGTTTTGCCGTTATGACGCTAGAGTCAATTAAAGCTTGGATTTTATTTTTGAGGCCAAAGCAAACCTTGGTGGGATGAAGAATCTTCCTGTGGTACACACAGTAGTTTTGATCCGTAATCTTCTTAGCTCCTTCGTGATCTTTAATAGGCAGTAGTTTGATATTGTCGTTGGTGAGGAGGTATTTCAAAATGGCTAGAACTTCCTCATCCTGGAAGGAGTACTCTTTTTGGAGTCTCGGATCTGGAGTCCTTCGCTGTTTCTGAGATTGTTGTTGTGACGTTTGATTAACATCAACAACAACCACAGGTGTTGTCAGCTGGCTTCTCTCGGCCTTCTTTCTTCCGAGGAAGTGCTCGACCTGTTCTCCATGTAGTTTTAAATCATTCTAGGTGGTTGAGGGTACAACTCTCATGACTTTAAGGATATCGAGAGAGAGATTGTGATGACAGATCTGGAGTATGAACTCTTCTGTGACCAGATCTTGGCAGTTCATCACCTTATTTTAGAAGCGTTTGACGAATGTGTCAACTGACTCTCTGTCTTCTTTCTTCTCATCTAGAAGAGTTCCAATTGACACTTCGGTGTCATCATCAAAGAATTTGCTGAGGAATGAGCTTTCCATATCGTCCCAGCAATTGATGCTCCCTGGCTTAAGACATCGATACCAATCGAAGACGTCCCCGTGAAGGGTACCTACGAATGACTGTATCATCAGTGGTTCATTCCCAGAGATCACTCCCAGATAAGACTTGAAATAGATCAAGTGTTGAGTTGGTGAGCCTCTCCCGTCGAATGGCGTGAAGTTAATTAGGATAAACCCTAATTTGATTTTTGAGAAAGATTCAAAGGCTTTGGAGCGGGATTTCGGGTTGTTTTTGGCTTTTAGCTCAGGGATCTACCTTGACTTTGCATCTTGCATGTTTTTAATAAGTTTCAGGCAAGTTTCATCTCTGCTAATCCCTCTCCCTATTTTTAAAATGTTATTAAAAGAGTTCTAATAAGTTTTATAGAGCCTAATTGATTAATTTGTGTATAAAAAGCAAATCTTGTATATTATGTGTATAAAGTTTAGGTTTTTCATATTAAAGAGATTAAGAACGTATTTACAGAAGTGTTTTAAGATCTAAAAATGATTAAAAATGTTGTTTATCTGAATTTAGATGATTTGTTCTTCGTTTTTGAGGTTTCTTGCATGATTGAGGATTTAAATGAGTTTTTGTGCAAAAAATCTTGCTTTATATGTTGAAATTGCTCCCGGAGATGTTAATCTGCTGTTTATATGGTTTCATGCAAGTTTCATATTGTTTTAAAGAAGTTTAATCACAAAATCATGACACGAACACAATCTATGCAGAAACCTACACGTTGTGAAAAGATCGCATTCGGTCGACCGCTGCACACCTTGCGGTCGACCGCGTGCCAGACCGAGGCCTGGGAGGCTTCTGGTTGCGGTTCGGTCGACCGCTGCATACTCTGC
>NC_033802.1:17538164-17539667 GCF_001876935.1 Asparagus officinalis | reverse complement strand
CAATGGAGGTTATGTTTTAAACGACATTGTACCCTTTGTAATCAACCTTGACGATGAACAATCGTTAGATGACAGTTGTAACTGGCAACTTGCCAATAATAAAATAAATAATGATTTAGAGTACTCACTGTCTCTTGATGATGTAATAAAGGGATTGTATGATAATCCCGATTTATATGTGCCGCATCGATCGTCCTATGTAGTAAAGAAACGCCTCCAGCATTCTTTCGGAACAACCCTGGTCATTCCTACCAAAATAGGAGGCGAAAGAGAAGTGATTTACGGTGAAGGAGAGGGTTTTCCATTACCAGATCATTTCTTAAGGGAAGATGAGAATGATGACAAACCTGGTCAGCATTTATCTAAGTATAGTCCGGAAGCGCGCAAGCTCATGGAAAAACAGGGATATGATTTCACACTCAGAGAAGGTTTATACTTCGATCGAGGTCCTCGTATTCCAGCCAAAGCGGCATATGTACCAAAAGGGAAACCCAACGATTACTATAAATACAGACGTGGGTTCATCACCTGAACATGTAGTATGGTGATAGGTTCGAACAGAGAGAACCCCCCACTGAAGATAAAATAGTCCAAATTAACATGGGTGACAAGGCCAACCCAAAGCCTATATTCATCAGTGATAGTCTTCCCTCAAATGAGAAGGAGGAATTAATTGCTCTCATCAGGGAATATATTGACGTCTTCGCTTGGAACTATGAAGACATGCCAGGGCTCGACCCCAATGTGGCAATGCACCGCCTCGATATCAAGTCGGATGCCAAACCTATCAAACAACAGCAAAGACGGTTTCGTCTGCAGATTATGGAAGCCATTGAGGCAGAGATTAAGAAATTGATCGAGTCGGGATTTATCCGAGAGGAACAACATCCAGACTGGCTAGCTAATATTGAAGAAGAATGGCAAAATCAGGATTTGCATCGACTTCAGGAACCTGAATGAAGCATGTCCAAAAGACAATTTTCCTCTCCCAATCACGGATGTCATTATCGACAATACATACGGATTTGAGATAATGTCTTTTATGGATGGTTTTTCAGGATATAACCAAATCAAGATGCACCCAGATGACGAGAAGCATACAGCGTTCAGAACGCCCCTCGGTGTCTTTTGCTACACCGTGATGCCTTTCGGTTTAAAGAATGCAGGCGCCACGTACCAGCGAGCAATGACTAAGATTTTCCAAGAACATCTCAGGAAAATAGTCGAGTGCTACGTTGATGATTTGGTTGTAAAAAGCCGCAACAAAGAAGATCACATCAAAGACTTGAAGACGATGTTCGATCTCATGCGGAGTCATCAATTGAAGATGAACCCCACTAAATCCTTCCTTGGAATGTCCAGCGGAAAATTCCTTAGATTCGTCGTCACCACTAAAGGTATACATATCGATCCTGATAAGGTGAAGGCGATACATGAACTGCAACCCCCTAGAAATCTAAGAGAGCTCAGAGGATTGCAAGGACGTTTAGCTTACATCCGGCG
>NC_033802.1:17511647-17537164 GCF_001876935.1 Asparagus officinalis | reverse complement strand
GAGGCTGGGGGTTGTCACCAACCACCCGTAGAAGACCTCAGAGAATTCTTGACTCGCAAACGCACTATTCACGAGGCGAATCCTCAGTGTCATTGCGAGAGACTCATCCACACGGTCCTCGCCGACTGCCAATGTATTAGAACGGCGAAACCTTCGGTGTTTGAAAGGCTTTCTCAACAGGCCTCTCGACCAAGGCCCTCCCGTCGAGGGCGTCGTCACCAGAAAAAACGCGCTACTGACGACCTGGAACTCTCATCCGCCACAGTCAACATGACGGATAAGGGGAAGGCGGTACTCTCCAACTCGCCAGACTCGGACTCCGTCTTAAGACCTAACACCCGGTTCGCTCGACGCCGGCAGGAAGGCATATTCCAGCGAACCCGTAGTCGCAGGGGGGTAAGTATCGGGTTTGACTATTCCACCCTGATACCTCCCTCCTGCGGCGAAGACGAGGTTCATTCGGCGGCGGCCACATCCCAGACCTCGCGCTCAAGTCAAGACGCGCAGGCGAGAGTACACATGACCGGACTCGACGCTGAGAAGACCATGGCCCAAAAGCTGGAGGAACAGCAGGCGACCATCGACTCTCTAAGAGAAATGATGGAACAACTGCTGAACAAGAAGAAGAAGAAGAGGACCCAACGTCCCTTACCCCGACAAACCAGGGACAAGGAGTGGGTACCTCCTCACCGTCCAGCGGCTGAGACGGAGGATGATCGGCAGTCCAATTACTCCTCCAAAACATCGATAGGAACGTCGCACACCGCGGATAGCACCCGTGACAAAAGATTCGACGAGTTCCAGACCAACTGAACGCGCTGAAGCTTCAGCAAAACATGAACAAGCTGGGGGTGGTACGTCCCTACCCTATCGAATGGGACACGGTCCCATACCCGGCGAAGTTCAAACCAATCAGTTTGGTGCAGTTCGATGGCAAGGGGTCACCCTCGCAACATATCTATTACTTCATGGCGCAGACCGGATTCCTCACCGGGAACGACGCCATTCTCACCCGACTATTCATAGGTACCCTCAAGGGGGTGGCCTTTGAGTGGTTCCGCAAACTGGAGCCTGGCTCCATCAAGGCATGGGCCGACGTCGAAAAGCTCTTCCTCGCCCGCTTCTTCGACGACGACACGGAAGTATCAATGGCCACTCTCCTCGCTGAGAAGCAGCGTAAGTCGGAGTCAGTTAACGACTTCGTAAAGAGATTTCGAAATCGATCAGTCCACTGTCGGGACCAAGTTTCCGAGGCGACGCTGATCGAGATGTGCCGCAACAATCTGTCGATCCATATCCTGTCCAAAATAGGGGCAGTTGAAACCCGGACATGGAAGGAACTTGTTCGCCAGGGCGAGCAAGTCGAAAATATGATCAAGAGGCTGGAGGCCGAAGAGCCACAGTCCAAAAAGGGAGCAGCAGAGCCAGCTGCGCCGAAGAACCCTCCTCGGTCGAGAGGAAAAGAAATCATGGCAGTCGACACCGCCCCGGCACCAAAGGCTACTCAAAAGCCTAAACCCAGGCAGTTTGAGCCACGTCCCCAGCGACAATATGATTTCAAAGAAGACCAGGTGATAGCGACTCTCGACACTCTACTCAAGAGTGGGCGAATTAAGTTGCCAGAAGCTGCCAAACCGGAGGAGGCGGACAAAACCGGTGACCCAAGTTACTGTGCATATCACAGATTCCTTGGCCATCACACAACCAAGTGCTACGTCCTCAAGGACAAACTCCAGGCTCTCTACGACGCGGGGGTCTTGAAGAAAGAGAAGGTCCAAAAACAAGTGACGGCGAACATGGTCACTTTGAGCTTTGGAACGGGTCTCCCAGAGGTTCAAGCTCCGGCGGGGATAATTCCTATCCCCAAGGCGGTTTTGAAGATCACTAACGACGATCCTCACAACCAGCGGGAAAAGGGTTTGGTTCCACAAACTCTGCCATCAGGGCAGGTGATGTGGGTCCATCCGGACCTCCTCGACGACGAGCAGTGGACCGCACAACCTTCCAAGGAGGCTAAGAGAAAGCATTGCAACGTGGTCACCGCCATCCTGGATACAGATGACGTGGCGATGACTGCCTTAACCGACTCTGAAGAAGACACCAACGTCTTCGCCACGAGAGCCGGAAAGGAGTTTGCGAAAGAATATCCCGCGAGGGCGGAAAACCCAGCAGGACCTCCCGCGAGGCCATCAGCGGCAGTCCCTCCCAATCCAGAGGGACCAAGTTCAAGCCGCCAGCCTTACCGGTTCAACGTGCTCGCGCAACTGAAAAGCATCCCCGCGCGAATCACCATGTACGACCTCCTCCGGTTATCTAGGCCTACCCGGGAGGCCCTACAAGAGGCGCTGGCCGACGCAGAGGTGTTCTCGACCCATTTCTCAAAAGAAACGGGAACCGAACAGGGCTGTACAACTTGCTGTCAAGTTTCAGAGAGACAGATCCCATGCATCACTTTCACCCCCGAGGACATGCTCATCAAGAGCACGTCCCATGACCGGCCACTGTACTTCACAGGATACGTCGGCTCGGCGAAAGTGGATCGAATCCAGGTTGACCCGGGGTCCGCACTGAGCATCGTGCCCCTGAAGCTAATCAAACATTTGGGGATACCGTCGAAGCGCCTAGCCTCGACCTCGACTACCATCTTCGGCTTCAACGCCACGGGTACTCGCCCGCTCGGAAAAATCCGCCTGAAGTGTCGGATAGGCGACATAAAGACGGAGGTGACGTGCTACGTTATCGATACTGAACCCTCCTACAACATACTCCTGGGGCGTCCGTGGATTCATGGCAACCGGATCGTTCCATCCACGCTACACCAGTGTTTGAAGTACGTGGACGACTACGAGCGGGTAAGAACAGTAGTGGCCGACAAGCACCCCTTTAAAGGCGTCGAGAACTACTTCGCGGATTCTCTGCTATACCAGGACCCCGACCAGCCACCAGTGGAAGAACTGGAGAGTGGCAATGAGGCGGACAGCGAGCCTGAATACGGTGACAGCTTAATTCTAAACGACTTTGAGTCAATTGTAATTGGGTACGAGAGTCACCATGTAACCAACGCCGTTCAGGCAGAGAAGCTTATCATGTATGAGAAATCCGACTTTGCTTATTTGTCGTCTTGCTCCTCGTCCGAGGATGACGCACCTAATAACTTATGGTCGACACTCTACAGTGAGTCTTCTCTACACTTGCCGGTATGTTCGTCATACGTCTTCAAGACGCGGCCGATCGAGCCATCGCGAGCTGTATTCGTCGTGCCAGCACGGAAGAGGTATCGAAAAGACATCATCTTCGGTCGAATCGATCGCCCCCTACGCACGCTATGGGACGAATCTGAGGACGAAGACCCAGCGCCCCAGTTCTCGCAATACAGTCGAGTGGCAAAGCGCATAATGAGCGACATGGGGTACGACCTCGATCACTCGCTTGGAGGGCCTGAATTACGGCTGAGGACGCAAGACGGTCATCAAACCCGCCTACGTCCCCAAAGGGAAGCCCTCAAATTACTTCAACAGGACTAGGAGAGGCTTAGGCTACTCCTCCTCCTCATCGGAGTGTTGTTTTTACGTCGACGAAGATTCCGATTACGCATGTTCAGGGGATCAGTCGTCAACAACCTCGGCCTGGGACTCCGACGTCAGAACAACTTCCACTTTACGACGAGACATGGGATCGCCATGTTAACGCCCAGTGGAACAGTCGCTTCGAACAGCGCGAACCACCAACTGAAGACGAAGTCCTCCAGGTGAACATGGGTACTGAGGCGAATCCCAAACCTATATTCATCAGCGGCAGTCTGCCTCCTCAAGAAAAAGAGGATCTCATCGCCCTCATACGGGAATACATTGACGTCTTCGCCTGGAATTACGAGGATATGCCTGGCCTGGATCCGCGGGTCGCCACGCATCGCCTCAACATCAACCCTGACGCCAAACCGGTCAAACAACAACAGAGGCGGTTTCGCCCCCAAATCATGGAGGCGATCGAATCTGAAGTAAAGAAGCTGATCGAATCCGGCTTCATCAGAGAGGAGCAACACCCCGACTGGGTGGCGAATATTGTTCCAGTCTTGAAGAAGAACGGCAAGATCCGCATCTGCATAGACTTTAGGAACCTCAACGCCGCGTGCCCTAAAGACGAATTCCCTCTGCCCATCACGGATGTCATCATTGACAATACGTGCGGATTCGAGAGGATGTCCTTCATGGACGGCTTCTCGGGGTACAACCAAATCAAAATGCACCCCGAAGACGAGAAACACACTGCATTCAGAACTCCCATGGGGGTGTATTGCTATACCGTCATGCCTTTCGGGCTCAAGAACGCCGGCGCAACCTACCAACGCGCCATGAGCATGATCTTTCGAGATCATCTGCGAAAGACGGTCGAATGCTATGTGGACGACTTGGTCGTGAAGAGTCGCCACAAGGAGGATCACCTCCAAGACTTGAAGGCTATGTTCGAACTCATGAGGACTCATCAGCTCAAGATGAATCCTACCAAGTCATTCTTGGGAATGTCTAGCGGTAAATTCCTCGGTTTCGTCGTCACGACGAAAGGGATCCGAATTGATCCAGACAAGGTGCGAGCTATTCAAGAGCTCCAACCACCCCGAAATCTTAAAGAGCTGAGAGGCCTTCAAGGACGACTGGCTTATATCCGAAGATTCATCTCGAATCTCTCGGGCAAGTGCCAACCCTTCTCTAAGCTGATGAAGAAAGGTACCTCCTTCGTCTGGGATGAGCCATGCCAAAAGGCTTTTGAGGAGATCAAAGCTTATCTCTCAAATCCGCCTGTCCTTGCGGCGCCAATCTCAGGAAGGCCATTCCTCATATACATACGGGCTATGGAACATTCTCTGGGTGCCCTCTTGGCTCAGAACGATGATGCAGGCCACGAGCAGGGCATCTACTACCTGAGCAGAACCTTGCAGGGCGCCGAGCAACGGTACCCAATGGTCGAGAAGGAATGCCTAGCCTTGGTGTTCGCTATCCAAAAGATGCGGCACTACTTGGTTGGCCAAACCATCCATGTCATCTCCCGGATGAATCCCATTCGGGTCTTCATGACACAACCCGCAGCGCTAAACTGGCGCCTGGCCAGGTGGGCACTTCTGCTCTCTCAATACGACATTCATTTCATGCCGCAGAAATCGGTCAAGGGACAAGCCATCTGCGATCTCATGGCTAGTCACCCGCTGGGGGGGAAGACCGATCTATTCGAAGATCTGCCAGATGAACCTCCCGAAGCCAATATGACTTCGTTGCCAGGGGGGTGGCAGATGTTCTTCGACGGTGCGTCCCGCGCAGGCGCGAGCGGCTCTATTTCTGCAGGAGTGGGAGTGGCCCTCACCTCCCCGCATGGTCACGTGTTTCCCCGGGCCTTTTCCTTGACGGAACCATGTACCAACAACGTAGCTGAGTACAACGCGTTGCTCATAGGGCTCGAGTTAGCCAAAGAGCTCGGGATAAAGCATCTGGAGGCTTATGGCGACTCGCAACTCATTGTCAAACAAATGACTGGCGAATATGAAGTCAGGAATGAAGATCTTATCCCACTCCACCGAGCAGCCGTCAGACTAGTGGAATCATTCGAGAGCTTCCGTATTGAGCACGTGCTCCGTTCAAGAAACACCCATGCGGATGCTCTCGCATCCTTGGCAGCTAACTTAGCCCAGCCTCCTGGAACGACCCAACGGGTCGCTGTCGCCAGCCGAAAACTCTTTCGACCCAAAGACGTCCCAGAAGCAAACGCCACTCATCAAGCCTCGGATCAGCCAGATCAGGAAGACTGGCGTCTCCCGATCATCGATTATGTCCTATATGGCATGTTGCTTGAGGATTCGAAGGAACGAGAGTCGGTCCGACGACGTGCCTCACGGTTCTACTACGATTCGACCACTAAAACATTGTATCGCAGATCATACGACGGCTTGCTACTTCGCTGTCTTTCAAAAGCGGAGGCACAAGAAGCCGTACGTGAAGCGCATGACGGCGTGTGCGGGGCTCATCAGCTCGGACCCAAACTTTGGGATCGTTTACGGAGGATGGGCTACTTCTGGCCTGGGATGGTTACTGACGCAGTCGCTTATGCAAAGCGATGTTACGAATGCCAGATCCACGCCAACTACATACATCAGCCTCCTGAGAATCTGCATCCGACGAGGGCGTCTTGGCCCTTCGAGGCATGGGGGATGGACATAGTTGGGCCAATTTCTCCACCATCGGCGAAAGGCCATCGCTTCATCCTCGCGATCACCGATTACTTCTCTAAATGGGCAGAAGCCATCCCCTTAAGAGAAGTCAAGACTAGCGACGTGATCAAGTTTATTAAACACCATGTCATATACCGATACGGCGTACCCCGGCGTGTCATTCACGACAATGGCACGCAATTCGTTAGCCATGCCTTCACCCGGTTCTGCGACAAATTCCGAATACAGAACCTCTCGTCCACGGCCTACAACCCTTCAGCGAATGGCTTGGCCGAAGCTTTCAACAAGACGATCATCAAAATCTTAACCAAGCTGACTTCCACTAGCAAGCGCGACTGGAATGAAAAGCTGGGCGAGAGCCTGTGGGCATATCGCACGACGGTTCGCACACCGACTGGCACCACGCCCTACTCGTTGGTATACGGCTGTGAAGCTGTATTGCCGTTAGAGATTCAGATTCCATCCCTCCGCGTCGCCCTAGCATTCGACTCGCAGAACTCGAAGCGCTGGACGACAAGCGACTGGAAGCTCAGCAGCACATTGAGTTTTACCAAGCTCGGATGGCCAGGAGCTTCGACAAGAAGGTCAAACGCCGAACCTTCAAAGAGGGAGAGCTCGTGCTCTCCGTCCGCCGACCAATGATCCTCACTTCCAAGAAGAAGGGGAAATTCCAGTCCAAATGGGAAGGACCATTCGTGGTAGAGACAGTCTACTCGAACGGCGCCTATCGCCTCGTCAAACCGAACGGCGATAAGATCATGATGCCCATCAATGGCAAGTATCTAAAGAAGTACTACCCCTAGTCCTCCTTCGCAAACTCCCACGAGTGCAAGAGTCTAAACTGGCCCTCACACCCTCCAACTGATACACGAGGCTAAACTGTTCCTACTCTACCCGCTCTGGCGAAAGCCTCTTGTGGAATTCAATTCGCCTATCTCCTCCAATGAGATGGCGGATCCACTAAAGTCGTTCATATCACGACAAACACATCAATTCGCCTATCTTCTCCAATGAGATGGCGGATCCACTAAAGTCGTTCATATCACGACAAATACATTCAATTCGCCTATCTCCTCCAATGAGATGGCGGATCCACTAGAGTCGTTCATATCACGACAAACACATTCAATTCGCCTATCTCCTCCAATGAGAGGGCGGATCCATTAAAGTCGTTCCAATCACGACATTCCCTGTCACGTTAACATTAAACCTCTGGCAAAATCAACTTACCAATCCTCTTCTAAAGGATGGTGGGTCCCCTAAAGTCGTTCCAATCACGACATTCCCTGTCACGTTAACATTAAACCTCTGGCAAAATCAACTTACCAATCCTCTTCTAAAGGATGGTGGGTCCCCCAAGTCGTTCCAATCACGACTTTTCCTGTCACGTTAACATTAAACCTCTGACAAATCCACTTACCACTCCTCTTCTGAGGAATGGTAGGCCCCCACGGTTGCTCCAATCGCGACAAGACCTCATCAAGTTAATGATCACCTCTGATGATTGGCACCGTTATTCTTACGAATAGCATAGCCTGAATAGTGGCCTACCATGCGGTGTGCCATTACTCCAGTCAATAGTCACACTCCTACGTCCCTGAACTATTGGACCTATTCCAGATGTCCTAACATTGCTTTGGGATAACTGATGGGTGGAGTCTACCAGGCGATGACTCCTACCACAATCAATTGTCACGAGACGGTTCGACCGGCAGCCTGTCTGTCGGTTTCCCAGACAACAACTTGCCGAAAGACGAGTCGAAGTCGAATTCTTCAGTTGGCCGCAGAAGCAAACGTTTATTCCTTGCTGCAAGCCAAGTGTTGCTCTCTTAACCCCATTAGAGATACCACGGGAAGATCGGAATTAATCCAATCCCACGCTGTGGACAACAGAGGGCAGAGCGAGAGCCTAAAACGACTAAATCCATAGTCTAGAGCTCACCGAGTTCAATTAAGCCAAACAGCACAGATAAAGACAGAAAATTGTGCAAGACAAAGCCAAAACAAGCAAAAGGGCCACTGCGGTCCATAATTTACATAAGTTTGCAGTTTAACTATGATGCCTAAGGCATCAATTAAGCTAACACAACGAACAAAAGCAAAGAAGACATAGGCGGCATGAGGACTACAAGAACTTCAGCAGGCTGAACGAGCCGATCTTGGCTTTGAGCTTCGCACGCTCTGCCGCACGTCGAATCCTCGCCTCCTCCTTCTCCTTTTGCTGCTGCTTAGCCAAATTCGCCTGGCTGGCTTCTTCCTCTTGACGAAGGAGTTGGAGCTCCTGGTCCACTCTCGCGGCGACCTCGCCGAGCCTCCTTGCCTCGTGCCCGCGCTCCACCAGCTTCGCCTCGCCGCGGAGGGAGCCCGCGTCCTCGAAGAAAGCCCGGTCTAGGTAAGCGTCCATCCGGTCCAGCACTGTTTGTTGCCGCTTCTGCAGACGTCGGAGTTCCGCTTCCTTCGCCTGGATCTGCTTCGCTCGTTCCTCGCGCTCGAGCAGAAAGCACAGAGAGGGGGGCGGGGGCGCGTCGGAGGAGTCCTCGTAAAACAGCTCCTCGAGGCGATACGTCCACCCCGCCACCCGCTCAAGCTCTCGCTCACATCGCCGTGTGAGCGAGGCGTCGCCAGCACGACGGACCGCCTCCAAGGCCGCTTCCACAAGAGGAAGCGCGTGATGGTAGGGGCCGTCGCCTACGCTGACTGAGAGGGCGATCCCGTGCACCAAATCCACCAGGTGCTGGAGCGGCACGAAGGCAGGGTGAGCCACGGGGTCCGGGACTTCAGCACCCTGAGCGATCGAGCGGTCTGAGCGCCCTGCGGCGCTTCGAACTCAGCGCCATTAAGGCTATTCTCGAAACCCCAAACCGACATATCGGACTAGGCACGAGAGGCGAAGCGATCTGTCGCTTCACCATAAATGAGCATTGATGCACCTGCAAAGTCCTGGCTGGCAAGCACTCGGGCACAACGACCAACAATTGGCACGAGCGTCGCCCGCGGTTAGTTCTCCGGCTATTGTACAAACTCGCCACCTACCGAGTTTCGCCTACAGATCAAACTCGCCAGGCGAATCGAGTCGAGTTTCCAACACGTGCCCAACACTATACGGGTTTCGCCCGCAACATAAACTCGCCAGCCGTCGAGTTCCGCTTCCAAGCGAAACTCACCAGCAAGTTCAGTCCTCTACTCGAATTCGCCAACAGTTGAGTTTAGCTTCCAAGCAAAACTCGCTGCGATCAAGTCTCGCCGACAAACAAACTCGTCAACCAATTGAGTTTCACCTTACCAGCAATTCGAATTCGTCAGGAGCCGAGTTTCACCATCCCGGCGAGCTCGACGTCGCCCTGGTTTCGCCGGTAGCATAAACTCACCAGAGTAGAGTTTAACTTCGAAAGCGGGCTCGCCGCCGCATGAAAGACTTCACCCGCGGAACGAGATCACCTGCAATTACAGAACAAAACACTGGAAAGCGACGTATCCAAAGAGAATACACACAATGAGCGGGCACAAACCTCATTGATGCTTTAGGACAGTACATTTGAACAAAGTTATGTTTGTTTAAATGGCGAAAGTCATAATGACATATTCAAAAAAGCAAAACATACACCCAGTGTTTCAAGACAATACATTTGAACAAAAGTTATGACTTTACGAGTCATGGCATAGTTCCAAATGCAAAACAAGCAGGCAAAATGTCTTAATGCGATCCTAAGACAGAAGTCTCAGTCGAACGCACTAAAAGTGGAGATCTCTTCTTTGATCGCCTCAACCTGGCTCGCGTAGTCTTCCCGAGCCTTGTTTTCAGCAGCTTTCTGAATTCGATCTTCGCGGTTCGACATGGCGGCAGCATCTGTCTGACGCAAAGCCAGCAGGCGCCGAGTCTCCGCCTCAGCGTGCTCGTTCACCTTAGCAACGTCGGATTGGAGCCCCTTCCACTTCGCCTCCGCCTGTCCTAACTCGGCCCTCAGGCGAGCCATGGTATGGTTGAGGTCAATGACTTGCTCCTCTAGCAAACGTTGTTGGCTCACCCAAAAGTTAGCAGCAGACTCCGTATCCGCTATCTCCTTGGAACGGGTTTCCTGTTCCAGGGCTTCCTGACGCCTGAAATGAGCTAGACAGGATGCCATTCTGGCCTCCGGACCCCCCCGTAGCAAGTCCTCTAGCACCATCATGCGTGGCTCCAAGAAACGGAGTTCACGCACACAGCGGGTAGCGAGACGGTTTTCACCTGATCGCCGTAAATCGGCCACACGATCATAGAGGGACTGCCTGAAGCTGTCAAAGCTACCCATGCCGAGTTCGACGAGGGAAATTGCCTGCCTTACAGCGCCTTCGAACTCTTCAATACGGGCCTGCCATGGTTGAGACTCGGAGGGAACAGACCTCTGGCCTGGAGCAAGCGCCGTGATGGGAGGAATTTCGAGGCAAGGTTCGGCTCCCGGCTGGGGAGCGGGATCCGGAGCAGCGGAGTTCGCACGGCCTTCAGATTCGTCGTCTGAAATCAGAATGGGATCGGCCGCATGCTCCTCGGCAGCCGGCACCTCCTCTCGACCTGTAAGACGCAACAAGCGATACAGGGAACAGTTGGGGGAGGAACACCTACTAAACTCACACGAAAGTCGAAGCAAGAAGATACCTTCAGCCGCGACGGCTTCGGCAGCACCTGAAGAACCAGGCTCTTTCCTTTTCTTGGAAACGACTCTCTTCACCTTCGGCGCCATTGGGAGTATGAGGAAGAAGAAGTTCGGGTTTACTCTGAGGAGGACGATAGGCCCTCTCGAGGAAGAGTTAGGGTGTTAAATACCCTAAGAGTCCTAGGCGGTTACTCAGTACTTGATTAGACCGTTCAGGATTAAAGCAGCTAGAGAGCAAGACCGAACGGATCGGATCTGGACGGACGAGATCTGGCAGTTCCTTGAGCACGATCTTCAACAAACGGCTCAAATCGGACGTGGGGAGCGAAGAGGCCCACTACCTCGCATTTAATGCGAAGCGGCTATCCCACGTCTCCTTAACCGGCATACACGTGGATTAACACGTGGCCCGCTAAAAGCGTAACCCGATCAGAGTCAGAATCGCCATTAGCATTTGCAAATCCGCCTGCGGGCCGAATTCGCCTGCAATCGAAATAAACCTACAGCGCAAATCAATCGATGATAATCCCGCTGCAGTTGAGGTCCTCTTGCGGCCAGATTCTGACCAATGCATGGTTACGAAAATGGCACACGCACACAAATGACAATAGGCCAGAAACAAAAGGGATAATTTCATTCGTGAAAGGGAAGTCCTATTACAAACGGAAAATTAAAAGCAAATTACAGAGATTTTAACCGCAGCTCCGCCTCACGAAGTTCTTCGGCATGGCGAAGTTCAAGCCTCCTTAGAATCTCTCGGCGAAGATCTTCATCCGTACGCGAGGCCAAGTCTTGAACGGTCTCTTTGGCTTCCTTATGGGCTCGCTCCTTGCCACACGATCATAGAGGGACTGCCTGAAGCTGTCAAAGCTACCCATGCCGAGTTCGACGAGGGAAATTTCCTGCCTTACAGCGCCCTCGAATTCTTCAATATGGGCCTGCCATGGCTGAGACTCGGAGGGAACAGACTTCTGGCTTGGAGCAAGCGCCGTGATGGGCAGAATTTCGAGGCAAGGTTCGGCCCCCGGCTAGGGAGCGGGATCCGAAGCAGAAGAATTCACACGGCCTTCAGATTCATTGTCTGAAATCAGAATAGGCTCGGCCGCATGCTCCTCGGCAGCCGGCGCCTCCTCTCGACCTGCAAAACGCAACAGCAATACAGGGAACAATCGGAGGAGGAACACCTACTAAACTCACGCGAGAGTCGAATCAGGAAGGTACCTTCAGCCACGGTGGCCTCAATAGCGCCTGAAGAAGACGACTCCCTCCTTTTCTTGGAAACGACCCTTTTTACCTTCAGTGCTATCAGGAGAAGGAAGAAAGGGAAAATCCGAGTTGGTGAGGGAAGAAGATGACGAAGAGGCTGTAGATCCTCTTAATAGAGAGTAGGAGCGTTAAATACCCTACGAGCCCTAGACGGTTGTTCAATATTCGATTAGACCGTTCGGGGCTAGAGCAGTTGAAGGGTAAGGACGAACAAGATCTGACGGTTCACGACCACGATCTGCAACAACGACCCGAATCGGGCGCGAGGGACGGGGAGGCCCACTACCTCGCATTTAATGCGAAACGGCTAGCCCACGTCTCCTCAACCGGCGTACACGTGGATTAACACGTGGCCCACTGAAAGCGGAACCCGATCAGAGCTAGGTTCGCTGTTAACTCCTGCAAATCCGCCTGCGAACAAAACTCGCCTGCGGATGAAGTAAACTTGCAGCAGAAACTCACCGGCAAGAATTCCTCTACGGTTGAGGTTCTCTTATGGCCAAATTCTGACTAATGCATGATTACGAAAATGGAGCACACGCACAAATGATAATAGGTCAAAAACAAAAGGGATGATTTCATTCATAAAAAAAAAAGGGAATTCCTATTACAAGCGGAAAATTAAGGGCGAACTACAGGGATTTCAACTTCAGTTCCGCCTTATGAATTTCTTCAGCGTGGCGAAGCTCAAGCCTTCTCAGGACCTCTCGACGAATATCTTCCTCTGTGCATGAGATCAAATCCTGAATAGCCTCCCTGACATCCTTGAGAGCTCGATCCTTCTCTGCAACAGAACCAGCGGTCAATCACCACGTGATCACGAGCCTTCTCTTGAACGGCTAGGCCAGCCTGTGCTTCGGCTACAACCTGCTTCAGCCTCTCTACTTCGAAGGAAAGTCGGGAGAACTGGCTATCGACCGTTTCTTCCTCGCGGGCCACTTGTGCATCCTCGGCTCTGACCTGCTCCGACTCTGCTGACAGTTTCAACTCCAGCGTCATATTCTCGTTCAGACGGCGGTCACGATCCGCCAAAGCTACTCGAACTTCGCGGGAAGCGAGATCAACAAGAGTGGAACTCTCCGCACGAAGAGCGAGCAGCTGCCGAACAGCCCCCTCCACTTCGTTCAGACGCTGAAAATAGGGCCTCGCCGCGGTAGCGCCGAGCCTCTTACGCAAGAAGGACGCATCGTGTTCAAGAACTTCCCTGAATTCTTCGAAGGGGCAATTCTCCTCCAAGACCAGCTGGGTGCAGTGGGCCAAAGTATCTTCGAAATTCGCCAGAGCTCGCTCCACCTGCGTTTTTCGCCAGCGTTCCAAGGGAGAGAGGGCGACCTCCTCCGCCGTGGACGAAATCACGGTCGAGGTACCTATAGCCATAACCGTAGGGGTGGTAACGGGCACCACCGGAGCCGGTGCGACCAATGACGCCCTCGGTGCAGTGGTCACAACGTCAACGGCCGCCGCCGACGAAGAAATGGTCACCTGCAGAATAGGAGCCTCCCGTTGAAGCGGAGACTCTCGCGCTGATGAACGACCCCCAGCCGACGCTTCCGCAGGAGCAGGAGATCCCCCTATTTGGCCAGGCGCGTCCTCAAGCGCCAAATCCTCTTCCTCGCTAGACAATGCCTCGTGAACCGAGACATTGTCATCCTCCTCGGATTCGCCCGCCTCCTCAGATGAGCGATTCGCCCAAGAGTGAGGATCCTCCTCACCTGCGGCTTCACGGTTAGGGTCAACTACAAATACACGGAAAGAGGATAACGGAGGGACCCTACTAACGGTCAGGTACGAAGGGAAAAGTAATACTTAAACACACGCTTACCTGAGCCGGTGGGCCCCTCCTCGTCTCCAGCCTCCCCTTCCTCGTCGGAAGGAATGGGGATCACATTCTCAATCGCGCCTACATAAGTCCAATACCAATGTCAAAAGGTATGAGATCATCGTTGTGATCAAAGACGCTATGGCAAAAGAAAAATTACCTCCTGATGCGGACACAGAAGCCGCCGGAGTTCCCGTCCGTGGCCCCACACCAGTCTGCGAGGGAGCGTCCTCCGAAGTCGCCAAAGCCGCCCCCAATGCAGCAGAAGAGGCAGGCAGTGCAGCTCCAGATCCAGACGTCGCTCCAGGGATGCTTACCTGGGGAGCACTATCCCGACCTTCCGCCGCTCGGATGGTCTCTGCTGTCTCGTCACCACGAGCCTTCTTAGCCGCCCCCGCTCGGGAACTCCCCGTTGACGCTTCGAAAGGAGCGAACTACTCGGAGACAGAAGCGGCACCCCCATTTGTCCGATTGTCGAACTCCGGACTGGGGCTCGAACCTCGGGAGCCTCAGATTCGTCCAAACCAGCATCAAAACCCTCGGAATCCTCAACTAGATCCTCCGAGAACAACTCCCTAGCAGTTTGGTGGCCCCTTCGCCTTGAAGAACGGAGAGAACCCCTGACAGGATGATCGCGTTCCACCAGACATGAGTTCTGGAACCAGAAATTGGCAGGATTAGCACTAGCGCCCCGATACCAGCGGCAGTATAAGAGCGTGTGGTGTAAATCGCGGTCCTTCACAGGCAACTCAAAGCGAGCCTGGGTGCCTCCAGCATGGGTCCAGAACCATCCCCGAGCTCCGTCAACTAGTCCTCCTTCGAAGCTTAGGTGAGGGTTGGCATTACCCACATACAATTGATCGTACCCAAACTGGCGGGCGAACCTGCAGGGGATGTATGGCTCGAGATAGCATGTAGGGCCCGTTCTCAGAATGTGATACCCCGGTCGGATATTCACCAACCAGCGAAAGGCACCACGAGTAAGGACCGTGTAGTGATCCGCTGTCGGAGCATCCCTGAGAGATTCTCCATATCCGCCCCCGCTGAAATAAGGGAAGAAGCGGCAGAAATTATAATGCCCGAAGTGAGAGAGCGTCTTCCTGGCATCAGGAATGTCCTTGCATTTCCAAGAACACTTCTCCAAGCGCTGGACGAAGGGGACAAACTTATCACCCTGGAGCGCCGCCGGGGCGCTCATCAAACATTCACAGTGGTATACGAACCACGCCATCAAGTAGGTGTACGGTAGCCCCACCCTAGGATTGGGAGTTTTGATAACTACTCCTTCCCCCTCATCAAGGACCGACACACGGCAGAATTGGGCCGTCAGAGTGCGGAGCCCTCGGTGAATGCACGCTATCGTCGCCGATACCAGGGAATAAGACTTCCCGTGAGCTAGGCAAACCGCCGGATACACGACCTCCACAGGAAGAGCCTCAAAGGAGTGGGTGGGGATTACGCACCTCTTCAGCCATAACATGAGGTACCCCGCGAGCAGCGCCTTCCCCGAGATGGGAAACTCCGCCTGATGATGGAATGAGTGAAAGACCGTACCAGACTTAAACCCGCCTTCGTCGCGGTCAAGAGTCATGGTGCTTCCTTCTTTAGCTGTCCTCGCCTCCACTTCGGGTTCCCCTTATGATCCGAGGCCCCTAAGGTACTGAGGCATATGTAGTAGTGGCAGAGTAGCTCCCACAGAGTTTCAACCGCCAAAGGGGAATGGTTCGACAGCTGATCGATCTCATCTTGATCGGGGACGTACTCCTCGTAAGGAAAGTCTCCCAGAGGCAGCCCCGACACGTCGTACATCTCGTGAGGGGTGATACCAAGCTCACCATTGGGCCGCCAAAGGGGAGTGGCTCGACAGCCTATCGATCTCCTCTTGATCGGGGACGTACTCTAAGTAAGGGAAATCTCCCAGGGGCAACCCCGACACGTCGTACGTCTCGTGAGGGGTGATACCAAGCTCACCATTGGGGATGAAAAATGTGCCGCTTTCCGCGCAATACAGTTCCAAGATACTATGGAACTGAGAGGCGTTGATCCGCAAGCCGTGTCGAGTGGCTTCGATGGGCACATACAGCTCTGTGAGGGGTCAAGTCCCAGTGCATCGTCCGAGGAATGGCGAAGGACCGCAGCTCGACGATCGAAAATCCTCTCGACATGCGGGGGAGGTAATAATGAACCCCCTCCACCATACGGAACCACCAGCTCTCTTTGAGCAGCAGGGCAGAAGGGTCGGCCATAGCGTCGCCGAACAAAAATTGAGGTTTCGGCAGCTCTGCCCTGTCCTCATCTGTCAGCGCCGCGTTGGTCGTCAACTCGCGTAATGTCAAGTGATGACCATCCGTGACCCTCTGTACCAGACCATGCGGCTTATCAGCGGTGAATACGGGCACTGGAGCCAAAGAAGGAAATCGAGAAGGTGCCGTAACCGCCACACCCTCCGGGAGAGCCTCATCGGAGAAGGTCGCTGCACAAGAAATAAAAAAGTCAATTGAGACAAAATCCGCTGTAGGGGCGAAATCGCCCATCGAACAGAGGAGGGCGAAATCGCCTATCAAAAGGGGGAACCCATTTCGAACGAGGTTTATCTGTACAGACTGCACTCCCCTCTAATGGAAAGGGGCCGAACTCGCCTTACGAAAAGGGAGTTCGCCTCCTCCACACTGAAGGATTCGCCTGCGGGGACAGTACCCATCCTCTAAAGGCAAAATAGGGCAAATCGGGGAAATGAGTAACACTCATTTTCCTAAAATCCGATGCCTAAGACTTACAAGAGATCATCTAATGAACCCATCAACGTACCTGGGCGCGATTCCAGAGCACCGGCAGGCATGCCGGCGGAGAGACGGTCGGAATAACGTCCGGGGCCCGCGCCCCTCACTTTGCACCTCTTAGATTTCGGAGCCATTGTAGGAGGAAGCGGGAATTCTTTCCTGGGATGTTCCTTTCAAGATTTGAGAGCACGGTAACTCCCAATGGAGGAAAATGGCTGATTTAGAAGGGCGGAATTGTCCACGTGGCCACGACTGCCCTAAAAAAGCGAAAACCCTAACGGACAGAAGACGTGGCCACGATCAAATCCGACGGCCCAGATCACCCTCGGTATAGCGAAGGAACCGAGGTTGGCGGTTGCATCCGGCGGTTGAATTCGAAAACCACGGCCACGATGCGTTGCGGGGCAAAACACGCAAAAATCGGGTTGTCGAGTCACGATCGCCACGACCCGATGAGACCGCGCCGCTTTAGCTGGAAAGCACAGAGCCCTATCAGCAGACACGTGGCTCATCTCCCGTCAGATTTGGGCCCACCTCAAAAAAAAGGGAAGGGTTCCGCCTGCAAATACTTGGCATGACCCCGCGAGTTGCGCGAAACCTGGCTCCCAAAGACTAATTTCGCCTGGACGACTCGCTCACCACTAGAAATAGCATTATAAGCAAAGCCAATAGAATGACCTCGCTTAAACGGTTAAAACCCACGCCTCAGACGGCTAAAGGTTAGAGCAGAAATCTTAGCATTAAGCCTAAGAGAAACTGTTCGACAACTCATCATACTGAGGGGAATAGTATGGCTAGCCCGATTCAAACGGTGATCGGTAAAGGCACATCAAACCCGTTGATAGCTGAGGATTTGCTAAAAATCCTAAAAGAAATCAAGTGCGCTTATTTTGCCAAAAGTTTCTTCATTCAAAGTATTCCAGACCACACGCGAGCCGGTTTAGGTCTGAAAACTTTGAAGGGGGTCTTGTAGACGGTAAAAAATACCTCCATGGGCTTACAGGAAATTTGCCTGCGAGAAGAGCTCGTACGCTCGGTTCTCTGGCATGGGCCTAAATCGCATAGACATCAAATATGCTGATTCTAGGTTCGCCTTACGGACGGCTCGCCTGCACGAGTTAAGATCGATCAGGATGGCGGAAGTTCGCCTTTCACTCAACTCGCCTGCCCGAGTCCAAGGCCGAATCCGCCAGCAAACCCCAAGACCGTCATTACAGCCGGGTATCCACTACCCCACGTGCTGAGATGGGCCTTCCCATCCCTCTCTCGACCTGAAGGGAGAGAGCACAGTACCTCAGGACCGTCAAATGGCCGCTCGCAGTACGCACAGCACGAAGGCCTGGACAGGTGTCGAGTCAACCTGAGTGTTCATAAATGCGAAGCACTGTGCTCAAAGCACGCCGGGCGGTCACGCACAGTACGAGTGATCGGACAGACACTTCATCAATCTGTGAACTCATAAATGCGGTTCATTAATGCTGGTCAAATCCACTCGGATAGTAGTCGTTCGTTGCCTCACATACCAGAATGGGCCTTCCCATCGTAGGTGACAGGACATAAAGCACAACCCCTGGAATGACCATTCATGGTATCGAGGAACAGCGAGACGTCTCTGAGGAGGATGTGGTCACATCCCACAATTCAAGGAGGAGTCAAGCTGTCCTTCTTTCATTTAAAAGCCCCTTCCAGCACACTGGAAGAGAGGTCGCAAAACTGAGAGAAAAGAGTTGAGACCAAGCTTTCTGCATAGCCTTTGCATTGCAGCATCACTGTTTAGTTCCGAGCTCCGATCGCCGGCGAACTAAGCAGAACCGAACTCTATTGCCCCGAGCTTCTACTGCGAACTGAAGCTCTCCAGCAACCCCTCCAAGGGAAGCAGACTCGACACGAGCATCGAGCGAAGCGTCCTATAGCCACCTAAAGTCCCCACACAAAACAAAGAGGGCTTTCCCTCTGCTTCTGTTGTAATCATTTGATTCGTTAGTTTGTAATAAGCTTTCTTATTAATACAAACGAAACTCCCTTTTTTTCGGGAAATCAAATATTCACCCTACAGTCCCCAGCTTCGCCTGCAGTCTCAAATCCGCCTGCAGACCCCAAGTCTGCCTGCAATCCCCAGCTCCGCCTGCAGACCCAAGTATGCCTGCAGTCCCAAGCTCGCCTGCAGACTCAGCTCACCTGCAAGCTCGCCTGCAGACCCAAGTCTGCCTGCTCGCCTGCGGTCCCAGTTCGCCTGCACGATCAAGCTCGCCCGCAGACCCAAGTCTGCCTGAGTCTGCCTGCAGTCCCAAGCTCGCGAGGACAAACCTTCCTTATTTTCCGTGATGTGAGGGTAGGCGGGCACAATACTCCAGGCCCGTCAGAGGGCCGTCCACAGTACGAATGAGCGGACAGGCGCCAAAACAGCCTGCACTCTCATAAATACAGCTTACCTCACTTGTCCAAGCAGAAGGGAGGGCCGCCGGCGCTCAGCGAGTTGGCCATATCCACTCGAGTACCTGACAGCCGCTGTCACGCATACGAGGAGGGGGTTTCCCATTCCTAAGTGACGTGATGTAAAACATGGCTCCTCGAATGACCGCTCCTGTTGCAGGTGAACAGCAGGATATCTCTGAACGACGTGTGGTCACATCCCATAATTCAAGGAGCAGTCAAGCTGTCTCCCTCACGTGGTCAAATCCCATGAATCAAGGGATGGCCCATGTCATCCCTTGCCTATTAAAACCCATCTTCAGCCAGCATGGAGGGGGGGATTGGCTGTTGCATATTCTACTGGCTAATCTCCCAAAGGTTGAACCTGGACCTTTGCCAAAGGCTCCCTCATTTGAGAACCGAAGCTCCGGCTCCGGCAGCAACTTCGATCGGATCGTCCAAGGGAAGCAGACTCGGCACGAGCACCGAGCGAGGCATCCTATCGCCACCTAAAGTCCCCACACAAAACAAAGAGGGCCTTCCCTCTGCTTCTGTTGTAAACATTTGATTTGTTAGTTTGTAATAAGCTTTCTTATAAATACAAACGAAACTCCTTTCTTCGGAAGAATCAAATTTTCACCCTACAGAAGATGGCGACCACAGTGGGAGAATCCGTTCATTCAGATGAATTGGTGGTGGCGCAGTCCGACGAAGTTGCTGCAGGGACTACGGTTGAGTCCCTTGTGAACAAATTCGAGGGGTACTTACAATCCTCCTCTTCTGGCGGCAATACATCTCGCGATGGCTGCAGAGTCGTGCGGGTGGCCCAGCCCCAAGAGGCTGAGGCAACCAAGCCTGAGGGATCTACCCAAGCCGAGGCAGGGGGTTCTTTTCCCCCCTTGACTCCAACGGGTATACGAGTATAAACTGTTCCCTTCACTCCAACTGGTGCATGAGTTTAAACTGCTCCCTTAACACTCCGACTGGTGCATGAGTCTAAACTGCCCCCTTACACTCCGACAAGTACACGAGTATAAACTGCTCCTTCCGATCCTCCAACTGGTATAAGAGGTTAAACTATTCCCTACACTTTAATCCATCCAAGGGCGGACTCGGACGAATCACGATCGAATCAAGATCAGTTTCGGACTCGAACTCAGAAGTGGATTTACTGCCAAATCAGGAATCGGATTTACTGCCAAATCAGATCAACAAATCAGAGTCTAAGTCAACCGAATCACGGACTGATCCAAAAACGCAAAACGATGAAACCCAATGCCTAAGGGGGGCTCGGCCAAGGCCGAGCCACCTATGGGTGGCTCGGCCAAGAGCCGAGCCACCTATAGGTGGCTCGGCCCAGAGCCGGCCACCTATAGGTGGTCGACCCAGATCTTTGCGCGGGCACAGTTCAGAGAGCCTATAAATAGGCCCCCTTGGTTCATTTGTAAGGAGGTTGGAACTTTGAGAGCCGAAACTCTGCCGAATTGAGAATTGAGCTTGGAGTTTTGAAGACTTGAGGACTTGAACATTCAGATCTGGTTCTCGGCGAGCATCCACGTCACAAAAGGCAGGAGTTCGAGAGAGAGAGAGAGATCAGATCTGAGATCTACACGAGATCATACTCTGGATCAAAGCTTGGCCTTTGATCCCGAGAACTAAGGGCGATTATTTCCTTGGTGAATTAATCCCCCCCGGCTATTATTTCCTTCGTGAAATAATACCCGTCAAATCGTGTAGATCCGACCGGATCTAGATCGCACGGTGGTCCACGGATTAACCACGACGTTGGCAAAGAACCCACACAAGCGAGCGACCGCAAAACAGGAGCTCGTGATTCGTTCGAAAGGAAAGTTGTAATCTTTTTCTTTTTCTTTGATTTCGTTGTAACCGGATCTAAAAAAGACCGGATCTTTTGTAACCAAAAAGCAATTACTTGAGATAACAATGAATTCAATGAAGGCAATTTTTACCGCGAACACCTATCATGAATGGTATAGCTAAAAGACAAAATAGAACTTTTAAGGATATGGTAAGAAGTATGATTGCTCATTCTTCTTTACTAGAGTCACTCTGGGGAGAAGCACTAAAGACAGCAGCTTACATTCTGAATAGAGTACCAAGTAAAGCAGTTGTAAAACATCTTATGAACTTTGAACTGGTCGAAAGTCTAGTTTAAAGCACTTATATATTTGGGGATGTCCATATAAGGCCAGCCCTTATAGGTCAAATGAAAAGAAATTAGACTCTAAAACAGTTAGCAGCTACTTTATTGGTTACTCTGAATGATCTAGGGGCTATAAGTTTTATGATCCCATAATCAGGACTATTTTTGAGATGGGAGCATCAACATTTTTTGAGGATGTTGAGTTTTGGGAGAGAAATAAGGTTAGAGACATTGCTTTTGAGGAGGAATTAGCTTCAGATTCAATCCATAATGTAACTTTTGATAATATTTAGATTCCTATACCTGTTATTAATCAAGAAATAACTTCGGAACCTCAAGAAGATAATGTTGAACAACTCCCTATTTTAGAAGAACAAACTCAACAACCTCAAGAACCAGTGTCATTACGGAGATCCATGAGAGAAAAGAGAAATGCTATTTCGAATGATTATATTGTATTTCTTCAAGAACATGAGGAAAATAATAGAATGATGGAAGATAATCCAATCAACTTCCATCAAGCTATGAAAAGTTCTAACTCTCAAAATTAGATTGATGCTATGAATGAGGAGTACAAGTCTATGCAACACAATAAGGTTTGTAAACTTGTTCTATTACCAGAAGGTGCAAAACCAATTGGTTGTAAATGGATATTTAAAACCAAGCGGGATGTAAATGGTAATGTGGAGAGGTATAACCGTATAAGGCATGTCTTGTAGCAAAAGGCTATACTCAAAAGGAAGATCTTGATTATACAGAGACTTTCTCTCTGGTTTTATCGAAAGACTCTTTTAGAACAATAATGGCACTTGTTGCTCACTTTAATCTTGAGTTACATCAGATGAATGTTAAGACTGTGTTTCTCAATGGGGACATTGATGAAATAATCTATATGGTGTAACTAAAAAACTTTGTGCCATGAGACCCAAAGAATATGGTTTTCAAATTAAAAAAATCCATCTATGGACTTAATCAAGCTCCTCGTCAATGATATCACAAGTTTCAATAAATAATTATCCCGTTCGGTTTTGAGATGAATATTTTGATGACTGTGTATATCACAAGTTTAGTGGGAGTAAGTATATTTTCCTGGTTTTGAATGTCGATGACATATTGCTTGCCACTAATGATTTAGGCATGTTGCACGAAACCAAGAGATTTCTATCAAAAAATTTCGAGATGAAAGATCTTGGGGACGCCTTTTTTATATTAGGAATCCAGATACATTGAGATGGTTCTCGAGGTATACTTGGATTATCACAAAAGAGCTATTGATAAAGTACTCGAAAGAGTTGGCATGCAAGATTGCAGATCAGGTAACACCCCTGTTGCTAAAAGAGACAAGTTCAGTCTAAATCAGTGCCCTAAAGATAACCTTAAAATTCAAGAAATGCAAAAGATTCCCTATGCTTCAGTTGTAGGAAGTCTAATATATGCTCAGTTGTGTACATCCGGATATTGCGTATATTGTTGGTATGTTAAGCAGATACTTAAGCAACTCTGGTATGGACCATTGGATAACAGTCAAAAGGGTTATGAGGTACCTGCAGAAAACAAAAGATTATATGCTCACATACAAAAAATCAGAACAGTTAGAGGTTATTGGGTACTCTGATTCTGATTTTGTTGGATGCCAATATAGCCAAAAGTCTACATCAGGCTATATTTATATGTTAGTATGAGGAGCTATATCATGAAAAAGTGTCAAATAGACACTTGTAGTGTCCTCCACTATGGCAGAAGAGTTTGTAGCTTGCTATGAGACATCTAATCATGGAATATAGTTATGAAATGTTGTCATTGGACTGCAAATTTTGGAAAATATTGAAAGACCATTTAAGTTATTTTGTGACAATAAATCAGCAGTGATGTATTCCAATAACAACAGGAGCTCATCTAAGTCAAAGCACATTAACATTAAGTTCCTAGTTATAAAAGAAATGGTGCAGAGTGGACAGATATCCATAGAGCACATTAGGACAAACTCCATGATAACAGATCCTCTTACAAAAGGATTGCCACCTAAGGTCTTTCATGAGCACGTTGCTCATATGAGTGTGGTATTATTTGAGGATATTATAATTTAGTGGGAGTTTATAATTTTTTGATGCTTTATGTTTGGTTTTTTGTCTAATCAGAATAAAGTATTCAGTTTAGACACTCTATTATAGTATGTTTGGAATTGACATCACTAAAGTTTAAGGTAGGACCAGTTGAAAATAGACATGTACAAATCACATTGCATGTAATTTTCATGCTACACATCCATGATTGATTTATGTCATTTGACTGTATTGGTATGTGTGATCATTGATGGGTTTAGTTATGATAAATGTGACGAAGACCTCTATGATCCTATATAAATATAGTCAATGGACGAGATTGTTTGAAAATACCCTTATTTATGATAGTAATTTTTGAGCTTATAAGGTTATACACACTTTAAGGAAACATATGGTGCCCAAGTCGGAGATTGTTGGATTAAATCTAATTATGGGCACATATGTTAAATTATTGTGTAATGCTATCTTTAAAGTTAACCCGCATAAAGTGATCAATCAATTAATTGCGTTAATGAGTATTTAAATATGTCATTGGCTAATTGTGTAGATACCATATTATAAGTCTAATTTGATGAGGGTCCAAATTAGAAAATATCAATATCTATATAAAGGGGTTATGGTCCCTAATCTAAGGGTGATGTTCTCTATTTTCTTAATCCCCATCTAGAGAGAAACAAAAGGAGAGACTCTTTAGATTAGAAAATCTCAAACCCTAATTCATAATTTCTTTATGGATTCAGGTATGCTTCTGCTAATTCTTCTTGTTAATTTCCTCTTTGAATTAATCATGGTTCTTAATTATATCGTATGATTAAGATCAAATAAGGATCAATAGGGAGTACTATGACAAAATATTTTTTATGTTACGTAGCATTCTAAAAAGTTTTTGGTGTTGTTGTCTTTAAGTAGGCCAAACTTTTGGATGGTTATGTGAACTTTATCGTTTTTAACTAGTGATATGAAAATGGTTCATGTTAGGACTTGATTCATTTTATTTGGTCCAACCGGAACACCAAATTCTATTGACCTTTTTGTTTTGATGATGTTTTAACAAATAATTTATGACTAATATTGTTTGTCTAGTGTTTGTGTTTTCTTATTTATTCTAAACAAACAATGTGTCGGAGGTTGGATGAAATTACGTCATAACGATCACATCAAATGGAGGTTGGCGAAAATAATGGAGTGAAGACATTTGTAATTCAAGTTAAATATCCAAAATCAAGCTTCATCCGCAACCAAGCCGAGCTTATTGAAGACCAATTGCTTGGTATTATTAGTTTAGGTTTTATACTTGTGTGTAGATACTTCAAGCTCAATCACATACACACATACAAGTATTGGTTTCTCATATATATATATATATATAAGCTTTGATTTTAGTTTTCATGTTTACATAAATATGAATTTATGAAAATGTTGAGTAATTGGTTTATAGACTTAACAACAATAGTTTATATCTTTTATTAAGTCTATAAAATCATTTTATAAGGTTTCAAAATATTGTTTAAGGCAAAATATATATATATATATATATAGGGAGAGGTTCTAATAAAAACCTAGAGAACTAAAAACCAATCCTAACCCTCCAATCTATCTAATCCAATGGCCTACATTTCGATGGCAGAATTGTAAATATAGACAAATTTAATACACATCATTAATGTGAAAAGGGTAAAATTGGAACAATTAATTACATAGTTCTCTATTTCCCCATGCAACTCTCTCTCTCTCCAAAATCACTGCAGCTCTTTCCTCTCACGTTCTCCTCTCTCTCTCTCTCTCTCCTCCATTTCCCAAAAGCTTGAACCAGCCCCCTCTCTCTTCCTCTCTCTCACCACCACAAACACCACTAACTCCTCACCGAGCTCCTCCAACTCCACTGCCCCTGAGCTCCCTCCGACGAACCGAAGCCGCTCTGACGAACCGAAGCCGCGAGTGAATCCAGATTCACTAAATTGAATCCAGATTCAGTGAACTGAAACTCGTTATCAAACAATAGCAAATCTGCAAAAATAAAAAACAAAAAGAATAAGAAACTTATGGATTCACTAAAAACCATCCTAACCATCCAAGCTTTCGCTGTAGTGAATCTGGATTCACTGCAGTGAATCTCGATTCACATCAGTGAATCTCGATTCACAGCAGTGAATCGCGATTCACTG
>NC_033802.1:17448920-17510892 GCF_001876935.1 Asparagus officinalis | reverse complement strand
AAGAATTGTAATAATGTATTCTATCAAAAAATTTATACTGTATTATATTATAATTAATATTAAAATATAATATAATAATTTAAAATGTATTATAATGTATTATTAATATATATTATATTGCAATTATATATTTAATATTATACTAATATGTTAATATTAATGTTATAACTGGCCAAACGAGTATTGATCCAAAAGCACTCGCCACAGTTGTTATGATAATTTACCATTTAAAGATAAAGATGTCGAAAGATTGACTTCATATGGTCCAAACCAACTTAGTGGCCCAAAGGCCCAGCCAAGGGCAAATCTATTAACCCGCCGAGGAAACGAGTCCTCTTTTACCGACACGAAGTGCGGGATTAGTCGACCCCTTATAAGTCGAGACGACTCCCTAAATAGTCGGCTCGATCACCTTCTCGGCAGTTCACTCGACCAGAAGCTCACTCGACTAGCTGGTCGACAAATCATATGGGTGACTAACAAATCGACCCGTTTTTACTAAGGGGATAAGATCCAGCTAAGCTACCTTTAGAGATACATCAATCAACACCAAAGTTTATTGAGCGATTGTAGGCTGTCTAAAAATCACAACAGATAGCTGATCCCCATCAAACACCGATGATGGAAGTTACAATTCGACGGCTTCCAGAAGGCTACAATTTGAAGATTTTCACGTAGATCGATGAATGTTACAATCTGACGATCTTTGCAACAACTAATGAAAGCTCTAATCAACAGCCTTCACAATCAACATCAGGAGTTACAATCCGACGACTCTCATATTTTCAAGGAGCCAAGACGAATGTTATAAGGTGACGATCGTTGCAACGCTCTAGCAAAAGAGACTACAAATTGACGGTCTCTTCATATTAAAACACAGATATCTCTCAAACCGGAAGGAATTTGGCAAAACTGACGGAGCAAACCAAACCTTATGGGGTTGGTTTGGTCGGCTCCGTCTCATCGAGATAGCCGATTTTCATATATAATTCGTCCAATTCCGACTTACGGTTTGAAAGTTATGACATGTTCTTCGCAGCAAGTTATGTTCTGAAGTCCGTCTGTGAGACTGCACTTCGCCTGAACATTAGACTTAGCCTGAAGCTCGCCGAGCCCACCTGAGGCTCACCTCTGTATCCAAGATTCAAAAGGTAGAGGTCATGCCCGTGTTTTGAACTCAAAATGCAGAGGTCATGCCCGCGTTCTAAACTCAAAACGCAGAAGTCGTGACCGCATTTGAGATTCAAAACGCAGAGGTCGTGGCTGCGTTCCAAATTCGAAACGCAGAGATCATGGCTACATTCCAGGGTCAAAATGCAGAGTTCGTGGACTCAAAATGCAGAGTTCATGCAGAGCCTAACTCTGCGTCCCGGGTCCAAAATGCAGAGTTCATGCAGAGTTCATGTAGAGTTCATCTCTGCGTCTTAGATGCCAAAATGCAGAGTTCATCTCTGCGTCTTAGATGCCAACACGCAGAGTTCATCTCTGCGTCTTAGATGTCAAAACGCAGAATTCATCTCTGCGTCCCAACTCTGCGTCTCAGATGCCAAAATACAGAGTTCATCTCTGCGTCTTAGATGCCAAAACGCAGAATTCATCTCTGCGTCCCAACTCTGCGTCTCAGGTCCAAAACGCAGAGTTCATCTCTGCGTCCTAACTCTGCCTTTCAGATTTACAACGCAGCGCGACCTGTACGTTCAACCACCAAAATAGGCCCAACTCTGCGTTTTTAGTCTAAAAATGCAGAGTTCGGGCCATGAACGCTATTTTTCAACGTTTGACTCGTTCAAAGAAAGAACTGAACGGTTTCTAAACCGTTTTCCCCATGATTTGGGGAGCTGTTTAAGGGGGCGGTTACACCCTATTCAGCCCCACTTAGAAGCAAATTAATGGGGACGGTTACACCCCTTAATCTCCTATAAATAGGGATAAACTCAACCGAGTTAAGGGTTGGCTTTTTGGACCTTAGACTTGGCAGCGAAGAGGAGATCTTCTGCTTGGCAGTGAGGGAAAGATCGACGTTCATCCTTCAGCAACGTTCAACAATAGAGAGATTTCATCCTTGGCTTATAAACTGATTTCGGTTAAATCAACTCTTTCATAGAGTTTCAAACTCGTTCAGAGTTATCAACTCGATCAGAGTTCAAAACTTGCTCTGCAAGTTCTTCTAAAACTCGCTCTGAGTTATTAACTCGTTAAGAGTTATTTTCAAACTTGCCACGCAAGTTCTCCACAATGTCAAACCGTGAGGAGAAAATATCGTTCCAGTGAATCGAGACGTTCGGATCGTCAATGAGAAGCAAACTCGACACGAGCATTCGAGGGAGGCATCTCATCGCCACCGTGAAGAACCCATAATTAAACAAAGGGGAGAATCAAATTCATTCTCCTCTCTTTTGTAATCAGGAAATCCAATTGTAACTGAGATTAAAGGAATACAAATTAATTTTCCTTTATTTCTTTTACTGCAAATTTTCCAACAAACAGCGATCCTCTCAAGATCGCAACTCTGACAAACCTCGTGCGGAAACAGCTCACTCTGCCCACGAGTCACTTCTCAGAGATCGCTAAGATACTCTCCTGTGCTCGAATGACTTCCCCTCCAGTCGCTAGCCACCATCTGGCAAGGGAAGGAGGCCCAAACAGCCGGCCATATCCTCTATTCTCTCTCATCTATCGAATCCGGGGTATTTCCAAGACGCCATCTCCTGTGCTCGAATGACTTCCCCTCCAGTCACCAGCCACCATCTGGCAAGGGAAGGAGACCCAAATAGTTGGTCATATCCTCCGTTCTGTCTCATCTATCAAATATGAGGTATTTCTCAGACGCTATCTCCCGTGCTCGAATGACTTCCCCTCCGGTCGCCAGCTGCCATCTAGCAAGGGAAGGAGACCCAAACAGTCGGCCTATCCTCCGTTCTGTCTCATCTATCGAATTTAGGATATTTCCAAGACGTCCTCTCCTGTGCTTGAATGACTTCCCTTCTAGTCACCAGCCGACATCTGTAAAGCAAAGGATGACTCAGTAACCTGTCTGCTCACCCCTCAACCGCCCTCTCGTGCATAGTTAAAGTCAAAGGTCAAATCTCAGAGGCAATGGACTATAAAAGGAGGTAAGGGAAGAAAGAAAAGGGGGACGGAACTTTTAACTCATGGGAGACTTCTGAACCTTTTTCTTAAACTCTGAACAATTCTAAAAGGCCACATCTTCTTCTAAAAACTCAATAAGAGTAATGAATACTAGGACCTCAATGATCCTCAGATCTTCCTTCAAACCCCACTCAAGCTCATCAGCTGACTTAACTGTCGGAGGTACCACGAGGGAACCGGTCCCCGCCCTCTTACGGGTTTCTTCTTCTTGTTTGCACAGAAAGATCAGGAATTCCAGTCCAAGGATCGGGCATAATGTCGGAGGAGGAGTCGGCCCCACTTTTCATCCTCTCTCTCTTTGTCGTCAGCGCAGAGATCAGGACTGCCTCCCACGGCGAACCCCCCCTCGGCTGTGTGTTATCAGATATCAACAGTTTGGTGCCTATCGTGGGCCCACTCTCTTCTCTGAGAAGACATGCCCAATTCTGAGCAGGGGCCTGATCTTGTCTAGTCTTGAAAAATATCACTGGAATGGCATCATTCAAGCTAAACAAAGCCTGAAATCTCATCATTCAAACTAAGGAGGATTAGCCTATAGCTATGAGGAGCCAACATAGGCGTAGCCCTCGAAGGATCCAACAGCTTTCTGGGGAGTATTTGCCAAGTGGAACCCCGAAAGTGTTCCTAGAGAAGACACACCACTATGGTATTTGTCTGGCTTGAAAATGAAGCACAGTCTCCCTATCATCGCCACAGATAAAACTCCACCCCCTGGACACCCAAGAGGCCTGGGGTTGGATCGCAAAACAGAACCCCGCCTCCAGCGAGGATTATGATCAGATCCAATATCGCTTAAGCTCCCGTTAACGACAGCTCACACAACAAGGAGCAGTGATTAGGTATGTGGCAGGCTCCTTGGACCATCATCACCTTCAAAGGAGAGTCCTTCCTCACCAAAGGTGAGATTGCGGAAAAATCGAGGGCTCACCAGATGGTCTTCTCAGGAAGATTAACAGCCTTGGCCCCCGACAGATGCTCAGGACCGCCAGAGTTGAAGGAAGAACTGGTGGTCGAAGCATACGACTCGCACTCTCCCTATAAAAGAAGGCTCCTCCATTCACAGGATGGTCCGGTCGTTGCAATCCCTAGAGTCCCCAAGGGGAATCCATGATTTTGTCAAATTCTAGGGAACAAAGCATCGACGCTTAGGGTTTAACCAACAAGAAGCCCCCCATCACAAAAGTTGCCTGGGCCTCCTCCTGTCGAGCACCATCCTCCAAAAATCTCAATCAACAGGACGCTGGCCATGCAAGGCAACCAACGGTGGTGAAGCAAGATCTATTGAAAAATTACCACATCCACCGTCGGCCGGCAAAGACCTCAGCAAAGACTCAAGTTCAGAAAGGTCTTGGCCGATGAGATGGTGAATATGTCGACTACTCAGTGACGTTTAAAGCTAAACAGCCCACCCTCTAAAGAGAGAGCAACATCTGATTCCGGATATTCTACAGTTTGGCAACAAAGATAGCCAATAAAGCGGCAACTCGCCCTCGTCAAAACCGGTCTGCTCAGAGGCGACATGAAACAACCCAGGAAGCTCCATCTCGTTGGCTCTGTCCCTTGCAAGAGGCAACCTCAAGAGTACATGAGCGGAAAATAAGGAATCGACGCCATTCAGATGAAAAATGTTAATAAGTTGCGCTCCTTGATGTATAAATTTCAACAATCAATAAAAAAAAGAGAGAAAAGACATCAAAAACCTAGCCAAACCCTAAGGTCTCAAGGCACAACATATGGTTCGATTCTGTCTGCTATAACCGACCATTATGGTAAAGACCTTGGCTCCTCATCAGGGTAAGCCCAGGGCACAACGACCCCTTAGTCGACAACAAAGACTTTGGCTCCTCATCGGGGTAAGCCCAATGCACAATGACTCCTCAGTCGGCACAAAGCCATTGGCTCTTTTTAAAGGTAAGCCCAAGGCACAACATATGGTTCGATTCCGTCTGCTCTCGTCGACCATCATGGTCAAGACCTTGGCTCCTCATCAGGATAAACCCAAGGCATAACGACTTCTTAGTCAGCAACAAAGACCTTGGCTCCACATCAGGGTAAGCCCAAGGCACAATGACTCATCAGTCGACATAAAGCCCTTGGCTCTTCTTAAAGGTAAGCCTAATGTACAACATATGGTTTGATTTCGTCTGCTCTCATTGACCATCATGGTCAAGACCTTAGCTCCTCATCAGGGTAAGCCCAAGGCACAACGACTCCTCAGTCAGCACAAAGCCCTTAGCTCTTCTTAAAGGTAAGCCCAAGGTACAACATATGGTTCGATTCTGTCTGCTCTCATCGACCATCATGGTCAAGACCTTGGCTCCTTATCAGGGTAAGCCCAAGGCATAATGACTCCTCAGTCGGCACAAAGCCATTGGCTCTTCTTAAAGGTAAGCCCAAGGAACAAAATATGGTTCAATTCTGTCTGCTCTCATCGACCATCATGGTCAAGACCTTGACTCCTCATCAGGGTAAACCTAAGGCATAACGACTCCTCAGTCGGTACATAGCCCTTGGCTCTTCTTAAAGGTAAGCCCAATGCATAACATATGATTCGATTCCGTCTGCTCTCATCGACCATCATGGTCAAGACCTTGGCTCCTCATCAGGGTAAGCCCAAGGGATAACGACTCCTCAGTTAGCACAAAATCCTTGGCTCTTCTTAAAGGTAAGCCCAAGGCACAACATATGGTTCGATTCCGTCTGCTCTCATCGACCATCATGGTCAAGACCTTGGCTCCTCATCAGGGTAAGACCAAGGTACAATGACTCCTTAGTTGGCAACAAAGACCTTGGCTCCTCATCAGGGTAAGCCTAAGGTACAACGACTTCTCAGTCGGTATAAAGCCCTTGGCTCTTCTTAAAGGTAAGCCCAAGGCACAACATATGGTTCAATTTTATCTGCTCTTATCGACCATCATGGTCAAGACCTTGGCTCCTCATCAGTAAGCCCAAGGCATAACGACTCCTTAGTCAGCAACAAAGACCTTGGCTCCTTATCAGGGTAAGCCCAAGGAACAATGACTCCTCAGTCGGTACAAATCCCTTGGCTCTTCTTAAAGGTAAGCCCAAGGCATAACATATGGTTCGATTCCGTCTGCTCTCATCGACCATTATGGTTAAGACCTTGGCTCCTCATCAGGGTAAGCCCAATACACAACGACTCCTCAGTCGGCACAAAACCCTTGGCTCTTCTTAAAGGTAAGCCCAAGGCACAACATATAATTCGATTCCGTCTGCTCTCATCGACCATTATGGTCAAGACCTTGGCTCCTCATCAGGGTAAGCCCAAGGCACAACGACTCCTCAGTCGGCATAAAGCCATTGGCTCTTCTTAAAGGTAAGCCCAAGGCACAACATATGGTTTGATTCTGTCTGCTCCCATCGACCACTATAGTCAAGACCTTGGCTCCTCATCAGGGTAAGCCCAGGGCATAACGACTTCTCAGTCGGATATCAAGTCCTTAGCTCTTTACCTGGATAAGTCCAAAGCAAAGCCCCAAGGTCGACCTCTATAATTACTTCTCGACCTAACAGATGAAGTGAAGACATCGACACTTACCTCACGGATGTCATTGGATCTACAAAGACCGACATTGTTCCTGAAAAGAAAGCAGCTCTATAACTACAACATGAGCAACTATTTCATCAAGCAATTTTAGCTTTCAACAGCCAACGATAGGAGAAACCATTTCTCATTCAAAAATATTCCTTACAAAAAGCCCAACATGGCTTACAAAAAAGGGAGAGATCCTTAAAAGCTCCCTCCTAAGGGTCAGGAGTTGAGCCAGATCTAGCAACATGATTTCTAAGACGGTAGTATCATGCTTTGTCTCGATCTACCCATCGGCTGACGAATCTGAATAATCTGAATTCCCTCCGTCAGCCTCAGAGTCTCCCCTCCTTCTCTTGAGAGACCTCCTGGAAGGGCTCGACCCCTCCGAGTCAGCCTTTCTTTTACAGACCTCCATTGGTAGAGGAAGGGCTATCACTTTGGAGTCGGCTGAAACTGAGGGGGACCCTACCGCCTCCGGGAATTCTTCTCCGTCCAAAGCTCTGGACTCCTGAAGACCGAAGCGATATCGAAGCTTCTCAAGATCTCTGACCTCTAGATCACTAAGAGCCCTCGGCTCCAACACATTCTCCTGCACTTCAGGCCAACCCAAGCAGGATAGTATATTATTGGTGTCGAACACCCAGACAAAGAACCTCCTCCATTCTTTGTCCAACTACAGAAAGTTAGCATCCAGACGAAAATCTCCACGATAGTGGAAAAAATAGTGGGGTCCCTCTCAGCGGACCCCACACTAACCACGTGCCCAAACAAACTAATGCTGGGCACCACTCCCACCTCGGAGCAAGCATTCATAAATGCCATCAAGATGCATATAGTGTGTGGATGAAATTAATAGGGGAAACCCCCAAAGTGGTAAACACCTCCCTAATCAAAGGTTGCAATGGTAGGCGCAATCCACATTGCAGATACGCCAGAAGAGAGGCACCCGACCCTCGTCATGCATATGCACCGGGGTAATGCTATCCGGTGCTCCTAAGGGCATTGTGCGCGGAATATCATACTCATCATACAACCATGCTGCCTCATCCACTGTCACTCAAGAGCAAGACAGATATAAAGCTCTGAGCTTCCTCTCACGGTCATTCCGAAGAAGAGCCATGGCCAAAATCTCTAAGGAAAAAGGGAGAATCAACAGGAAGAAGGGTGTTCTTAATGTAGGATGTTTTTCCAACGGCGCCCGGGATTAGTTATAAGCTTTCGAAGAAGCATGCGGAAGGATTTAAGAGGCACAGTCTTGGAGCAACCAAGGAAGATCCACTTCGGAAACCAGCAATGGATCACTCGAAATACCAACCACTCGTAACGCATGCCAATCAATTGGCAAACGAAGCGCTAATCGCTCTACCCACGACGCCTCATTTTTCATAAAAAGGCGGTTCCCAATACTGACCGCATCAGTGCACATGAGATTGGTGGTTAGCAAGCCCTACATCACGTCTCCAGCCATGCTCAACTGGCCAAAAATCCTTAACATCTTGAGCAAACTTATATCTATTTTACTCAGACCCGACTAAAGTCAGCTCCGAATGAAAGGGGCCAACTGTTATGGTAATTTACCATTTAAAGATAAAGATGTTGAAAGATTAACTTCATATGGTCCAAACCAACTTAGTGGCCCAAAGGCCCAGCCAAGGGAAAATTTATTGACCCACCAAGGAAACAAGTCTTCTTTTACCGACACGAAGTGCAGGATTAGTCGACCACTTATAAGTCAAGACGACTCCCCAAATAGTCGGCTCGATCACGTTCTTTACAGTTCACTCGACCAGAAGCTCACTTGACTAACTAGTTGACAAATCATATGGGTGACTGACAAATCGACCTGTCTTTACTAAGGGGATAAGATCCAGCTAAGCTACCTTCAGAGATACATCAATCAACACCACAATTTATTGAGCGATCCTCTCAAGATTGCAACTCTGACAAACCTCGTGCGAAAACAGCTCACTCTGCCCACGAGTCACTTCTCAGAGATCGCTAAGATACTCTCCTGTGCTCGAATGACTTCCCCTCCAGTCGCTAGCCACCATCTGGCAAGGGAAGGAGGCCCAAACAGCCGGCCATATCCTCTATTCTCTCTCATCTATCGAATCCAGGGTATTTCCAAGACGCCATCTCCTGTGCTCGAATGACTTCCCCTCCAGTCACCAGCCGCCATCTGGCAAGGGAAGGAGACTCAAACAGTCGGTCATATCCTCCGTTCTGTCTCATCTATCGAATATGAGGTATTTCTCAGACGCTATCTCCCATGCTCGAATGACTTCCCCTCCAGTCGCCAGCCGCCATCTGGCAAGGGAAGGAGAACCAAATAGTTGGCCTATCCTCTGTTTTGTCTCATCTATCGAATTTAGGATATTTCCAAGACGTCTTCTCCCGTGCTCGAAAGACTTTCCTTCTAGTCACCAGCCGACATCTGTAAAGCAAAGGATGACTCAGTAACCTGTCTGCTCACCCCTCAACCCTTCTAGTCACCAGCCGACATCTGTAAAGCAAAGGATGACTCAGTAACCTGTCTGCTCACCCCTCAACCGCCCTCTCGTGCATAGTTAAAGTCAAAGGTCAAATCTCAGAGGCAATGGACTATAAAAGGAGGTAAGGGGAGAAAGAAAAGGGGGACGGAACTTTTAACTCATGGGAGACTTCTGAACCTTTTTCTTAAACTCTGAACAATTCTAAAAGGCCACGTCTTCTTCTAAAAACTCAATAAGAGTAATAAATACTAGGACCTCAATGATCCTCAGATCTTCCCTCAAACCCCACTCAAGCTCATCAGCTAACTTAACTGTCGGAGGTACCATGGGGGAATCGGTCCCCGCCCTCTTACGGGTTTCTTCTTCTTATTTGCGCAGAAAGATCTGGAATTCCAGTCAAAGGATCGGGCATAAAGTCAGAGGAGGATTTGGCCTCACCTTTCATCCTCTCCCTCTTCGCCGTCAGCATGGAGATCAAGACTACCTCCCATGGCGGAACCCCCCCCTCGGCTATGTGTTATCAAACGTCAACACACACACACACACACACACACACACACACACACAAGTTTAGGTTTTTGGTTTTTATGTTTATATAAATATGAATTTGTGAAAATGTTAAGTAATTGGTTTATAGACTTAACAATAATAGTTTATATCTTTTATTAAGTCTATAAAGTCATTTTATAATGTTTTAAAATATTGTTTAAGTCAAAATGTTAAAAAATGTGTATTTACTTTTCATGTTTTTGGACTATTTTGAAAAATGATGAGTTTTCACTATTGGGAAGTGCAATTCCAAAATTACTTTTTGTAACATGTTCATTATTATGTTTACAAGTATTTCCCAAAGTTTTATATTTTTTAGAATTTATTTGCTATTTTTAAAAAAGGTTTGAAAACTAAATATTACTATTTATAACAGGCCAAATATGTGTTATCAGTCGACTGATGTAAGGGATCAGTCGACAGATGAACTCACCTGGAATTGCCAAAAAATTCTATTTTTGTAACTAATGAACTATCAATCGACTGATGAATTTATCAGTCGACTGATGAGGTCTTCAGTCGACCGATGGGCTGTGAGCTGCCTATATCTGTCAGCTCATCAGTCGACTGATACTGTTTATCAGTCGACTGACGGCCTCTAACGGCTAATTTTTCTAGATTTTTAGTTTTTTATTTTTTTATCTTTTTCCTTGGTTTTCTCTTTATTTTGGGGCTTGTTTTATGATCCTATATATACCTCATACCCTCTAACTTTTGAGGGTAATAAAAGAGAGTTTTAATCAAGTTTTACAATGGTTTAAAGTTTGTTTAAGTTTTGTTTCAAGTTTGTTTTGTGAAGAAATTTTTATAAGAGGAAGAGAAGATTATCCATTCTTATTTGGACTTCAATTTACATCCATCCACTCTTGTTTTAGAGAAGTTTTCTTAAACTCATTATCTAGCTTGTTTATGCTTAATTTGTCATATTTATTTTTGCTAGATTAAATTGAGTTTATATTTGATTTTACTCTTTGTTTACACACACAACCTATTGAGCTTTTAGTATTTCATACATAGAATATTTGGGATTATGAGATTGTGTTACTTAGAATGTGAGCTTACATTGAGTTCTCATCTATTGTAGAGAATAAATAATTTGTATTCGTACTTAATTATAAGATACACTTTGTAATACACTTGTACACTGAGAGGAGTGTGTGGTGAGAGACGGGGTCGGTTCCAAGAGGAGTGACATCGGTAGTAAAGCCTAGAGAGAGGTTATAATTCTGAGCACTTGAGGAAGGACACGTGCTAAAGACCAACACTTAGAGGGTGTAGAGTGTAATTGTAAAAGTGTGAGTTGTGAAAATTTTTGGTGAGCTAGAAAACCGATTATGAGATGTAAACATTTTGGGTAAACGTTAAAAACCCGTTGTGATAGTGGATTCTCCCTGGGAGTGGGGAGCGGAGACGTAGGTCGGAAGAACCGAACTCCGTGATCATTTCCTTGTGTTTACGTTTGCCTTGGCGTATTTCTTTTGTGCTTTGTTATATTTCTTATCGTCATTGGTTCATGTTATTTCGCCCTTGTTTATATTGCATATTCTTGCACATATAAGTTATTGTATATCTTGTTTGCTAGGATAAATTATTAATTAGTTTTATTTGTTATTAAATCGGATTAGATTAACATTAACCCTATTCACTCCCTCTATGGTGCTTTCAATTGGTATCAGAGCTTGGTGCTCTTGATAAGAGGCTTAATCACCTAGAGTCAAAGTTCATTGTTTTTATATTTTTGCTAATCTTATTTTGATTTGTATCTTGCTTACATATATATCATGGACATACACAATGCACCTAGTTTAGGTTATGTCATTAATATTGCTCCTAGAATAGATAATTTCTTCTATGCTCAATGATGTGTTAGATTTAAACTTTTTATTCGATCTAGACATTTTGATTTATGGGAAATTATTGATGGTGCTTATATTGTACCCACTTCAGAGAAATTCAAGTGGAGTAAAAATGATTAAAGAATGTTTACAATGAATAAAATTTTGTTAGAATTTTTGCATAATACTTTTGACTCATCATTTTCTAACAAGCTTGATTCATTTGATAGCACTTACATATTGTGGAAATTCATAGAAGCACATCAAGGAAACTTGGAGGTGATCTGACAAGCTTTGGAGGCTTCCTTTTTAAGTTTCATTGGAGCATCATGCACACGTCCACTAGGGGATAACCCTAGTATGGTAAGTGATTCTGATTCTGAAAGTGAACTTTCAATTAATGAACTCGCTTGTACATATGATAGATTAATGCATGCCTACACTAAGTTGCATAAAAATTTTATTAACTTAAAAAGAAAGCATGTTAATTTAAAATCCGATCATGAGTCGCTAGCTTCCAAACTTGATATCATTGCTAAAGAGAATGTAATATTAAAAGAAAATAATGAGAAATTAAGTTTGGAAAATGAAAAATTAACTATATCTATGACTAGCTTAACTCATGATAAAAATAATGCCATATTAGAAGTAGAGAACATGAAAAATAAAGTTAGTTCTTTTGCTAACACTTATATATGTTCTACTTCTAATAACAATGCATTTGTCCAAAATGATGAGTTGAATCATGTTAAGGACCACATATCTTGTTTAGATTCAACCTTAAACACATGCATTGATAATCATAAGAAGCTTGTAAATATGTATGCTAAGTCTCATGCCACTACATCTAAACATCCCATACATCATGCACACATATATAGCAAAATTTACAAACATTCTATTTGCGGCCGAAAAGGTCATATTGCTAAATTTTGCTATGATGTACACAAATCCTCTAAGACTAATACTTCTTGTGCATTTCATAAGGGTTCTTTATCGCACACACATGCACATGCACTTAATGTTCATCATAAGCATGCTAGTGTGTTTAAATATGATTATTACGATCGTTTTGGTCATTTTGTCAAATTTTATTTTGATTTGAAAAAGAATTCTCCTTTGCCAAATGTTTCTAAAAGACCACATGTGTACAAATGTGATCTTTGTGGTAGATATGGCCACTTAGCAAAGTTTTGTTTTAATTTATAAAAAGTTTCACATTTACAAAATAATTTTAGAAGATCATTTTTATTTGCAAATGTTTCTCGTGCACATCCATATGGTCTACAAAAACAAATGCATTCATTTCATTGCACTTATTACAATCGAATGAGTCATTTGTATGATTATTGTTATGACCGGAACCGTGCACCAAATATGCCCAAAAGGGATCATAACCCTAAGGCTTTGAGCTTTAATGATAAGGGTCATGTCCCTAGACTCTTCGGTATCAAGAGTAATTGGGTACCAAAACTTCTTTGGTCTTTAAGAATAATTTTTTTTTAAATTTTTAGTTTTTCATGTTCTTAAAGATGTGTATTCTTGGTTTGAACTATGTAGTTTTTGCTATAAACAATGTATTTGTGTTTATAGATTTATTATAAAACAATTTTATTTGAGATTTTATAAACAAATTGCAAACAATTTTTAAAATATTTAAAAGAAGTATTTGTTTTACATTGTTAATAAATTAAAAATGATTTTATTTGGTTTTTCAAATCTATAGTTCATGATTCTCATATGTTTTGTTTTTTTGATTTGAACTGTGCAGTTTTTAGTATAAACAATGTATTTATGTTTATAGATTCATTATAAAACACTTTTATGATAATATTTATGTGTTTGGGCTTATGGATCATCTATTTATGCTTTATAATGTATTCTTTATGTGGTTTGATCAAGTTTTACAAAGAAAATTTTCTTTATTGATCAAACATCATTTTTTATACTTTATTTTGAGTTTTCATATGAGAGGTTTATGGTTTGAGCAACCCCCGGAAGGTTTACCAGATGCTAAAAGTTTTATATGGGTTGAAACGAGCTAATAAGCTTGATATGATTTCCTCTCTTGCTTTTGTCGAGAATGATACAATATATATACTTTGAATTTTTTTTAGTATCATTTGAGGCTTTTATTTGAGTTTTTCAATTTGGATTTTCACGAGTTTCATGATTTCTCTACATTTGATTTCAAAATCTATTCTTCTATATATTGTTCTTTGTTTATGTTTGACAATTTATAGATTTTTTGATTTATTGACAAATCATTTGATTCTTGATTTTTGATTTTTCAAATCTTATTTTTAAAATCCTTTGTTTTTTATATATATTTTATTAATATATATTTTTGTTTTAGACCCTTGTGACACTTTGTATTCATGATATACATATGTGTGTTCACTTGGTCTTCTTTTATGCAAGTTGTTCTTAGCATGTTTTCATCTATACTTGCTCACATGCTTGCCTTAGTATTCATTTCATATATTCTTTAAGGAATTTTGATAGGGGGAGCTCATGTCCCTATTTTGTGTTATATTCACCATGCTTATAGGTAGGGGTAGGGTGAGCTTTTGCTTTCCTATTTCTTTTATTTTCCCATTTTTGATGTTGTCAAAGAGGGAGAAATATGTGAGTATATAGTATTTTTATTGATTTTATATCATATTAATAAATTGTTTGTCATCATCAAAAAGGGGAGAGATTGTTGGTCTTTTTGTTTTGATGATGTTTTAACAAACAATTTATGACTAATATTATTTATCTAGTGTTTGTGTTTTCTTATTTATTCTAGACAAACAATGTATCGGAGGTTGGATGGAATTGCGCCATAACGATCACATCAAATTAAAGTTGGTGGAAATAATAGAGTGAAGTCATTGCAATTCAAGTCAAATATCCAAAATCAAGCTTCATCCGCAACCAAGTCGAGCTTATTGAAAACCAATTGCTTGGGTATAATTAGTTTAGGTTTTATACTTATGTGTAGATACTTCATATATATATATATACAAGTTTTGGTTTTTGGTTTTCATGTTTATATAAATATGAATTTGTAAAAATATTGAGTAATTGGTTTATAGACTTAACAACAATAGTTTATATCTTTTATTAATTCTATAAAATTATTTTATAAGGTTTCAAAATAATGCTTAAGTCAAAATGTCAAAAAAAATGTATATTTAGTTTTCATATTTTTGGACTATTTAAAAAAATGATGAGTTTTTGGACTATTTTAAAAAATAATGAGTTTGTAACATGTTCATTATCATGTTTACAAGCATTTCCCAAAGTTTTATATTTTTTAAAATTTATTTGCTATTTTTAAAAGAGGTTTAAAAATCAGATTTACTATTTATAACAGGCTGAATATGTGTTATCAGTCGACTGATGCAAGGGATCAGTCGACCGATGAACTCGCCTGAAATTGCCAAAAGATTTTGTTTTTATGACTGATGAACTATCAGTCGACTGATGAGTTTATCAGTCGATTGATGAGATCTTCAGTCGCCCGATAGGCTGTGAGCTGCCTGTAAAACCCCGTAAATTTAAATATTTTATGATAAATAACGATAAATATGTTATATGGTAAAAAATAATATATTTTGATGTTTGGATATGATAAGAATTGATATGAGATTAATTCAATGTATAATTGTGAAAATATGAGTGCAAATGCATAAAACATGCACAAAGGCCAAAAGAGTGAAAATCTGGGAATAATGATCAGTTATGAGTTTTTATGATTTGTACACCAATGCAGTTAGAATTTGGAAAAGTGTAAAAGACCAACGTTGTAGGTCTCTTAAACAGATTTCTAACAAGTCTTAGATCACCTCATTCCGAGATCGTATGAGAAAGTTATAACCAAAATACCGAAGGGGTATTTTCCTAGTCAGACTAGGTTTCCTGGTTCGGGTCTAACATGTTTGTTTCGGGTTTGCCTCTATAAATACCTGTATTTTTTACGAAAATTCCTTTCTTTTATCATATCTAAGAACCCTAACAGCCACCAAAACCCCATAAACCCTATTTTGAATTCTTGAAGAAGATTGGAGGCTTTCAAGTTGGGTTTTTGTTAATTTTTTTGGCTTTTAGAGTGGAGATGTCCTTCAACGTTGCTTCTAATAAGTTTTCCTACAATCCCAGGTGAGTATCATCTCTACTAATCCCCCTCCCAGTTTTTAAAATATTTTTGAAGAGTTTTTAATGAGTTTTATAGAGCCTAATCAATTAATTTGTGTATAAAAATTGGATCTTTTGTATATATGTATAAAAACTAGGTCTTTTCATGTTAAAGAGATTAAGCACGAATTTACAGAAGTATTTTAAGATCTGAAAATAATTTAAAACATTGTTTATCTGATTTTAGATGTCTTATTCTTTGTTTTAAAGTTTCGTGCATGATTGAAGGTTTACATATGATTTCTTGTGCAAATAATCATGCTTGTTATGTTCTGCTAAAAATCTGCTGCACATATATACTATTGAACTAGAAATTTAAAATAACAAATGAAATCCAAATTGAACCAAACTAATGCCAATTGAAAGATATGTGAATATAGTTTTTAAAACAGAAAACCATACCTAAAGATAGTTTTCCTAGAGAAAGATATGCTCAATTTACTGATGATATGTTCTGCAGAAAATCTGCTGCATATATAAAATGTTTAACTGGAAATTAGAAATATCATATGAACTACAAACTGAACCAAATTAGGGTCAAATGATAGCTATATGAGTCTAGTTTCCAAAACAAAAAACTATTCTTAAAAAGAGTTTGTCCAGAGAAAGATATTCTCAATTTACTAATGATATGTTCTTCAGAAAACTGCAGATGTGCTGATTTGAAATAAATTGATATATTACGTAAATGTTTCTTGAGTTTCGCTCTTGTTTGTTATTTTTGAGAGAGTTTCTCGATCTTGTACTATTATATTATAATGATTAAGAGTTGTTTAGTACCTGGGATGATGGTGAACTTCAGATGTGGACACGCACACCAAGATTTGTGCATGTATGCTATATTATGTTAGATTGACACACTTTTGATACGAGTTAAATTGATAAACACATATGAATAATGATGTTCTATACGTATCCGAAAATAGGAAGATGAAACCTATTTGCCGCAAAACGATTGAGTAAGAGTATTACAATAGTACCGTTATTACATGTATCCGAAATAGGAAAATAATAAACCCTATTGCCGCAGAACGATTGAGTAAGAGTATTACAATAGTATCGTTATTATATGTATCCGGAATAGGAAAATAATAAACCCTATTGCCGCAGAACGATTGAGTAAGAGTATTACAATAGTATCGTTATTATATGTATCCTGAATAGGAAAATAATAAACCCTATTGCCGCAGAACGATTGAGTAAGAGTATTACAATAGTATCGTTATTATATGTATCCGGAATAGGAAAATAATAAACCCTATTACCGCAGAGCGATTGAGTAACGAGCATTACAAAAGTATCACTATAGTATAAGATGATACACACATAGATAATTGATCAGTTGTAAGTTTTACTTCCCAGATAGATTGCCCGCGAGTAGGGTATTTCCTTTGAGAATTTGATACACCCGTTATAGACGGCAGATATATTTGTTTTAGCTTAGTTGGTATCCTCTTATATTAGAGCAGGTCACTCGGACGTAATTCGAGATGAGATGATTATTCTTTATGTTAGAGATTGGAGTATTTATCATTGATTATTTGTTTTTCATTCATAGAGAGTTGTATGAATGATTTGATATATGTATGTACTGACTCTATTTCCTTATATACTCCTACCCCTTCCCCTGAGGAGATGTAGTGATGATCTCGCTAGCGCTTTGACGCTCGTTGTTTCCCCCCCTTTCAGGCAGCGAGTCTGGCGCACGGAGAGTCGCAAGTTGATGGGACTTCTTAGTTGTCCATTTAGTTACTTATCATATTTGTAGTTATTGTATAACTCCACATGTAGTTGATTATTTTCAGAATCTAGATTGGTATTTTGTTTCATAGAGTTGAGAGCTATTGTGAGACTTTGCTTATGTGACTCATTGTATTTGAGATTCAGTTCAGACTCAGAGATATGTCTATTTTATTCCAGTTGGGCTCATTATTGATTTTTCTTATGCTTCTTCTGTGTATATCCAGTGTCGTCCTATTTCTATTTTTACCTGTCTGTACCTTCACCTATTTATTGTTTCCACTAGAGAAATAGTGATTGTGATGGTGAAACTTGTCATAGCATGGTGGTTGGTGCTTGGCAGGCTTGACAATCCAGGTTTCACCTGGGACTGCAGCCTTGTGTGAACCCTGAGGCGTCACACTGCCTATAACGGTCAGCTCATCAGTCGACTGATACTGTTCATCAGTTGACTGACGACCTCTAACGGCTAGTTTTTTTAGAATTTTGGGTTTCTATTTTTTTGTCTTTTTCCTTGATTTTCTCTTGGTTTTAGGGCTTGTTTTATGATCCTATATATATCTCATACCCTCTAACTTCTGAGGGTAATAGAAGAGAGTTTTAATCAAGTTTTACAAGAGTTTAAAGTTTGTTTAAGTTTTGTCCCAAGTTTGTTTTGTGAAGAAATTTTCACAAGAGGAAGAGGAGATTATCCATTCTTGTTTAGGCTTCAATCTACATCCCTCCACTCTTGTTTTAGAGAAGTTTTCTTAAACTTATTATCTAGCTTGTTTATGCTTAACTAGTTGGATTGCACGTGCAATGCACGTGGTAATTTTTTAGTTTATTATTTTATTATTGATTCATTTCATTAAGATTTATTTAATTTAAACCATGTATCAAATTTATGGATAGAATTTAAAAATTCTATAGGATTGAATAATAAAATTATATTTATGTATCAACTGGGTGATAATAGATTGTTTGCATCCTTAACAATAGTAAATAATGAATAGGGTGATAATAGATTGTTTGCATCCTTAACAATAGTAAATAATGAATAATTTTATAAAAGAATTTTATTTGATATACAACATTGAGTAAATAATGAATAATTTTATAAAAGAATTTTATTTGATATACAACATTGAGTTTCAATCAACCAATGTCACCTATATACAGATGGCAGTAGATAACCTATTTAATCATAATCATCCAATATAAATGCTAGTAAAATAGTAGCATCAATTTTTTTTCGTTAGTCCTACTTATTTCTATCTCTTTAAAACAATTAATAGTCATGCAACAAACAGTAGAGATACTATAAATATTTCTCTTTAGATATTTTGAGCTTTAACGGTTCCAAATTTTATTCTAGCGGTAAGCCACTTATACCTATTACGAGTGTGAGATTTTCTGATTACCTGTCTATAAAATTTATCAAATCAAAGTAAATTGCAAGATTCTAAAAAATTGCGAAGATAGTATAGAGCAAGAATTTTTGAGAAGGCAAAGAACCAAAGAATTATACTCTTAAAACAACAATTCTATCTTTGATAAAATCAATTTTAGATGAAACTAAAGAATCAGATTTGTCTTTACAGATATGGATCAGGTTTAATTGATATTTCCTATAGAGTTCACTCTCAGATTGGGCTCCAATAAGTTTCTTACTAGAATAAAATTTAGATGTCACATAGATTCACTGAAGCGGACTTATCACAAGCTAAAAACAATGACATATAGAACTATTGATTTACCAAAGCCTCTTTTGAATCATTTGCTACCTGTGTTTTTGTAGTAAGCTATCTGCATTTACGGCTTGTCCCAATGCACGGCGACGAGAAGGGTCTGCTAACCAACCACTTGTTCTTCCTTCTTTACAACCTAAATTAAAGTTTTCAAGTACGAAATTTAGTAAATGCTAGTCTTGGAAAGGTATTTTTGGAAGTAGTTAATAAAAATGAAGATATTATAAACACATTTTATCTATGTTAGGTCTAAGAACAAATGACCATGTTAATGAAACATAATAACTGAGTGTCATGGAAGCACTTGGTCAGGAAATCGGTAAAACATGTACTGGACAAGCATGAAGGAGGAATTTTTTTAATAAAATAGAAAGTGAGACAGGATGTATTCTATGACAAACAGATGTAACAAAACTTAAATATAACAAAGTTATTATTATCTTTCATTTCATTAACTTAACAAAGGTATTTTTTTTCTTCGTTACTCACAAGAGCAATAGAAGTGGCATTTACCTGACCAAAGGGAATTCCGATAAAAAAAACTCTAGAATTGCTGAGGAGAAATCATATGCCATGTTGCCTTAAAAAACTGGGGGAGGAGCCATCTGGGCCAGGTGCCTGCATATCAGAATATATAGAACTACTCGGGCTTTAAAGTAAATGCATGGGTTATAAAACTTTGTCCCTACCCCAAATTACTCTTCAACTATTGTAAATATAACAAAGTTATCCTCATCTTTTATTTCATTAACTTAACAAATGTACTTTTTTATAACTTTGTAAATATAATGAAGTTATCCTCATCTTTCATTTCATTAACTTAACAAAGGTACTTTTTTCTTCGTTACTCACAAGAGCAATAGAAGTGGCATTTACCTGACCAAAATGGAGCCCTTGTAAAAAAAACTCCAGAATTGCTGAGGAGAAATCATATGCCATATTGCCTTAAAAAACTAGAGGAAGAGCCATCTGGGCTAGGTGCCTACATATCAGAATATATAGAACTACTCAGGCTTTAAAGTAAATGCATGGGTTATAAAACTTTGGGTTTACAAGCACAAATCGCCCTTGATTTTATTTCTACCGTTTGGCTATGACGTCAGCTCTCGCTAGTGGCTATCTTTAGCCTAATATGAGCGATTTAGAAATTAATGTCCTAGTGAGTTATATTCTTATAGTTGTTTGCCATATTTTAATTATCTAGCATCAAAATAATTTCTACATGATATTTTGATAAATTTGGTCAGCATTGCTAAATCTATGCTCAAGGTATCAGGATAAGATAACATATACTCTGATCCATGCATCACGAATCTAGAGAGAGATGAACGAATCTTGACTTACTAAAGATTTGAGTTATTCATGGGGGGAAATGCTTTTAGGATCTAAATGTAAGCCTAGAAGAAGGGGTTGAATAGGTTTGCAAAAACTATCTTGACAAATTAAAAACAAACATAGAACAATGCAATAGAATATAAATAAATTATAGATAAGGCAACCACAATCATAAACAGAGAGGATTTAGTTTATAGTGATCTGATAAGTATTATATCCACTTTTCCTCCTTAACAGGAGGGATATATAAATCCTTTATCCACTCTTCCTTCTCAATACGAGGGACTCTCATAGTATATGAAAGTTCCCGGGATCATAAACCCTAATCTAGTAAGTTATACAAGACTGGACCTTAGTCTAGCACTAAGCTAGTCATCTACACCAAACAATCTCACACAACTATAAACCTAGCTCCCATCTAGAAACTATAACTCTTAATTAACCCGACTTGATTATACCATACAAAATTGGTCATACAATCATAGAAAAAAAGTATTGTATTACAAAAACAAATATTAGTCAAACGTAAAGGAAATATCTTATAACCCTTTAATAATCAAACTGTTCTCCAAAAGAGTTCAACTGGAGATTTGGAAGAACATGCTTGAAAAGTATGGTCCAAGGACAACACTCCTTGATCGTTGCAGTTCCAATGATGAAGAACACGATGAGGGAGTGATCTGAAAAGCTGCATGTGGTTCTAATAAGATATCCTCTTCAAAACTCTAAGCCCTACACACACACACGTATGTAACACACACACACACACACACACACACACACACATATATATATATATATGTGTGTGGGGGCACGTGTGCGTGCGTGCGTGCGTGCGTGTGTGTGTGCGCGTGTGTGTGTGCGTGTGTGTACATACATATATACATATACATACACACACACATATATGAAGATTTTTTTGTCCCACTCTCTCTGGGTTGAAGATGATTGGAATATATATGAGAGAAGAGAGTGGTTACTAATGATGAGAAGCTAAAGCTTAATGATTGAAGTGTTTTTTTCTCCTAATTAAGCACCTTTTTGAATCATCAAAAACTCAGTACTTTCTAACTACAATCTTGCTACTTTGAACACAATAATAGAAACAATGAAGTTTCTATCCCAAATAATCTCCAACTATTTAAAATACCCTACAACAAAAAGAATAAAATTATCAATCATATCTCACTTTTTAACTCAAAAATTTCCCTCGTTTATCTTACCATCATAGCTCATGAAATTCAGCATTCTGAAATTGTCAATAAATTCACAACTTCGCAAGTTACAACCAGTAAGAAAAAAAACTCATGAAGTTAGAGTACCACAAGTATCATGGGAAAAAAAGGAAAAAGAAAATTCGGAGCATCTTTCTAATATATCATTGTAGAATCCTTAAATACACTTAATTCATCGAACTAATGTTAATCATCATCCTTACATGGTTTCTCGCATGAATTTTCACATCAGTCAAATATATCTCAAGAGAAAAAAATAATGAAGCCTCAAATAAGAAAGAAAACATCAAAGAAATAAAGAATTCACCTTTAGTATCAATAAGAAGTCACCTCCTAAGTGTGAATTTGCTCTCTTAGAATTCACAGTCTCGTTGCATCTGCATGCTATCATATGCACATGGGAAAAAGGTATGCAATTAGTCAATAATCACTCGTTATAATATAAGCTAATGAAATTAGAGTTTCACCTTAGTATTTCTTTGACACAAGTCATTCAATTCCTTAATTTAATTGATTTTATCTGAGAGATGGAGGGAACCATTGACGCAGAGTGATAACATTAAGAGTGAGTCTAGACCAGGCTATTTTTTTGAGGAATCGAGCCAAGCTATAATTGGTTGGATTTATAGCGTATTGTCTGGTGAAAAATTTATAGTAAAAAGAATAAAAAATTTTGATTTGTATTCTCTCAATCTTAATTACAATTTGGATTTCCGATTACAAAAGAGAGGAAAATTAATCTGAATTTTCCCCTTTGTTTAATTCTGGGTTCTTCACGGTGGCAATGGAATGCCTCCCTCGAATACTCGCGTCGAGTTTGCTTTCCGTGACGATCCGAACGTCTTGTTTTACTGGAACGCGGTTGATTCCTCTTGATTGATATTAAGGAGGACTTGCATGGCAAGTTTAAAAATAACCCTTAACGAGTTTTAGAACTCAGAGCGAGTTTAAACTCTGTAACAGAGTTGATTTGAACCGAAGCGAAAATCGGTTAATAATATTGGCCTTCTTGTTTTGATGATGTTTAACAAATAATTTATCACTAATGTTATTTGTCTAGTATTTGTGTTTTCTTATTTATTATAGACAAACAACGAGTTGGAGGATGGATAGAATAGAGCTTCAACGATCATATCCAAAGGAGGTTGGCGGAATGTCGGTGAAGCCCTTGCAATTCAAAGTTAAAGATCAAGTTCAAGCTTTATCCACAAGTGTACCAAGTCAAACTCATTAAAGATCAAGATCAGCTTGGGTAACTTAGTATAGGTTTATATTATGTGTGTTTAATACTCTAAGCTCAATATCATATACACACACAATATTGGATTTTCTCACAAAATGAGCTATTTTGAGAAAACTTTATGATATTGTTTTATTAACCATGTTTACTTTACATTCATGTGTTATAATGTTTATGAAGACATTTCATAAAGTTTCAATATGCGTTTAAACTCTTTTTGTCAAAAACATGTTCTTAACAAATTCATATTCATGCATGTTTTTACAAAATAATGAGTTTTCAAAATTGAGAAATGAAAATTGAGAAATTCTTTTTCTAACATGTTTGTTTTGATGTTTATAAACATTTTGCAAAGTTTCATCAAGTTTGGAATTGATTTGTTATGTTTAATGGAATTTACAAAATCATGTTTATGTTTGTGCACATGTTCGTGCATGTTTTACAAAACAGATGATTTTTTATAAATGGGAAGTGATATTCAAGAAATTCTTTCTTTTACATGTTTATCTACATGTTTAGAAACTTTCCACAAAATTTTACTATTTTTGGAGTTGATTTACTATGCCCAATTGATTTTACAAAATCGCGTATGTCAGCAGTTTTTCAGAAACTGTAAATCTGTGTTCAAATATTTATTTCTCTCAACTGGAAAATTATTTTTTAGAAATTCTTTCTCTAACATGTTATTCTACATGTCTATAACCTTCCCACAAAATTTCATATTTTTTTGAGCTGTTTTACTATTTTTAATTGATTTTACAAAACTTAAACGCAGTGCTACAGTACCAGCGGTCGACCGCCAAACTCTCTGGACGAGGTTACTGTAGCACAATGGCTATATTTTCTAGATTTTGATATATCCATTATTTTGTCTTTTTGCTTGGTTTTCTTGGGTTTTTGGGCTTGTTTCATGAGCCTATATATACTCTATGCCATCATACTTCTAAGGATACTCAAGAAATGTTTTAAACAAGTTTAAAGAGTTTTAAACAATGGTTTAAGTGTATTTTAGTGTTTGTTTGGTTTGAAGATTGTTTTCACAAGTGGAGGAGATCATCTTCTTGTTTGGGCTCCAATCTCCATCTCTCCATCTTGTCATCTATTGGAGAAGTTTTCTAAACTCTATCTAGCTTTACATTTGCTTAGTTATTTGATTATCATTCTTTAAAGCTAGTTTTTATATTGAGTTTAGATTTGATTATATTATCTCATTGTTACACACACCCACTTGAGCTTATTGTATTTGCATACATAGTATATTAGGGTTGTGAGAGATTGTAACATTGAGTTGTGCTTCATTGTGTTCTCATCTATTGTAGAGAACAAATTTATATTTGTTACATTGTGAGTGGTGTAAGGTTTTCGGTGAGCTAGAAAACCGAGTGTGTTGTGAAGTTTTCGGTAACTAGAAAATCGAGTGTGAGGAGTGAACGTTGTTCGGTGAGCGTTGAAAACCGACACTGTGAGGTGTAAACGTTATTCGGGTGAGCGTAGAAAACCCGGTTGTGATAGTGGATTTCTCCCCGGGAGTGGGGAGCGGAGACGTAGGACGGAAGGTCCGAACTCCGTGATCATATAGTGTGTTTGAGTGTGCCTTGGCGTTCATTTATATTTATGTTCATATCTTATATCGCCATTGTCCATAGCTCATTATTTATATGATCCACTATCTTGTTTACATTGTTTACCCTTGTGTTTATATATCCTTGCATATATAGTTCATCATATAGGATATATTTCATTATTCATATTGCTTATCCTAGCTCATATATCTTGTCGTATTTCATACTTGCTAGGATAACTTGATAATTAATTTTAATTGGCATTTAATCGGATTAGATTAGCATAAGACCCTAATCACCCCCCCTCTAGGGTCTAACAAAAGTTTCTACCAAAAATTTAACTATGAGTTAAAGCCAAGATGGTGTGAACATTGCAAGGTGGTTGGCCATGACTCAAGCTATTGTAGGAGACAATCTAGGACTCAAAAATGGGCTCCAAAATAAATACAAAATATTGCTAATGTTATTGACAAAGGCTTAGATGATCAACAAGATGCTCAGGCTAATTCAGTTGTTGTCAATAGACCTATCACTCCAAATGAGGTGCCTAACCTGATTATGAACTCAGGAAATCAATCTGGGCATGTTGTGCACAATCAGCAGACACATGCTGTACATGTTGTGCACAATAAGGGAAATATGTGTGTAGAAAATGTGCACAGGCATGTTGTGCAGGTTCAATAGCCAGAATCTGGGAAAATAGATGCTACCCCCTAGATTCAAAGTAGAAATAAGAAGATGCAAATGCAGAATAATGAGTCTATAGCTGTATAGGAAGCTGTACATTGTGTGCATGGAGTGCAGGTCCTACAGCCAGAATCTGGGAAAAGAAAAGTGCCCAGTAATGAGGCTACCTCCTGGACTCCAACACAAATTAGGAATATGATGAGTAATCATCTGCCTATAAATCATTTATCCCCTCTAACTAATTTGGATGATGGAATGGATCCCTCTACCTTAGATAGGGGTGGTTCAAATCTATATACATGAACCTGTCTTTTTAGAATGTTAGGGGATTAAACAAATCCCCTAAACAACATTTGGTTAAGCAATACCTAAAGCGGTATCATTTATCTTTTCTTGCACTTCTTGAAACAAAAATTAAAGATATCAATAAATAGTCTATTGTTAAGAGGATTGCTAACAACTGGAGATAGTTCTCTAATGTGAATGGAGCAGGAAAAGCAAGGATAGTGATTTTATGGGATCCAACTATTCTGAACATCCATATTAACAGTTTTCAGCTCAACAAATTACATGTACTATCAAGTCCTTGGATGGAAGATTAAGTTGTCTTATTTCTTCAGTATATGGTTACAATCACCAGGAAGCTAGGAAGGCTTTGTGGTCTAAATTATCTCAGATATATTAAACTGTAGGGGGTGTGCCTTGGCTTCTATGTAATGATTTCAATGCCTTGACAAGTAATGAGGAAAATTAGGAGGTGCAATGCTTACTGATGCAAATACCAGGGATTTCAATCAGTTCATTGAGGACTGTCAACTTACACACCTCAAAACTATTGGTTGTTTTTTCACTTAGAATAATAAGCAAAATCCTACCACAAGGGTTTGGAGTAGGTTGGACAGGGCTCTATTTAATGATTCCTGGATACATGATTACAATTCAAGCCTTGATGAGTTCTTATCTCCTAACTTCTCTGATCATTTACCTGCTCTTGTGTCAATTTATGAGGATAGTGTCCAAGGTAAAAAGCCTTTCAAATTCTACAAAATGTGGACCAAGCATGAAAATTATCTTCCTACACTCCTTGTGCATCTCATGTAGCTTCTTCTTCTTGTACACTTACACATTCACATGCTCATTCTCACAAAGTTCATCATAAGCATGCTAGTGTGTTCAAGTGTGATCATTGTGGTCGTTTTGGTCATTTGACCGAATATTGTTTTGATTTGAAAAATAAATCTCATTTGCCAAATATTTCTAGTAGACCACATGTTTTTAAATGTGATGTTTGTGGTAGGTTTGGACATCTTGCTAAATTTTATTTTGATATACAAAAAGCTTCTAAATTGCAATATGTTCCAAATAGACCATTGTTTAAGAATGTTTCTCATTTGCAAAATAATTTTAAAAGAAAATCTTTATTTGCAAATGATTCTCGTGCACGAGCTAATGGTCCACAAAAACAAATGGATCTCTTTCATTGCACAAATTGCAATCGGAAGGGTCATTTGAATGAATATTGTTTTGACCATGTTAGTGCATCACATATACCTAAGAGGGTTCATAACCCTAAGGTTTTGAGCTTAAATGATAGGGGTCATGTCCCTAAATCTTTTGGTACCAAGAGTTCTTGGGTACCAAAACAAATTTAAACTTTAAACCAAGATTTTTAGTGTTCTTACTTTTTTCCTTTCTTGGTTTTAAAATTATGTCTTAAAATATTTTGATTATGAAAATAAATTTATAATTGATAAAATCTTTTGTTTTCATGATTATTTGTTTTGTTTTGATGAGAGGTTTGTACTTATATAACCCTCCGGAGTTATTGGGTGTTTATTCCCAAACATTGATTACCGGATGCTAAAAATGTTCATATGGGTTAATACCAGCTCAAGAGCTAGATAGAGTTGCCTCTCTTGATCTTTGAAAAACAATGATGATTTGGTTTTATGATTTAAACTTTGATTTATGATTTCAATTGGTTGATTTGTTTTCATTTGAAAACTTTTTACATGATTCTCATGTTTCTCTTCTTTTGACTTCATAAATCTATTTTATACATTGGCTTGTATGATATGAGACAATATGTTCATCTTGATATATTTATATATGTTCTCATTATCTCTGAATGTGAGTGATTTTTGGCATATTATTTATGCTTGCTCACATGTTTGCCATGATCTTTTATTGCTTATATTTCATATGGCTTTTTGATAGGGGGAGCTATTCCCTATAGTTGCTTTGTACTCACCTATGCTTATTGATAGGGGGAGCTTTCGCTCTCTTAATTCTTTTGTCCCCTTTTTGATGTTGTCAAAGGGGGAGAAATATTATGAGTATATGTATATTCTTTCTTGTTTATATGCATGTGAATTGTAATTTATTGCATATATTTCTTTTTGTAAATTATTTGTTATCATCAAAAAGGGGGAGATTGTTGGCCTTCTTGTTTTGATGATGTTTAACAAACAATTTACCACTAATGTTGTTTGTCTAGTATTTGTGTTTTCTTATTTATTATAGACAACAACGAGTTGGAGGATGGATGGAATAGAGCTTCAACAATCATATCCAAAGGAGGTTGGCGGAATGTCGGTGAAGCCCTTGCAATTCAAAGTTAAATATCAAGTTCAAGCTTCATCCGCAAGTGTACCAAGTCAAACTTATTGAAGATCAAGATCGGCTTGGGTAACTTAGTATAGGTTTATATTATGTGTGTTTAATACTCTAAGCTCAATATCATATACACACACAATATTGGATTTTCTCACAAAATGAGCTATTTTGAGAAAACTTTATGATATTGTTTTATTGATCATGTTTACTTTATATTCATGTGTTATAATGTTTATGAAGACATTTCATAAAGTTTCAATATGCGTTTAAACTCTTTTTGTCAAAAACATGTTCTTAACAAATTCATATTCATGCATGTTTTTACAAAATAATGAGTTTTCACAATTGAGAAATGAAAATTGAGAAATTCTTTTTCTAACATGTTTGTTTTCATGTTTATAAACATTTCGCAAAGTTTTATCAAGTTTGGAATTGATTTGTTATGTTTAATGGAATTTACAAAATCATGTTTTTGTTTGTGCACATGTCCGTGCATGTTTTACAAAATAGATGCGTTTTTATAAATGGGAAGTGATATTCAATAAATTCTTTCTTTTACATGTTTATCTACATGTTTAGAAACTTTCCTCAAAATTTTACTATTTTTGGAGTTGATTTACTGTGCCCAATTGATTTTACAAAATCGCGTATGTCAGCAGTTTTTCAAAAACTGTAAATCTGTGTTCAAATATTTATTTCTCTCAACTGGGAAATGATTTTTCATAAATTATTTCTCTAACATGTTATTCTACATGTCTATAACCTTCCCACAAAATTTCATATTTTTTGGAGCTGTTTTACTATTTTTAATTGATTTTACAAAACTTAAACGCAGTGCTACAGTACCAACGGTCGACCGCCAAACTCTCTGGACGAGGTTACTGTAGCACAACGGTTATATTTTCTAGATTTTGATATATCCGTTATTTTGTCTTTTTGCTTGGTTTTCTTGGGTTTTTGGGCTTGTTTCATGAGCCTATATATACTCCATGCCATCATACTTCTAAGGATACTCAAGAAATGTTTTAAACAAGTTTAAAGAGTTTTAAACAAGGGTTTAAGTGTGTTTTAGTGTTTGTTTAGTTTGAAGATTGTTTTCACAAGTGGAGGAGATCATCTTCTTGTTTGGGCTCCAATCTCCATCTCTCCATCTTGTCATCTATTGGAGAAGTTTTCTAAACTCAATCTCTAGCTTTACATTTATATACTTGTTTGATTATCATTGTTCTTAAGCTAGATTTTATATTTGAGTTTAGTTGATTTGATTTTATTTATCTCTTTGTACACACACAACCATTGAGCTTATTGTATTTGCATACATTATATAATTAGGTTGTGGGATAGTGTGACATTGAGTTGAGCCTAATTGAGTTCTCACCTTGTTAGAGAGAACAATCATTTGTTAAATTATGCTTATTGTGAGATTCACTTTGTAATACACTTGTACACCAAGAGAGAAGTGTGTGGTGAGAGACAGTGATCGTCCCAAGAGGAGTGGCGTCGGTTGACGTGCCTAGGGAGAGGTTGTAACCGAGCACTTGAGGAGGAGGACACGGGCTAGGACCAACACTTAGTGTGTGAGGTGTGATTGCATAGTGATTGTATTGTGAGGTGTAAACGTTGTTCGGGTGAACGTAGAAAACCCGGTTGTGATAGTGGAGATCTCCTCGAGGTGAGGAGCGGGGACGTAGGTCGTGGGGACCGAACCCCCCCCCCCCCCCACCCCCTCTAGGGTCTAACAAATAAGCCAAGGATGAAAGCTCCAGAGATTAAGCGAAGACCCCCTTTTCTAATCTCCAGATCCGAGAAATCTCCAAGATCCAAATATGATCTGCCCAAGAGGTTGCCGATCTCTGCTTTTGCGATCTGTTTTTGATGCAAAAAGCTGATCCCTTAACTCAATTGAGTTTCTGGTATTTATAGGGAATTAAGGGTGATAACTGCCCCCTTAATCCGCTCCTAAGTGGGGCGGAAATCCCTCAAATCGTGGGGGAAAAATGGTTCCTAGAACAGTTCAGTTCGTGTTTGAACGAGTCAAACGCCGAAAATGGCGTTCTGGGCCCGAACTCTGCGTTTTAGACATCAAACGCAGAGTTGGACCTATTTTAGGCTGAAAACACACAAGTCGCGCAGCGTTATGAACTCCGAAACACAGAGTTGGGCTCTACATGAACTCTGCGTTTTGGACCTATGACGCAGGGTTGGACTCTGCATGAACTCTGTATTTTGAGTCTACGAACTCTGCATTTTGACTCTGGAATGTAGCCACGACCTCTGTGTTTCAAGTTTGGAACGCAGCCACGATCTCTGTGTTTTGAATCTCAAATGCGGTCACGACCTCTGCGTTTTGAGTTTAGAACGCGGGCATGACCTCTGCATTTTGAGTTCAGAATGTGGGCATGACCTCTGCGTTTTGAATCTTGGATGCAGAGGTGAGCCTCAGGCGGGCTCGGTGAGCTTCAGAGTAAGTCTAATGTTTAGGCGAAGTGCAGTCTCACAAACAGACTTCAGAATATAACTTGCTGTGAAGAACAAATCATAACTTTTAAACCGTAAGTCAGAATGGGATGAATTATATATAAAAATCGGCTATCTCGACGAGACGGGGCCGACCAAACCGACCCTATAGGGTTCGGTTTGCTTCCTCTGTTTCGCCAAATTCCTTCCGGTTTGAGAGATATATGCGTTTTGATATGAAGAGACCGTCAATTTATAGTCTCTTTTGCTAGAGCGTTGCAAAGATCGTCACCTTATAACCTTCGTCTTGGCTCCTTAAAAATATGAGAGTCATCAGATTATAACTCCCGATGTTAATTGTGAAGGTTGTTAAATTAGAGCTTTCATTAGTTGTTGTGAAGGTCGTCAGATTGTAACCTTCTACGTGAAAGTCTTCAAATTGTAGCCTTCTGGAAGTCGTCGAATTGTAACTTCTATCATCAGTGTTTAATGGGGATCAACTATCTGTTATGATTTTTAGACAGCCTACACATATGAAGTCTCTTCATAACATGGCAAGATCTATGTAGCAGATTGAATTTGCATGGTTGAGTCCAATGATGAAGAGAGGCTTTTATGTCCTAGGCTCCTATAATCATATGACCAATGTTGAAAATAGTGATAACGCATAGCGTAACGCTTACCTCCGGTTAACGCAAAATGCAAAATAGCGTAACTCTTAACGTAGGTTAAATAATCTATTATTATTTAAATATTTTATAGATACATAACATTCAAAATAAAAAATATGAATAATCATCGCGGGAGATGATGATTTCATAAGTTGAATGACCCTCAACTGCTTGCGAGGTTGTTTCAAAAGTCGTATAGAGTAGCGGGAGACGATGACGAGGTTGAAAGGACTAAAGAAGAAGAAGAAGAAGACGGAAATGAGTTTCTATTTTTTTTCATTTTTGATCTGGAGGCGACGGCAGCAGGACCAGGACCTTTAGGGTTTTAGACTTAGATGAATTTGACTTATGGAAATTAGGATCCAACCACTTAGACTCAATCACGGCCATTGAATCATTTAAAAAGCAATCCCAATCATTGAACAATATAACCTAAGCTACAAAGTGCCACGATGACGTGTTACATAGCGTGCACTATGACCAAAATAGCGCACATTATTTTGTGCGTGCACTATTTTACACAGCTATGTGGTGGTGGGTTAATGTTATGTTACGTTAAGTGCTATTTTGCACTACGTAACACGCTATTTTCTACACTGCATATGACCTCCACTCATAAGAGAACACATTAAGGCTGAGGCTGGTTTAGATGTATTTTATATATGTAGGCAGTATTTTTAACTCCTATTGAGAGAGAGAGAGAGAGAGAGAGAGAGAGAGAGAGAGAGAGAGATGCATATACATTTTTTGTTGGGGGAGGTGCTTATACCTCATTGGCTAAGGTGTATTCGTAGATTATTCTATGATTTATGGGTGACAAAATTGAGAAGGCTCTAGTCCTCTTAGTAGAACATGTATATTGATATTAATGTAAATGCTTGAGGTTTGCATACATCCATACTTACTTCAGAAAGTATTTAGAGAGGTGTAGGTGTAAATCTCACCATTTAAACGCTTGATGATTGAGGAAATATGTCGAGCCAAAAGAAAATAATTAAACACCTAAATATGTGATAAATAACATAAAGAATGTAACTACTATTTAGATTTGTCCATAAGGCAGCACCTTTATCATGTCATGTCTCACATCTTCACTTTTCTCCACTACATGCAGAACTACGAAAGTTCTTACGGTTACAAATAAAGGAAGGTCAAAGATAGCAAATACAAAGGTGTTCGAATTTGTTAGACGTCTATCAACTATACAGATGTAGAAGGGGAAAACCAATACCATTATATCTATGAATTTTTAGGTATATGCAAAATTTCACAAGGTTCAAATCTCTCTAACCCAATTTATTTTATTTCATCAAGTACTATAAATGCGCATTATCACTTACACCGATATGAACAGTCTCAAATCTTTTAACTTAATACATAAGCATGATTTGACAAAATCTTGTGGTTAGTTATGCTCAACAAGCTCATGACTAAGGATAAAGTTAAAGCTTGGGGGAGAACAGATGATGTACATGGTAACCTTTGTGGGTTCATAATAAAACTGTTGAGCATTTGTTCTTTAAATGCTTATTTTCAGCTCAAATATGTGATCAAATGCTATCCTATATGAGGCTACAAGGAAGACGTAAGTCTTGGTTAGATTCCGGCCTTGGTATAAGACTCTAGAGGGAAGAAAAGGTTCAGGTTCAAGGCATAGAAGAGCTCTGCTTGCAGCAACTATATACTATATTTAGCAGGAAAGAAACTTCAAATGATTTAGAGGCATTAGCAATTCCCCCATAGGATTACTCAATAAAATTCAGAACTTGATGGCCTACAAACTTGGTGATTTTAAATGACACTAGCTTATTTTTCGATCTTGTTCTCTCATGCAGCAATGTGATGTTTTTTCTTGCTGTTGGAAGCCTACTTTTGTTATACTTAGGAATGCCTAAGTTACCCTTGTACACTTGATAATCAGTGAAATCTTCTTTACCTATGAAAAAAATTCATCACTCAATTTGGTACTCAATCGCATGTTGCATTCCTATCTCACATAACTTGGATGAAGTATTGCCTTCTTGGTGATAATGCTTCAGAGTATTATGGATTAGCAAGATGTATTGCAAGCTCACAACTTTGCAAGAAGCATTGGAGCTTGAGTAAAATAAAGAATTTTCACTTCCAAATGACCATGAAAGATTAACATAGAATCACATTGCCATGCTAACCTAAAGACAATGCTTCTTACATTTATGCAAAATAAACTTCAATGGGATAGCAATGCATCTAATCTACAAAGCGTAATTATAAGAAAAAGTAAGAGATATTCTCCTTGATTTTTAAATAGGAGTAAAAATTATGAATGATCATTCTGACATCAAATAGGTACTCAAAGCTAATCATAACGCAATCATGCACTTTAAAAAATAAACATTGGTAATGTAAGTCTTACCCTTGATTGATCCACCTCTGGATCTGCTAGGGAAACCACTCCTGCAAGTGTTTCAAGTGTTGTCCCCGCAATCGTACAAACATGAAAAGTGATCAGTTTGACCAGGCACAATAGTAGTTGTACTTAGAAGTTACAACATTAACATGAGACAATTCTAGCCAATCAAAGTGAAGCAATAATTACAAAAGATATAAACTGATAAATATAGCATCTAGTGTTAAGTTATTTTCAACATAGATACCAAGAAAGGTAAAAGATTTCAGTACCTGCAACATAAGTGCTGGATTCAGCACTGCTAGAATCATATCGCCATCTTCCATCACTTTGAATAAGCGCCTGAGGAAATAATTGTTTAAGTTATATCTCTTCACTAAATGGAAAAGTAAAAAAGAATACATAGGAGTTGAAATCTTATCGCCTTTATGGAATCGAAAACACCACTGGCATCTGACAGTGACACATCAAAACCTTGATTCTGCATTAGAAAGATGAAAATACATTTTTTATGTTTATAAAGTTTCAAATAATAACAGAACACATTAAAGATCAAAGAAAAGGCAATTAAGGATGTAACTATATCAATAGAAATAGAAATCAAAGAAGCAGACAAAGACATAAAGTAGTAGATGTGAATGAGATAGCCCTACCTTGATATGTAACAAGCTTCGCACGGAGTAATATAAATCTAATAAAGAGTCTGCATTCTTTGCCACAGATTGAAGTTTGAACACAATTCCCTTCAACAAAAAGAAGATGTATGGGTAATTCAATATCAACATAAAATTTTTGGGGGGAAAACAATTTCTTTTCTTAGCTAATAAAGATACCTTAATGGTTTTGGCATCAATCTAACATCTAAGAATGATGTTCAATCTCAATGCATGAAGCACATCCTTCGTTGTAGAATAAGATGAACCGAGTTTTTCCACAACAAGCGGGCATGTTGCCAGGCTACTTTCGAAAACCTTTTCGAGTCCTAGAATCTAAAATGTTCTCAGTGTTCCATGCTATATTTAGTCTCTTCATTTCGTAACAAATTGTCCATTAATTCTTAAGTAAAAAACCTCATAACTTGTGGCAATTAGTTGGAATTTATTGGGTGTGAAGGCTTTTGATTTTATAACTCATTTTATAACTTCTTAATAATGAAAAACACCTCATAATTTTGCCCATTAATTAGATCCAAACTAACTTTGTTATATTTACAATAGTTGAAGGGCAATTTGGAAAGTTTTTCTAATACTCCCTCTTTTAAAGGGTAGATGATTTGTCATATTTATTTTTGCTAGATTAAATTGAGTTTATATTTGATTTTACTCTTTGTTTACACATACAACCTATTGAGCTTTTAGTATTTCATATATAGTATATTTATGGTTGTGAGACTGTGTTACTTAGAGTGTGAGCTTGCATTGAGTTCTCATCCATTGTAGAGAACAAAATAATTTGTATTCATGCTTAATTGTGAGATACACTTTGTAATACACTTGTACACCAAGAGGAGTGTGTGGTGAGAGACAGGGTTGGTTCTAAGAGGAGTGATATCGATAGTAAAGCCTAGATAAAGGTCGTAATTTCGAGCACTTGAGAAAGGACACAGGCTAGAGACCAACACTTAGAGGGTGTAAGGAGTGATTGCAAGAGTGTGAGTTGTGAAAGTTTTCGTTGAGCTAGAAAACTGATTGTGAGGTGTAAACATTTTGGGTGAATGTTGAAAACCCGTTGTGATAGTGGATTCTCCCTAGGAGTGGGGAGCGGAGACGTAGGTCAGAAGAACCGAACTCCGTGATCATTTCAATGTGTTTGCGTTTGCCTTGGCGTATTTCTTTTGTGTTTTGTTATATTTCATATCGCCATTGGTTCATGTTATTTTGCCATTGATTATATTGCATATCCTTGCACATATAAGTTATTGTATATCTTGTTTGCTAGGATAAATTGTTAATTAGTTTTATTTGGCATTAAATCGGATTAGATTAGCATTAACCCTATTCACCCCCTCTATGGTGCTTTCAAATTCATCTAAGTCCATTGCCACCATTTTAAAACTCCAAGGTTGTAATGAAATTTGAAGGTAATAATTTTATTAAAACTCCCATATTCTTGTACAAACATTTCAAATTACAAGCCAATTTTTCAAATTTGATCATTTTTATTGTGTAAGTTGTAGAAAACTATCATAACAAAATAAATAAATAAATATTATATTATAACTATAGTTTACCATTAGGTCTCATGTTTATAAGCCTACTATCTAATTTAGTTTTGATGATTAACAAACAATTCCTAACAATGTTTGTTGAATGTTTATTTGCTTGTTAGGTATTCTACACAAAGATCTTCCAGTTGGAGGTTGGTTGGATTGAGCCTTCACGATCACATTTAAAGAAGGTTAGTGGAATACGAGAATGAAGCCAATACAATTCAAGTTAAAGATTTAATATCAAGCTTCATCCGCAAAGAAAACCAAGATAAGCTTATTAAAGATCATCAAGCTTTGGTACATTAGTTTATGAGTTTATATTATGTGTGGTTATGCTTATAGCTCAAATTCATGCACGTACACGTTTTGAGAAAATATTATATTTTTAAATTATTGACTTAACACAAATAGTTTATATCTTTTATAAAGTCTATTAATCCATTTAAAAATATCTAAAAACTTGTTTGAAGAAATTCTATCAAAATCAAGTGTTAAACAAACACGTATTTTAACCGTTTTGCAAAATAGTAAGTTTTTATAAATAAGAACAGATATTTTAAAAGTTTTATTTTTAACATGTTTATTTTCATGTTTATAAATATTTCTCAAATGTTTACTAATTTTGGAGTTAATTTGTTATGTTTAATTGAATTTACAAAATCAAGTTTTAATAAGTTCATGTTCGTGCATGTTTTTGAAAAACAAATGAGTTTTCACAAATGGGAAATATAATTTGAGAAATATTTTTCTAACATGTTCTATTATATGTTTATAACCATTTTCTAAAATTTTATTATTTTTGGAGTTGATTTACTATGTTGAATTGATTTTACAAAATCGAGTGTTTCAGCGGTTTTTAAAATATGGAATATCCGTTTTTAAACAGTGATATCTCACAAGTACAAAGAGATATTTAAGAAATTCTTTCTCTAAAATATTTATCTACATGTTTAGAAACTTTCCACAAATTTACATGATTTTTGGAGTTGATTTACTATTTTAATCGATTTTAGAAAGCCAGCTACGTAAAAATTCCAGAATTTGCCAACACTGTTCCAACGGCTAGTTTATCAGTCGACTCATCCCTGTTGTAAGTCGACTTATAGTGTTTTTCTAGCCAACTACTAGTTTTTGTGAGCTATAATTTTGGTTCTATATATACCCCTCTTGTCTTGGTTCTTTGGTAGAGTTTTTGAGGTGTTTTTACAAGTGTTTTGGGTTGTTTGTTTCTGAGTTTTAAGTGAGAAAAAGTTTGGTTTATTTGTGTGAAGAATGTTTCACAAAAAGAAGAACTTGATTTCGGTTTTGAGGAGTTCAACCTCAAATCATCATCTACATCCTCTTTGTTCTTAGAGAAGTTTTTCTAAACTCATCATCTAGCTTATTTTCTTTTTTTTTATCTTATATATTTGCTAGATTGATTTGAGTTTAGATTTCATATTTACTTATTGTTTCACACACAACCATTGAGCTTGAGTATTTTCACATATAGTATATTTGGGTTGCGGGTTTGATTGAGTAAGCTTAAACTTAGTTCCCATCTTTGTTAGAGAACAAATTATTTTTTACTTTGTGCTATATTTGTGAGATCACATTGTAATACACAAGTACACTGAGAGGAGTGTGTGGTGAGAGACGGGGTCGATTCCAAGAGGAGTGGCATCAGTAGTAAAACCTAGGGAGAGGTTATAAATCCAAGCAATTGATGAAGTAGACACGAGCTAGGCCAACACTTAGATGGTGTATTGTGTAGTTACTGTTGTGCGTAGTGAAAATTTTGGCAGAGTTTCTGGTGCACAATAAGAGAGAAAGATCGATAAGAATTCCTGTCTCACCAAGGAAACAAGAATCTGAAGCGAATATCTCGACAAAGTGAGATATCATCTCTTCCTCTCATCAATTCTAGGACTGACTTGTCGAGGGATCCTAAAACTATTACAATGGCCACAAACTCAAACAAACCAATTTTACGTGGTTCGGCAAACTGCCTACGTCCACGGGGCAAGGAGGGGGGAGATCTACTATTAAAGGGAGAGATACAATTAGAGTTTACAATCACTCAATCTAAACCCTCAAACAAACTCTCAAATCCCTCACAATATCTCTCTACAAAAGCACAAAAGGACTGCACAAAAGTCTTGCACAACTGTTGCTTCTCCTGCACAAACCCCAGCCGCAAAAATACTTCTGCAGTTTCCCTTCTTTTGCTTGCTGCGATTTTCTGCCTGCACCTCCTTTTTGCTCTGTACTTGATCCAAAAGAGAAAACTCAGCCGCCTCTTGTATGAACCCCACCTGCACCCCCTCAATTGCACACACTAAACCCTAGAGCAAATAGAGAATTTATAGGCTGCTAGCAATCGGGTGTAGACTTGCAATCAATCGGGTAGGGCCCATGCGGAAATGAAGAGAGGAAAAAACCGCATCTCTTCACATGAAGAGTTTGAGAACATCACATGGGTGGGCCCCTGTCTCGCCAGCAAGACAGCATATACTGTCTCGCTGGCGAGACAGCAAAGCCTGTCTCGCTGGCGAGACAGTTCTAAAACTGCTGTCGAAGAATTTGAGAAATAGTTTATACTCATATACTATATTGGAGTGTTCGGGAAATAGTTTAACCTCATATACCCGTTGGGAGATTATCAGGTTATTCTTAAGAATATTTTGAGTAATATTCTCCAGAAACTTCCTGTTGAGATTAGGGAAATAGTTTAGACTCGTATACCTATTGGAGTATTCTGGTCTCTTGTTTGTTGGTAGAGATGAACCCGATGATGGAGAGGAAGAATTTTATATTCTATCTCCTGGTCTCTTGTTTGTTGGTAGAGATAAACCCGGAATCGGAGAGGAAGAATTTTATATTCTATCTCCTGGTCTCTTGTTTGTTGGTAGAGATGAACCCGATGATGGAGAGGAAGAATTTTATATTCTATCTCCTGGTCTCTTGTTTGTTGGTAGAGATGAACCCGATGATGGAGAGGAAGAATTTTATATTCTATCTCCTGGTCTCTTTTTTGTTGGTAGAGATGAACCCGAAGATGGAGAGGAAGAATTTTATATTTTATCTCCTGGTCTCTTGTTTGTTGGTAGAGATGAACCCGATGATGGAGAGGAAGAATTTTATATTCTATCTCCTGGTCTCTTGTTTGTTGGTAGAGATGAACCCGAAATTAGAGAGGAAGAATTTTATATTCTATCTCCTGGTGCAAAGAAAACTCAAAATGGGATTCCCACTGTGGTCGCCAGATTGTTTGAGTCAAAAGTTGGTTTTGCTGTGGAATTCATTATATCTTCAGTCGATTACAATAAATTCAAAAAAGAGATAGCCTTTTTATAAGACTTCTTTTACACAACAAAATAAAAATTACAACTCTTGAGAAACAAACGCAGGATCGTTGTTTGGATCGCTGCTTGCGTGGGATCTTTGCCTGTGCCGGGAGCGCTTTGACTCGTGGACCACCAAATCACAGATTCTGATTGAATCGTGAGGGGTTTATGATTCTGACTTCATTTATCGAAGTGAGAACTTGAAACGATATCTTATCAAGGTAAGATAGTCGTTCTTCTTGAAATCAAGTCAAAGCTCAATTCCAAGGAGTTGCCGGAAGATCAAGAACTCTGCTCGCTCTCTGCCCTCTCTGCTCTGAAGTGCTCAAAATGATCAGCCCCTCTCAAAAAATGGCCTTCGGGGGGTATTTATAACCTCCAAGAACAGTTGGCGAAAACAAGGCTCGCGAGACAGCATTTGCTGTCTCGGCTGTCGAGACAGTGTTTGCTGTCTCGGCTGTCTCGACCCGCGAGACAGTAAATACTGTCTCAGAAATAGTAACCGCAGGCAGTTTTTGTTTTAACTGCCTTCCCACGTTTCGAACTCCGTTATTTTAGCAGTTATCCACGTGATTTTTGCCCACGATGTTTTCCACGTCCTTTGGCAGTTAATGGATACGTGTAGGGCAGTTATCAAGGTGGTTTTGACCATTTCAACACTGTCTCGCTGGCGAGACAGCAAAGACTGTCTCGCTGACGAGACAGCAAAGTCTGTCTCGCTGGCGAGACAGCAAATATCTGTCAGTTTTGAGTGGTTTTCCCTATGTTTGGATATCTTTCAGCATTTTTTGACGCCTACAGACTATCACAAAATAATCGCATGGGACGCACATGTTGTATCCCAAAACAAGCCAAAAGGGATTTCAACCACTTTAACTCACATGTAGTAGTTACCATAGACCTATACTCGGCCTCCGCAGAAGATCGGGAAACAGTTGGCTGTTTTTTCGTTTTCCAAGAGATAGGAGAAGAGCCTAATAAAATAAAGTAACCAGTCAATGATCTCCGAGTTATAGGGCAACTTGCCCAGTCGCTATCACAGAAGGCATAGAGTTGAAAATTACTCTCCCCACGCAGCAAAATACCCTGTCCATGTAGAATAGCTAATGTCTTCCAGGCGTCGCGTTTATCGCTTAACCTTTGTCGAGATCTTGAATTGAAGTTGGTATTTGCTCTTGTGGGTTCAGCTTTTATCACTGAATTGATATATCCATTGAGAGCTCATCAGGTTATCCTTAAGAATATTCAGATTAATATTCTCCATAAACTTCCTGTTAAGGGTAGGAATACAGTTTAGACTCGTGTACCCATTGGAGTAATATGGTCTCTTTTTTGTTGGTAGAGATGAACCCGCTGATGGAGAGAAAGAATTTTATATTCTATCTCCTGGTCTCTTGTTTGTTGGTAGAGATGAACCCGAAATCGGAGAGGAAGAATTTTATATTCTATCTCCTGGTACAAAGGAAATTTGAAGTGGGATTTCTATTCAGAGAATCTGAATAAGGTTTGATCAATTGAGATTGGAAGCAATCTTAACTTTTATAGTTTTGATTGCACAAATCGAAGCTGGACCTCTCGTTCATGGAAGGAATCGAAAGGGGATTTTGGTTTTGGTCCTAACTGTAGTAAGGTTTGACCAAGTGTTGGTCCTAACTGTTTAAAGGTTTGACCAAGATGGGAATTTGAGACGATCCTAACTGTTTAAAGGTTTGATCGTTCAATTTGTGGACCTCTCGTTCATGGAACGAATCGAGAGGGGATTTTGGCTTTGGTCCTAACTGTTTAAAGGTTTGACCAAAATGGGAATTTTGTGAGGGAAGATTGATCTAAAGAGGTGATCGAATCTCATCTCAGCAAAAGAGTATTCGGAAGTCATAGTAGGAGTTTAGTGTTTATCACTTTGTTCATAATGATCGGGGTTATCCCTAAGAATATTACATTTAACATTCTTCCGGGAACTTCCCGTTACATGAATTATCCACCCCCAGCTTTCTTTGCAAAACTGGGTGTAACGAGGAGTACGTTATCCTCAGTCGCATGTTCGGGTTATCCTTAAGAATATAAGATTCTCCAGGAACTTCCCGTTATATAAATCATCCATCCCCAGCTTCCTTTGCGAAACCGGGTTTAACATTGTACTCAGTTGGATAATCGAGAAGCAGTTTATACTCATATGCTCTTTGGAGTGTGGGAAAACAGTTTATACTCGTGTACCCAATGGAGTTGTATGGTCGTCTTTACTCGACTTCTTTCGTCGTTATGACGCCGGAGTCAATTAGGGCTTGGATCTTGTTTTTGAGTCCAAAGCAAATTTCGGTGGGATGAAGAACCCTTCTGTGGTATGCACAGCAGTTCGGATCTGTAATCATCTTAGCACCCTCCTGATCTTTAATAGGCGGTAGCTCGATTTTATCATTGGCGAGAAGATATTCCAATATGGCTGGAGCTTCATCATCTTCGAAAGAATACTCCTTTTGGAACCTCGGATCGAGATTTACGTTCACAGGAATTGTGGATATCGTCGGTTGACCTCTCTCAACTTTCTTTCTTTTAAGAAAGTGTTCAGCTTGTTCGCCACGTAATTTCAACTCTTTCCAAGTTTTGGATGGTACGACCCCCAGAGCTTCCAGGACATCGATGGAGAGGTTATTGTGGCATGTTTGCAGGATGAACTCCTCTGTAATAGGATCTCTGCAATTCATTGCTTTGCCACGGAAGCGTTTGACAAAATCATCGACTGACTCTCCGTCTTTTTGCTTCTCATCTAAAATGGCTCCGACTGACACTTCGGTATCATCATCGAAGAAGTTGCTGAGGAACAAACTTTCCATGTCATCCCAGCAAAAGAAGTTGCTGAGGAACAAACTTTCCATGTCATCCCAGCAATTGATGCTCCCTGGCTTGAGCCGTCGGTACCAATCGAAGGTGGGCCCGCGAAGGGTGCCAACGAATGACCGGACCATTAAAGCCTCATTTCCAGATATCATGCCCAAATGAGATTTGAAATAAATCAAGTGCTGAATCGGCGAACTCTTCCCCTCAAACGGTGTGAAGTTAATCAGATTGAACTTCGCCGGGTACGATATTGAATCTCATTCTCTTGGATAGGGACATGGAATACCCGTCTTCTTAACTTCTTGAGCCGTCATCAAAGCATTGATTTTGTTTTCAAGCTCTTGCATTTTCTCGTCATCGTCTATGTCTTCATTTGAAGGACGATGAGGAGAATGAGTTAGACCAACCCCTGTAAAAGGTGCCATCGAACCACCCCTAATATCGTTATTGGGAGGATGTGCTAAACCACCCCCAGCATTATTGCTATTGGGAGGTGTATCAGCCATAATGACTTCATCCACTTCTGGGTCACTGTCATCTATACCATTCTGAGTGTGGCGGCTGGATTCAGCTCGCTGACTGGACTCAGGAGGTTGAGGTTGTTGAGTTAGCAACTCTCTCATTTGTTGAATAGCTAACTTCATCTCTGTCTTCATTTCAGCTCTGATTTCTTCACGTTGCTTCGCTAGAGCTTCTTGAAGCATTTGAGCAAATTGATCAGAAGTGATCGTGAGTACTTCTCTGGTTTGTCCCACGCTAGACATTGTATCATCAGAAGCGATTGCAGAACAAGTGTCCGAGAATTCATCCTCCGAGGACATTCCTTCTTGCATTCTTTTGTAATCTCTGCGTCTGATGGCTCCTAATTGGAGTCGAGACATCCTTTGAGCAATTCTTGGATTGACTTTTCCTCTAGGGAAAAAGTCGGGATTTGAGTCATTTGAATGCCGTTTAGACTTTCTTTTATCAGCCACGTTGATGGTGACTTCAGGGAATTCATCATCTTGGGCAGCTGATTTTCTTTTGCAGAAATGTCTCGGCTTAGGCTTCGACAATACAGAGACTCTTCGTGGGATGGCTTCTCGTTTGAAACAATCACATTCTGATAGCATTGCTCTAATGAGTCGCGCACAGGAACAATGAGAGTTTATTTCTCGAATAACTCTCTTTCGAAAATTATTCACAACCCCAACTTGATAATACGACTCATCGGTATGATTGCCAAAAAATCGTATCGTCTGTTGGCATGACCTCCCAAGTATGACGATATCATTTGAACCTTGTTGGCATTCTCAGGACAATTTATTTTTGTCTTTGAGCGATCCAAGGTTATGTCAGGAGTCGCACGTTTAAAACCAACCCCTTGCGGGTATGGAGTCTTAACGGGCTCCGAATGCTGATTTTGCATAAGTTCAGACTTTGGAATCCAAACTTGGCAGAGTTTCGGTGGTTCTTTGGTCACCGTTTCCTTCCTCCTTTCTCGTCTTTGTTGTAGGAGAGCTCGGGCATGAGCAGTGTTTGCACGACGTTTTTGTATACGTTCTTTGAGGGTCGAACGAGTCCTTTTGACAATAGTCCATTCCTCCGTCGTGAGTTTAGCAGAGACATGAATGATTGGTTGTTGAGACAACTGAACCACTCGATGCCTCCTCGACTCTAAGTCCGCATGATAACGAACTCCGTCGGTTTGTTCCAAGGCCTTAGCCAATTGGCGAGCACGGCGTTGGCGTTGTCTCTGACGAGCTCTTTTCATCAATGCCGGTGGGCTTTGATTTAATGACTCTTTACTTGGCGAAGAGCCATTATGAGCAGAGAGGTTGTGAGTAGAATCCTCAGCAACAATCAGGCGAGAGTCTTCATTCTGTGCCTTCTTTGGCATGGAAGTCTTCTTCAATGGCGAGGCGAGGAAGACTTTTCAGATGAGGATGATAAATACTCCTCAAACTTCGCTTGGTCGAACTCGTACTCGACCGTTGATTCAACCGGGATCTTGATGGTTGGCTGCGACACGACGGTCTCGACAGCGAGACCGTTGGCTCCCACTGTGGTCGCCAGTTTGTTTGAGTCAAAAGTTGGTTTTGCTGTGGAATTCATTATATCTTCAGTCGATTACAATAAATTCAAAAAAGAGATAGCCTTTTTATAAGATTTCTTTTACACAACAAAATGAAAACTACAACTCTTGAGAAACAAACACAGGATCGTTGTTTGGATCGCTGCTTGCGTGGGATCTTTGCCTGTGCCGGGAGCGCTTTGACTCGTGGACCACCAAATCACAGATTCTGATTGAATCGTGAGGGGTTTATGATTCTGACTTCGTTTATCGAAGTGAGAACTTGAAACGATATCTTATCAAGGTAAGATAGTCGTTCTTCTTGAAATCAAGTCAAAGCCTGATTATCAAGGATTGGCCGTAAGATCAGCACCTCTGCTCTCTCTCTGCTCTGGATTGCTCTCAAGTGCTCAATTCGCCCACGATGTTTTCCACGTCCTTTGGCAGTTAATGGACACGTGTAGGGCAATTATCAAGGTGGTTTTGACCATTTCAACACTGTTTCGCTGGCGAGACAGCAAATACTGTCTCGCTAGCGAGACAGCATATACTGTCTCGCTGGCGAGACAGCAAAGCCTGTCTCGCTGGCGAGACAGTTCATTCCTGCCTTGATTTTCAATATGAGATCTCTTTGAGTGATTTTCTCTATATTTGGGATATCTATTAGCATTTTTTGACGCCTACAGCCCCATGTACTTTTCATTCATAATTCTCCACCTCGGCGAAGTTTTCCCAAAACTGAGCCGACACCAACCAAAACAAATGTCTCACTTGTTACGTTCAGGACGAAGTAAAACAATTCACGACAACGGACTCAATCCACAACAAGTCGAGAACCCAAATGAGAATATAATCACTCTCCAAATGTCGGTATCTACTCACCAAATCGATCTCACCCCCATCAAAAATCTAACCCGGCTGCATCATAAAGACTGCCTACATATCCTCTTGCCCAAGGAATCAAGCCGAACGTAGTTCACCCAAATGGCCGCGAACGACCTCAATCCAATAGAAGAGTTCGCAACCCTTCTCCAATATCATCAACTCTGTGGCTGATAGCACCTCCAATGGCCTCAAACACCTCCACCTGAGACGAACCAATGGCCATATCAAAAACATGTCTGCCAGTAGCACTTGAATCAAAACCCAACTCATCATCTGCACCTAAATCCAAATGATCCCTAAGCTGTGTCACCTCAGCTAGAATCCCAAATAATGCAGTATGATCTGGAGTAATCTTCACCCAATGTGGAGTAGCATCCCTCTCTACCCGCTGTGATACCTCTAAGGTCTGTCCAAAACTCTCCACCTGCTGAGAGTCAATTGGCTTCCTCATCCTGTGATCCCTCTAAGGTCTGTCCAAAACTCTCCACCTGCTGAGAGTCAATTGGCTTCCTCATCGAAGCCGCATCTAAAATGACACAATCAGACCTATCTTCCAATAGAGTTTTACCTCCAATCACAGCAGTTGACAACTATTTAATAGGATGACTCAAATATGTCGAAGCCTCAGTCCAGAACCTCTTCTACAAACCATTGCTCGATCACAAATACTGATCCTCCTCCAGCAAGGCACGGTTCTCCAAATTTGCCACCCTATCTCGTTGCCCCAAGATTTCCTTTCCAACGAAGTATCTCGAAATGCCGTGAGCTCGGTTCTAATACAGAAATAGGTCCATCTTGTACCTCCTACCAAAACCAGAATAAAGTACCTTCACCTTTCTGTCTATCACACACTTCTTCAATCTGTTGGATACTACTAGGACTTTCTCCAATGGGGATTTGGTTGCAACCCAAACACACCTAGAACAGCCACCAACAAAGAAAACCCAATGCCTATTACCTCCCAAAGATGCCCCCTTGGAAGGCCCCCGAACATCCACGTGAACTCCTCCGGAACGACCCTTAGCACGGTGAATAAAGGTGCCAAACTTCACCTTGGTCTTCTTTCTCACATCAACATGTTCACTGGACTTTAAACTGCAGGTCTTCGCACCCTCTTTCAATCTATGTGAGGAATCAATACTGGAATGGCCAAGCCCCAAATGCCGCAGTCTAGTCGAATCAATAGAAGTCGCCAGTTCTCCACCTGCCACTATACCTCCAGTCAAGTAATACAAGTTATTCCTCCTGACGCCCTTCATCACAATCCGAGAGTCTTCCATAATCTTGAGAACCATGTCCTCCATTCGAACATTCAGACCCTCTCTAACCAAAGCTCCAATCGAGATCAAGTTCTTCATCAAAGAAGGAACATATCTCACATCATTTAACTCCCTAACAGTCCCGTCAAACATTTTTATGCGAATTCTTCCTATCCCAAGGATCTGGCATGCACGGCCTCTCTAACCAAAGCTCCAATCGAGATCAAGTTCTTCCTCAAAGAAGGAATATATCTCACATTATTTAACTCTCTAACAGTCCCGTCAAACATTTTTATGCGAATTCTTCCTATCCCAAGGATCTGGCATGCACGGTTATCAGCCATGTACACCATACCACTATCCAGCTTCTTAAAACTGGAGAACCATTTCCTTCTAGGGCACACATGATAGGTCGTACCACTATCCAACATCCACTCGGATTCCTCCGAATAGCTCCATGTAGGACTGATAGAAAGCGAATAAATAGAAGAGTCAGAAATATTACCATCCAATACGATGTTTGCTTCTGATGATGGTTGCTTCCCTTTTCCCTTCTGCTTATTCTTCATCCATTCGTCGAGCTTTGGACAGTCTTTCTTCCAATAACCAGTCTCCTTGCACCAAGCACACTGATCTTTTTTAATTGTAGGATGTCCTACTCTAGACTGTGACTTTCAATTCTTCCGGTTTGGATTCTTCCCTCTTGTGGCCAACGCCTCTGCTACTGACTCAGTCGAAGTCTCCTTATCCTTCTTCCGAAACTGATAATTCACCAGTGCAGCAGTGACCTCACTATACGAAAGGGACGCCTTCCCATTAATAAGAGTAAGGACGAAGGTCTCATATTCCTTGTCGGGTAAGGAACTTAACAGCAACAACACCTTGTCCTCATCTTCAATCTTGACATCTACATTCGCCAAATCCGCAAGAAGCTTCGTGTAGTGATTCATGTGATCTCTAATTGAGGTTCCCTTCTTCAACTGGAAACGATAAAGTCTCCTCTTCAAATACAAACAGTTCTCAACACTCTTTGTCAGATACTTGCTTTCGAGAATCTCCCAAATCTTCTTCGCAGAAGTCTCATTTGTCACATCATATTTTAGATCTTGAGTCAAACAAGACCTAATCACACCACACGCCATTCAATTCATCTTCTTCCAGACCTTCTCTTCAATCTCATCTGATTTGCCATCTAACTCCAAGGTATCCTCTAAATTCTGCGCGTTCAGCGCATCCAAAACCTCGCATCTCCATAATCCAAAGTTGTTTGTGCCATTAAATTTCTCCACATCTATCTTCATAGAGTGGATATTCAAACTCTGAATGGTCTTCGCACCAGAAGCACCACCCTCGACACTCGAAGCACCTTCTTTCCCCGACATCTTTCTCAACGCACCAACTAACGAAGAATAGATCCAAAACTGAAAAGATAGAGTCTTTTACCAAAAGATCCCATCTTTATCACCAAACGAAGCCCTAGACGAGCCTCCAAATTGATCTACTCCTCCAAATAGCCTAAGCGTAGCCCGATCTCTGATACCACTTGTTGTGCGCAGCGAAAATTTTGGCAGAGTTTCTGGTACACAATAAGAGAGAAAGATCGATAAGAATTCCAGTCTCACCAAGGAAATAAGAATCTGAAGCGAATATATCAACAAAGTGAGATATCAGCTCTTCCTCTCATCAGTTCTAGGACTGACTTGTCGAGGGATCCTAAAACTATTACAACGGCCACAAACTCAAACAAACCAATTTTACGTGGTTCGGCAAACTGCCTACGTCCACGGGGTAAGGAGGGGGGAGATCTACTATTAAAGGGAGAGATACAATTAGAGTTTACAATCACTCAATCTAAACCCTCAAACAAACTCTCAAATCCCTCACAATATCTCTCTACAAAAGGACTGCACAAAAGTCTTGCACAACTGCTGCTTCTCCTGCACAAAACCCAGCCACAAAAATACTTCTGCAGTTTCCCTTCTTTTGCTTGCTACGATTTTCTGCCTGCACCTCCTTTTTGCTCTGTACTTGATCCAAAAGAGAAAACTCAGCCGCCTCTTGTATGAACCCCACCTGCACCCCCTCAATTGCACACACTAAACCCTAGAGCAAATAGAGAATTTATAGGCTGCTAGCAATCGGGTGTAGATTTGCAATCAATCGGGTGGGGCCCATGCGGAAATGAAGAGAGGAAAAAAACCGCATCTCTTCACGTGAAGAGTTTGAGAACATCACATGGGTGGGCCCCATGTACTTCTCATTCATAGTTACAAGTTAGAGAGTTATGAAAGTTTTCGGTGAGCTAGAAACTAGATTGTGTAAACATTTTCGATGAACGTTGAAAACTGGTTGTGCTAGTGGAGATTCTCCTCGTGAGTGAGGAGCGGAGACATAAGTCGAGGATGACCGAACTCCGTGATCATATTGTGTGTTTGAGTTTGCCTTGTCATATTATTTGTGCTCATTGCTTATTGCTTTCTATATCGCCATTGTCTCATGTTTATATCGCCATTGTTTTAATTACATATCCTTGCATATAATTTGTTGTATATAAAAATTGCTAGGATAATTGTTAATAAGTTTTAATTTGGTATTAATATCGGATTAATTTAGGCATATATCCTATTTTACCCCCGCCCCCCCCTATTTCATTTACAAATTAATTATACATAATATATAAAGTTGGAAATTTTTTCACAAACAATACAAAAGGTACGTGTTGGCCATATTAGGCTCACAAATTAAAAATCCCAAAAGGCTGAGGAATGAGGATAATGTATTCAATCATTTTTACCCTTTTAAGAATCATTTTGATAGAGAAATTACTATTTTTAATTATTCTTAAAAAATTATTAAAAAACTATTTGTTAAAGATGCTAGCTAGCCAACACGCTAATATGGTGCGTCATCAACACAACAAATTGGTACACAACTGTAACTTTTTTTTGGTAAATAAGTATAACAAGTTCGTGTGCTTTAAGTCTTTAAAACTCTAGATTTCAACAACCAATTTGAAGGATATATTAATTAATCACAAATCTTGCATAGACTAGGTTTTCATGAAGACAGCTTCAAGCCTAACATCTGATTTTGCAATCTTATCATATAAATTATGTTTAGTGAAATTTAATATATCAACTTCCGGACATGTCTATATCTAGATAGCAAAATAAGAAGGGGAAAAAAAGAAAGGAAGGAAGAAAAAGAAAACCTTCCTCATAAAAAATATTTACTACACGTATCTTTAAGATATTTTAGACCGTTGTAATAAATAAGTGAGAGAAAGAATTTATTTTTTAATGTCCACATGATAAATTAGGCCGTTGGTATCTTAGACCATCAAAATAATGAAGATGCTTTAATTTGAAATTTTAGCAATTCAATTTTCATTATAGAATATAAGAATTAATATTTGGGACATAAATATAGGGGTAGCAATGTTAGTCCAACTTGTTTGATTGATCCAAGAGCAATTCAAAATTACAAGGTATATACATCTATATACACATCATATTATAATTGTCTGCATGTGATAGATAGTTTTCAGCCACATAAAGGGAGACTGAATTACCAAACTATCACTCATGTTTCTCATTGAAGGACTCAGAATTGTATGATCACATGCAGATAATTCTAATAGGATGAGTATGCTATAAATGAATATGGATCACAACCGGGTTAGATAAGGTCAAATGACTCGACTAGGTTAACCAGGTTTTGCGTGATAAAAGTTCAAACTATTTTTAAAAATATAATAAATTATATCTTTCTTTTATACATAAAGAGAAATTGGTAAAACTCATAGAGGCATAAAAGATTAACATGTATTGTATCATAAAGGCATAAAAATTGGCATGTATCGTATTATAAATACATATGTGTCCCTCTATCTTAGCAGAAGATGACATGTTGATATCTAATCTTATATTCATCTAAGAATCCTTAGCAAATTAAACTATTTATACTTAGAAAATTCTAATGATTAAATATTTTGTAATCCTTATTAGATTATACCTATCTACAATTAAAAAAAATCTCATAGTCATATATTTAAATATAGAAATTAAAGAAAAAAAATGATATAGAGAGCCGCTCTACATAAATTCATAGGTTAATTTTAGAAAAGTCTCTCGAAAAACCCCCTCAAGTATTTTAATTTTATTAACCCCTTAAATTTGAGCAGACTGTAGATAACCCTCCTCAACTATGAAAATTTAAGATAACCCCCTTAGCCCCCCTCCTTCCCATAAACTTATATCACTTAACTCTCCTCAAATATGATATGTGTCTCAGAAAACCTCCCTTTACTATTTTAACTTGAGTATATTGATCAAGAACTTTTTTTACCGGTTAGAGGTCTCTTTGAAACTTAATGGGTTGATTTTCAACAGGGTGTTTCAGTTATTTAAAATTTTGAAATAATGTCAGGGGAGTTAATTTGGTGAGAAAAGTATGAAAGATTGGGGTAGGGGGGAGGATATGAGACACGCTATATTGGATTTTCTCTAATTTTTAAAGTTAGGTGTGATTATCTATAATATGTGTAAACTTGAGGGGGTTTTTTCTTAAATTAAAATACTTGGAGGAGGAGGATTTTCTAAGACATCCACCATAATTGAGGGGGGTTTTCTAAATTAACCCTAAAATAATATATGCAAAATTATACATGTCAAATTATATTTAATGCTAATAAACTAGTCTTTCACTTAAAATATTATTGATGTGTTGGTTAATTTTTCCATTATTTTTTATTTGATATCATATCTTTACTTATTTTTACAAAGAGAGGGTATTGTTTCACCCGCATCATTCTTTAAAATATTAATATAATATAAGATACCATAAAAAATATAAAACATGTAAAGATCTATAAAATTAAAAAAAACTATTATAAAAATATTCCCTACGATCTGTAAAAATAAAAAAAAATTATGAAATATTATTTCAAAATTTCTCTGCTTTATCCGATTTTTTCTATTAACTGGATTGAAATTCTAATAGGTTTTAAAGTTTATTCTAGGAATAAATATCTGAATTCTTATGATTATTTTATGGATATTTTGAAATCACATAGACTTTTCTAATTAAGTTAAAATTCTAATATGAGAATCATGAGATTAAGGTTTAATCATGATATTGTTTTGGATTAAAATAATATATAAGTGCCTCGTATCTCACTAACTGTGACGTTTTATTTGATTGCTTCATGTTGTAGGGTTTAACTTAATGTACTCTTTAGTTCATGTCATATCTCAAAAGTTTTTTAACCATAAAATGTCAACATAAAATGACATTGCCGACTGGTAAAATTTTCGCATATCCTATATCGAAGAGATATATCTAGCTGTTGAGATGACATGAGGAGCGCTGACTTTTTTTATATCTTTTTTATTTTTAAATATTATAAAAAATGAAGGATATTACAAAGGAGAGTTAGATGATAAACAATCTAATTTTGAATTTGAAATTTTAAAATATAATCTATCTACGTGCTCATTTGGTAAGCTGACTTTTTCTTTTTCTTTTTTATCTTAAAATATTATAAAAAATTATAAAAAAAGGAATACTATAAAGGAGAGGATGATAGTTATATTCTCTAATTCTGAATTTCAAATTTAAAATAAAAGCCATCTACCCTCTTATTTTGAATTTCTTTTGAGTTTTAAACTATTTGATGTGAAAACTTTGGCTCAGATTATCTAATTTGTAATAGCCCATATACTATAAGTTATTGGTATAAATCATTTGTATGCTCATATCCGTAAGAAAATAGACTATATATAAAATGTTGTGCGCAACGGAATCGAAATCACAAACAAGATAGGAGAACAATCAACAACCAAAACAAGCACCACACAAACAAGACACCAAATTTATGTGGTTCGACAATGTGTCTACATCCACGGGATAAGGAGAGGATAGATTTCACTGATAAAGAGAGAGAGTGTGCAAATAGATATTACAATCACTCAATAATCTCATAAGTATAATCATAAACCAACCACTCTCAAGTCTCTCACAAATTCTCCCTCAAAAGTGCTCAATACTATCTCAATTATCTGTTCAAAATCACCCCCAAGCCCTAGAAATATCGTGTTCCTATTTATATACACATACAATCCAAATCCGTCCTAGAAAACAAAACGGCCCATTTACCTGATTCCGGTCGATCGGGCATGTTCTTGCGATCGACAGGCCAGAACAACAAAAATCAGCCCTGTATCGGTCGACCGCACAAGTGTGACTGGTCGACCGACCCGAACAAGGTTTCAGACCCTGTGTTGTGCACGAAATCGGTCGACCAGCCTATGCGTTCAGTTGACCGACCCGCAACTAAACTGAAGTTGCTTCCTCAATTCAAATTTGCTGATTTCCATCACAGTTTTAACAATTCTCCACCTCGGTAAAGTTTTCCTAAGATTGAGCCAACCTCGATACCAATCATCTCATTTGTTACGTCCAGTACGAAGTGGACTCAATTCACAATAACGGATTCAATCCACAATAAGTCGGGAACCCAAATGAGAACTCTAACAATCTCCACCGTGTCAGTATCAACTCATCAAACTGGCTACATCAATCTGACTGCCTACGTATCCTATTGCTCAAGAAATCAAGCCTCACATAGTTCACCCAAATGACTTCCAAAGGTCCTCAATAACAAAGAATGTTCAACAACTCCAAATAATGACCAATTTTTACCCCAGTGATAATTTTGGTCAACATATCTGCCGGATTATCCTTTGTGCGGATCTTCTCTACTTTAATGTCTCCATCATCCAAGACATCTCTCACAAAATAGAACCTGACATCAATGTGCTTTGTTCGGGTATGATACACTTGGTTCTTTGCCAAATAGATAACTGACATGCTATCACATTTTACCCTGATGGTATCCTGTGCAGTCCTTAAGTCATCCAATAACCACTACAATCACAAAGTCTCCTTCACAGCTTCAATCAACGCCATATACTTTGCCTCCATAATGGAAAGAGTCACTGTAGACTGAAGTGAATATCTTCAACACACCAGTGCTCTTGCTAGTGTAAACACATATCCATTAGTAGACCGACGCTTGTCAAGATCCCCAGCATAATCCGAATCCACATATCCAACACAAACCTGCTCATTTCTCCTGTTCTTCTCAAACACCAAACCAACATCCATGGTATCTTTGATATACCATAAAATCCACTTCACGACCTCCCAATGACCCTTCACGGGGTCATGCATGTATCTAAACACCATGCTCACAACCTGTGAAAAATCTGGCCTTGTATACACCATTGCATATATCAAGCTACCCACATCATTGGCATATAAAACTTTAGATATGTATTCACGATCTTTAACTGAAACAGGTGATATCTTAGCTGATAGCTAAAAGCAGGGAGCTAATGGAGTACTCACCACCTTGGCATTACCATCAAAACTAAATTTCTTCAGCATCTTTTGCAAGTAGTTCATCCGTGTTAACTTTAACCTCCCCTTCATCCTGTCTCTCTCAATTTCCATAACCAATATCTTCTTTGCTTCTCCAAGATCATTCATCTTAAATTCGGATGACAACTCCTTTTTTAACTTCCTAATAGCTAAAGAATTCCTAGAAGCAATGAGCATATCATCAACATATAACAACAAATAAATATGCTCACCATTTTGTAGCTTGTGTATGTACACACACGGGTCATATGGGCTCCTCGTGTACCCTTAGCCAATCATAAAACTATAAAATCTCTTGTACTATTATTGCGATGATTGCTTCAATTCATATAAAGATTTCTTCAGTTTACATACCAAATCATCATTGCCTGCAGCTTTAAAACCCATTGGTTGTGACATATAGATCTCCTCTTCTAAATCTCCATGTAGAAAGGCTGTTTTTACATCCATCTGGGCCAAATCCAAATCCAACTATGCCACCAACGCCAATAATATTCTTATCGAAGAATGCTTTACAACAGGTGAGAATACCTCCTTGTAATCTATGCCCTCAAGTTAGGCATACCCTTTGGCAACCAATCTGACTTTGTATCAAATGTCCCCATCTAAAGATCCTTCTTTCTTTACATACACTCACTTGCATCCAATTACTTTCTTGCTCTTTGGTAGTTTTGCAAGTTCCCAATTGTCATTTTTATGAAGAGACTGTATCTCCTCCTTCATAGTTTTCGTCCACTTGATTGAATCAGAGCTTAACTCCACTTACTTATATGTAGAAGGAACCAAATCATCAATGACCACAACTAACAAAGCATATGCGATCATCACATTATCATACCTAGCTAGCCGACGAATGTTTCTTCTTGGTCTATTAACTACAATGGACTCCTGAATATGATCATGTTCCTGAGTCCCAACATCTACTATATCCTCCATCTGCCCATCTTTCTTATCATCTCCTCCCAGTGTCACATCTGTAGGAGCCTCAATAGATACAATGTTATCTTAAGTCTGTGGAGTCACATCATCCTCCACCTCCTGTGATACCCCACTAGTCTGGCCTTCATCCACCTGTTGAGGAACCTGAGGCCACCTCTTGTGAATCTCATCAAAAGTGATATCTCTACTAATGATCATCTTCTTATCTTCTGGATCCTATGACTTGAAGCTTTAACTCCATCTCTGAAACCCATAAAGACTGCTTTTCTTGCCCTCGGATTTAATTTTTCATCATTCACATGATAATAAGCTGAACACCTAAATATCTGAATCACATCATACTCACTAGCCACTGTACCATACCATACCTCCATAGAAGTCTTCCCATCTATCACAGTGCACGACAACCTATTCATGAGATGGCTTATATAAACCAAAGCTTTGGCCCAAAAGGATCTAGTTAATCCACTCTGTGAGAGCATACAATGCACCTTCTCCAGCAAGATACGGTTCAATCTCTCGGCCACTCCGTTTTATTGTGGTGTCTCCCTAACTATGAAATGGCGCTCAATGTTGTAATTCCGACAAAACTACAGAAATGGACCACTCTTGTACTCACCACCATTATCATAACAAAGTATTTTTACCTTTCTACCTGTCCGCAGCTCCACTTTCTTTTTCCATTCCATAAAGACATCCAGGACCTCATATTTATGCTTCATGGTATATATCCAATTCCTCCTAGAATAATCATCAATGAAAGTGATAAAGTAATTGGCCCCACCAAGAGATGTGTTCTTGGAGGGACCCCAAACATCTGTGTAAACGTAATCTAATATACATTGGGTGTTATGAATTACGGTGTCAAATTTTACTTTTGTCTTCTTCCCAAGTATATAATGTTCACACAATTCTATCTTACAGGTCTTTGCACCCTTCAATAGCCCCTGCTTTGCCAATGCCTGCAGAGACTTATCACCTGTGTGTCCCAACCTCATGTGTCATAGACGGGTAGTATCCTCCTTTATGGTAATTGAAGTTGTCAGACCCTCTGTTACTATCTTGCCCTTCAAATAGTAAAGATTATTTTCCCTGACACCTCTCATCACCACCATGGACCCCTTGGTGATCTTCAAAATTACATTTTCTATGATCACCCTATAACCTGATGCCTCTAAAGTTCCAAGTAAAATGATGTTCTTCGTCAATTGAGGAACGAATCTCACTTCCTTCAACTCCCTAGTCACATCGTTATATATCCTGATTCTAACTATTCCAATACCATCAATAGAGCATACGTGATCATTTCTCATTAACACGACATCCCCCCTCTCTAACTCCTCAAAGTTAGAGAACCAATCACTCCTAGGGCAAATGTGGTATGTAGCACCCAAATCTAACATCCATTCTGTAGAGTCTACATAACAAACTGACAGTAATGTTGGGCATGAGTAGCCTGAAGAATCTGATTCTGAATTATCACCACTAACTTTAACGACATTCACCTTTGAAGTATGTCCGACTTTCCCCTTTTTCTTCCCGGCTCTATCTCTCAACTTTGGGCATTCATTTTTTTAATGTCCATCCTCTTTGTAAAAAACACATTGATTCCTACCCACACTTCTATGTCTACCTCTTGGCTTCGATTTTGAGTGATTAAATGGACGGGGTTTTGGACTACGGTCTCTCACTGCCAATACATCTCCTGATGCATTCTCGGAGGGTTCACTATCACTCTTCCTCAACTCATAATTAACCAATACTGAGGTCATCTCCTTATAACTAACAGTGGTTCTACCATTAATCATTGTAAGGACAAATGTACCATAATCATCCTCTGGCAATGAACATAATAACAATATCGGCTTATCTTCATCATCTACCATGATATCCACATTGGCCATATCCGATAGCAATTTTGTGAAACTATTAACATGTTCTCTAATGGAAACTCCCCTCTTCATTTTAAATTGGTAAAATCTCTTCTTTAAATGAAGCCTATTCTCAATGCTCTTCGTCAAATATTTGTCATTGAGTGTTTCTCACAACTGTTTCGCCGATGTTTTATTCATTACATCATAAATCAAGTTCAGCATTAAACATGATCTAATAACCCCACATGCTCTACTATTTATTTTCTTGCACACTTATCATCCATATCATCGGGTTTCTCGTGTAATTCAAGAGTCTCCTCCAAATTTTGGGCATCTAAGTTATCCATTACTCGACACCTTCACAAACCAAAATTTATCTTGCCATCAAATTTTTGAACATCAATTTTTATATTATTAATGCTCAATCCTTATATTGCCTTAATCAGCAATGATCCCGATGTCATTTTGACAATCCAATATCTTCAAACAAGAATCCGCACCAAATCCTCCAATTGATTTCTCCATCGCTCCTTGGAAGATGAAATCCCTTGTAGAAACCCTAGCTTTCTCCTTCAAATTGAACCCCAAGCTAACCTAGAGCTCTGATACCACTTGTTGTGTGTAACAGAATCAAAATCATAAACAAGATATGAGAACAGATCAATAACCAAAACAAGCACCACACAAGCAAGACACCAAATTTACGTGGTTCGGCAATGTGCCTGCATCAACGGGGCAAGGAGGGGATAGATTTCACTGATAAAGAGAGATAGTGCGAATAGAGATTACAACCACTCAATAATCTCACAAATATAACCCTAAACCAACCACTCTCAAGTCCCTCACAAATTCTCCCTCAAAAGTGCTCAAAACTATCTCAATTATCTGTTCAAAATCTCCCCCAAACCCTAGAAACATTGTGTTCCTATTTATATACACACTCAATCCAAATCCGTCCTGGAAAACAAAATGGCTCATTTACCCGATTTCGATCGACTGGGCATGTTCCCGCGGTCGACCGGCCAGAACAACGAAAATCAGCCCTGTATCGGTCGACCGCACAAGTGTGACCGGTCAACCGACCCGAACAAGGTTTCAGACCCTGTGTTGTGCACGAAATCGGTCGGCCGGCCTATGTCGTTCGGTCGACCGACCCACAACCAAACTGAAACTGCTTCCTCAATTCAAATTTGCTGATTTCCGCCGCGGTTTCAACATAAAAATAGATCCCTAAACTTCCAAGCTAATGACACGGGTTCAGTTTCGGCTACCCGCCCCATATTACTTATTCTACATGTAATGTTGGATTTAATCTAATAAATCTATTTGTAGGCACATATGATTAAATAAATGTGTATTGCTATCTTTCAGGATAACCCACTAAAGTGATCAATTAAGTTGGGTTAATTTGGTATTTAAATAAGTCATGGGGTTATATGTGCAGATACCAGGTTGTAATTGTGATTTGTTGAGGGGTCAAATTACAAATGTACAACATCTATAAATAAGGGGTTATGGTCCCTAACCTAGGGTTACATTCTCTAATTCTCTATACCCCCATCTAGCTAGAGAAATTTGGATTTAGAGAAACCCTAAGATTAGAAGATCCAAAACCCATCTCAAGGTTCATCCATGGATTCAGGTATAAGCTTCCGCTCATTTATGATTCTTGTTAATCTCTTTGAATTAATCATGGCTATATGGTTTTAGATCTTAAGTTTTGGTTTAGATCTAACAAGTGGTATCAGAGCCACCTTGATTAATTCTTAGGGATTTAACTTTTATTGGGTTTTTTGATCTTAAATCTCTGGTTAAAGATTCAATTTTTTGTTCAGATGAACAGTAACGAAAATTTTCGGATGAACAGTAAAGTTTTTTTGGATGAACAGTGACTGAAAAATCACCGGTGAACAGTAACTTTTTGGGATTTTTCGGCAGTTTTTTCTTGGATCTGGATCAAGAAAACTCATTTTTCGATTCTAGATCTGTTTTTTTTGTTTTAATGGCGGCGGTTTCAGTTTGAAACCCTAAGGGTTCGTGCGTGAAACGTGGCGAACATTAAGGAGGTGGTTACCTCAAATTTTGGCGAAGCTGAAAGCTTCAAACGAACCTCGCGTTCGTTCATTTTTAACCGAACTTCGCGTTCAAACGAACTTCGCGTTTGTTATCAAGTGAGCCTCGCGCTCAACGAACTTCGCGTTCTTTCTAAGGTGAGCCTCGCTCTCAATTCAGGTGAGCGTTAAGCTCAATTTAAACGAACTTCGCGTTCGTTCTCATGTGAGCCTCGCGTTCAACTCAGGTGAGCGTCAAGCTCAATTTTAACGAACCTCGCGTTCGTTCTAAGATGAGCCTCGCGCTCAGTTCTAAGTTGAGCCTCGCGCTCAGTTCTAAGATGAGCCTCGCGCTCAGTTCTAAGGTGAGCCTCGCGCTCAGTTTTCAGTCGAACCTCACGTTCGTATTTAAGTTGAACCTCGTGTTCATGCTTCAGTCGAACCTCACGTTCGAGCTTCAGTCGAACCTCGCGTTCGTGCTTCAGTCGAACCTCGCGTTCGAGCTTCAGTCGAACCTCACGTTCGTGCTTCAGTTGAACCTCGCGTTCATTTTTCAAACGAACCTCACCTTTGTTCTCAAACGAACCTCGCGTTCGTGCTTAAGTGAGTCTCGTACTCGATACAGTCGAACCTCGCGTTCGAAGTCAAGCGAACTTCGTGTTCACTATGGTTAAGCCTCAGCTTTTTATGGGTCCACTTTGGTATACTTAATTTATTCAATTAAGTTATGGGCCCTAATTAAGCTGTGAGACCCCAATTAAGTTTTTGGAAATTCAGTTGATTTAAATTAAAACTTTTTAATTTAAATCTAATTTGGCTTTTTAATCAATTATTTAATTCAAATATTATGACACTAAGGTATTAAGGTTGTCTCTCACTCCAATTGATTAATTGAAACAAGAAGTTGCCAAAGTAACCTCTCTTGTGTAGATTGTTCATGAGGAATGTGAGATGTTTGTGTGTATGCTTTCGTGTAAATATTTAATCGGCCCAAAGGAAGGTTAATATTTATTTAGACTGTATACACATCTGCGATGATAAGCGTGTGACAATTATAAGGTTTACATGTGAATAATGAATCGATCCAAAGATAGTTTCATTATTTGACATGAGTTATTGTCAATGTTTGATCATTGCAACAAGGTATCACTTACAAGTTAATATTACTGTCCAAAGACTTGATATTAATATTGTGCCCGATATCTTGGATAGGGATTGTCATTATTTGAATTTTATTGATTATGGTTATTGATGTGAGCATTTTTGTTTTATTTCAGCTAATACATCTGCTGCAACAATTTCTGCTAATATCAACTCAATTCCCATGCTAAATGGGACAAACTTCAATGTTTGGAAAGAGAACATATTAATTGTTCTTGGTTGCATGGATCTTGACTATACATTAAGAACTTAACAACCCCAACCTCTCAATACGGAAAGCACTCCTGATGCAAAGAAGGAGCATGAGAAGTGGGAGCGTTCAAATCGCATGAGTCTTATGATCATTAAGCGCGACGTTCTGGAAGCCTTCAGGGGCATAGAATCCGAAGGGATTACTAAGGCTAAAGATTTCCTTGCCGAAATTGAGAAGCGTTTTGCGAAAAACGATAAGGTAAAAACAAGCACGCTTTTAGCTCGCTTGATTTCAATGAAGTATAAGGGCAAAGGAAATATCAGGGAGTACATTATGGAAATGTCTCATATTGCTTCAAAGCTTAAGGCACTTAAACTCGATCTTTGTGACGAGTTATTAGTGCATCTGGTTTTGTTGTCTCTTCCTGCACAGTTTAACCAATTTAAGGTCAGTTATAACTGTCAAAAGGAGAAATGGACTCTAAATGAGCTCATTTCATACTGTGTGCAAGAAGAAGACAGGTTGAAGCAAGATAAGACAGAAAGTGCTCATTTGGCCTATGCCTCTAAGGATAAGGGCAAGAAAAGGAAGAATGATAAGGAAGCTGCTAAGGGTCCAGTTGAGAAGAAACAACATAAGGATAATCAGGGTTGTTTCTTCTGTAAGAAGCCTGGACATGTAAAGAAGGACTGTACAAAATATCACGCCTGGCGTGATAATAAGGGTACGTTCCTTGCTTTGGTCTGTTCTGAGGTTAATTTAGCTTCAGTACCTAGAAACACTTGGTGGTTAGACTCTGGTGCTACTACTCACATAAGTGTTTCTATGCAGGGTTGCCTGAGCTACCGAAAGCCAAGTGATGTTGAAAGACACATCTTTGTGGGCGACGGACAATCGGTAGATGTGGAAGCAATTGGGCACTTTAGGTTGTTGTTAGGAACTGGTTATTATTTGGATTTAAAAGATACTTTTGTAGTACCGTCTTTTAGACGGAATTTGGTTTCTGTTTCTGTATTGGACAAATCAGGTTATTCTTGTTCATTTGGAAACAGTCAATTCAGTTTATCTTTTAATTCAAATGTTGTGGGAACCGGTTACTTGAGTATTTATGACAACCTATATTTGCTTGATACAATTGCTTCTTACAATGAATCCTTGCATGTGGAATCACGTGGTACTAAGCGTAAATTAAATAAGGAAAATTCGGCGACATTATGGCATAAGCGCTTAGGTCATATCTCAAAAGGTAGAGTTGAGCGTCTTGTGTCTGATGGTATTTTGGATTCCCTTGATTTTTCGGACTTCGACGTATGTGTTGAATGTATCAAGGGAAAACAGACCAAAGTGAAGAGATTAGGTGCCAACAGATCTTCGGATGTCTTAGAATTGATACATACGGATATTTGTGGGCCATTCTCTAAGGAATCTTGGAATGGTCAATAATATTTTATATCATTCATAGACGATTACTCACGTTATGGACACCTATATCTTATTCATGAAAAAATCTGAGTCTCTGGACATGTTCAAAGCCTATAAAGCTAAAGTTGAGAATCAACTCAACAGAAGAATTAAAACCGTCAGATCTGATCGTGGTGGTGAGTACTACGGTAGATATGATGGTTCAGGTGAACAACGTCCAGGACCATTTGCTAGATACCTAGAGGAATGCGGTATCGTCCCACAGTACACTATGCCAGGTTCACCTAGCATGAATGGTGTAGCTGAAAGACGAAACAGGACTCTTAAGGATATGGTAAGAAGTATGATTGCTCATTCTTCTTTACCAGAGTCACTCTGGGGAGAAGCACTTAAGACAGCAGCTTACATTCTGAATAGAGTACCAAGTAAAGCAGTTGCTAAAACACCTTATGAGCTTTGGACTGGTCGAAAGCTCAGTTTAAAGCATTTACATATTTGGGGATGTCCAGCTGAGGCAAGGCCTTATAGGCCGAATGAAAAGAAATTGGACTCCAAAACAGTTAGCAGCTACTTTATTGGGTACTCTGAACGTTCTAGGGGCTATAAGTTTTATGATCCCACTATAATGAATATTTTTAAGACAGGAACAGCAACATTCTTTGAGGATGTTGAGTTTGGGGGAGAAATAAGGTTAGAGACATTAGTTTTGAGGAGGAATTAGCTTCAGATCCAATCCATACAGTTACTTTTGATAATATTCAGGTTCCTATACCTGTTGTTGCTCAAGAAGTAAATTCAGAACCTCAAGATGATAATGTTGAACAACTCCCTGTTCCAGAAGAACAAACTCAACAGCCTCAAGAACCAGTGCCATTAAGGAGATCCACGAGAGAAAGGAG
>NC_033802.1:17439270-17447920 GCF_001876935.1 Asparagus officinalis | reverse complement strand
TGAAAGCGATATCTTATAGGTAAGATAGTCGTTCTTCTTGAAAATACAAGTCAACAGCCTGAATATCAAGAGATTGGCTGAAGCTCGCAGTACTCTTGGCCCTCTCTCTGCTCTGATTGCTCACTGAAGTGGCTCAAAATGATCAGCACACCTACCCGATGCTCTGCTCGAAAGCCTTGGTGAAAAATGGCCTTCGGGGGTATTTATAACCCTCTGGAATAGACAGTGCTCGCAAGAGACCAGCATTTGCTGTCTCGGCGGGCGGAGACACAGTGTTTTGCTGTCGCTGGCGCTTGGCACGAGACCAGTAGTTTGGCTGTCTGCGCACCAGCGAGACAGTAAATTTGCTGTCTCCCCAAGCGAAGACACGTAAATACTGTTCTCGGAAATGCGTTTCTCATTGTAACTCTTAGCTCTCGACCAGCGTTTTAATCCGTTATTACTGGGGGCAGTTATCACGTGATTTGAACCACAAGGAAGAAAGACGTATTCCCCGACGTTCTTGAACTGTTAGTGGCCACGTGTGTCGCAAGGTTGCAACAACAGTTTCTTGAAACGACTGATAACTTGTCTGCGTGTGCGAGACACGGTAAATTCTGTCTGCGTAGCGGCGAGACAAGTAAATACTGTCTTCGGCAGGGCGAGAAGTAAAAGTCTGTCTCGCCGGGCGAGACAGTAATAGACTGTCTGCGCACAACGGTGAGACAGTAAAAGACTGTCTCGGCCTGTGAGAGCAGTCTATACTTTGTGTTCTTTGCTTTTTGGATGATTTCCCTCTTGAGCTGTATTATTGGATATCTTTTCAGTCATTTTTTGACAGCCAGTACAGATACCAAACCCTGCCAAAGTAATTCCAAAGAACATCATTCTTTTTTTATAGAGGAGTTGCTGGGTACTTTGATGATATACAGTCTTGCTTACGATGCCAAACTTAATGCTTGGTTGAGTAGATTATGTAGAGGAAGCGCTCGTAGATTCGACTTCACAACTCTTGACCTCTATTGTCCTCTCAACATCTCTTCAGTACTGGGGTTGTAGATAAGAGCTAAAGATTCTTCCCGGCGTCAAAGCGTTTACGCTTGACCGTTGGTCGAGATCCTTGAATTAAAGCTTGGAATTGTACGTTAGTGAATCAGCTCTTTCTCCCAAGTTGATACTGCATATACCCGTTTGGGGTAGTCAGGTTATTCCTTAAGAATATTTTAAATGATATTCTCCCAGAAACTTCTCACTGTTGAGGGTACGAAAAAAAGTTAGACTCGTGTACCTAGTTGGCAGTAATTTAGGTTATTCTTAAAGAATAATTCTGAGTAAATATATCCTCTAGAAACTTCCTGTGATGATAAGCGAACAGTTTAGACTCGTGTACCTATTGGAGTATTCAGGTTATATCTTAAGAATATTCTGAGTAATATTCTCCTAGAAACTTTCCTGTTGATGATTAGGAGACAGTTTAGACTCGTGTACTATTGGAAGTATTTCCAGGTTATTCTTAAGAATATTCTGAGTCATATTCTCCCCAAGAAACATTCCTGTTGATGATAGAAAACAGTTTAGACTCGTGTACCTTGGAGTATTTAGGTATCTGCTTTTTTGTTGTAGAGATGAACCACAGATCGGAGAGGAAGAATTTTATATTATATCTCCTGATCTCTTGTTTGTTGGTAGAGATAAAAAAAACCAGACCCGAATGATTGGAGAGGAAGAATTTTTATTTATCCTCCTGGTCTCTTGTTTGTATGGTAGAAAAGATAAACCGAAAATCGAAGAGGAGAAATTTATATAATTCTTAAATCTGCCTGGTCTGCTTGTTTGTTGGTAGAGATAAACACGCCGAAATACGGAGAGGGACGAAGAAATTTTATATTCTATCCTCCATGTCTCATTGTTTGTTGGTAAATAGAGATGAACCCGAAAATCGGAGAGGAAGAATTTTATATTCTAGTCTTCCCTGGTAAGCAAGAAAGAAATTTTGAAAGTGGCATATTCGTATTCAGAAGAATCTGAATAAGAGTTTGATACAATTTGAGAATTGAAGGCAATCTGAAGCTTTTATACGATTTATGATTGCACAAATCGAAGCTGGACCTTCGATTCGCATATGAAGGAAATACGAAAGGGGAAAATTTTGGTTTTTGGTCCTAAACTGTAAGTAGGTTTGACACAAGTGGGAAGTCTGACTGAGATGATCCTAACTGTATATAAAAGTTTGAAATAAAAATCATTTGATGGACCTCTCGTTCATGGAAAGCGAATCGAGTAGGGGATTGTTACTTTTGGTCCTAAACGGTGTTCTAAAGGTTGACGCAAAATGGGAATTTGAGCACGCATCCTTAAGCTGGTTTAAAGGTTTGATCGTAGTCAATTGTGAGACCGTGCCCTCGTTCAATGGAACGAATCGAGAAGGGGAATTTTGGCTTTGTCCTAACTGTTTAAAGGATTTGACCAAATGGGAATGAGAGCGATGCCTAACTGTTTAAAGGTTTGATCGCAAGTTGTGGACCTCTCGTTTCATAGAACGAATCGAGAGGGATTTTAGCTTATGGTTCGCTAACTTGTTTAAAAAGGTTTGACCAAATAGGGAATCTTGAGACAGATCCTGACATTCTCACTTCGATAAACAGTCAGAATTCATAACCCCTCACGATTCAATCAGAACTGTGTTGGTGGTCCACGGGCTACGCACCCCCGGCACAGGCCAAAGATCCCACGCAAGACAGCGATCCAAACAACGATCCTGCGTTTGTTTCTCAAGAGTTGTAATTTTTATTTTGTTGTGTAAAAGAGGTATTATAAAAAAGGCTATCACTTTTTTTGAATTTATTGTAATCGACCGAAGATATAATGAATTCCATGACAAAACCAACTTTTGACTCAAACATTAACCGTCTGGATTTGTTCCAACTGATCGAACATCATCCAAGAACGTGATAAAGTGGTCACAACTGAGAATAAAATCAAATCGTTCGTTCTTATCCGAAAACATGGTTCCTGAAGCCTATAAATACAGCCCTAGGGCCTTCATTTTCACAGATCTGGAATTCTCGAGCCTCGGCGAAGCCTTGCTAAATTGAAGATTGAGGGAGCCACGAATTTCAGAGAGGAGGAGAGATCGGATCGAGTTTTTCGGCATAAAGAAGAAAAGTTCGTCAGATCTACAGTTCTCGGTTCCTTTTCTTGAGATTGTACTTAGCTGTGATCTCGAGAAGAGTGGTTATCTCGCTGTTGTCAAGATAATCACTTCGGTTTCTTGATTCCTTCGCGAATCAACGAAGTTCCGGATCGATCTGATCGTTCGGTGGTCTACGGATATCAACGTTCCCGTTACAGGCAAAGATCCCGTAAAAAAGCAATAGGCGATAAACACCTATTGCGTATTGTTTGAAAGAGAGTTGTACTTTACTTTTCTTTGTATCGAAAGTCCTATAAAGGCTATTTTTCTGAATTTATTGTAACGCCCAAAGTTGTAATGGATTCATTAATGAAAATAATTTTCACACCAAACAAGCTGGCGACCACGGTGGGAGCCAACAGCCTCGCTGTCGAGACTGTCATGCCGCAGCCGTCGATCAATATCCCTGTGGCTGAAGAGGTCGAATACGAGTTCGACCAACAGAAGTTCGAGGAGTATGTCTATTCCTCCTCCAGATCCGTCTTTCTTCGCAAGTGCAGGAATGTCTCCTCCTCTCGGAAGATCCGATGGTCTTTAGATTTGAAGACCCAAGAAGGTGATCTCCCCGCTACCGCTGTTGCAGTTGCACCTCGCAACGATCCGTTGGCGTCTGATGAAGCCAAATGCGCAAATCCGGACACCGCCTCAATTAAGGAGTTGACTGCTGAAGGTGCGCTAACTTTATCGAAGAGGGTTCGTCAGAGATGTCGTCAACATCTCGTCCGTCAATTCGCCAAGGCTTTGGATTAGATGGACGGACTCTGTTACCAAGCGGATCTGGAGTTCAAAAAGCGCCAAGTGGCTAAGTCGCCGCCACAACAAGCATCGGGGTCCTCTTCCCAATCGTCAACTGACAAATGAGTTCGTGTCAAACGAACCCGTTCTACTCTCGAGGAGCGCATCTAGAAGCGTCACACACTTCTTGCACACGCCCGAATCCTTGTGTATAAAGCACAAGAATTACAAAAAGAAGAGGTGTTCAAAAGGCCACCAAGATGTAAGCAGGTTTGGGTGTCGAAGGCCAAGACAGCGCTTCTACCCGACAAGACTCACCAGTCGCGTCACTCGCTCGATTCCAGATCCAAAGCTGGGAACCAGATCTCGCTCCTTCTGATTTCGCATTTCCGGTGAAGCTCTGCGACAGCATGGACATATCTAGAGGCAGGAAAGCAATAGCGGAACGCCTGTGTCCTTTACACGAGGATCAAAGCAAAGCTCCAATCAAAGAACGCTTGGGCACGATGAATGAACCCCGAGCAACTCATCGAGCTGGGGGTCGCACTCGCCCTTGCAACAAGTCCGAGCCTTCTCATAAAGGGAAAATTCCAGTAACTGACCGCATTGGATTACGAGTCGAAGTCCAAGAGCCCGTTGAGGTCCCGCACTCACAAAGGGGTAACTCCAAGCATGTGACTCTTGAAGACGCTAACAAAGCGTTGTATTCCCAGAAGAAAACGTATTCGTCTGATGATGATAACGTTACACTTGGGAAATTATGCCAGCACACTTGGGAAATTGTGCCAGTACACTTGGGAAGTTGTACAATCGGGCTGGGGGTACGAACAAATCTTGAAAGAGAAATACTTAGGAAACGGACTTTCATTATCCGTGTGCCAAACTTATTAGGACAGTATTATCAGCGTGTAGCTGTCCCAAAACCGCTCCACAGAGGGTCTCGATATTCCAAATATTTTCCTCTGAAGCATCAAATACTAAGCCAAGACGTTTCCGCAAGAAACGATCAGCCGTTCAAGATGACGAATTTCCAAAAGTCACAATTAACATGGCAGATAGAGAAAAGTCAACTCGACCTTCCAGTTCTGAACCACTCATATCGCATCGCCTAACCCGGTTGCAATCGGGAACCATTAGACGAAGGGATTATCAGAAAATATAGAGGGGATTATCCTCGGATGATGAAGCATCAGATGCTAACTCTGCAATCGTTTCTGACAATACGGTATCCAGCCCAGGACAATCTCGTGACGCATTTATGATCAACACCGAGCAAATGGTCAAAATCATCGAGGATACTTTGGCTAAGCAAAAAGAGAACTTCAAGTTCGAATTGGAAATGACCATGATGCGGATGAAGGAAAAGCATGACCAACAGATTCGGGCTCTGTCCAATCAACTTGGTGAATCCAGCCGTCGTAACATTGCTAACCAAGCAGATGACGATTCAGATATGAACAAAAACCTCAATGAAAGCAACCATTCCATTGACCAAAATGTTGTGGGTGGCCCTACCGAACACAACAGCGTTAGGGGTGATCCCACCGAAGATGACAATGCCGGGGTGGCCGCATTGTTTCTCTCAAAAATCGTCCAAAGCATGATACATATGAGGACGAAAAGATGAAAGATCTTGAGAGCAAAATCAACTCTCTGATGTTTGCTTGAGAGGTGAAGAAGACTGGTATTTCGTGTCATTACCTAAGAGAGTGGGAGTCGATCCCGTATCCGGCGAAGTTCAACCTGATCAACTTCACGTCGTTCGATGGGAAGGGCTCGCCCACTCAACATCTGATCTACTTCAAGTCCCACTTGGGTATGATTTCTGGTAATAAAGCCTTGATGGTTCGGTCATTCGTGGGCACCCTTCACGGGGTTACATTCGATTGGTACCGCTGTTTCAAGTCTGGAAGCGTCAACAGCTGGAATGACATGGAAAGCTCATTTCTTAGCAATTTCTTTGATGATGACACCGAGGTATCAATCAGGACGTTCTTTGAGGAGAAACAGGAAGACGAAGAGACGGTCGACGACTTCGTCAAGCGCTTTCGAAATAAGGCGATGAATTACCGCGATCCAGTCACAAAGAATTTCATCCTCCAAACCTGTCATAACAACCTGTTCATTGATATCTTAAAAATTATGGGAGTAGCACCATCTAACAACTGAAAAGAGTTGAAGGTGCGCGGAGAGCAAGCCGAACGCTTCCTCATAAGGAAGAAAACCGAAAGAAGCCAACCGACGGCTAATCCTGCGAACTCAAGATTCGTCTCCCGTGGTAAGGGGAAGACATCTACAACAGTTGTTGACGTTAATCAGACGTCACAACAACCCCGAAAATAACAAAAGACTTCGGATCCGATACTCAAAAAAGAGTACTCCTTCAAGGACAAGGACGTTCCAGTCATTTTCGAATCCCTCCTTGAAAACAATAAGATCAAGTTACCACCTATCGTAAATCAGGAGGAAGCTGACAATACTTCGGATCCAAAGTACTGTGCGTACCACAGGAGGATCATTCATCCCACCAAGGCTTGTTTTGTTCTCAAAAATGACATCCAAACCTTGATTGAAGCCGGCGTCATAACGCTAAATTAAGCCGAATGGGAGACTCCGACAAGTATAAAAGTATAAACTGCTCCTTTCGGCACTCCGAAAGTATACGAGTATAAACTTCTTCTCAATACTCCAACAGGTATATGAGTCTAAACTCTTTTCTTTCTTTCATGGGAAGTTCCTGGAGAGTGTCATGCCTGGTATTTTTAAGGATAACCCGGTTATCCAACTAAGTACAATGTTAGACCCGGTTTCGCAAAGGAAGCTGGGGGTGGATGATTCATGTAACGAAAAGTTTCTGGAAGAATGTTATACGGTGTATTCTTAGGGATAACCCGATCACTACAAAGAAGTGATAAATGAGAAACTCCTACGGTGTATTCTTAGGGATAACCCGATCACTACAAAGAAGTGATAAATGAGAAACTCCTACTTGGACTTTGAATGTTCAAGGGTGAAACACATCTCAATGAGAAACTCCTACTTGGACTTTGAATGTTCAAGGGTGAAACACATCTCATTGTCGGGATCAATTCCGCTAACTTCCAAACACTCTTTTGCTAAGACGAGATTTGATCACTTCGTTGGATCATTCTTCCCTTACGAAACTCCCACGGTGTAATTATTGAGTGCTTGATAATTCATAGTTCTCCACCACAAAATCCCTTACTGATCAAATCAATTAACAGTGGGACCACTAAAATTCTTTCTGGTCTAATCCACTCAAAATTCTGATGTGTCTGTGCACTCAACATTCCCATTGTTAGAGTCCAGACATAATACTTGGAATTTTAATATTCTGATCGTTGACTATTGTCCCGATATTATAGAATTTGGTTTTTTAGTATTTATTTGATGTCAAACACTTTGTAGTAGTCCTTCAAAAGCCTCTTTTATAGTTTTCTAAGCGAAGTATATAATTTTAAGAAATAATTCAAAATATTAAGGCTCATTCAAAATATGATGCTTTAATTTTTTTCACATCTCCTCTACTATATAAATATAAGCTTAGCATCTGGCCTCATATTGTATGATGAATATTGTTTATTAATAGGATCATATACTATTGTTTATAGATAACAAATGTTTCAAATCTTTTCTAGGCTTAACTGAACTTAAATACCTTGTAATTTACCAAAATTATACTTATATACCTCCACTTGTATCTTGTTGTACTTTTTTTAAAATTTTAGATAATGCATCTTGATGCGCTTAAATATCCTAATGTTTTCTAAAATTTAATGTTTATACCTTTTATCTTGTTACCTAAACATAAGAATGCTATTTGAAATTTTCTTATATGAGTTTCATGGTATAATTTTAGGACAATTCTATGTTTTCTATTCTTTCCATAAATACTTTATTGACATGCAATTATCTATTAATATATTATTATATATGTTTTCTATTCTTTCCATAAATACTTTATTGACATGCAATTATCTATTAATATATTATTATACATTACTAATAATTAATTAAATACTTTATTGACATGCAATTATCTATTAATATATTATTATACATTACTAATAATTAATATGATGTGGAGTTTTATAATAACGTTGGAAGTTCTAAGGACCAAATTATGCAAACTTAAAGTGACATATAATGTAGTTAATTAACAATGATAATTAATTTAGTTTAGTTAGTATTAGAATGTAATATCAAAAGAGAATAGGGGTAATATAGTCTGTAGAAAGTTTTACCACAACTCCTTTTTTTAAAGGGAGTATGATATGATACGTTGCCTCTTACAAAAAAAATATTAAATTCATTTGCTTAATTTATCCCAATTCTTACATACATGGCAACAATAATAGCTTTTGTTGACATTCACGCCGCTCAAGGTGGAAAATTGGTGCCCCAGGGGCACCGGTTAACAAATCCTTTTACTGATTTTTCTTGAAGGGCAATAGTTCCGACAGTTTTCATTAGGCGGTTCTTCTGTATTCTGATTTTGTTTGCTTTCTAGAAAGGAATGCATTGGACTTTTACGAAATTTCTTTTATTAATTTTACTCGGACAGGATTATAGATTTTACTCAAGGGCCCGTTTGGTTGGGCAATTTTAACATGGAAAGCCACTGTAGATCTGCCAAAAGTGTCCCAAAAGCTGACACTTTTAGCAGCTTTACAGGAAAATCGCCTCTTTAAGAAGCGATTTTGCTGTAAAGCTGCCAAAAGT
>NC_033802.1:17424519-17439262 GCF_001876935.1 Asparagus officinalis | reverse complement strand
AAGTGGCAGCTCTACAGTGGCTTTCCCCCTTCATTTCACCCAACCAAACGGACCCTTGGGAGCACGTTAGACAAGTTTCCTTCGATAGATCCTAGACTTCAGTGACCCGTATGGTTTGCAGTTTAGGGAACTTCCAATATTATCTGGTCCCACTGCCAGCCGGTTTTCTGTTATCTTATAGAATATAATTTCATATATACTATTAGTTGTGTTGCATGAAGTTATATTCTTTACGAACTTGTTAAATTTAGCAAAACCAAAGAGATTATAATGATCTTATTTGTTTATCCCCAATTGCTTTACTACTGATTCTTTCAGTATAGTTTCTTTCAACTGTCTGCATCAAAAAAATCAGCTCCTTATTTCTTTTCATCTAGCAACTATATTGATAAATTTAACAAAAAAATCAGTATAGTTTAAGAACTTTGGCAATACATTATGTGAACCTATGTTTGACGAACTGTTCATTGTGATAATCTTCAAGGTTGACCTGGTTATATCATAGATCACAATTTTAAGTCAAAATTTCTTAGGTCTGAATACAATTTGTAATTATATTATGTTTCCTCCTTGCTGATGGTCACTGATGTTTCGATATAACCGAAAATGATCCTTGCTGTTTTGTTCCTTAGGTACCACTTTTTCAAAGAGATTTACCTGGTTTAGTATTTTGCTCGATTTGCAGGCGGGATAATGTACAGTTCGTGCCAATTTGAGGAGGAAGATGCAAAGGTGCCTCTTTTCTCGTGTAGATTCGATGTTAGCCTAACTGGAGACACTGCAGTTGGAATTTTGTTATACTTCTTTGTACTTAAAACGAAACAGCACAACAGTTAGATCTCTTTTCTTATTTATTCTTTTGATAATTCATGAATGTATGTATTTGTAGACACCCAATATGGAAACATAATCATCCTTTTCTACTACACAACAGTCTCAACAAAGCCCTTCTCTTATCTTCCCACGATCACAGTTCTTTGACATTGAAATTCGCAGGGCATTCTTCAGCAAGGATGCTGGCAAACCAAGGCTCAGAGTAGCCGTCATCAAACCCGTAGACGCCATCGACACTGTTTGAATAGAAAGAAAAAGAGGTTCAGCGTGAGAACCTCCCACCCTTTCCCCGTATAAAAGGAAGTAGTAGGTAGTAAATCATCAGAGAGGAGAAGTTCCAGACTTTGGAAGCCTGTCGCAGTTCACTCGAGCCCAGCCGATTTGTTGCTTCTCGTTGTCGTAGACCACCATTACATCCTGCATCGAGATATCTGCAAACATTTCAGATGAAATTAGTTTGGTTGGTTCTGACAAATTTTTTCGAAGTAGCGGATTCATTGTATCTACCTCCGATTATGTTGAGATCCTTGAGTCCTACTTGGGTTCCGTTGAGTATCCCCAAGCATGCATTGCCATGTTTCTGCAATCAAAAGCAGCTACTAATTCTTTTCTTGGGTGAAGTGCGTATATACCTCCTATCCCTTCATCACTGGGGACTAGATATTCACTACTTCTGAACCTTTATATTACCATTTAGATCTGCTGGTGTCTAAATGGAGTTATATATTTTAATGGGGAGCGTTGTTTTAGAATCGATTAGAGAATAGGGGGCCTAAGATTTGATAAAACAGTAACTTTGGGAGTAAAAAAAATAGAGTGGCAAATGGGTGTTGGTAATAGGAGTGCATAAACATTTCTTTCCTTTTATCACGTAAAAAGATCGAAAGGGACGGAATGCTCACCGTAACGATCAGATAGTTCTCTGGGGGTATCTCCATCTGAGCCGCTTTCCTCCCGTTCACAAAGTTCAGAACTAAACTCTTGAAAAACTTCTTCACATCCAGTAGAGACTTGAACGGCTTGGCTCCCTTCCAGCAGATTGGAAGCGCGGGGTCCTCGACTGCCTCTTTCAGTGGCTTCTTGCGTAAATCATTCTTCAACTGTTACAGTCACAATTTCTATTTTGCATTAGTTTCTCTGCTAAAATTAAAGAAAAGGGGAAAAAAATTCTAATCTCAGCTACAGGAAAAATTAGATTTTTTTTTTTTACCGCCGTGAGGAATGCTTGATATGGCTGATTCGTGAAGTAAGTGTGTCGAAGACTACAGGCTGTTCTTTGATACCCAAAGACCGCCTGTCGAAGTAAAAGCTCGCTTTTCCTGGTGAGTAGTAGTTCCTAAAAATTGAATCATAGTAAGTAGCGTAGACACAAAATGTATGAGCAAAAAAAAGCGATACAATTTCTTTTGATATTTGCGTTGTTTTCATTATTTACTTCTCGCTCTAAACTGACATCATTGGTATAATAAATTACGTTTTATAACGCCTTCTAAATCTCAAAAAAGTAAATGCCTTAGGGACCCAAAAACATGAGACCCTATATGGGACATGTGAGATGTCGGCTTCCTGTCCCATGATACGCTGTTCATGAACAGCACATCATGGGACAGAAAGCCGACACCTCACCTGTCCCATATAGGGCCCCATATTTTTGGGTCCCTATAACTACAACACCACCCCTCGGAAAAGTACAAGCATAATTTTTGCAATTAACCCTTATTGTTTGTTTGTTCGTTCGTTTTTTTTTAATTTTTTACCGGAGTGTGATGCGAGACATTGGAGCCCAAGTTACACCATAGGAAGGGACGAGATCGTCACCGAAGAAAAGATAGCCTCCTCCTCTCCTGCTCAGGCAATGGCCGAGCACGTTTTTGATCACTCCCTGCGCTTTTAATTGCGACATTATGCTCGCCTCTCCGGTTCCGAGCCCGAGAACACCGTCGGTTGGCGACGGGGCGCTCACGCCTGCGCCTTGCTGGTCGTATCCGCACCTAAAACGAGACAAAAAATATGTATATATTTTTTTATAAGGTTCGGAATCATCCAAATCTCTCTTTTCTCTTTTTCGTTTTAAAAAGACTTGTACTTTTACACAGTCAAGAGTTGTCTGTGGGACCCGCACAAGGGTCATTGTAGTTGGTAACGGTGTACTCTTGCACGTGCCAGACGCAACAAAGTCATCAGCTTCTCATTAGTTTTAATTAAAGTTCCTATATCAAACTATATAAAAGATAAAAGACTTGAGTTAATCAATCAAACACCACAACATTTAATTAATTAATTAATTAATTAACTAATTAATTCGCACACATTTGCTAGAGCGAAGAGCTGGGAATTTCACCCGAATGCGAGCTGAGGATGAACCAGCGAAGTGTTGGCAAGCCTAAGAGCGACCGCATCCGATACAAGAACGCCGAGGCTCGACCACTGATCGGCGTACTGTATCTCGTAATCGCACTGATCCAGGGACTCGCACTCCTGATTCTGATGCGTCGACGCGTGCAGCGCCGCGCACAGCGGATCCTTGCACGGTACCAGACTGTTCTTTCTCGGCCGATACAACGGATGCGGTACCTAACGAAAAAAATTATGTTAAGAAGGCTAAGTATCATAAAACCCCCTTTACCTTCGGATAATTAGCAGAAAACCCCCTCAATTATAAGGACTGTCATAAAACCCCTTTAATTTTATCAGAAAACCCCCTTTAGCTTTGAGATTTTATCAAAAACCCCTCTAATTGAAAGTATGGAAGTTTAAGGGGGATTTGTGATAATCCTTATAGTTAAAAAGGAGGGTTTTCTGATATTTTGAAAGTTCGGGGGGTTTTCCCATTAATCGTCCAGAATTAAGGGGGTTCGATGATGTTTTCCCGATAAAAAAAATGTTTTGCATAACAGCAAGAAACGTATGCAAATTGGAATTTTGTGCGACAAAATTTGGACTCCATCTAACAAATCTTTCAGTGCCATTTGAATTTTTCTTCTCCTTCAAATGTACCGTGCGCTCGAAATAAAATAATGAAAAACATTAGAGGCACACCCTTGGGCACATTCTCAGTCACACCCCCTCACCTGTTACAGAACAGAAGGTTCCACATGAGATTTTTTAAAAAATACAGCTCCTGTACTGTAGCAGGTGAAGGAGTGTGGCTGAGAATATGCGTAAGGGTGTGTCTCTAGTACCTCCCTAAAATAATCCATCTATTTCTATATTAAATCAATTGGGGAGAAAAGAAGAAGAAAAAAAAAACAATTTGTCAATATAGCGCACACATCCAAAATAAATTCCTGAAAGGCGACGCAACCAAATGCATTGAAGCTAAAAGGTAACGGGATTTAGAAGTGCATCTCTGAGCAAATTTGAACACAAGGATACCGCACTTAGAAATTCTAAGAAAATTATGAAAATTTTCAAGGATTTTTTGAATCGATTTCTTAAATCGTACCTTGGAGCAACTAACACAAGGAGCATCGCATTGAAGCCACGTCAGATCGCTCCCAGTATCCACATCAAGAAAATAGGGCTTCGGCGGATCACCAATGCTCATCGATACATAATACAACCTACGGAGGAAAAAAAAATAATCCCCCCAATTTCCCCCCAAAATTAATCAAATAAAAAAATCAAATCTCGAAAAGCTCAAATTTCGAATCTCAATCTCTCACCCGTGAGGGTACACGTCGCCGTAGATCGGAAACACGGCCGACGACGGCGGTTTCTTGACGGCGTCAAGGTCGTCGGCGAAACATGACGGCGGAGGCGGCGGAGGCGATTTCGATTTTTTGGACGGCGAGCTGGCGCCGGGCGGCTGCTGAGGAGAAGGGGATGATGAGGAGGGAGGTGACGAGAAGCAGGGCCAGGGGGATGAGCCTGGCCATGGAGGACACGTGGAGGGAGATTAAGTGGGACAAGTAAGCAGAGGGAGGTGAGATTAAGGGGTTTTGGGGTGTGGTGCTCCGCCGGTGAGAGAGAGAGAGAGAGGAGGAGGAGGAGCGATGAGAACTAGGAAGACCGAGATGGTTTAATTAAGACAGCGGAGTCGTCGCGCTCGTCTATTTGTAGTCTCGAGTAGGACGGATATTTGCGAGTTAGCCCACTTCCATTTTGTTAATTGCATATAGAATTTTATGCATCGTTGATAATTACTAATCCGTCCTTAAATGTGTTTTTTCCCCTTACCTTCTCCTAAGAAGTCATTTAAAACTCATGATTTTTAGTAATCGAGAGAAGATTTTATCAGAGGACTAACATGTGGTAGCCAGTAAAACATAATTAGATATCACCTAATAAAAAAATTTAGTTGGATATTCGATTATCAAGCACCTTGAAGGAGTTTGATGAGAGAAGCAAGAAAGGTACATAAATTAACATGTTAAAGCAGCAAATAATCAATTAAAAAGGGCTATCAATTAAAAAAAGTTAATACATAGTCTTCTGCTGTAAGTTTCATGAAATTGCTTCGAAAAGGTTAAAAAATGAGAGAAGCTTCCATGAGAAGGAACTACAAAAGGGCTTTTTTTTACCTTTGGTAGATTCAAAATTTTACCTTAGCGAAGGAAACATAGAAAATCAGTGAACAGCCCAGGAAAACAGAGTTGAGTAAATATTAAAAATATGAACAATTTTTCAAAACAGCTCCATTTTGTTTTTTAATTTTTAAATTTGACTATTTTTTTATTTACCAAAATCGACCCGTTTTTTATCACGTCAGCTTAATCATTTTTTTAAACAGTCGAGGTTGCTAACCCCGACTATTTAGGAGGGTGTTAACCCCTAATTAGAAGCCTTAAACCCTAAAAAAGTATGTTCTAAATAGTCGGGGTTGACAACCCCGACTGTTTAGGAAAGTGATTAGTTTGACGGGTCGGTTTTGATAAATAAAAAAAGATCGATTTTAAAAATTTAAAAAAAATAGGGCAGTTTTGAAAAATTGTTCTAAAAATATTGTCCCTTATATCATAAGTGGGTCCACACGTACGGCAAAAGGGATAACATTTTGTTTTTTCCAAATGTAACTTTAAACAATATTATTGCTTTAGATTAACCCGTAACTAGATGATAGGGGATCCTTGAGAAATTATTTAAATAATGATCGCTATACTATTAAACCGTAATGTGTTTGCTTTATTTGCATTTGATGTTGGATGAAATTTATAAAAAAAAAAGCAAAGATACATGATGTCTGTCTTATATTTGATTCCACAAATTTTGCCGAAAGTTTATAACAGTTTCATAATTAAAACATAAAGCTTAAATTGCAAAATATGATAGAAAACTTTTATGCTATTATTAGAATGGAAAGGAAACTCTTTTTACATGTTTCTACTTGTCACCATTTAAACTGACTACAAGCTTAAGAAAGCTGGTATTTATTTGATGTCGGTTAATTCCACACTCTTGTAGTACAAATTTTGTGGATAGATGAAAATGAAATTGTAATGAGTAAAAATAAATAAATAGAATTAGTGTGGAGTGCGGCAAAGCATAATCATCTTTATTCCCATTCTAAACTTACCTTCTCTTCTATACCAATCCTAGTCTTGGTCATTAAATTTAGTATTGACAAAGCAAAGATAAAAAAGAGAGACCTTCCTTGGATGCGCACTTTTCTCTCTTCTATACTTCACTAACTTGGTATTTATTCCTTATTTACAAATGTAGGCTTCTTACTTTTATATTGTTAGCTTAAAATATAATTTTATGACACTAGCTTAAAATATAGTTTTAAGTCTCTTGACTATTGGAGGCCAATTTGGGGCTAGTTTTATTATTATTATTATTATTTTGGAGTGCTTCTACTTATTATTATTATTATTATTATTATTATTACTTGAGAAATAGTCAATAGTGGTGTTTGATAATTTTTTTTATTGCATACTTAATGGAACTGATTTTACTTTTACAAGTGTTTTTCTAGAAGCGACCTAAGGGTATTTTCCAAAGCAGAATCACCTTTTTTTTGTTTATATACCATATGTGATATTTATCTTTTGATGAAGATCTTTAAGCACAGTATTACCATACATCTTAACTATTTTTAAAAATAAATTTTAATATATTATTACTAAATTAACTATTTTCAATGGCTTATATTATTATATATATAAATAACTTATTATAAGTTACAGCAATATCAAATTCTTTTAAAAAAAAAGTGACCTTTATGGTTTCAGTCTAAAAAGGCTGTCAACTGGGCCCCTCCTTCCTAGCTTTAGCATAAAACGGGAATCTACAAATGTTGCCCACTACCCAGTCGAACCATGGACAGCTTGGGGGCCAAGTTTCTTAATTGTCTGACCAGGTCAACCCTTTTTTCGGTTCTGTAAAAAAAAAAAAATTTCTCAAAATCATTCAAAACAATAGAAGTCCAGTATAAACTATCCTTAAATTTTTATTAAATTGTTGGGTACGACCCATGCTAATTCTGTATCATGTGACTCGACAATAGCTGAACGAAAATCACCCAAAGTCGCGTGTTTTAATTTTAAGAGGAAGGACAGAATAATAACGTTGTTAGTTACAGAAAGTCCATTGCTGAAATTGGAAATCTACGACGGTTTAGGTGAGGGGGGGGGGGGGGGGGGGGGTTACAAACTAATATTTATATTTGCATTCATAATAATAAAGCGACCACACGTATGATTACTACTATCAAATTTAGTTACCTAATGTCAAAAGTAAGAACATCATTCTTCAATCTTGCATCAACCAAGTACCCACTATCGGTTTAGTAGTCATGAGGAACAAAGTTAACAGCAAACAAAAGGTGAACTTTGTGGGTTCAGTCCAAAAGGTTATCAACTGGCCCCACTTCCTAGCTTTAGGATGAAACGGATATGTACAAATATGACCCACTACTCGTCAGTTGAACTATAGACAGCTTGGGGACCAAGTTTCTCAATCCTCTGAGGACAGTAGAAATCCAGCAGAATAATCCGTTATAAGAGTAGGAAGGATTTACACCATAAATAAAAAGAGGTAAAATTCCTAAACTAACTATCTAACCATCTGTGAATGATATAGATCATCTCTTTCTATGCAGTACTTTGGTAGAATCTTTACTTGTCCGTGAATGATATAGATCATCTCTCTATGTGCAGTATTTTGATAGAATCTTTACTTATCCCGCAAGGTCAACGCTTCTTATGCTGGGCATATCTTATGTTAATAATGTACGATCTGACTCGACAATTAGCTTAACTTAATGAAGTTACCCAAAGTCTCATGTTTTAATTTTAGGAGGAAAGACGAAACGATAATTTAAAGTCATCAGTTAATATTGTGAGTTAGGTAGTCTATGCTGATAATTTGGAAAATATAGGATGGTTTAGGGTGGTGGGGGAATACAAAACACATTATGACCACAGCGCGGACAATGAGTGACATCTAAGGCCAAGTCCATATTTAAATCTGCATTCATATAACAAAGCAATCACAAATACGATTACTATTATCAAATTTAGTTACCTAATGTCAAAACTAAGAACATCCCTTCTTACATCAATCCAGTACTACTATTGCTTTGGTAGTCTTAAGGAGTGAAACACTCTTTTTTATCACACGACAAGAATAAACTAACATCAACCTTTAATTCAAACACTAGCTGGCCAATGAAAGAATGAAACCAAATGAGAGAGAAAACTAAGCATTGAATTGGATGCTATGGATTTGTTTCTCATGTGCCAATAGTTACACAAGATGCAGAGAAAATGGGGGTGCTCTCCTCCTCTCTTCTTCAAATGATTAAGAGAGAATGACAGCACCACCCTAGCAATAATCTCCTATGATCCTCACCCAGGATCACAAGCCCCTAGGTAATTACAAAATTAGCACACTCATCTGTACAAAAAATTAAAAAAAAAACTCACCAGAAATTCCAAGCTCCCAATCTCCTTGCTAACCCCAAGCAAGCTCGCCATGACTACGTGGAGCTTTGTTTACCCTTTACAAATTCTATCTCCACCGTTGCTGTATTCCTTTGTACTACAAAAATGAAGCTAAAAAGATTTTGATCTTTAATCTAAGAGGGTTTTAAATGTCATCGCCTGACATTCTATTTGACCATACGATTTCGATTTCTAGCGTTCTTGATGAAGCATCCTTGCTACTGTCATGGTTCAGACTGAATAGACCACTGTATACACCTTCAGTCACAACTTTGTCAATTTGAATGGTTACTCTTCCAAGGGTTGTCTGCAAGAAGGAAAGTGTTTTAAATAACATTAGCAAACAGATTTCCGATGGAATTCCGTTGAAGTCCCTACTGCTGCACCAAAAACCTCTACATCCTAATGAAACTTGGGTACTACATTTAGGGCTAATTGCGAATAGACCCCCAGTATTATCGCCCAATTACAGTAGGCCCCCTTTGGTTTAGTGTCGCAAATAGAGATCCTGTAGTTTTTTTCACTCTTTTACCCTCAGGTCTATTTGTAGAAAATCTTTCTCTGAGGATAAAAGAGTCTAATTTCTCAGCTGGACTATCTGCAACAATAGAAGTACACGGGGTCTATCTGTAATTGGGCGATAGTACATGGGGTCTATCGACAAGTGAGCCCATAATTTACACTGTTAACATGTCCCTGCAGGTTGAAGATACTCTTCATGGACCTCTGGGCTATCTCATGCGGTAGTGCGTTATGAAATCTGCTTAAAATGAGTGCCCGATGAGATTAAACCTGGATTGCTCTAATAAAATCTTAAAATACTTTCCAATACCACGAAATTCTGAAGTTGAGATGAGGGTTGAGGTTAAAATTCGATACTCTAATAGAAAAGGAGTTGGATCCACATGGTATCTAAAGCCACACCTAATGCACTCATGTTTTCAAATTCAAATTTGGTTCAGCCTCAAACTTATTCTATGTTAGGGTTTGTATTTAGCTTCCAGATTGAAATAAAATTTTCACATTCCTACACCCAAACTGGGTTAAAGCTGAGAGCATTTTCAACACAAAATTTCATTACAAGCAAAGAAATCAGCAGTGTTACCGTAAATAACAACGAAAATGTTCAGACATGCAATTCTCTGTAAATGAAATAATTATGCTTTAGGCGTGGTTTTAGCCGTATTAAATAAGGACACGATTCCACATGCAAATTTCAGGTTTCTGCTAACTAGAACCTAACTGTTCCAATATAAATTTAACGGAAAGCAAATGGTGCTCTACTGTATGCGAATATAGCCAAAAAATTATGAAGGGATTGTCCAAATCTACATGTGTGTGCACATCTTATAATCAAATAAATTATTAGTGCATGTTGTAATGTTGAGATCCAAACAGTAATTATTATGATACCATGTCAGGTTGTGGATCTAGTCCGCTACTGACAACATCGCGTGCGAGCTCTAGAAAACGAAAACAAAACCAAAAGCAATGGAATAATTGCTTACCTTTCCGAATGTACTTTTGCTCTTGCAGAGAATATAAAGCTTCTGTCCTTTAGGGGGGACATCAAATGCCCAAGAAAAACCCTCTTTCCATTCAGGGCATGTACTATGGTTCACAACCTAAAATGAGATATCACTTCAACTTAAGCCACAGAAACAGAAAAATATCTTATAACTGAGAGGGAAAAAATCACGATATTGGCTCTTGCATGGTACCTTAGTCTGTTTTGGAGGCCCATTTCCTATTTTCAATTGGCAGAATGCATTTGTGCTCCCCATTGTTTGCTTCAAGTTATTCCCACGCTTAATGGTCACCGTTAGACACCCAGGCAAACAATGCAACAAGCTATCAGCTCTTTCATGGAAACTAGGAGGACAAGTTTTCATGAGGAGTTGAAGTATGGGTATGGCTTCAGCAGCAATCAGGGCTTGAGCCTTTGCAATATCTTCATTCATCTCTGACCATGATTCTTTTAATAGACAAAGAGTATCCAATACTGATTCTTGTGCACCTTCGCTACCAGCTTTGAGTGCACCAACCAGATGTGGGATACAGAGGGTGGCTGCTTCTGACATGCGAAGTTTCCTGAAGTTGGTAAATATTACAAAGATTGTGCGTAGAATTTCTTCGTTTATTGTTGCTGTTGACCAAAGCTCCTTTTCTAGTGCAGCTGTAAAAAGAGCAAGAGCTTGAAACTTAAAGATATTGAACCAAAATCAATACAAAAAATAGAATAATATTTTATATAAAAATCATATATTAGCAATGAAATTCCAGAACACCTTATATCCACCTTTCTATGATTTAACTCGTGCAATTATGGCCCAGTGTTGCACCTAGATCTTGAGTGGGTATAAAGGATTTGAGTTGGTTGGAATAACCCGACCAAGTTCTCAGATGGGTTTTGGCTTCTAATATATGAGCATTTTGGGCTAGATTAAATTCTTTTTTTCCGTCTTACTAAAGTATAACCATTTAATTGCTTGAAGTTATGCATCCACGATTGAAACGTCTTTTGCAACTAGCTTTGAATGTAAAGAAAGAATATGTAACCATATAATTTTTTTTTCCGTCCATTAACTAATTTGGATGTGTTGAAAAACATGAACGTTGCTGATCATCCATGAGGTGGACCAATAGCGTTTTCACAAAGTTCTCACAATGGAGTTCTCAAATTGGAAAATTTAATAACCACAGTCGTCCTTAGATAGCAAAACTGGGTCTGTTCTAGTTTTGTGTTTCGATATTAGTCAGGTTTAAATTTGGGAGGTTCGATGAATCTTGTTTCTGTAATCTCTAGGTTGGTTATACAGCGTTTGGGTCAACTAATGCAAATTGGAAAACATGTATTCGCTCAAACAAATAATGCCCAATCACTAGCATATGATAGAATCCCAGTGATACAAAGGTGCGGCTTACATGAATGGTCAATGACAATAGTGTACTTTAAGAGACTCGTGTTGTTTGGTATGGGTATTTCCAGTGCATCATTAATAACTCAATATTGACCCCAAAGTGCTCAAGACTCAAGAGTTCAATTCATTGATAAAGTAACTGCTAATGGCAGCTGAGTAATTTAAGGACGTTGGTAGAAGCAAAAATAATCTCAACTGAAGAGAGGTAGCAAGAATTTCAAAACATGAAAGAAGATTAAACCTTTAATTTATTATTATTACAAATATAGTGTTCCTAGCTTCCGCTGCATTGAACGTCAGAAACAATGGATACTTAACATGCCTACACCAACTTATATATATGAGTGATTTTCAGACAAGCCATCATAACTGTGCATTAGTCTCCCAAAATTCATTATATTTGAATATTCGTTGTTACATATAAGGGATCCACGTGCTAAGTTCCCTCGTAACAAGGCATCAAACCCAAAGATCCTTTCAACTTTAACAGCTATATCTTTTGGACCAAGATACTCCATTTTTTCTGATAAGCTCATCTTCCACTATGTCAAACCCAACAGTTAGGTTCCTGCTGCCCTGTTGTACCCATAGTTGTCAGTTGTCACCATCTCTCACTCCAATTTATGGGCCCTTAGAGGAAGACAGCTTAATCAAATGAATGGACAAGTTCAAGGAGGCCACATCACAACTATAATCAGCTGTAGGACCAAAGTGTGAAACTACACCCCTTGCTGACTTCAACCATTTCACAAAGATTTGAATATACAACACACCCTAATCACGTAAGAGATGACCTAAATTGCTAACATAAAATATATCACCACTTTCCCCTATTATATAAGAGGCAGTAAAGCCAGTATACTCACAAAGAGGGTGCTCGGGGGAGCTTATATTTTGGTCAGAGTAGTTTATAAGCTAGCTTTTCTATATCTATGTGCTCGGGAACATACCAAATAAACTAGCTTTTAAGCCCCGCTTTAAAAAGTTGGTGTTCATCAACTTTTGAAAAACTAACTTATAAGCTTATCTGAATAAGCTAGCTTTGACCAAGTAATGACAACTCTACCCAAACTACTTTGATAAATTTTTTATCACAAAAGCTAAAAGCCACCAAAAGCCACCTTAACTTATAAGCTTCAAAAAATAAGCCCTTCCAAAATCTCTTGCAACATGAGCAATCTCAATCATCAAATCCAGCTGCTATAAGCTTCAACCATTCAAATCAAGAGAAATCTACAACAGTCGTGTACGAAGAAACAAAGAATAAATCAAGAGAAATATCGAATAAGAAAGAAGTATTTGAGTCTGCTAAAGTTTTGGATCAAAATTTTCTTTAAGTAAAAAAGCCAGACAGAATTGGCTCCGTGTAAGTAAGAATTACATCTATAGTATAAAGAATATTAATGCTTCAATGAAATAGAGCTAATTGATCATCATGAACTGAATGTTTGGTAGCCATATTTCCTTAAAAGTGAAAACAAGGAGCTACTCATGGAGGAAGTTTCCAGTGTTAATACCGAGACAAGCCAGGGATCTGTTATACTCTCTATCTTTTCATTTCCTCTTCTATCTTTCTCTGCTGATCTACATCTTCTTTATCTCATTCATTCCTTGAGTTCTTTCTCTAGTCCCTTTAAGTGATGTCTTATGGAATATTAACTCCATGTAACATAATGCAAACCTTACTAGTTAGTAACTAATTGTAACATTCCAAGGTGAATATTTGTCGAAGCAATATCCTACCTCATGCAAGTGAAACATTATATATGCAGAAAATACTAAAGAATTTGCATTAACTGGACGTCTATGAACTAATAAGATACAAGGACATGTATAAGAAGTTGTACAAAATGAGAATATTGAGGTGGCTATGTGAAAACTAACAAATCAGAAAGGAGAAACAATGGAATGCTTGGGGTATTAAAAATTAAAGATAAGCAATAAGTGACTAAGATAGTAGCCTTGTATAGCAGTAATCAATTGAAAGCCAGTAAAACTATGGAATACTTAGCTTGTTAGGTGGCGGGTCATGGATGCTGATCAAATGTAAAATTTCATGGGGCAAGATAAAAGATGAAATACCACTAGCCACAGATAAAGGGTATGATAATAAAAAGCAATGCTCCTTAGCAAATCATATACCTATTTTTATTTATAATTTGGAAATGATATTGCAATTTGAATTTATTAGAAAACTATCTAAAGTGGTGATTTACCTGTGAGAGACCTTACAAGCTCAGTGGATACATATTCTTGGAGTGTATGATTTGAAAACAGATATTTAATAAGCAATGCAGCTTGCCCAGCAACTTCAGTATTCTGAGATAGGAGTAACTCTTGTACGAGTAATATTCCTCCAGCCTCTGCAACTGCCCGCCTATTTGTCCTACTGCGCACTACCAAGTTTTGCAGTGCACAAATAGCCACCATTTTCATTTCTTCTGTTGGTTGATCTTCAAGCAAGCTTATTAGGGCACGACAAGCAGATACTGCGTCACTAGCTCTGGCAAGTCCATCATGCTGGAAAAGGTCGCCAAGCGCAAGTGTTGCCAAGAACCTCGCAGGCTGTGATCTAGTCTGTGGATCTAGCAAATACTGGGAGAGAGGAGCAATGGCATATTTGGCAACTTTCATTTCTCGCACTCTGATATTATTGAATAATGCTTCAAGTAGTCTTCCAGCAGCCTCTTCACATTGATGAGATCTCAGAAGCTCCAGAAGTGCATCTATAGCACCAGCCTCGGCCATTAGGACAGCACTTGACGGATCATTCCTCTCTTGGAGAAAGAGGGCACTGAGAGCCACCGTAACAGTGTTTTCCATTGTGGAGTGTAGCAACCTCACAAGAACTACTAATGTAACTTTAAAATAGTATTCTTTATTAGATCGTAGAACATTAGATAGAACCATAGCCGCTGATTCCCATAATGCATGACTAGGTTGGGGATCATCCTGAATAATGACTTTTGAAAGCTCAAAAATGCCCCCTGCATCAGCAACAGCCTTGGGCCAGCTCATAGAAATACTCTCCAATGCTCTTATTGCTGTTTGCTGTAAGCTCAAAATTCCAATTCCAGCCAGCTGAACAAGTGGAACAACTGC
>NC_033802.1:17420634-17424292 GCF_001876935.1 Asparagus officinalis | reverse complement strand
TTCGGTGCCTAGCTCTTGGATAGACTGCGAAGGGGACTCGAGGAACGATATTAGAGGTCCAATGATTTCGCTTGGACTTAGCTTTAAGGATGCCAGACTTTGCGGTTTTTCCAAAATATTAACAAGTGCTCCCAAGGCACTTTGTTGTCCCCACATGGTAAAATCTGGTCGTTGCAATAGCATAAAAAGAGGCTCAACAATTCTTGCAGCATCTGAGCTTTTAGCAATACCATCATTGTTGGTTAAAATGCGAAGAAGATCTGCAATTTTAGAACAAACTGGACCAGGTGCTATAAGGAGCATTTCGAGTGCATTATTGATTATTCCAGCTTTGATCATATCAAGCTTGCATTGAGGTCGGTCCTTTCCCAACTTTACAAGTGCACTGATACTGGCCTCTGAAAGTTTATAATTTGACCCAGAAGTAAACCCAACAAGAAGATTGACGACTTCATATGTTGCTGCAACATCTGCATAGTGTTCTTCTTCCAGTAACCTCTCTAAAGCTAGCACGCCAGATTCTACTGCCTCATCTGAGTATGACGTCATAAGTGATACTAAGGGCTGGATGAACTCAGCAGCAGTTGGCATAGCCCGGATATTTGAGTTTCCAAACAGTAGATAGCAGAGTTGTGCAGCGTTTGTCTTAAGTTCCAATGATGAACTAAATGACAAAATTCTGTAGAGATTCTCAACTGGCTTACCTTCAGCATCAATCAAACTCGATGCCTTTAAGACACTACCAGCAGTGAGTTTGATCAGTGCACCAAGAGCAGCCTGTTGTTCCCTCTCAGACCCAATATCAAGCATGTCAACTAAAGGCTGAATAGCTTGCCTGGCCATTTCAGTATCTCTAATGTTCTCAGCATCAAAGAGCTCCTGCAATGTCCTGGCTGCACTAAACCGAGCATTCCTTGAACCCAAACGCAAAACTGCTATTAACTGATTCAATGAGCTAAGTGAAACTTCATGGTGAAGCAGGTCAGAGTTGCGGTACAAGATACCCAAAAGTTCAGTTATAGAGGTTTCTGTTGGATCTTGAGGGCTCAGAGATAGATACTTAGTCAAAGCATCGAGAGCACCAGCTTCAGCCATAGCCATTTTGTTTGCCTCGTTTCCTTCTGCTACTCGAGTTAGAAGACGAACAGCGACAGGAGGTGCACCTGGTCTATCTGGCATTGGTCTTAAAAGGTCAACTAACAAGGGTATAGACTTACGAGCAGTTGCACCGATTCTAACATCTTCAATCTCAAATAGCTGCTCTAGAACAACTTGCTCAGGGCTTTGCACCAGATTAAATTCTTTGGACAAAGCAACAAGGTTTGGCATATCAGACTCTACATGACCAAGTAAAGTTACCAGTCCTTTGACAGCACCTGAATTAGCAATAGCAAGTTGTATCCCTTTTCCTCCGATACAAGCAAGGCTAGCTATTGCCTGAGCAGCAAAGTATTTCTCCATAATTCCATGAGTCTTCAGAAGAAAAACTAGAGAAGGAATAGTGAGTTTAGTGGCTGAGGACTGGACGGCAGATGGCTCCTGGAACAAAATAGCAAGAAGAAGGGAACTTGCCCATATGTTTTCTGTATCCTCATATTCTCCCTGTAAAATATAAAAATGCATTCTATTTAAAAAACAAGTCTAACACAATCCTTAAAAAAAAAATATCAAGAAAGGAAAATAATAGAAGTTTTTCGCAAAACAGTCAAATAATTAAAAAAACATAAAGTTTATGCTGTTTTTTCTAATATTAGAAGTCTTACTGAAAAATAAGTCAGCAGTAGTAAAAAGGAATTTGTAATTTATACCTGATACTAAGAGCTTATAGTATGAGGCATCTTGCTTGTGCTTCAGACACTGTCAAAAACTTACCGAACCAATGACGTGACTGAAAATTGACTAGGATTTGGAATGTGTGATGCACACAACACTTTTTTCATCTTTCCCAGCACAAACCTTTTAATTTTTATCAAGTTCATGCACAATGCGCAAGAACAAATCTTACGAACTCCAAGTAAAAAAGTTAACTTTGTTACGAAGTTAAAATGACATAAGTAGTAATTTACTAGAACATCCTGGTAAGAGTTTTCGGGCTCAGACAACAAGGGAAGCCTAGCATTTGAGAAACACACTATGCTTGGTCGTTGCAACAGTTAGATGTGTCTGCCTCCAAAGGTCCTTAATAACTTCAATAGTACTACTTCTTCAAAATTCAAACATGTTCCACCATACGTACTTTAGTAAAGGAGATGGTTTCATCTCAGCTAGTTGATAGATACTATTTCATGTATACTAAAATTTGCAATATGTTATATGTTCCAGAGAGATTAATGACAGAAGAGAATAGTTTAGACTGAGAACTAAGAAGGTCAGGATCTTATCTATACATGATGCATTAGCAATTCATGGAGATTACCACCCTTCATCCTCATCCAATTCAATGAAATTACCCTTCGTCCTTCAGGTCTATTGGAAATTAACGGGTGTCGTAATATGGTGTTTTGTTGTCCTAGGCTAATCATGCAAATCAGGGGACAGGTAAAAAAAACGCAGAAATGAGTAGAGGAAGTGAAGAAGTGCTTTCAGGGTGCATATAAAGCATGCCTTAGTCCTCAGTGGAGTTGTATGGTCAATAAAATAGGCATGAATTACATCCAACCAAGAATGGTGAATGTAAGGAAGAAATGGAATAATAGGATAAATGTATGTGGTAAAAACCTGTGGCACCTGAATGGGAAATTCATACATGATTCAAGGCACACACAAGGGTGCACTAGGAGAAATAATGAAGAACCAGATCATCAGACGGAACACTAACTTTTTAAATGTGTGCAGATTTATGTTAAAGGACCAGACAAAGATGGAAGGATACTGCCAGCATAGAAGTGTGCATCATGATTGGAAGTTCCCTTCATAGACATTACACTTAAGAAGGCCCAACAAGATCAGTTTTGGTGATGCGATGCATGATGATGGTCTACATGATGTGCATGAACAAGTGATTGTGTTGGAGCATGTGAATCAGCCTATGTATTGGGCACTCCAATCCAACATTCCAAGCTATACATATTTGACTCCAAAGAATATTTATACTGCTCATGCTGTTAAATCTTCATGAAGTAAACTGAAAAATCCCTTTATACCCAAAAAGCAGTCTGCCAGTCTCTGAATTTGATTCACTAACTAGCATCAACCTACCTGAGTTTTGAGTTTTTTTTTAATCAATTGAGGGAACTGGCCCACTGTACAGGCTAAAACTAGTTTTTAAAAAGTACTGCCACCAATTTGTTCCACAGTGTCCTTTTCTACAAGGAACTGATATGAGCCAAGATGAATCAGTCAGAAATATAAGGGACATGCTGAGAACTAAAAGATTTAAAAGGTTTTTGGTGGAGTGTATTGGTGTGTGTTGACGCATGCAGGGAGTTCAAGAGGGAAGCAGTAAGTTTACTTGACAAATTCTATGACAGAGCTCTATTGGTGTCTCCCAGATTAGAACAGGTAGGTGGCAAAGATGAACTACTAGACTTTTAAGTAGCATCTGAACCATGTCAATTGAATCCAATAGACTACTTGTCACTCGTTCTCTACCTCTCTGCATATCATCTGTATAACAAAATTATCCATATATGTCTTATGGCTTCAATCTAGATAGTTT
>NC_033802.1:17419972-17420199 GCF_001876935.1 Asparagus officinalis | reverse complement strand
GCCATAAATAACTAATTCTTAATTATGTATTTCCTAGCACTTTCACTTGTTGAATTATTAGTATTATTCACATTTTTCTTTTGAATGCTCAGACTGAGTCCAATTGTAAAAGAATTATCAACCTACAAAAAATATTTACACAAAAGAAAATGTGAACTATGGGGTATTCAAGTATTTTAATATGTGTAGTATATGTGGTTATCTACTTATTGTACGGTTTCCACCAG
>NC_033802.1:17393131-17419962 GCF_001876935.1 Asparagus officinalis | reverse complement strand
CTAGCAGTAACATTCCATTATCTGCCGACAGTTTTTTCTTAGGATTGAAATAAAACCCTTAAATCAGTAATCACGACTTCTATATGACCAGTACAGTAAAATATCAATGTTCAAGAGATTGAAAGCTTGAAAGATTGAAAGGAATGGTTATAAAGTAGATCCAGGAGTAGTTGAGCAAGATATAAACTTAGTGACAGAGGACTGCAACGAGATGAGCAAAGCCAGAATGAGCAAATGACAACCTTCAGAAGCAAGCAGCTATGTAGAAGGAATTATATTGGGTGTCACAATGTTTGTAATCTATAGACATAAGTCACATAGCTATTGATGACAACCAGAAGGTTTGATGAGGACTCTCTAATTCTGAAATAACAAATAACAAAGTATAAAGGCAAAAGTTTATAAGTGAAAGCCATACCTGAGGGTTGGCAGCATAACTTGCAAGCTTATTTGAGAGAACTTCCACACCACCAGCTTCAATGACAGTAAGTTTAGATTTAGCATAAGATGAAGACATTATTGAGAGCATCCAAAGGGCAACAGTTCCCCCCAAAATATTTGCTGGATCAGGAACGTCATTTTCTTCCCCAAGATGACTAATGGTCTTCCTTTCCGTCAAATTTCTAGAAGCCCGCACTTCCAGTTGCAGAGAATTAAAATTGGACTGATTTTTCAGCATGTTGACCAGTGTGTAAATGAGGTTCTCCAAAAGTCCTGATGCATCAAGAGCATTCATTGTTTTATCTCTCTGTTGTTTTGCAGCACAAACTAGCAATGCAACCCCACCAATTCTCACTTCTATGCTAGAGGAATTCATAACTCTATGAGCAAGAGAAGCAACACATCCATGTTGTTCTACCAAACGAACACCGAGTATGTCAGGCTGGTCTCGACATAGCCTAGAAAGGATTTCAATTGCCTTGTCTTGCATGGGAGGAAGCCCAATGGCCAAACATTGGACCAAAGGATCTAGGCTTCCAGGAACTTCAGCAAGAGCAATCCCTGGGGGATAACAGCAGTGTACATTTTGTTTCTTCCTAGCAAGTAAAGAAAGTACCTCTAGAGCATCAGAGGAGTTGGACCCTTGCAAGTCTGTGACAACTAAGGAATCGGCAAGTGTAAGAACCACAAAACGACACTGGGAACTGTCTGGAAGCACATCAGCAACTGGGAAATGGTTCAGTAACTGATGAAGGGCTCGGGAAGCATTTTTCTTGCCGTCCAAAGTACCTTTATCAAGCACTCTCATCAAAGCTGATACAATATCTTCTGCAAGAGCTTCTTCAGCAATCTGTGGATCAGAAAGAAGATTTGCCAGAGCAGAAACTGCAGTCTCAGCAGAAACCATGGAAGATGATTGAGTCATCTTTATAAGTGGTTTCACATCACCTTCTGATATGTAGGACATCTTATGGGGAGAATTAGTCTTGCTTGGACGGGAGAGTGCACCCAAAGCCCGAGCTGATTGTGTGGCAATAACTTGGGTTTTGCTGGTCAAGAGCTTCATGCATGGATTCACAATCTCATCGGTTGCAAGACTGTCACATATATCTTGTCGAGTACTGAAAAGATCAGCCAGAACTGAAGCAGCACACTCTTGAGTTTCTTCATTTGACGAGTTAAGAATTTCAACAAGGGACCTGAGTCCTTTATTTGCAGGAGCCCCCCTTAGTACCAAATCTCGATGCGAAGCCATGGTAAGGACATGCCCCAATACCGTAATTGCGTGGTATTTTGAACCAGTAGAGTCGTCACTAAGAAGCAGAGCTAATAATTGATTGATGGTTGCAGAGTCAGCAACATGAATTAACTTCCTAAGTGCCTTTGAGGAAGCTTCCTGGCCCTTTGGACCACCACTCCTCAAAAGCCAAAGGAGTGCAGGAATGGCCCCAGCACTCTCAACACATGCACGAATGTCATCGCTGTGGCAGCATAAGTTCCAAAGAATATGAGCTGCATCCTCCCTTGCTTTCTGAGATCCTGCCTCCAGCAACTGAACCAATGGAGGGATTCCTCCTGCAGCTGTAATAGCCCACTTGCTGTCATCTACTTGATCAGTCAAGATGGCCAACAAAGCAACTGCGTACTCCTGATGCTGTTCACTGGAAAGCCCAAGCAATGATATCAACAACTGAATGCCCTCTCTCTTTCTAAGAGCCTCCCAGATGCCAACTCCATCGCAGCACAAGCTACTTAAGGACAGAATTAGATGTTCTTGGGCATCAATGGAAGCCATTGTTGTCAACCCAATAAGCACCCGTTTTGCATCCGCATAGTCAAGCCTATTGACGAAATAAGCATTTCCATAGAGACTAGCCAAAGCCTCAAGAACACGGTCCTGGATGAGTTTATTATCTCGAGGCTTTAATAATATTATAAGGATTTCCTCAATCTGGATAGGATCAAACACTTTTTCTTCAATGCCCTCATAAACCATTAGCGAGTATGCCAAAGCTCCAATTATGTCAGCAACAGGAGCAGAAAGGCGAGGGGATTGTGCAAGCTCTCCAAGGTAAAGCACGAGAGAAGACATACCACCACAAATATTTGCTAAGGCACGAACTGCATGTCCCTGCAAGGCATGGCCTGTTTCCCCTTGCATACACTCCTTGGAAGGAGCCACCACAGCTCCAATTAGGATCGGTATGCCGCCTGCATCCACTACAGCCTTCTTAGCAATGGTTGACTTGGAAGAAAGGGCCTCCAAAGCATCAGCAGCACCGGCACGAACAGAAATATCATTGTTCCGGCCTAAAAGATGGAGAAGAGCTCCTACTGCCCCAGCATCTATGACTTTCGGAATACTATCACCAAAGGCCAGGATCAGCCGTGCCAAGAGTGAAGCAGCGTTAGACTGAGCTGAGGTGTTGTCTGAAGAAAGAAGGCCTGTGATGATCTCCACTCCACCAGCCTCGAGTGTGGCCCTCCAGTATCCATCCTTGTCCCCACAAAGATTCCTAAGGGCCCCAGTAACAAAGCCTTCAACCACCCTGTCTTGTTTAAGCTTCTGCTTTAGCTGGTCCCAGAGAGTTGGCACAACACCCTCAGTGATAAATATCTTCGTTCCAATGTGATCATCAGAAAGCCCACCAGAGGAAACTTCAAATATGGCCTCAGCTGCAGCTTTTCTTGCCTCAGACGATCCCGACTTGAGAAGAGTCAGTAGTGGAGGTATGCACCCTCCCAGAAGAACCTTTACTCGTAGGTCTTCTTCCTTGCAGAGGGCACTGAGGGTTGCAGCAACATTCACTCTAGCAACTGGGGTTCCACTCCTAAGAATGGAAATGAACAATGGCATTGCCTGAGAATGGGAACCAATCAAAGCCCTTGCCTCCTTTTGAGCTCGGACAATTGCCAGCAACCTTGCAGTTATCAGCTCCTTCTCAGATTGTGAAGACATGCTAGTGTGAAGCTGCTCCAAAAAATGAGCCACGGTGGCCATGGTGGATTCAGGGTCGTCCATGTCCAATGCTCCATTTGATTCTCTAATGAAGTAAAATTCAATTTAATAAGTTCTTCCACAAAAACAAACTAAGTTCTATACTTTTATATGTTGTCTTGTTTGGTTCCGAGGATAGTAGGTACATAGTTACTTTGCATCGTTTGATTACCGCAAATGCTCAAAGAAAACAAGAAAAAAGAAAAAAAATTGGAGCAATACATTTTTCTTGAGAATATTGGAATGTGTTCAGTTTGGCCGCATGTCTTACGCAACCAAACAATATTGAGAAGAACCTCTTCAAAGTATTTCTCAGAACCACAGATAATTTCCAATCAAAAAAGGGTAAATTACACTAAACCCCAGGAACTTTCAGAATTTTGCAGTAAACCCCCAATAACTTCTGAAATCACACTAAACCCACAATAACTACTGGAATTTCAGAAAACCCCCAATTAGTTTCCGCGTTTTGTAAAGAACCCCAATAACGGCGTCAGTCCCATTTAGGATCTACAAGTGTCGCCAAAGCAAAATGTGGACTGATGCCATCATGAGGTTATCTACAAAACAAGGAAACTTATTGGGAGGGTTTTCTGCAATTCCATTAGTTATTGGGGGTTTAGTGTGATTTTGGAAGTTATTGGGGGTTAACTGCAAACCCCTGAAAAACATTAGCCATATCAGATTAGTTACTTGGTTCCTAGGAAAATCAGTCACAAAATCACTTTCCGAATAAGACTATTACATGCTAAAAGGGAGAGGAAATACTGAACCATATGCATCGTCCTTAAAAGTTGTAACTTTCGCCCCTTGACAACTGATCAATTATTCGGGTTTGCACGAAAATGGTCATCATTCAAAGAGATGACCCTCAGTCATTATCAGCATAGTTTATCAAGTTCCTCGCAAGTTAATTAAATCGAATTGCACTACATTTTCATTCCCAGCAATCTCTTTCTTTGCAGTCGAACAGAACCCAAAATGTACCTTCCTAAATACTTTCAAACTACCAGAACTTCTCAATACATTAATTTTTGCATCCAAAATTAATGCAAAAAAAAAGAAGAAAAAGATAGTTATAAGTAATTATCATTCATATCAGCTCCATGAACAAGTAGGTTTTACCGAGATCGAGAAGACGAAGACGAAATCGAAGGCGAAACCGATCCTCGAGGCTCCGGCATGTGAACTGAACTAGTTAAGATTTCACTGCACATAAATTACGATCAAAATCAAACATCCATCCGTCGCTAGATCTAAAACCAGAGAAACTAAGCAAAACCCTACCTTCGAATTCCAGGCTCCAAAAGGCCCTCGCTCTAAAATTCGCGCTCCCCGACTCCTTCCTGTCCTCCTCCTCCTCCTCAAATGGAGGAGGAACCTCAGCGATCAGGCGACAAGGGGGAGAAAACCTCGAAAAAGAGCCAGAAGAATCCCAGACAGACGCACTGAAAAAAGTTTGCACCAAAATCGATCAGATCCCGTCCTCCCTCGCAGAATGCGGACCCGATTCGCGATGAAACCGGCGCCAGATCTCCCGAAATCGGTGAAAATCCGTCGAAATTAGTATCTGCAATCGACCAGGGCCACCTCCGAGTTCTGAAGGCCGCGGTGTGGTCACCGGCGGTGATTGTAGTCCGGCTTTGCCCTTCAATTTGGCCCCTCGGCTTCCTTATTTGGTTGAGGAGAGAGAGAGAGAGAGAGAGAGACTGCGTGCTCCGAGTGAGAGGGGGGGAGGAGCTCAATTAAAGAGACCTCGGCCAGTGGGGCCCACGTGTCAGCGGGTGTTCCTGCCCGTTTTTAAATTTTTAATTTCTCAGCCGTAATGGAGTGTCAGAAGCGGGTACAAGGCGGATTTAATTGGTCTCTTCTCTTGCTCGTGTCGTGCGTGAAACGTTTTCGGTCGTTTCATGTACAACAAAGTTAACTAACTTGCAGCGTGAAAAAAAGTAATTAAAATTTATTTTTAAATTTGTTTAAGCAAAATAACATATAAATGGGTGTGAAGATATTTTCACAATTTCTCTAAATTAATCTTCAACACGCGTAGTATTATAACAAGTGGGTTTTCTTAAACCAAATCACTAGTTATGAGCCGTGGGTGTCGAATATAGTAGAATATATATATTTAATCTAGCAAGATACAATACATTATTTTATACTTCAAGTAATTATAGTGCATTTATCTATAATTTGGCAGTTCATATGCCCGCCATATTCCCTGACTAGTATTGGGATTTCCTTATCAAAAATAATATCCTCCTTTACTTACTTTCCTTATTTTCATACCCTTTTATGGTTTTAAATTTTTAGCATATTGTAAGTTTTGGTGAAAAAGAAGAGGAGAATAGTGTTAGATTGCCTTGTCAATTTGTCACATAACACACTTCTTAGGGGGTCATCTGGTTGGTCAATTGCATCTCCCCGCACTTAAAGGATTTTGAAAAAAAACTATACTTAAAATTCCGTTTGTTTGTAAAGAATATTAAAGAGGGTTTGTATGAGAGATAAAAATCAACGAAACTTTGTTCGGAGAGCACCTGAATTCATTGAGCATAAGTGACTAAAGTAACAAATCTGATTAAAATCAGCATAACTTTAGGAAATTATATTTAATGCATTTATCCTACATTACAATACCAAATCCATGACATAAAGTACGCCATACGAACAACATAGTGTTGCTAAATGCATGGAAACAAACCGCCCAAAAGTTAACACAAAATATTTTTAAATCAAACAATTGTTACTTTCAAATTTGCAGATGGGCACCTTCTTCTATGAAATTTATAAGAAATAATACTTTTTTTTGTTGTCACTTTTACAGTAACAAGATGCACAAGGGTTAGAAAAAGGACATAAAAGATGCGTGATTGAAGGTTGAGTGGATTGCTAACCGCTTGAGATCTTAAAAAGCGGAACACACCAGGTACAATTACGTGTTAAATAGTAAAAATTTCTTTTTAAAATTATTAATTGCACCTAACAAGATTTTGTGATGACACTAGCTTGTGGACCTATGGTATGTGCTTCGCTCATCAATAATATTGTTGGTGGGGCTAAAACGTAATAAATTAGAAGTACACTCAAAAAATTAATTCGTGTTTGGTATCTTTCAGCTCTTGAGATTCAAAAATATGATTTTCAATTAGATTGATGAGTTTGCAAGTCAAAGGTTAACTAATAAATAAATATTTGGCAGCTGATATAAACTGTTGAGATGTTTTTTAATTAGAATTTAGTCAGTAGTGTTTTTTCTAATCAATATTGTAGTTTGAGAGTGATGGTTATAAGATGCAAAAGCTGGCGAGTACACAATTAAAATCAAGGCTTATTTATTTTCCTAGTTTTTAAATTTTCCTAATTAAAGAACAGCGCTCCCTTGATTCTCTCGTGGAGGCGCATTGTAGTAATGGTTTTTCTATAGAGTGTTAATGGGCACTCTATAAGAGAGGAGAGAGATAAAGAGAAATGAATTATGCACAGAAATTAATGCAAATCAGGGGGCCCATGAGCTATTCATTTCTCTCTATCTCTCTCCTCTCTTATAGAGTGCCCATGGGTACTATATAGAAAAACCGTTGTAGTAATAGTATAGACTTTTCCATCGTCTGCGGTGGCCGACGTTATCTGGAAAATTATTTGTGTACCCAAGTTTCTATAACCCAGACCAGAAGTGATACTAGCAAATAATAGATAATCGGTGCTTCAATGAATCATAATTTATATAAAAAAACAAATATTAGTTGCAAGGTCTAACCTTGGGCCTGAGAATTGAGAATTAGATTGCGGTTTTTTCTCTCTTTTTTATTATTTTATTATTTTTATTTTTTTTTGAAGAGTTAAGTATGTTCTTATCTCTGCTTATGGTAAGACGAAGGAGAAAGTAGTGAGATTTGGAGTAAATTTTCAATGATAGTGAACTAAGGGGTTATATTACAAAAGACACTTGTCGTTTAAGTTAGAGAGGTCACAACTTGAAAAGAAGAATACGTGTTTAAAAGAAAATTTCCTCCTAAGTGTTTTAGACTAGAATCCATTTTCTAATATCATAAGTAGATTTCTAACTTCTCTTCCAAAGATTTAACCAAAAGCAAAGTAACTTTGGGCGAGCTTGGTAGTGCTTTATGTTGCTTCTGCTTATTTTTTTAAGAAGCAATTATTAAATATAATTATTAGGCATATAGTATCTCTTTCTCTTAGTCTAACATCACTTAGGATATTAAAATCTTTCCTCTTGCTCATGTATTTAAACACTTCAGTGCAATGAATAAAATTATTTCTTTTCTCCAAATATAATTATTATACATATTAAACACTTCATTGCAATGAATAAAATTATTTGTTTTCCTCCAAATAATTCTATTCTTATCATGGTATTAGAGATATCCTCTTGATCCCAGAGAGACCTCTTTCTTCATCCTCTACATCGAGCTACCAAGGGTGTTTTACCAAAAACTTTGTACTTCCACTCGACAACCTTGATACTAGATTCAACCTTGACGCACCGCCCCATCGCTCACAACCTCCGCTCATAGTAAAACGCTATCCCTAACCTCTCCACTTGGCATAATAACACTGTTTATCCGTGAGCTACTGTTCATCCGTGGAAACCTTCACTCACAGCAAACCCCTAGTCCTAACCTTGTCACGATGACACTGTTCATCTGTGGGTAGTTGTGTTGTCTAAACAGGAATATAATAATAATATAAAATCCAAATTAAAGAGTAAGAAAATTCAGGCCTGATCGGGAGCAGTCGTGATGTCACTGCCTTAGAAAAACCCCCGGAATCGGCCGACCTCTGTGCTCGGACGTGAGTCACAGAGCTTATGCTCAGACGAAAACGGTTGCCCAAAATATAAATATAATGTAGCCGAAATAACTTGGGAGAAAAGAAACTGGAGAAAGAGAGCTTTGGAAGTTGTTCTTCTCGTTGTTGTGTTTCTGAATGAGGTCTACGGCAGCTTATATAGGTGAGGAGAAGTGTAACCCCCGCTGAATCAAGGGAACTGTTACGCACGAATCTCGCTTCTGTTACCCGCATGCAGCCGTTACAAAACGTATAAAACGTGCAAAATAAAAGCTTGAGAAGCAAAAAAGTGTGCGTGTGCGGTGCTGCGTGGCGTGGCGCGCGCATGCGAGCGAGGCGAGGCGAGGCGAGGCGTGACGTGCGTGCGCGCGCGCGCGTGTGAGATAGATATGCAAAGCCCCAAAACCCAAAACACTATTCAAAACCCAATAAGGAGAGAACCATTATATACCATATACTATTCATCTCCTTTTTTAATATGGGACTATCCACAAAGGCAAAATTACCTTTTTATGAATAAAACATCCAACAGTCCCCCCCAAAAGACAATATTGACTGAAAACTCAAAACATAATAAATAAATTAATAAATCACAAAATAAATATAGGTTGGGCAACCTTTGTATCGTGAATTCGGGAGAAGTAACTTTCGGCTTTGAACCTTTCCTTAGTGAGTTCATCACCACCTGAGGACATAATGGACTAGGCCTTGAATTAGGCCCCTTGAATCAGATATTGATAAAAACACACACAATATGTTTTCATCTATTGAGCTAAGCGGGTTGAGCGTTAAAGACCATGCTCATAAAAAACTGACTTATGAGAGTTTCTAGGGGTCAGCCCTGTCCCACCCCAAACCGCGGCCATTACGGTTCCTCTCACGTAGGTAAGTCCTCAAAGGGTACTACAGTTGTTTATTTAATACCCCCCATAATACACACGTTGGACTTATGAAGAGTAAAACTCAGTCTAGCCAGATGTATCATAAGAGCATCGTCATCATAGAGAAGGGGTAGTGGCAAATGCTATATAATGATATATAAATATATCTAGGTCGATGCTCCACACGGGAGTCACTTGTCCAGCTTGTTTCTGTTAGACCCTAGAGGGGGGTGATTAGGGTCTTATGCTAATCTAATCCGATTAAATACCAATTAAAACTTATTAACAAGTTATCCTAGCAAGTATGAAATACAACAATGTATATGAGCTAGGATAAGTAATATGAACACCAAGATATATCCTAACAAAGAGATATAAACAATGTATGTACAAGGATATATAAGCTCAAGAGTAAACAATCTAAACTAGATAGTGGGCAATATAATCAACAAGCAACATACAAAGGCGATATAAGATATAAACATAAAAGAAGTGCGCCAATGCAATCACAAACAAGCAATATGATTACGGAGTTCGGTCCCCACGACCTACGTCTCCGCTCCTCACCTCGAGGAGATCTCCACTATCACAACCGGGTTTTTTACGTTCACCCGAACAACGTTTACACCTCACAATACAATCACTATGTAATCACACCTCACACACTAAGTGTTGGTCCTAGCCCGTGTCCTCCTCCTCAAGTGCTCGGTTACAACCTCTCCCTAGGCACGTCAACCGACACTTTATACTCTTTCTTATACTTCTTTGCAGATATGTCTCACGACACCTGCAATTATCACAAATCATTTTATTTAAGGCAGTACGTCATGCAAAAGTGGTATACTCTTAATTGTTTTGTTCTTGGGTTTTGCCTTCAGGTTCAACCCTGTGTTGGTTTCTATAGTGACAAATGTCAGTCAAGATTTGGAAGGAGAAGACCATTTATATTGGTCGGATGTCTCTTTATCTGTTTAGCTGTGAGTACGGTAATCTCTATAAAGTTTTCTATGTTTGCCCTTGAGTTGTTTTACATCATTTGTTTACTATAGATGACAAGAGAGAGGGAGAAGAATGAATGCTCAAACACCAAGGATGATCTTCACTTGCTCTTGTAAAATTTGCTCCACAAACCAAACTCTTGTAAATGCTTAAAAGATTTTTAAACAAATACTAAAAACAAACTTAAACCCTTGATTAAAACTTTCTTAAACTTGTTTTAAAACTCTCTTAGATATTTTAAAACTGAGGTATAAGGGGGTATTTATAGCCTCCCAATACCTCAAACAAAAACCCAAACCAAAAGACCAAAAACCCCTCTAACGGATACAAAAAAATAGCCGTTATGGGCATTCTGGGAGCTGGGCGGTCGACCGACCTTTTTTCGGTCGACCGCTCGCACTGTACAAACCTGAAAAAGTTCCAGAGACATTTCCGGTCGACCAGTCCGGTCGACCGGAGTTACTGTAGCAGTGGGTAGCTGTTTTGTAAAATCAATTTAAAATAGTAAATGAACTCCACAAATTATGAAATTTTGTGAGAATGTTCTAGACATGTAGAATAACATGTCAGAGAAAGAATTTCTGAAAAATCTTTTCCCAGTTGAGAGAAATAAATATTTGAACACAAATTTACAGTTTCTGAAAAACTGTTAACATATACGATTTTGTAAAATCAATTGGCATAGTAAATCAACTCCAAAAATAGTAAAAACTGGAAAAAAGTTTCTAAACATGTAGATAAACATGTCAGAGAAAGAATTTTTTAAATATCACTTCTCATTTGCGAAAACTCATCAGTTTTGTAAAACATGCACGAACATATGCACGAACGAAAATGTGAATTTGTAAATTCCTTTAAACATAACAAATCAATTACAAACTTGATGAAACTTTGAGAAATGTTTGCAAATGATATTTTGAACATGTTACAAAAAGAATTTTCCAATTTGCATTTCCCAATTGTGAAATCTCATTATTTTGCAAAAGTGTTCAAAACATAAAAACCCAAAACCATGCATGTATATATATAACTATATATATACATAGAAACCAAATACGTGTGTGTATATGATATTGAGCTTAAGGTACTTAACACACATAATATAAAATCTAAATTAGATTACCCAAGCTTTATCTTGATCTTCATTGTAGCTCAACTTGGTACACATGCGGATGAAGCTTGAACTTGATCTTTAACTATGAATTGCATGTTGCTTCACTCCACAATTCCGCCAACCTCCATTTGATATCGTCGTTATGGCGCAATCCATCCATCCTCCAACTACGTTGTTTGTCTACAATACATAGGAATGCACAAACACTAGACAAACAACATTAGTAGTAAATTGTTTGTAAATCATCATCAAAACAAGAAGGCCAACAATCTCCCCCTTTTTGATGATGACAAACAATTTACAAAAATGATATATGCATGAAAGGAAATGAACATATAAATTATAATTCACATGCATATAAATAAGAAAGAATATACATATACTCATAATATTTTTCCCCCTTTGACAACATCAAAAAGGGGAAACCAACAAGAAAGAAGAGAGCAAAAGCTCCCCCTATCAATAAGCATAGGTGAGTATAAAGCAAATATAGGGAATAGCTCCCCCTATTAAATTGCCATATGGAAAATATGCAATTATGAACATGGCAAACATATGTGAGCAAGCATAAATGAGAAATATGCTAAACACCACTCACATACAAAAAGACAATGAGAACACATATAAAATGTCAATATGAAAAAGAAGTGTCTCATATCAAAAAACATAAAAATATGTATAAAAGTAGATTTATGAAATCAAAAGAAGGAACATGAGAATCACGCAAAAAGTTTTCAAATGAAAACAAATCAATCAAATAAAATCATAAATCACAAGTAAATCATACAAGAACATAAAGAAAAATTTTCTTTGTATAACTTGATCAAACCACTCATAGAATACATTATAAGGCATAAATAGATGATCCATGAGCACAAACATATAAATATCATCATATAAGTGAAATATAATGAATTCAAAGCAATAAATCAAAACAAAATCTTTAACAAAAGAATTTCAAGAGAGGCAACAATATATCAAGCTCTTAAGCATGTTCTAACCCATATAATCATTCTAGCATTCGGTAAACATGATTTAAGAATAAACACCCAATAAACCCGGAGGGTTATATAAATGCAAACCTCTCATTAAAGCAAAGCCAATGATCATGAAAACAAAAGAATTTAGCCAATAAAAGGAATTGTTTTCATAAAAGTTTAAAATGCAATTTTCAAAACCAAGAAAGAGAAAAATAAAAACACTAAAATTCTTGGTTTAAAAATTATTTTGGCACCCAAGCATTCTTGGTGCCGGATTGTTTAGGGACATGACCCCTATCAATAAAGCTCAAAGCCCTAGGGTTATGAACCCTCTTAGGCGCATATGGTGCACGAACACGGTCATAATAAAAATTACTCAAATGACCCTTCCGATTGCAATAAGTACAATGGAAAGGAAGCATTTGCTTATGTTGACCAAACGGTTGTGCACGGGAAACATTAGAAACATTTGCAAACATGGATGGTCTTTTAAAATTGTTTTGCAAATGTGAAACTTTCTTTAAATCAAAACAAAATTTGGCCAAATGACCAAATCTACCACAATGATCACATCTATACACATGAGCATGCTTGTGATGAACTTTATGAGTGTGTGCATGTACATGTGTGTGTGATGAAGAAGCCTTATGAGATGCACAAGAAGCATTGATATTACTATTTTTAGATTTTTGTGCATCATAGCAAAATTTAGATAAATGGCCTTTACGACCACAAATAGAGCACTTATAAATTTTGCTATACATGTGTGCATGATGTGTGATATGTTTAGGTGTAGTAGCATGAGACTTAGCACACATGTTCATAAGCTTATCATGGTTTACCATACATGTTTTTAAGGTTGAATCTAAACAAGATATGCGATGTTTAACTTGACTCAACTCAACATTTTGCATACATGTATAGGAAATAGAAGTAGATGAAACATTATCATTTCTAAAAGAATTAAACTCATTTCTAATAGTTTCTACTTCTATCATGGCATCATTATTAGCATGAGTTAAGCTAGATATAGATGAAGTCAATTTTTCATTTTCCAATTTTAACATATCATTAATTTCTTTAAGAGCAACATTTTCTTGAGAAATAATATCAAAATTGGAAACTAGCTTATCATGATTGGATTTTAAACCAACATGCTTGCTTTTAAGATCAATAAAATTATTTTGCAATTTAGTGTAGGCATGCGATAATTTCTCATATGCACAAGCGAGTTCATCAATAGATAAATCATTATCGGAATCGGAATCGCTTACTACACAAGAGTTATCCTCTTGTGGCCGTGTGCATGATGCTCCACATGAACTTGAAGAAGAATCCTCCAAAGCTTGTCGGATTGCCTCCAAGTCCCCTTGATGTGCTTCAATAAATTTCCAAAGTTTGTAAGCACTATCAAAATGAACAAATTTGTTAGAAAAGGATGAGTCAAAAGCATTAAGCAAAAATTCTAACAAACACTTGTTCATTGAAAATACTTTCTTATCATGATTGCTCCACTTGGATATCTCCAAAGTGGGCACAATATAAGCACAATCAATAACTTCCCATAAGTCGATATTTCTAGATTCAACAAATAGTTTAAATCTAGAAGCCCATTGTGCAAAGGGAAAATTAATGAATTTAGGAGCAACATTTGATTCATAGCCTAAACGAAATACATTTATATTCATAATATATATGTGAATATATGCAAGCAAGACAAATGTAATCATAACTAAATTAGCACAAATAAGATAACTTGGATCTTTAACTCAAGGTGGTTAGACCTTAAATCAAAGAGCACCAAGCTCTGATACCAAATGTTAGACCCTAGAGGGGGGTGATTAGGGTCTTATGCTAATCTAATCCGATTAAATACCAATTAAAACTAATTAATAAGTTATCCTAGCAAGTATAAAATACAACAAGATACGTAAGCTAGGATAAGCAATATGAACAAATGAATATATCCTATCAATGAGATATTACAAATATATGAGCAAGGATATATGAACTAACACAAGGGTAAAATAAACAATCTACACAAGTGATAGGGTAATATGATGAGCAATACACAAAGGCGATATAAGATATGAAAACAAGAATAAGAACGCCAATGCAATCACAAACAAAACGATATGTTTACGAGGTTCGGTCCCCACGACCTACGTCCCCGCTCCTCACCTCGAGGAGATCTCCACTATCACAACCGGGTTTTCTACGTTCACCCGAACAACGTTTACACCTCACAATACAATCACTATGTAATCACACCTCACACACTAAGTGTTGGTCCTAGCCCGTGTCCTCCTCCTCAAGTGCTCGGTTACAACCTCTCCCTAGCCCTAGAGGGAGGGTGATTAGGGTCTTATGCTAATCTAATCCGATTAAATGCCAATTAAAACTTATTAACAAGTTATCCTAGCAAGTATGAAATACAACAATGTATATGAGCTAGGATAAGTAATATGAACAACAAGATATATCCTAACAAAGAGATATAGGCAATGTATGTACAAGGATATATAAGCTCAAGGGTAAACAATCTAAACTAGATAGTGGGCAATATAATCAACAAGCAATATACAAAGGCGATATAAGATATGAACATAAAAGTAAGTGCGCCAATGCAATCACAAACAAACAATATGATTACGGAGTTCGGTCCCCACGACCTACGTCTCCGCTCCTCACCTCGAGGAGATCTCCACTATCACAACCGGGTTTTCTACGTTCACCCGAACAACGTTTACACCTCACAATACAATCACTATGCAATCACACCTCACACACTAAGTGTTGGTCCTAGCCCGTGTCCTCCTCCTCAAGTGCTCGGTTACAACCTCTCCCTAGGCACGTCAACCGACGCCACTCCTCTTGGATTCGACCCCGTCTCTCACCACACACTTCTCTCGGTGTACAAGTGTATTACAAGTAAATCCTCACAATTAAGCACAATATAACAAATGATTGTTCTCTCTAACAAGGTGAGAACTCAATTAAGCACAACTCTTAGTCACAAACCCACAACCCCAAATTATACTATGAATGTAAATACAATAAGCTCAATAGGTTGTGTGTGAACAGAGAGATAAAACAATATAAACTCAATATGAAATCTAGCTTATAAAATTGAGAACAAACTTATAAAATGCTAGAATTGAGTTTAAGGAAACTTCTCTATAGATGACAAGAGAGAGGGAGAAGAATGAATGCTCAAACACCAAGGATGATCTCCACTTGCTCTTGTGAAATTTGCTCCACAAATCAAACTTTTGTAAATGCTTAGAAGCTTTTTAAACAAACACTAAAAACAAACTTAAACCCTTGATTAAAACTTTCTTAAACTTGTTTTAAAACTCTCTTAGATATTTTAAAACTGAGGTATAAGGGGGTATTTATAGCCTCCCAATACCTCAAACAAAAACCCAAACCAAAAGACCAAAAACCCCTCCAACGGATACAAAAAAATAACCGTTATGGGCATTCTGGGAGCTGGACGATCGACCGACCTTTTTTTCGGTCGACCGCTCGCACTGTACAAACCGGAAAAAGTTCCAGAGACATTTCCGGTCGACCGGAGTTACTGTAGCAGTGCGCATCTGTTTTGTAAAATCAATTTAAAATAGTAAATGAACTCCAAAAATTATGACATTTTGTGAGAATGTTCTAGACATGTAGAATAACATGTCAGAGAAAGAATTTCTGATAAATATTTTCCCAGTTGAGAGAAATAAATATTTGAACATAAATTTACAGTTTCTGAAAAACTGTTAACATATACGATTTTGTAAAATCAATTGGAACAGTAAATCAACTCTAAAAATAGTAAAAACTGGAGAAAAGTTTCTAAACATGTAGATAAACATGTCAGAGAAAGAATTTTTTAAATATCACTTCCCATTTGCGAAAACTCATCAGTTTTGTAAAACATGCACGAACATGTGCACGAACGAAAATGTGAATTTGTAAATTCCTTTAAACATAACAAATCAATTCCAAACTTGATGAAACTTTGAGAAATGTTTGCAAATGATATTTTGAACATGTTACAAAAAGAATTTTCCAATTTGCATTTCCCAATTGTGAAATCTCATTATTTTGCAAAAGTGTTCAAAACATGAAAAAAGTGATATACATGAAGTTTGATGTTTTGACATAAACAATGTTTTGAAACTTTGCACAATGATTATATAGACTTGATAAAATATGTATATGATGATTGTTAAGTCTATAAACTGAGAATACAATATTTGAGCTTAGAAACCAAATACGTGTGTGTATATGATATTGAGCTTAGAGTATCTAACACACATAATATAAAACCTAAACTAAATATACCAAAGCTTGATCTTGATCTTCAATAGGCTTGACTTGATATATTTGCGGATGAAGCTTGAACTTGATCTTTAACTTGAATTGCATAGGCTTCACCGACATTCCGCCAACCTCCTTTGGATATGATCGTTGAAGCTCTATTCCATCCATCCTCCAACTACGTTGTTTGTCTACAATTCATAGGAATGCACAAACACTAGACAAACAATATTAGTAGTAAATTATTTGTAAATCATCATCAAAACAAGAAGGCCAACAGTTTCTACCACATTAAACCAACATTGGGACTATGTCTCCAAATAAGGGTTGAGTTGCCGCTATCAGTGACCTCATTTATAGGCTTAACCCCATCTCCCTCGATGAATCCAGAACCACACTCCTGGATTATCCCTTAGTCAAAGGGTCAGCAAGATTTTTCTCAGACTTTACAAAGTCCAATATCACAACTTTACCTAACAGGCGTTGTACATGCTTATATCTTATTTAAATATGTCTGTTATGTTTTTTATTTACATGTACTTGCTTTAGAAGCTCTATGGTAGATCTAGAATCAGAGTGAATGGAAAAAGGAGGAGAGGGTTTAGGGACCAAAGGAAGTTCAGAGAGAAGATCTTTTAACCATTCGGCTTCTGTGTAAGTAGTATCAAGAGCAATCAATTCAGACTCCATGGTGCTCCTGGCAATTATAGTTTGCTTACAAGATTTCCAGGATACAGCTGTACCACCAAAAAGAAATACATATTCAGATATAGACTTTACACTGTTGGAATCCGTGACCCAGTTGGCGTCACTATACCCTTCTATAGCATCAGGGTAACCAGTGTAAGTTAAGCAATAGTCAATTGTGCCTTTTAGATATTTGAATACTCTTTCTAAGGCAGTCCAATGATCTTTGCTAGGGTTGTTAGTATACCAGCTCAGTCTCTCTACAACATAAGCTATATCGGGTCTGGTCCGATTGGATATATAAAGAAGAGATCCAATCAGCCGAGAATACTTCAGCTGGGAGACAGGTTCACCTTCATTCTTCTTCAAGGATATAGAAGAATCATAAGGTGTGGAAACAAGTTTAGAGTTATGAAAGTTGAATTTGATTAGCATTTTCTCAATGCTATGGGAAAGACTCAAAGACATTCCTCTAGTGTCTCTAGTGATTTTCATTCCAAATATCATGTCAGCAAGACTTAAGTCTTTCATATCAAAGTTTTTGGAAAGATAATTCTTAACCTTTGAAATTAATTCAAGTGTTGTTCCAAAGATAAGGATATCATCAACATAGAGACAGAGAATGACATAGTCATTGTTTATCACTTTAGAAAAGACACATTTATCATGTTCATTCACAGTGAAGCCATATTGTGCAATGACGTTATCAAATATCTGGTGCTATTGTTTAGGATCTTGTTTAAGACCATACAAAGATTTAACAAGCTTACAGACTTTATTTTCCTGATCCTTGACAATGAAGCCTTCAGGTTGGTGCATATAGATTTCTTCATCTAAATCACCATTTAGAAAAGCAGTCTTTACATCCATCTGATGTATAATTAGCTTATGGATAGCAGCAAAGGCTAATAATACTCGGATAGTAGAGATTCGGGCTACAAGAGAGTAGGTATCAAAATAATCAATGCCCTTTTGTTGAGAATAGCCTTTAGCTACTAATCTAGCTTTAAATTTATCTATGGAACCATCAACTCTGAGTTTCTTCTTGAATATCCACTTACAACTAATTGGTTTACAACCTGAAGGTAATTCGGTGAGTATCCAAGTGTGGTTTTCCATGATAGATTTAATTTTATTATCAATGGCTTCTTTCCAGAAAGAAGATTCAGGTGAATTCATTGCTTCTTGGAATGAGCTTGGATCACCTTCAACAAGAAAGGTTAGGAAGTCTTCTCCAAAATCCTTTTCGATTCTACCTCTTTTGCTTCTTCGAGGTTCAATATCAAGAGGTTGAGAAGAACTGGAAGATGGTAGATTATAAGGAAGAGATGATCTGGGATTTTCTGAGATTTTAGATTTGAAAGGAAAGATGTTTTTAAAGTAAATTGCATCTCTTGCTTCAATGATGGTATTGTTGGATATGTTATTGATATCAGAGTTGATGACTAGAAATCTGTTAACATTGCTATCTAGTGCATATCCAATAAAAGCAGCATCTACAGTCTTAGAACCAAATTTTCTCTTCTTAGGTTCGGGAATAACTACTTTAACCAAGCAACCCCAAACCCGGAAGAAGTTCAAATTAGGAGATTTCCCCTTCTAATATTCATAAGTATTTGTATCAGAATTTTTCTGGAGAATCCTATCACTGCTAGAATATGGAGTTTTGCCGACGGATTAATAGCGACGGAAATTTTCGTCGCTATAAGTCATGTTATAGCGACGGATAATTTCGTCGCTATTATTCCGTCGGCAAAAAACTTTTGCCGACGGAAAAATCATGTTTAGCGACGAAACTTTTTCGTCGTCTTAACTTTACCAACGGATTTTTAGCGACGGAATTTCCGTCGCTAAAAATTCTTTAGCGACGGAAATTCCGTCGCTAAAAATCTTTTTAGCGACGGAATTTCCGTCGCTAAAGAAAATTGATGGGAAAAAAATTTGGGCGCGGGCGCGCCCAAAAAATTTGGGCAGCCCGCGCCCGAGAGAGGGATTTATCCCAAATCCCTCTCTCATTTTCCATTTCCCCCCTCTCTCTCTTCATTCCCCCCTCTCCCCCTTCTCGTTCTCTTCGCCGCGGCTAGCTGTAGTGGTGGAGAGGGAGAACGGGGGCTGGGCACGGGTGTAGGGGAGGCCGCCGCCGACGGCGATGGGGCTGCGGCTGGCGTCGAGGCGGCGAGCAGGGGAGAACGGAGCTCGTGGTGGTGGCGAGGTTGATGGAGGCGGTCCTGGGCGGCGTCGGACAGCAGCGGTGGAGAGGATGGTGGTGATGAGGGCTGGAGGTCGGAGCTCAGGGGAGAGGGAGGCACTGCTGGCGTTGGTGGAGCTCGTCGGCGAGGAGATGGAGGTGGACTGGCGGGGGAGGAGATGGTGTTGGTGGTGGAGGCGACGACTGAGGTGGTCGGGAGCTTGGCTGGAGTTCTTGGAGGCTGAAGGCGAGCGGGAGAGGAGGAGGGTTTGGGTGTTGCTGGGTCGGAGGCGAGAAGGGAACTGGGCGAGGCGGCTGAGGCAGTGTCGGGAAGAGAGGGAAGCGGCCTGCGGTGACGGGGATGAGGGCGTCGGGGTTCTAGAGTTCGCCGGCGACAGTGAAGCGGCGGCTGGGAGGAGATGATGGTGACAGGTGAGGAGAACGTGAGAGAGAGAGGAAAACGTGGGTTAATTAAGTTAAAACAAAACTAATTAAAAAGAAATAATTAGTGATATTTAAAAATCAAAATAAATACAGGATAATTTCTAAGGTTTTGGATCGATCTGGCTTTAATTTTGCAGCAGGAGGATGACGAGATGCTTGTCCCCCATTCCGAGCTCACTGATGGTGCTCAACCAATGGAAGGTCTCCATCTCAATAAAAAAGGTGATTTTTTTTTATATTTTTATTCCTTTGATTCTAAGTCGTTCCTCAGTGGCGCCTGTGGACACTACGACCACGGCTGAGAGCCAGCAGCAGCAAGAGGAGGATCCTCCGATGAACTCGAGATTCACTTGGGTAATCGAGCATTTCTCGAGGCTTCACCCGAAAAAGCACTACTCTGATATTTTCATGGTCGGCGGTTACAAATGGTAAATAATTGTCTCTTTGCTTTGGAGTTCGGGTTTTGGGCCCAAAGTGAGTGAGCGTAATATTTGGACTGGTTAACTGTAGGAGAGTGCTTATATTTCCAAAAGGAAACAATGTAGACCACTTGTCCATGTACTTGCATGTTGCTGATTCTGTAAACCTTCCTTATGGATGGAGTAGATATGCACAGTTCAGCCTGGCGGTGGTCAATCAGATGCATAGCAAGTATAGTGTGAGAAAAGGTATCATTTTTGCTGGCATAAAGGTTGATTTCAATTAGTGATTCCCCATGGTTTATATTTAGTCACTTGAATGCAATATCAATCAGATGCATAGCAAGTATTGTGTTTTCTCTAATTTTGTAGACTCCTATGGTTAGTTATGTAAATGTTCATGCGATACTCCTGTGTAGGATGCTCTTGAGCTGGGCTAGTAAGCAGGGTTGGAAACCAACATTCGTGGAGTTGAATATTGGTCAGGGGTCGATCACTATTCCTGGATGTATAGCTGCTACTCCCATCGAAATGCCTATAGATTGCGGAGGAAGAACGGAGGTGCCGGGAGCAGCAAGAATTAGAGTTCACACAGTTCATGTCGACTCAGTCTTAGGAGGCTCAGAGGCATATAGGAGACGATTTATGGCGGATCAGGTAATATATATACTTTACTTTTTTAAATTAAATGAATTAAATATATTGAATTCTTACTTAGTTATGAGTATGCCATGTGACTAAATGATATCACACACATCGATATACACTTTTACATACAAACTCTAACTCTAACCTTAACACAAAGCCCAAAATATATGCGTATAATATTTTTATGTGATGGTGGTGTTGATGGTGCGTGCGTGCGTAGTGATGGTAGTATTGGTTGGTGAATTGGTTAGTTGGTTCTGGTTGTGTTGTTGTGGTGCGTGCATGCGTATGGTTGGTTATGTGATCGCTTGGTTGTAAAAATTGTGCATGCGTTGTTGTAAAAAATTGTGCGTACGTTGTTGTAAAAATTGTGCGTGCGTGCGTATAATATATAAGAATATGCCATGATACTCTCTCTTATTGCTATACTTGAATGTCATGTCATGTTAACGTTTGATTTATATTTGCAGGTCGGGACTTCTAGACAATGTGGAGCTGGTGATGAGGATGTTGATGATGACGATCAGGAGGACTGTTTTGTTTTTTTACCTTTGAAAATAATGAATGAGTGTTGTATAAACAATATTTATTATGGTGTGTGCTGTATAAACAACGTTTATCATGTTGGGATATTTTAATTAAATTATATGTGTTATATATGCGTGAGAATGAATATTATACTGCTGATTGAACAAGGTTTTAAATTTATTATATTATTGTACAGGTTTTTTTTTTAATTTTTAAATTATTTTTTAAAAAAATATTAGATATTTTTAGCAACGGATTGGCCGTCGCTAAATAGACTTTTAGCGACGGAAAATTTGTCTTGTTTATTTTTTTTATTTTTTAAAAAATAGTTATAGCGACGGATTTTCCGTCGCTAAAAAACATTAGCGACGGAATTTCCGTCGCTAAAAGAGGTTTTAGCTACGGAAAATCCGTCGCTAATGTTTTTTTCTTTTTTTTAAAAAAAATAGTGCGACGGATTTTCCGTCGCTAATTTTCCGTCGCTGAAATTTAGCGACGGAATATCCGTCGCTAAAAACGATATTAGCTACCCTCACTGTACTGACGATTTTTTAGCGACGGAATTTTATTTTTTCCGTCGCTAAATGTTTTAGCGACGGATTTTCGACTTTTAGCGACGGATTTGTCCGTCGCTAAAAGTCCTGTTTCTAGTAGTGATATTAAGAATGAAGGAAGCAGAAAGAAGAACTTCACCCCAGAGATTTTCAGGTTCTCCTGCACTGAGTAACATACAGTTTACCATGTCCATTAGGGTTCTATTCTTTCGTTCAACTACCCTGTTAGACTGTGGTGTATAGAGAGCAGTAACCTCATGAATAATACCGTGTTCTTGACAATATTCAGTCATATGATTTGAGATATACTCCCCCCCCCACGATCATATCTAAGTATCTTGATCTTCCTGTCAAGTTGGTTCTCAGATTCAACTTTGTACACCTTAAACATATCTAAGACTTTATCTTTAGTTTTGAGAAGATAGGTATAACAATATCTGGAGTGATCGTCTATAAAAGTCATAAAATACCTCCTACCCCTTCGGGTGAGAACTCGGTTTGAGTCACACACATCACTATGAATTAATTCGAGAGGTTCGGAGTTTCTAGTTATAGGCTTGAAGGGGTTTTTAGTGTGTTTCCCTTGAACACAGATTTCACACTTAGATGAGGGATCATGAGAAGATTTTTTAGTGTGTTTCCCTTGAACACAGATTTCACACTTAGATGAGGGATCATGAGAAGATTTGGGAATAAGGTTTAATTTACTCATTCTCTGCAAGGTTTGGAAATTAACATGTCCAAGTCGTCCATGCTAAACATCACAAGACTCAACAATTTGTGTAACAAAAAGCTCAGGAATTTCATTAGAACTGGAATTGATTACATTGAGTTTGAAAAGGCCATTACAGATAAAACATTTTCCTATGAAAACATTACTCTTTGTAATCACAAATTTGTTGGATTCTTTTACAATCCTATATAGCTCTAAGAAGAAGAGATTCACTAATTAGATTGCGACAGAGAGAAAGAACATGATAAGCACCTTACAGATGCAGAGCTTTCCCAGAAGTCATGGTGAGTTCTATACGTCCACTTCCTATTATTGGTTTAGTGGAGTCATCTGCTAAGCTTATGCTTCCTCCACATGATTCCTGATAATTTGAAAACCAAGAGCGATCATTATAGACGTGGATATTTGCTCAGGAATCCAAATATCAATCAGTGGAAGAAGTTAGAGAATTTACAAGATGAGATGAAGAGGCTAACCTGAAGGAGGTTGGATTCATTTCAACCATATTTACTTTGTTTGATCCATTTTCTTTAGGGGCAGGTTTGGCCGGTTCCTTCTTCCGAAAAAACAATTGGGATTCAGGTGGTTGGTTCTACCATAGACATAGCAGAACTTTCCATCAGACTTATGGCTGAAAGAGTTGAGATTTGATTTGAAGGGAGATTTGTCAAAAGGTTGTTGATTTTTCTTGAATTTCTTCCCTTTGGGTTTGAAATTCCTAGATTTAGGCTTATCCTCTACCAAGTTTACTTTAGTTTTTGATTCATTCTTGGTTTTGGAATTTTTCCTATGTTGGTCTTCAATACGAATAGCCTTGAGGGCTTCAGTTAAGGTTAGATCTCCTTGTTTGTATCGGAGATCTCCAGCAAATCTAGACCAGGAGGGAGGGAGTTTATCAATCAAACAAGAAACTTTATAATCGTCAGTAAAAGTGTTTCCTTTTGATTGGAAATGACGGAGGAAATTTAGGAATTCATGAATTTGTTCATTAATGGGCTTGTCACCGACCATCATGAACTTATTGAAGGAGGAAGAAGTGAAACGCAGAATTCCGACATCATCATAGCCATATTCTGCTTCAAGGGCATTCCATAGGTCTTTTGTACTTTTGAACTCATAGTATATGTCATAAAGGTCATCCGTAATTACACTAAGAATCCTATGACAACAATGATAATTGATTTCTTCTGGTTTCATAGAGCTAGAAAAGGAGCTAGCACAAGAACCAGAAGTGGAAGGAGCAGGCTGTTCAGGATCATGAGTCAAATGTTGAGAACCACTAGTAGACGACTCAGGAGTGTCAATAGCAGATAAGAGACCTAAGGTAGTGAGCCAGTATCTCATCTGATTAGCCCACCGTTTATAGTTGACACCGGTGAACTTCTCAGATTTGATACTTTTTGAATGATCAGGAATTGCCATAAGTCCAATTCGAGTTTACTAGTCTAGGTAGATGGAATCTGATAGAATAAAAGATTTTGTCAATACTACTAGACCAGAAACTTAATTAAACCTGCTCTTAACCAAAAACTCTGAAAGTGAAAAGATTAAAGTTTTACCCGGGTAGTTTGGTCAGGTAAGGATAGTACTAGATGTTGATCAAAGATCTATTAAGTACATCGTTACTTACAGAGCGCTTTACGCAACCCTTAAAACTTGCCTTAGACACTAACTAATCTAAGAAAACTTAAACCGGTTCACTTAAAGATTTCTTGTTCCTTTACTGTATATATGTATATGAAAAGTGACAGATACAGAAATTGAGTACAGTAGCAGCAAAATAAAAACTCTTTTTTTAATAACTAATTTAGAGGCAAAATTAGTTAACAAATTAAAACAGTTAACTATAGGTTAAAAATACAGATTTAAAATTAACAGCTAAATAATTCAATCTTCTAGATTGCTGTCTAAATAGGAATATAATAATAATATAAAATCCAAATTAAAGAGTTAGAAAATTCAAGCCTGATCGGGAGCAGTCGTGATGTCACTGCCCTAGAAGATTGATAACCCGCCTATCGTCCTAGCGTAATCTGTCCCCTCTCCCCTAGCGGTAAAAACCTCCGGAATCGGCCGACCTTTGTGCTCGGGCGTGAGTCACAGAGCTTATGCTCAGACGAAAACGGTTGCCCAAAATATAAATGTAACGTAGTTGAAATAACTTGGGAGAAAAGAGAGTGGAGAAAGAGAGCTTTGGAAGTTGTTCTTCTCGTTGCTGTGTTTCTGAATGAGGTCTACGGCAGCTTATATAGGTAAGGAGAAGTGTAACCCCCGCTGAATTAAAGAAACCGTTACGCACGAATCTTGCTTTCGTTACCCGCATGCAGCCGTTACAAAACGTGTAAAACATGCAAAATAAAAGCTTGAGAAGCAAAAAAGTGTGCGTGTGCGGTGCGGCGTGGCGTGCACGAGAGAGGCGTGGCGCGCGTGCGCGTGTGTGAGATAGATATGCAAAGACCACAAAACCCAAAACACTATTCAAAGCCTAATAAGGAGAGAACCATTATATACCCTATACTATTCATCTTCTTTTCCAATGTGGGACTATCCACAAAGGCAAAATTGCCTTTTCATGAACAAAACATCCAACAAATTGTTCATCCGCTTCATCGCATGCACGTAAGGTGTTCAATGAATTGTCTTAGTGAGATTTCTCCCTCTTAGGCCAGCCTCTGACCAAGCTCTCTCCAGCCAACCGCTTTCCACTCACCGATGCTTGCGAGATCCTGTCATCATGACCATAGGTCCGCCCTCTCGTGACCACTGTGCGTGATAGCCGATTACTGCTACAACACCATACCTCGCCGCTTGCAAGATCCAGACACCAAGCCTTCTCCCGCAACTGTAGATCCGCCGTTTGGCGATCACCGTGCGTGACCGCCGATCACCATTGCAATAGCATGATCTCGCATCCTATAATTCTAGCCACCAATGTCCTCCAATTCAACCACATCTTGCTAAGCCATACAAATAATCATCTATGCAAAATTGGCTCATCTTATCCAAACTCTAGTTCTCTATCGACCGTGAGTTTGATCCGGGGTGTTAAATATAGTTATTAGGCATGTTGTATCTCTTTTTTTAGTCCTACATCACTCAGGATACTAAAATCTCTTCTTTTGCTCTTGTATATTTAGACACTTCAGTGCAATGAATAAATTATCTTTTTTCTCCTAATAGCTCTATTCTTATCAGCAATGAATAATGATATTTGGTAAAACTTATTCTGCATGCTTATTAAAAGTGTTACTGCTTTTACGATGTGCTTTTAGAAACAATCTGATGATGTTTTTAAAAGCAGCTTCTGCATTTTGTAGATTTAATACCATACGTAGCATTTAGATTTTGACATTATTACTTTATAATCCTAAAATTATATTATCTATTTTGATGACTAAAATTATGTATATTTTGTCATTCTCACTTATAATAATCTTTAACCACAAATTTCCCAAAAACTTTACATACTTTGAGACATAGCTTATGATCCTTGATTACGAAATAGCAATTTTGCGCTGCTTCTATAAGTTGATTATATAAGCAACTTGTCATAAGTTCCAACAACTGGTCCTTACTCTTGTCTCTTGTCAAATTCAACTATGTTGGTCCAGTGAATTGTTGGACACATATCCAAACATAGCTTAAACACCACAAAATATAGATCGCAATCTCTACAGTTGCTTCTTTGATTAGTCATTGCACAAATTATTAAAGCTACATGTGCAGCATCTTATATGTGGGTGCCTCTTGTTAGTTGAACAGCGGATTTGTTCAATTATGATAATGACACTATTACAAAATTGCATATATTCTGGTCTGTGAGCTTTTCATAACTCTACCCAACTTTTTTATGATCTTAGACAATGATTATGGAAAATACAAACTTGATAAAACTCTTTTTTTTTTTTCTCTTCATGCATCAGAAAAAATATATATATTGATCGATAGCAGTTGTGCCTACCATTACTAATTATAAAGTTTTTTTTTCTAAAAAAATAAATTTTGAAAATTTAATTTAATATTACCAAGAAATCACTTGGCATGTAGTTATAATATTTCTTTTCGCAAAAAAAAAAAAAAAAAAAAAAAAT
>NC_033802.1:17376388-17393116 GCF_001876935.1 Asparagus officinalis | reverse complement strand
AAAAAAAAAAAAAAAAAAAAAAATTGACTATGCTATTTACGACACCACTCAAAAAGCATACCACAACATTTCGATAAACCAAACTAAACCGATAATATTGCAACATAATATTTTTTTTTACTAAAAGTTCAGTAAGCTATGTATACAAGATTCTGATAAGTACATTCAATTGCTCTCTTTAAGAAGCTCAACCACACACTTCCTCTGTTCTCCACTCAACTCTCGAGGAAAAACAACATGAAACTTAATTATCAAATCTCCCCTCGCTCCATGCTTATTAGCTATCGGCATGCCTTTGCCTTTAATCACCTTCTCATATCCGGGAAATATAATTTCATTATGAAAATAACAGCTTATCTTTTCTCCATCGATAAGCCTAAAGGTAAATGACCAACCAGTGAGTGCATTTGCTAAGGTAACTTTTACTTTCAGTACTAGATTGTCGCCGATTCTCTTGAACAAGGGGTGGTATTTTTCTGAGATTAAGAATACAATGTCAGCAGGGAGAAACCCGGGCATTTCGTCTCCCATCGAGTCGAATATTATCTTAGTTCCTTTCCTCCATCCTGGCTTTACTGTTATTGTATGACATTCTTGCTTTTGGAGAACCCACCTGCAATATTAGGGGGCAAAAGGCAAATAAAAGAGGTTAACTAAATAATTCTCTCACGGAATGAAAAACTAAAATTTTTCCGTTCAATAAATTCTTAAGCAAATGTCTCTTAATCTTACTACTGCATAGTCATTATGATTATTTGTAGAGCAAGGTGTTTACCATCTGCCAAGGAAAAAGGTTGTTACGATACATGACACTTTAGTAGCGCATGACAAACTATGTAGGCAATGTACATCATACAGTTTACTTCTCAAAATCTATATCGCAATTATAGCAAGAATAATAATCATAATAAGATGATGAAGAAGAAGAAGAAGAGAAGGAAAAAATGTATACCAAATTTCTCCTCGTGTCAGAATACTTTCACCGAAAACTAACCAGAAGAACTTCCCCTTAATAGGATTTTGTCAGTTATCACGTAGTTATTATAACTTTGATGTTAGTTCAAAGACTTCTCAAATGATCATTTCTACTCTCTGAGTACTTTGGAATCATAATACAATTTACAACTATCAGCTATATATATATATATGCATATCAAATTTACTTACCCAGCGTTTGTGACGACATCTCTTGTAAACTTGACTTCTTTCTTGCAACCCCAAAAGAGCTCCTCAAGTGTGCATTCAAGCTTGCTCTCTTTTGGCATAGGCTTCCTCTTTACATCATTAGAGACTGAGCTACATGACCTCTTTAAGTTCAAGTGCGTATTTCCATGGACACTGGCTTTATTTGTAAACTCCTGATCGCTAAGCGCCTATAAAGAAAATTATGACAATTAATCCTACATGAATATATATTCTTCTCTAAGAGATTCATACATAGTGAGGGTAATCAAGCTTAATATATAGTATGTTTTTTATAAATACCTCATAGGCTTGAGAGATGGCTTTGAATTTGGCCTCTGCCTCTCGTTTGGAGGAGACCGGGTGCTTGTCAGGATGCCATTTTTTCGCAAGAATTTTATAGGCTTTTCGGATTTCTTGAGGAGAGGAGTCCTCTGAAAGGTTTAGGACCTCATAGAACTTAGAGGGGTTGGCCATGGATTAAGACTTAATACAGGAGATTAATAATAGTGATGCTCTTAAACACTTCATGAACTAGCTAGAAGCTATATAAAGGAGGAAAATTAAGCAAGAAAACATTCGTAGTGGAGTGTTGGAGCTATGTTGCTGGAGCTACAAGCTCCATAGAAATCCAATATCTTGAAGTTTAGATCAACTTGGTGTATAGTATTATATATACTATATCAAAATTATGTTTCACTGATCCTTGTTTTCCTATGAAGCAATCTATTCATCAGCTACTTCTGCTTAAAACCTTCTTGAATGAATTTTTAAACAATTTCGCTTGAGGGAGGTTGAACCAATGAGACACTAATATATTGTCCCTGGATTTATTTTAAAGTCCGCTAGGTGGCTGACTTAACCTATTCCATTCCTTTACTCTTATTAAAACTAAGTCTCATTCCTGTGAATAACATAGTATTGAGTAATATATATATATATATATTCGTTTTTTTTTTGAATGAAAAATGAATAAAAATTGCACTCATTGAGTATGAAAATGTTGTAGATTACTATTAGATGGTCACAACACCTTATAGTACTGTTGGACCACTGGCTTGTTGTTTAGTAATCTGATATGCGTTTGGTCACCAAATTAAACCATATTTCTTAATTTAGTTTTAGGAATTAACATCACTTTCATCTTTACGGTAATGTGTGGCCCGGACTTATATTGTTAAGCTAAAGATATTGTTATGACTACTATAATTAGCAATATAGAACTAAGAAGATACTTCTATTAGTCGGTGATCTGTCGAATCTTTACTGAGGAGTCCACTAAATTTCGCATCTCAGGTACAATTCAGACTTTAAACAAGTACTATTCTCTTATCTTAATAAACTATTAGCGCTAATTATAGGAAGAGTACGTAAAGGCATCATGATATCATGGAAAATAAAAGATCTACAGATGATTTGTTAGTTGGAGTGTCTCTTTAACTGAGGAAGAGGAGAAATGTAAACAATCAATCATTCATGAAGAAGAAAAAGAAAGCTATGAACTCGAAGAAACTCAAAAATGTCATTCAGTCAGATTTAGGTTATTTCCTTTCTCTTGTTTACTTATTTTAACCACAACCCAACTGGATTACTTTCAATACGGTAAACTTTAATTGTTAAGGGTTGTCAAATGGGTGGAGTGGGGTGGGTTTTGGATGGGTCATAAATGGATGGGCACACTTTAATTGTTAAATGGATCACTTCTCGTCCATCTTTTTATTAAATGAGGGGTCCATAGGTTACCCAATAACTCATTTACCTATTAGGCTTTTATATATAAAAACCTTTTAAGGGTCTATTTGCAAATGTGAGGGAAAACATGTAACTTTTAAGGACCTATTTGTAAACTTTTGGGGGCTTTCTGCAAACATTTGGGGGTTTTCTGCAAACATCGAGGATTTTTGCAAACTAATGAGGTCTTTTAAGGGTATTTGCAAACTAACGAGGTATTTTACTGCCCTATAAATATTATTAACATCAGAGATCAATGGTTGTAAAATATAATTAATTAATACCAAACTATATATTATATTTTAATTAGTTATATGTAATATAGTCCTTTATTAATTAACTAATGCTATCAAGAGTAAATTACACAAAACCCCTGAGAACTTTCAGCATTTTGTAGTAAATCCCGATTAACTTTCAAAATCTAAAAAGATTTCTTTAGTAGTTTTTGGAATTGCAAAAAAAAAACCCAATAAATTACCGTATTTCTTAGATAAACCATATAAATTAGAACAGAAAAACTACAAAAAAGGCATTCTGAAAGGTATCAGGTTTTTAGCATAATTTACCTAATAGATATTGAGGTTTAATGCAAAAGTTATTGGGGGTTTATCGATATATTTTGTCTTATGCTCTAAATGTAAATTTTTTTTATTTGATGCAAACTCCCTATCAAATCTGGTGTAGCTTTGAAACTCAATTGTCTCTGGCGATTGTATTGTATAAAAGGCATATAATTCATTTGAAATATTCACATCTGCTAGGTGGATTTTACTGTTGTGATAGCAAAATGTTGGGGGCTCGTGTTCAAACTTTTTGACTCCACAATAGACATAAGACTTTGGAATGCGTAGCTTATATAGTAAAGAACATATTAGTTCATGAAGAATTTGCTCTAGCACAGATATAAGTATTAATAAACTAATATATAATGTTATATGACCCTTTTAATAAATCATAAAGTATATCTCACCAGCCTTTGACGCTCACAGGCCAGTAGTAGGGCTCCGCAAAATATGTCAACTTTATGTTGTCGTTTGCTATTAATAGTATTACCAGTACTTTGTCTCTTTTTCTTATTATCTGCACTTCTTTGAATGTAAGCTTTCTTCTGCTCATCTCTCAACTGAACATATTTTATTTTTTTCTAATAGTGGAGATTGGAGTGTTCTGTTCTATTTAAATTTTTTTTTATATGGTCTTATTAATACACACACACACTATATATATATATAGATTTTATGCCAATTAAAACTTATTAATAAATTATTCTTGTAAGATAGATATACAATATGTTATGAGCAATAATATACAATATGAACAAAGAGATATATACTATATGATAAAATATATGCAATGATATATAAACAACACAAGGGGAAACAATCTAAACTAAAGATACAATTGAGATAGGGCAATATAAACAATACAAACACACAATATGATCACGGAGTTCGGACCTTCCGTCTTACGTCTCCGCTCCCCACTCCCGGGGAGAAATTCACTATCACAACCGAGTTTTCTACGCTCACCCGAATAACGTTTACACCTCACACTCGGTTTTTTAGCTAACCGAAAATTTTACAATCTCACGCTCTTACAATCCCACTTTACACCCTCTTAAGTGTTGGTCTCTAGTCCGTGTCTTCCTCAATTGTTAGGAATTACAACCTCTTTCTAGGCATTACCACCTACTGCACTCCTCTTAGGATGACCACGTCTCTCACCACACACTCCTCTCGGTGTACAAGTGTATTACAAAGTGATCTACACAATTAAGGCTCACAAATACAAATTTGTTCTCTACAATAGATGAGAACTCAATTAAGCTCACTCTCAATTGTTATAATTCCTCATAACCCAATTATACAATGTATGCAAATACAACAAGCTCAATGATTGTGTGTGTAAGCAATAAGAAAATTAACCATAAACTCAATGTAAACCCTAGCTTGATGAAAATGATAAACAACAAATAATTAATACAAAGTTAGTATTGAGTTTAGAAATTCTTCTCTGAAAAACAAGATGGAGAGATGGATTAAAATGAAGCTTCAAACAATGTAGATGATCTCCTCCCTTGTAAGAAACTTCTTCACAAACAAACTCTTTTAAAACATACTAAACAAACTTTAAAACCCCTGTTAAACTTGTTTAAAACATTTTTTAGATAATTGTAAGAACTGATGTATAATGGGGTATTTATATGAAACCCCAAAGCCAAGAGAAAGCCAAGAAAAGACAAAAAAACCAACCCAAAAAACGGCTCTGGAAACTAGCCGTTGGAAGCTGAAAGATAGTTTGGCGGTCGACCGTGAAAAATGCGCAGTCAACCACGAGCAGGTCCAGAAACTAATTTGGGCTCTGGATATCAGCCGGTCGACCGTGGCGGGCGACCGCAAAACTCTCTAGACCCCGAGCCATTGAAAATCAATCTGAGTCTCTGGACTCCAGGCGGTCGACCGTAAACTGATATATGACAATATGCAGGTTTGAAGCAGTTTTCTAATTTTGAAACCCTGTTTAAAAATATCAAACAAATTCCAAAAATTATGAAACTTTGGGAAATGATTGTAGACATGATAATAAACATGTTATAAAAACTGGTTTACAAAAAGAACCTCCCAAATAAAAAATATCATTATTTTACAAAATAGTCCAAAACATAAAAATGTAAACACATGGGTTTTGACATTTTAGCTTAACCATGTTTTGAAACATTACAAAATAATTTTGTAGACTTAATAAAAGATGTATATGATTATTGTTAAGTCCAAAAACTTAGAATACAATATTTTCACAAAATTGCATATTTTGCAAACTTTTCAAAAATAATAAATATGATTTCATTGAACTAAATAAAATTGATATTGATAAAATTATATATATGCATATAAGTATGAAACAAGAAATGTATTTTCAATTGTATTCAATTGTTTCATATTAAAACTTGAAAACTATCAAACCAAAACATATATGTATATATAAAACTATATGTATACATAGAAACCAAAATTAAAGTGATATATATATATATATAATATATATATTATATATATATATATATATATATATATTATAATAATATATATATATATATAATATATATATATAATATATATATATATATATATATATATATATATATATAATATATATATATATTATATATATATATAAACCAAAACTTGTGTTGTATATATATATATACACTACATATATATACAAGAAACCAATTAAAATGCTGTGTGTATATTGATTGAGCCTTAAAGTACTTAACCACACATAATTATAAACTCCCTAAACTAGATTACTCAGCTATAGGTCTTCATAAGCTCGACATGCGACTAACTTGTGATGACATGAAGCCCTTGACTTGAATCATTTTAATTTGAATTGCGATAGATTCACTCCACTATTCTGCCAACCTCCATTGGAGATTTATCGTTGAAGCTCAATTAACATCCATCCTCCACTCGTTGTTTGTCTACAATAAATCAGAAATACTTAAACACTTAGAACAAACAACTTATGTTGGCCAAATTATTTGTTAAACATCATCAAAACAAAGAGGGCCAAGCCTATATATAATATATATTATAATATATATATATATATATATATTATATTATATATATATATTATATATATATATATATATATAATATATATATATATATATATATACTATATATATATATAATCAATGCAAACCTTAGCTTGAAGCCAGTTTGAATAAGGTCATTTATGCTAGAAAGTGTTGTATAGTGGTTATGTAATCCAAAAACCAGAGAATAAATTTCTACAAAGGAAAATCATATGTCATATTATTATTAATTTATAAATACATATGAGCAATGTAGATAGTTAGACAAAGTAACATATATTTTCATAAAAATTCAATAGTAAACAACCAACTATAATCACTATCACAATTGAAATATATAAATTATTGATATTCCTTACTAACCCGATGATACTCGTAATCATGGAGTAAATCTTGAGTACGAAATTAAAATTAAGATTGTATTATCCTATAGGTAAACAAATAGCGTATCAAAAAATAAAAAACTATAAGAAAATTATATCAAAAAAGTACTGCACAATAGTTGATTACAATTAGAATTTCTTTTTTTTAAAGGTGATATATAGATAATATGAGTCTTGGTTCATTTTAGGAAATCAATAGGGGGTGTCATGCAAAATTGGAAGTATGATGTGGCTTAACTACAAAACTGCACTTGTAAGTTTGGGTGGTGCATGAGCAGAGTATTTGAGTGATAGAAGTGTTGTATAAGATTGAGAACTTAACTATATATGTAGACATATATGCTAGGGGGTCCATTTGGAAAATATAGAAAATTTCGCGAGGACCTTTATAAAATATTAAAATTTGTGAACCAAATATTTAAAAAGTTTGTGACTTTGCTTGCTATAGGTTGTTGTGATAAAACTCTAACTTAACATAATTTAACATAGAAAATAAATATTAGAAAAGGTTATCACGGTAAGTGAATAGTAAATGGATAAGGAGTCCTTTTCTAAGTTGCAATTCTTGATTTATAACCTTCATTTATATAATTAACTGCATGTTATGAACAAAAATTATAATTAACTACATAATGCAAATCTTGACTTATTTATTTATACAAGTTGAGCCAATCACCTCTCCTCCTAAATCACTTGCTTTCCTTACCAACCAACACATTAATATTTCTATAACCCAGTGATCGATATGCGGTCAAAACGTCTCCGTCTTACAGTACTCATGACTGACAACACATTCAAGTAAATGGCTTCGACCTACGATACTCACGACTGGCAAACAGTCAAATAAATGGCTTTGACCTATGGTATGATGACCGATAGATAGTCAAATAAAAAAAAGATTCATCTTTTATAGATGACGTGATCGAATAAAGGACTAATGTGGGCTAACAAATTGTGCATATGCAGAGTAAACAAATAAGAATAAAATAATAAAAGTGGATTTGCATAAACTCAACAACAATGCATGTGAGTTGTATATCCACGTTGATGGATGCGGATAATAAAAAAACAAAACAAAAAAGAAAGAAGAATTCACAATAACGTAAAACAACACACACCCACACACCAAAAAAAAAGAGGACTTCGTTGTGTATAGTTCCAAACCGGTTGTGCAAAATAATAATAATACTTAAGTCGTATATAATTATATAAGATCTTAACTCTGTCACATTGCACATAAGAGAAATTATTGACAAATCGCTTGCAAAATACATGATCATGCTCGTATGTATGATTCATATCAACCAGATACGTGTCCATGTAAAAATAAATAAATAAGCATGAAATACATAAAGCAAAACAAATAAATAAAGAAAAGGAAGGGAAGAACATAAATTTTGTACGTACTTTCAATCCGCAACCTCCAAAGTTGATGAGCGCTTCTCTATACAATGTTGATGTTCTAATATTATGGATACATCCTTGTGATAGTGATAAATAGTTGGCTTGTGAACTGACTCCTACTAAGAAAAGGATTTCATTTGTTTTAAAGTTGAGTTGGATTCGTAGTCCTAATAATAAAAGAAAGTATACATTTGATTTATTTGTTTACAATTCTTAAAAGATGAGATGAAACCTTCAATAACCTGGACTCTAAGCCTCGTGCAATGACACATTAACTAATCAACTATAATATCAATAAGAACCCTACTCAAATTAGGACAAGGCCTTCACCCCTTTGCAAATAGACTTGAAATAGCGGATAACAATTGCAAATAGAGTTCTATTTAAATAATCTAATCTAATAAAAAATTAACAAAGACACATACATGTTGAAGAAGATGAAAGTGTTGTAAAAATTATTATTTGCTTTAAAATAATCTAATCTAATCTAATAAGAAGAAATAGACTTGATAGGAAAAAAAGATAATCTAATCTAATCTAATCTAGTAAGAAGAAAACAACAAAATCACATACCTATAGAAGGAGATAAAAGTTCTATGAAAGTTGCTCTAATTTCTTAGCTAATATATATATTGGTATGTGATGTTACATATGAGAGGATAATAATTGCAAATAAAGTTCTATTTAAATAATAATAGTATAATTTCTTAAACTTTGAAATACTTTTTTTTCACCTTAACACTGCTAGAAAATAAACTATTACCGACGGTACTTTAGCGACGGAAAATTCCGTCGCTATAAGTCATATTATAGCGACGGAATTTTCCGTCGCTATTTTTTCGTCGGTAATAAAGTTTTGCTGACGAAAATTTCATTATTGGCGACGGAAAATTTCCGTCACTATTAATTTCCTGACGGAAATTTTCTGTCAGGAAATTTTCGTCGCTAAAACCATTTTTAACGACGGAATTTTCGTCGCTAAAAGTAATTTCCGTCACTAAAATCTAAAAGTTAGAAAAAATTTTGGGCGCGGGCATGCCCAAAAAAATTGGACAGCCCGCGCCCGAGAGAGTTTTTTCCCCGAATCCCTCTCATTTCCCCATCTCTCCTCATGTCCCCTCCCCCTAGCTCCCTCTCCTCATCCCCCCCTCCCCTCTTCTCGAATCTGCCCTCCTCTCCCGCGCCCGGCCTCAATCCAAGTGAAAATGGCGATCAGGAGAAATCCATTCATTTCCTCCCTCTCCCCCCCTCTGCCTACTCTCCAATTCCTGCCCTGATCCTCAAACATCTAGGGCTTTCGCTCGCCATTTCCTCTCCTCGCCAAACCCTAGGGCTCAAATCCACTTTCTTCGCTCCCTCTTACGGAATTCTAGGGTTTCGAGAGCCTTCGCCTCCTCGTCGGAAACGGGCGGCGGCGGCGGAGCATCCGCGTGCTGGAACTGCGGGGCGGCGGCGGACTATTTTTCTCATATGCGGATCGTGTAGAAGTGTCCAGCCTGTGGATCATTCGGTGGATTATTTCAAGATTTTTGGGCTGTAAGTAATTTTTTATTGTTTCCGATTCTTGTTTATATTGTTTTGAATGTTTTAATTTTTGGAAAATTAAGGCCCGTGCTAAAAAGTTTCAATTTTGGGTTCTGTTCACAGAGCTAATATTCATCATTGGACCTTATTGAGAAACTAAAAGCAAATTGCTTATGAGCACAGTTATGCATGATTATCTACGATGATACTCTTACCTATTAGAAGTCAGAACAACATAATCGTGTTATGTTTTAGTTGAAGTGAAGGAAATGAAGGAACTTGTTAGAATGTCAAAACCACAGGCTTAAAATAGGCTAGAGGAAATCGGGTGAATGTGTCCTTTTGGCGGCTACAAGAGAATTTTAGGGTAGGAATTCAATGGATTCCGGAGAATGATGATGTACTATCTCCTGAAGTCAGAGGGAATTATTACGATGGATCTAGATATGAAACTTTAATCCAAGTATCCGTCATCAAAAGATAATAAGAATGTAGACCCGCCGCCCAATCCCTCTCTCTCTCAAGGTACCTCGCTCCCCTCCATCTATCTTTCTCTCTCCGCCCAATTTTATATTCTGCCGAGGTGCTTTTCGTAATTAAAAAAAATTATGAGGATGTGTTTGTGTAAATTCGGTGTTTTCGTGCAGGTGGTGCAGAAGGCGTACGTGAAGAATGAAGGGGGAGGGGCGCCGCCGAATCAGGTGGCGGGAGAGATCCTGTCGTTTTTCACGAGGAATAACTTCGCCGTCGCCGACTGAGGAGAGACCATCACGTGAGTCAGTCAATTGATTTCATTCAGTAGTTGAGTTTGTTTATTTATTTTTTTACTAAATAAATTATTGTAATCTGTTTCGAATTAGAAATAAAATTAATTGAGATATAGACGCGTTATAGTTAGAATAATAATGACATATATGTCCTGAATATAAACGTAGAATTGTGACAAGAAGCAGAGAGCATCCAAATTCATTATTAGATACATAGACTCAAAACTATGGATTGATTATGGATAAGTTATTTGATGCATTAATTGAGCAATAATTTCAAGCACTATAGTTTTCTAACATGTAGATCTTGGATTGTAAGTGTTCACAGTCTACATTATCATGAGAGTTGTCCTACTCTTGTATTACTAGAGACACGGAAGCGCGGAGTCCATAACAACTCATTATTTCACTTTGCAATTTATAGGAAAGGAGAGTAGTATAACTCTTGTAGTACAGTTATCCTTGCTCCTTTATATATTTGAGGAAGTACGGGAGCTCCAGTATGATGTTATTGATCAGATTAAGGAACATATATGACATTATTTGAAACCGTAGTAAAGCTGAACAAGAGCATTCATAAGATATGCATTGTTTTATGCATGAGTATGCATCACTCAGATACAAGTTTATCGTGTTTGATCAAAAGAATTATATATACTCTCAGATAGATATACTTTACTTTTTTAAATTAAATGAATTAAATATATAATTTTAATATATATGCTCTCTATTGTTTGATCAAAAAAATTAAATATATAATTATATATACTCTCTATTGTATGCCAAGTTGATAATGCATCATGAAGAACAAAAATATTTTCTTGGGAAAAGCATAACAATGCATCATGAAGAGCCAATATCTTTAATTGGAAAAATCATACTTATGCATAAATAGTTCAGAAAGTGGATGTTCATTGACACAATGAGTGAACACATTTTGCTATCAATTGATTTTTTTAATCACAAGTGGTTTATGGTCAAAAGCTTGACTTGATTCACTATCCCGATAGTCACACACAATTGATTTGTATCTTTAGCTTAATAGTCATGGGCGAACAATGAACATTCATAATGAGATATTGTTGTGCATTTGTTTGTGTCATTATGGTTTTCCTTTTTAGGTTGATGAGATTAAAGAAGTGATAATCAGAGATGGGGCATAAAAGATGCAGGCAACTAGTCAGAGTTTAGTTAGTGGAGTGGTGAGGATTACAGGTATACCTAAATGGATGTGGAGCTGCAGCAGTTACAAGGATGTGATATTCTTAATTAATAGAGAAGGGGGGCCTTGATAGAGCTGGCCGGAGATTCGTATAGGGCACACCAGACATGGGATAAAGTTGAGCTGCTGCTATTGTTGTATTAGGTTTTAATTAGTGTGTTTCCACTGTGCACAAAGTAGTGGGAACTAAGAAAAGTGAATATGAAAAATGTTAGCCAGGCCTATTCTTCTTCCAATCCTCAGATGTAGCAAGCATGAGTTTGTGGAGGCAAGATAGAGGGGGCCTTCAGATAGTTTTTCTTGCTAACTCTAATGATCAAAGTTTATGTTTAATATGAGCTCATTATGTACTACTCCTATGGTTGTTCTGCAAGTTATATGTACTGGTACTGTTTGGGTGGGTGGGTGGGGGCTTTGGTCGTGGTTGAGGAAGGGGAGGAGTACGGATTTGGTGCGTGTACGAGTGCGTGCGTGCGTATACGCGTGCATGCGTGTACATAAGAAATAGAATATGTGCGTGCGTATAATACATAAGAATATGTCATGATACTCTCTTTGAAACATATAATACATAAGAATATGTCATGATACTCTCTTATTGTTATACTTGCATGTCATGCCATGTTGTTAACGTTTGATTTATATTTGCAGGTCTGGATTTCTAGACAAGGTGGAGCTGGTGATGATGAGGAGGATGATGATCAGGAGGACTGATTTGTTTTTTACCTTTGGAAACAATGAGTGTGTGATGTATAAACAATATTTATCATGATGTGTGTTGTATAAATAATTTTAATTATCTTGGGATATTTTTATTAAAATATGTGTTATATATGCGTGAGAATGAATATTATACTGTTGATTGAACAGAGTTTTAAATTTATTATATTATTGTACAGGTTTTTTTTAATTTTCAAAATAATTTTAAAAAAAATATTAGATATATTTAGCCACGGATTTTCCGTCGCTATAGGTACTTTTAGCGACGGATTTTCCGTCGCTAATGTTACTTTTAGCGACGGAAAATATTTTTTTCTTTTTTTAAAAAAAATAGAACGACGGATTTTTCGTTGCTAATTTTTCGTCGCTAACTTTTAGCGACGGAAAATCCGTCGCTAAAAGTGATTTTAGCTACCCTTAATGTACGGACGGTATTTTGGCGACAGAATTTTATTTTTTCCGTCGCTAAAAGTTTTAGCGATGGATTTTCGACTTTTAGCGACGGGTTTGTCCGTCGCTAAAAGTCTTGTTTCTAGTAGTGCTTGCTTCCTTATGTTATATATCGTAATGATTTTAAATTAGTAAGTCAGCATACTTTAATAAAAGTTTGGTTTTGAATTGTAGGGTTTCTACTCCTATCGAAACATGTTTAGGGTCAAAGCACGATTATGTATAAATATTTTGAAATAAGAGCACTAAATCCTATTATAGGATTTCTATTCCTATCAATACACGTTTAGGGTCACTAAATCCTATTGTAGGATTTCTACTCCTATTAAAACACGTTTAGGGTCAAAGCACAGTTATGGATAAATATTTTTAAATAAATCAATTTACTATTACTTAATGGATTAGTATTTGAATTCTAAAGGTATTTTTGTCTACCGAAAGATTTTTCCGAACTCGTGTTTTTAAAAGGAGTATGATTTAACTAAATGGGTAGGATCGAATGGGTCATTTAGTGGGTGAATATGGGTGGGCAAGTGGGTTTGGGTTGATTTTGCCACCTACACCTTTAGCTTCATCACTGCTTGATAGAAGCTAATGCAGACTCTTGAGTTGAATCATCCCCTTGAGATTTTTGGTTTTTTTCTTATGAAAAGTGACCATCCAGAAAATAACAAAGTAAGCAATATTAAATGCCACTATCTCAGCCGAAATCTTGACCCCATTAAAAATCAATTTTTTTTCTAGTTTTCCAAAGGCACTAACAAACTTTAGGAAAAATGATCTCCTATAAAATTTGAAGATTTTTATCATGAATGAAGGATTCACTGCAAAAAAAAAGGGATTGTTCCACTAGACTGGGCAAATTAGATATAGACAAATAGTGGTTAAAAATGTTCTAAATAGACTTGGTGTTAGTCTAAGTGTAGACCCAAAGCTGAAGCTGAATGTGGAATCAAGAAGATGAAGCAAAACGAAGGAAACAGGAAAACTACAGTGCGGTTGACCGCGATACTCTCTGCGGTCGACTGCGAACGTGCACACTACTGAGAAAAGTCACTGGACTTTTCACGGTCGACCCGATGGGTTCTATGGTCGATCGTATATACCCTGTAGGCATTTTAGGTTTCTGTCGCTTATCCGGTCAATCGCGACTAGTTCGACGGTCGACCGTGAGCCGAGCTGGCAGTTTCCTAATATGTTTTGAATTCTGTTTGGGATAGGATTCATATATATATCTATATGTTTTCTAGGGCTAATAAGACAACGTGAAAAACCATCAGAAAGAGAGAAAAAGAGTGAGAATCTCAGAGAGATTAATCCATTGTTTGAGTGTTTGTATTCCTTCTTCAATTAATCAAAAAGATTGTGTGGTATGGCTCCCGAGGACGTAGGCACATTGTCAAACCTCGTTAAATTCATGTGTTCTCTCTTGTTCTTATTTCTGCAAGTTTTTATTTTTGATTTTTGGTGAATTTCTTTCTTGCTCAACTTTCTAATAAGGTCCGGAAGGGCAAGAGTTCGATTTGATTGTTTCGAATCATCAACAACTGGTATCAAAGCTTCGTTCGGTAATTTATGAGAAAGCCATGGTAGAGAAAATCAACTCTAAGATCGAGAAGTTTGACGATTAATTCAGACTTCGCCTACTGGAAGTCGTAGATGGAGGACCATCTATACCAGAAGGACTTGTATCGCCTATTAATGGGCAAGGATAAGGAACAGAAGAAAGTGGAGTCAGACGATGATTGAGAGATACTGGATAAGAAGGCTCTAGGATAAATCCGGTTGTCTCTCGTCAAGACAGTAGCCCACAATATCTTGAAGGAGAAGATAACGGTAGGGCTTATGGAAGCACTCGCGAAGATGTATGAGCAACCATCTGTAGCAAACAAGGTGCATCTGGTCAAAACTCTTTTCAACCTCAAGATGGCAGAAGGACGATCCTTCACAATGCACCTCAGTGAGTTCAACATGATTGTTGATCAGCTTATCTCCGTAGACATCACGTTCAATGATGAAGTGCAGACCTTTTATTACTATCACAGTTACCGAATAGTTGGGCATGTTATGTGACGGCAATCAGTAATTTGGCGGGAAAGGAAAAGTTAAAGTTGAGTGAGGTGGTCAGTATGATTCTAATCGAGGAGGTTAGAAGAAAAGTGTTCAAATCAGAAGGTTCAGGTTCAGTCCTAAACTTCAAGCAGAGAGACAGAAGCCAGAAGAAAGAGAACTAGAACAAGAATCGATCGAAGTCAGTGAAGAAGAGGTCAAACTCGAAGGTTAGGCCTATCAAAGGAAAGTGTTGGAACTGCGGCCAGGGAAGGTTAGGCCTATCAAAGGAAAGTGTTGGAACTGCGGCCAGGAGGGCCATATGTCTTCAGTCTGCAAGAGTCCAAAGAAGGAAGGAAAGTGTTGGAACTGCGGCCAGGAGGGCCATATGTCTTCAGTCTGCAAGAGTCCAAAGAAGGATGCTGGTGAGCAGGAGGCTCATATCATGCAAGATGCTTTGATCATTGCTATGGACAACAATTCAGATTCTTAGGTCGTCGACTCAGGAGCCTCTTTCCACGCCACTGCTAATAAGAAGCTTCTTCAGAATTATATAGCAGGGAACTTTTGAAAAGTGTATTTGGGGGACAATGAGCCCTATAATATTATTGAAAAAGGTGATGTGCAGATTCAGATGAAGGGCTCTAAGTGGAACTTGAAGAACGTGAGACACATACTGAAGCTGAAGAGGAATCTTGTTTCGGTAGGACAGCTTGGAGCAGAATGTTATGTTTCGACATTCACATGGGATTCATAAAGAATCTCCAACGTACAATGGTAGTTGCCCGAGGCAACAAATTAGGTACTCTCTACCTTACCTCATATGCGAGTGACATCCTCACAATTATAGCTGGCAAAGAGAGTACAGATCTGTGGCACAACAGGCTAGGACACATGAGCGAGAAAGGGATGAATATCTTACATTCACAGGGAAAGCTAACCGGGATCGATTCTGTGGAAGTCCGAGTTTGTGAAGACTGTATCTTTGGGAAGCAGAAGATGGTTAGTTTCCAAAAGGGTAGAAGGTCACCTAAGACTCAGAAGCTAGAGTTGATTCATACAGATATATGGGGTCCAGCCAATGTGTCTTTTTTTGGCGGTTCTAGATATTATGTCACCTTTATCGACGATTACTCGAGAAAGGTGTGAGTTTACTTCATGAAGCACAAGTCAGAGGTGTTCAAGGTCTTCAAGAAGTGGAAGGCTATGGTGGAGAACGAGACAGATCTAAAATGAAGTGTCTGAGATCAGACAATGGTGGAGAATACGAGCTAGAGGAGTTCAAGAGATTCTGTGCTACGAATGATATTCGCTTAGAAAGGACTACTCTAGGGACGTCGCAATAGAACGACATTGTAGAGAGGATGAACAGGACTTTGACTGAGCGTGCCAGGAGCATACGATTACATGCGGGTCTACCTAAGCTATTACTCTTTATGATGAATGAGTCGACTAGATCTCCTTCTCCTCTCTGAAAATTCATGCTCATTCAGTCTCCTAACCGATAGGGCTTCGCCAAAGCTCGAGAATTCTAGATTTGTTCAAATAAAGGCCCTATGGCTGTATTTATAGGCTTCAGAAGCCCTGTTTTTGGATAAGAATGAACGATTTGCTCTTATCCTCAGTTGTAATCACTTAACCACGTTCAAAGATAACCTCAAATTAGTTTGGGAGACTGCAGATAGGATCTTA
>NC_033802.1:17348857-17376378 GCF_001876935.1 Asparagus officinalis | reverse complement strand
GGCCTGAGACTGTCTCGGGACGCCCGAGACTGTTTTTGCCATAGTTTTCTCGTCCGATCTTAGAATAATATGATTAAAAATGCGTTAGAAAGATGACAAAGAGACCTAAAAATTTTATCTTTTGAGATTTTTCAGATTAGAATCGTATCATGACCAAAATATGCGAGACATAATTGGTGTCTCGCAGGTGCGAAACAGTCTGTACTATCTCGGGTATTTTGGCTCTAACTCCCTCGCCCGACCTCGGAATGAAGTGATTCGAGGCGCATTAAAAAGCTCACGAAGATCTCTACAACCTTCCATGGGTGAGACATCTACGGGATGAGCAATACATGAGTGGTGCTTACTTCTTTGTGGGTAAAACGTAACCCCAGGTCGAGTCGCTTCTTTGTTATTGTACCATCCCGTTGATTTGTATGCTTTATCAACTTGCTTCGTGTATTTGTTAGCTTCTCTATGACATCAGATAATTCTCCTTGATTTGGATAACGACGTTCATCATCTTCTCTCTATTTTGAGCCGCGTGCGGGAATCCGTGGGTAATTTTTGATGTCTACAATGGTGTGCAAGCTCAAGAAGAGCTTATATGGTTTGAAACAGGCTCCGAGACAGTGGCACACAAAGTTTGATAACTTTAGGTAAAATAAGGGCTATAGAAGATGCAATTCAGATCATTGCTGTTATTTCAAGAGGTTCGAGTCCAGCTTTATTATATTGTTATTATATGTTGATGACATGTTAGTAGCATGACCATGTTTAGAGGAGATAAACAGTTTGAAGAAGCAGCTGATAAAGGAGTTTGTAATAAAGGATCTGAGTGTAACAAAACAGATATTAGGAATGAGAATCAGTAGGGATGAAGTTGAAGGGACGTTGAGATTGAGCCAAACTGAATATATTGAGAATGTACTTTAGAGGTTCAATATGCAGAATGCTAAGGTTGCTAGCATACCCCTTGGAAGCCAGTTCAAGTTATCTGAGGATCAATCGCCTAAGACAAATGCAGAGAGAGAGAGAGAGAGAGAGAGAGAGCATATAAGCAGGGTGGCATATACTTCGGCCATTAAGAGTCTCATATACGCGATGATTTGCACGAGGCCGGACATTGCCCATGTAGTGGGAGTTGTGAGTAGGTTTGCAAGCAATCCAAGGAAGCAGCATTGGGAGGCCGTGAAGTGGATATTATGATACCTGAAAGGGACAACAAACAAACCACTATGTTTCAGGAGGAAGGAGTTGGTGCTGTAGGGATACGTGGATGCGGACTTCGCCGGTGATCATGATATGAGGCGAAGCACCACGAGGTATGTTTATACCTTAGCGTCGACAACAGTGAGCTGGGTCTTATGTCTGCAGAAGATTGTGACTTTATCTACAACCGAGGCTGAGTATGTTGTAGTGACTGAAGCAAGCAAGGAGATGATCTGGTTGAACGATTGCTTGGTAGAGTTGGATCTGAAGTAAGTGAGAGTAGTTCTTTATTGTGATAGCCAGAGCACTATACATCTTACCAAGAATCTAGTTTATCATGCCAGAACGAAGCACATTGACGTACGATACCATTTCATACGCTCGTTGATTGAATACGGAAAGTTACACTTAATGAAGATTTTGGGGAGTCAAAATCCGACGGACATGTTGATGAAGGCAGTCACCATTAAGAAACTGAAGTTGTGCGCAACTTTAGTTGGCCTTCACGAGTAGAAGATGAAGGCAGAGCCACACTAGGAGGATCAGTGAGATCGCCGGGATGTTGATGATTGAAGATAGGATTTTCCGGTGAGGAGAAGATTCTGGCGAAGAAGAGAAGAGTTCGGGTGAACTCACTGATAACGTTTTGGTCTCCAAGTGGGAGATTGTTAGTCTAAGTGTAGACCCAAAGCTGAAGCCAAAGCTGAAATCAAGAAGATGAAGCAAAACGAAGGAAACAGGAAAACTACAGTGCAGTCGACCACGATGCTCTCTGTGGTCGACCGCGAACATGCACGTGGTTGAGAAAAGTCTTTGGACTTTTCGCGGTCGACCGCGATGGGTTCTGCGGTTGACGTATATACCCTGTAGGCGTTTTAGGTTTATGTTGTTTATCCGGTCGACTGAGACTGGTTCGGCGATCGACCGTGAGCCGAGCTGGCAGTTTCCTAATCTGTTTTGAATTCTGTTTGGGCTGAGATTCATATATATATATATATATATATATATATATATATGTTTTCTAGGGCTAATAAGACAACGTGAAAAACCAGCAGAAAGAGAGAAAAAGAGTGAGAATCTCAGAGAGATTAATCCATTGTTTGAGTGCTTGTATTCCTTCTTCAATTAATCAAAAGGATTGTGTGGTGTAGCTCCCGATGATGTAGGCACGTTGCCGAACCTCGTTAAATTCGTGTGTTCTCTTTTGTTCTTATTTCTGCAAGTTTTTATCTTTGATTTGTGGTGAATTTCTTTCTTGCTCAACTTTCTAACAAGGTCCGGAAGGGCAATGGTTCGATTTGATTGTTTCGAATCCCCAACACTTGGCATAAGAGTATTGAAGAAATAGACGATCAGCTAATTCTGTATCTGACTCATTGAAAGAACAAAGAGGGTCACTAGTCTAGCCTTTGATGATCAGGTTGCTCTTGGATTGTAGCCTATTTTTGGAGAGAATCAACGGAAAAAACTTTAACCTTATTTGGAGCAAGAGATTTCTAGATGCAACGCTGACTATTACTTGCGACACCCCCACTATTGAGAAAGCAATACATGGACTTAACAAAATAGACACTTGCAGGACTAAGAGGCCACTTAATATCATCCTGAATAGATGGTGTTGGGGTGAAAGACGAGAGGAACATTTTCAAGCTGTCAACTTGAGATCTCTCCTCTAGAGAAATACCTCTAAGCAAATGCGGATGCCAAACCCATTTGTTACTACAACAAAGAAAACAATTAACCTTGTCTTTCAAAAGAAAGAAGCTGGTTATCTTTACATTTGCGCGCAAAATGCATACATCTACGCAATAACTTGTTGAAACAAGATTTACGAATATCGACATCCCTGAGGTATTGCAGACTCTAGCTTAACCTATAGATAATACGTCAAATAACTGTTTGAAAAATATCATTTTGAGGAATCCAAGCAGTGACATAAATCTTCAACATATAAAGTCGGATGCAGGAAATTAATTGTAAACAGAACTATATCCTGTTAACAATCATTTCATGCATAAACTTCAATACATTATTGTCTTTGATTAATTAAACCATGCTGTGTAATTTGATATGGTTTATCTACTTTTTTTCGAGAACCTCTTGTATTTGATTGTCTTTTAATCATTTAAAGCCTCAGACTCTGCTGAACATGTCATAAACATCAAATTTCCAACTCGTAGAGTAGCATCACTAAGTACAACATCAACATATACAGATTAATTAACTAGCTTCTAAGTAATCTATAACAAACTGTTGAACCTGGCTCCTAGAAGTAGAGGATAGAATATACAATTGTCTAACTTTAGAGAAACAAATTGAAGAAGTAGAGGAACTCAGGTATCTACTAATTGAGATTGTAAGAAAATGCCATAGCCATACTTTGGAGATTGTAAGACATACCGTGACGGTATGCACTTTTCATGGCAATAGACTGAAACGGCCGATGACCTTTAAATAGTTTTCTAATTAATCAGGAGAAGATGCCCAAAAAAATTATTAATTGAGAAAATAGATATAATACGAGGGAGGAGTACAGTATGACGTATATATTAGAAGAGATTTGAATCAATGCGTCATGCTGCTCTAATACGTACATCTACTCTGGAAATTTTGTATTGCATAAAAGCAACTAGCTTACGGAAAAGGAGCATAAAATCCTTCACCTTGACATTTTAATCAAAAAAATAATCTTCACTTCACAAGATTTTTTTTTTTTTGCGCAATTGCAAAGAATAAAACTATCCACGCTGCGAATGCAAGTTGCAATTTTCTGTCATAAGCCAGAAAATGGCCATTGTACAAGGTTTTGTATCCTAAAAACTTTTAAACAATGGACAACATTACGAGGCAAATGAAGATAGAAGATAACAATGACCCCCTGGTAGTCTTACCGCCGAGTCCCAGCCCGAAAATTTCCAGGCCAAGTTCTCCCCATTCCTTCTTCTCTCCGATGAAAGCTCAGGCCTTTCCCTCCTCCATCATCATGAGAAGGCGGAGAACCCCAACGTTACACTCCCTCGCCCCACAACCCACCCCCATCATCCCCTCCCTCTCTTCCCCCCCAAAACCAAAACCCTAACGGCTCCAAACCCAAACCGCGAAACCCGCAGATCCCTGACCCATACCTGAACACGTCACCCGCTCCATCCCGATCTCCGAACTCTCCCTCCCGTTGACCTCCCACCGGCCAAACCTTCCGCTGGCGCCGGACCTCCGCCGCTGACTTCACCGGCGTCATAGGGCCCCACCTCCCTCTCCTCCGCACGTGACCGCCACGTGGAGTTCCTCCACCGAAACAGACCCTAACCCTAACCTGGCTGCTCCCTCTCCTCTGTGAAGTCAGCGGTCGGTGATTATTTACTTGGCGGTCGATCTCGGGGATGTGGAGGGGGGTTCGCTGACGTGGACGAGAGGTTCGCTGAGCTGGCGGGGAGGTCGGGGGCGGGGCCCGCGTGCTGAGGCAGACCGGTGGAGTGCTTGTTCCAGTTCCTGTGCAGCTGCGAATAACAACATAGGGGAGGATAGAGAAGATGGTGGGGGTATCTCCTCATTGGGAGGGAGGCTGGGGAGTGTTGAGGGGATCGATGTTTTTCGAGTTCCCGACGATCGAGACGGTTGCTGTCGTGACGGAGGCCGAGCTGCAGAGAGGCTGGTTTCGGTATAGGTATGATCTTTTTTTTGGGTTTAGTTTGGTGAAGAATTTTGCGGGTTTATTGATTTGTGGTGGAAAAGTTGCAATCATAGAGAAAAGGGTAAATTTTGATGGGTAAAGTGAGGTTTCGTGATTCGCGGCTGCCACTGATTAGCAATAGTTATTTTGTTTATGTAAGGTTCAAAATTAGTGAATAAAGAGTTGCTTTGTTGAAAGATTCATAGCAAGGATTGGAGTTTTTTACTAGAAAACTACCAAAGAAGGAATTTGACAAGAAGACGGGAAATTTCTTGGTTTAGAGTAAGAAAATGGAGATTTAATGGCGTATTTAGCAGTTTAGAAAACCGGTAAAAGAAAATGGAGGGGAGTAAAACAAGCTGCATTGTGAAATTACTACATAAATGAGCTTGAAATTTTGATAAACCAGTTTATGTTGTATTTTTCTATAATTTCTAACATTTACGTGGGAGGAAATAATGTAGGGGTTGAGAATCCTTGGGGCTTAGGGGGTGAATGAGATTCATGATAGAATACAGAAGAATGCTTACACTAATAAACAGCAGTTATAATTGGTCCGTACAGAGGTTAGGCTTAATTGAGGATATGGCTCTTGACAGAATTGATTGGAAGAAAACAATTCTTGAGGGTACTCCAAAAATTAGTATAAAGGTTTTGTTTGTCAAATGTTTTAGGCTAAATTATGAGATTTTAGTCTATTTGAAGCCGTGCCCTTGCAGGACACCGGAACTTCAGTGGACACCCTTTGGGTATAAAATAATGATAGAGGCACACCTCCGACCACACCACCAACCACACTCCTTCTCTCTTTATAGTGGTAGTGGGCCCTGCATGATATTTTAAAAAAATATCATGCAGGGCTCACTACACTATAGAGAGAGAGGGAGTGTGGTTGGAAGTGTGATTGGAGGTGTGCCTCTAGTGGGACTCTTGGGTATATGCATACACTTATTGAAATGTGACTCAATTATATAATATATGCTTTAATTTAAACCACTTTCGTACACATCTTGGACGTATACCCTACACCTCACACACTCTTATTGAAATTTGTTAGACACGGGTCAAGTTCGTCTCTGCACGTGCCCAGTTTAAAAGTATGCTTTTAAAGGTGTGTGTATACATATGTGTATCTCCCAGTACCCTACTTTTAACAAATTTGTATATCCCGCATTTGTACCTGCAACATTACCTATCTGTGTCAGTTAGTCCAGAGTTTTAAAAAAAATTGTTTTATTGTAGCACTTCAATTAACTTGCTACTTTTGAATTGTCTAATTCTTGTACAAACAATCAGGGCAAAGTATATAGTTGGAACAGTTAAAGCCCTGCAGGCAAAGCCTGGTGGAGGTGCAGAGTGGCTTACGTCTCTTCGTGGTCGGGAGCTCAATGAGGTGATTGATGCCCTCTGTACTTTGCCTGGAGTAGGACCAAAAGTTGCTGCCTGCATTGCTCTGTTCTCCCTCGATCAGCATCATGCAATTCCTGTTGATACTCATGTGTGGCAGGTTAGCTTTTTGTCATGTATCTACACCGTTTTTCCGAAAGACACCCTTTTGGTTTGTGCGAGCTTCATTTTTAAAATTCCGGAAATGCCTTCATAATTAGGGCGGGGGATAATAATGCTACACATGAAAAAAATTAGTGGAAATGGCTTCAAGCTTGGAAAAAAACACCAAAAGAAAATTTTAACTGTTTGTTCCCTTGAAATTTTGACTATGGCACTCCACCAGATTCCGTGTCATGCACACATCATGGACACACCTGAATACTAGTATCATCTAGTGAAAACTTAAAATATATTCCAGATATGATGCTTTGACCCTAGAATGTCACATGTTATAAATTTTATCAGTGTCGACACTCAACTAGAAGGGCTATCAGATATCTACCCCTTATAATTGGAAAGCGAAGTATTTCTTTTAGGAAAGACGGATATATGTGCTATATATCTACGTGTTGCATGTTGATTTCCTCATTGAATTTGGTGTTCTGATATAAGGCTAAATTTCACAAAAACTGCCATCAATTTGGGCCTCTGAGAGTATTTTGCACAAAACTGCCACCAATGTTTTGATTGGAGGAACTACCATGAATATTTTCACCACACTATTCTTGGCGACTATTAGGGCAAGTTGTCCTGTTCTTTGCGCTGACATGTTCTGGATAATTTTGCTCTTATGTGCTTCATATATTTTCTATATTGCTTTTATGAACTTTGCTAGCTGATAGATGTATACAAAGGTAGTTCAGACCTTTCGTCTGAGTCTTAGACCCATTATCAACGATTTCCAGTAGTTCATCGTATTTTTCACACTTGAAAGCTCATGGTAGTTTTCTCTAATAAAAAGAAAGTTTATGGTAGTTTTGTGAAATTTACCGCAGATATTTGTGAGGACTGTTCATATGGATGTTGACCTAAAAATTACAGTTTTGTTATGTCCTCTTATGTAGATTGCGACCAGGTATCTACTGCCAGAGCTTGCAGGCAAGAGTCTAACACCAAAGCTATGCGGTCAAGTCGCTGAAGCGTTCGTGTCGAAATTCGGGAACTATGCTGGTTGGGCACAAAATGTGCTTTTCATTGGCGAGTTACCTTCTCAAAAGGCTCTTGTTGCTACTGTGGAAGAGACCAAATCTTCGAAGAGCAAATCTTCGAAGAGGAGAAGAGTGACAAGCAAAGCGGCCGTCCAGGTTTTGGTGGAGAGCGGGTAAATCACAAGGTAGGAGTCTGTGTACCTGTACCATTGGTGGTGGTTGTGTATATCAGTTTCTCATTCATCAAGCATTTCATCACGTGGTTCTCAGATGGATATGGCCTCAACAAAATCTGCTATAGTGAACTGGAAATTATTTATAATCTAAGAAAGAATTTTGGGAATTCATGCCATTTGGAAGGATATTTTTGTTGTCCGATTGAGATTCTTTTCAAAGAAATGGAATCACTGCTACCGTTGCTGGAACCGTATTATAATCTAGGAGCCCAAACGCTTGGAGGCATTTGGTTAAACTGCAATTCATCTTATTATTATTATTATTATTATTACTATTTTATTTCTATTGGGATGTGAAAAATCTGTATGATACGAGTGATACATGCTTGATTTCATTTGTAACAAAGTGCATACCGGCTAACTTAATTTGTATTCGAGAAAAAGTGAGATTCAGAATATTTTGAGAATTTTGGTTGCAACATCCAGCGAAAGACGTCATTGTACAATATTTACAATTGCATTTGACATTAGAAATGAGATTCATCCAACAAAACTGACGAGTTTAGCATTGATACTAAGAAGAAGCAAAGATAGTTGATCTGAAATGGGATGATCTTTCTATCAGTAAAATTAAGACGAAATACTTCTAACGAGTACAACTTATACATCCCTCCAGTTATTCTTCAATTCTACACTCAGACCATCTAACTGCTATTCCCTTCGGCTGCCAATATCACTTTCTTCAACCTTGAAGACCTCCACATATTTCTGAATGAAAATAATACCAACCGAGTTTATATAATTTACAAATTACACTAAAATTGGTAAAAATAAACTACAGAACGCTACAAGAGTACAACACTGAACACAGTATTCCGCCATCCAAGTTCTCTCAATTGTTAACCTGTATTAGAATTGTTTCCGGATGAGGATCTCAACAACGGATGATGATTCGAAGTAGAGGCATTCGTTAAGCCAGAATTAAAAATCATACTCTGAGAGGGTCCAGAAGAGGACGGGTTAATCGCTGACAGAGGCAAGCGAGGGCCAAAACCGTACATTTGCTGTCTCTGCATGAATTGCATATGAGGATGGCTATTTTGAGGAATGCTGTTACCGAATGCTGCAGGTGATATGTTTGGTTGTCCAGCTGAGGTTGGCATAGTTGGTGCACGTGTGCTCGTGTTTGTTGTGTTCATCGCCATTGCTGCTCCTGCTGCCGATGGCCCTGCTGCGGTTGGTAGAGTGGTTCCTGGTGCAGTGAACCGCGTTGACATCATTCTGACCCGTTCAGTTGAAAGTCTTTGTCTTGTTTTCTCTACTTGTTCACATTCCTTCATTAGTAAGGTTTCTACTTCGGCAAATTGCTTCAGCTTCAGCTCTAGCCTCTTTAGCTGCACAAGGTTGAAAAAGAGTTGAAGAATATCCGAGTAATATCAGAACCGAGGTATATGCATTGTATTCATCAAGATCCCATGAAGTTATATCTTGTATTGACATTTACAGGTAGTGCTTATAAAACTATGCGGAACATGTAGGAGGCAACCAAATTATCGAAATGTAATAGAACTTAGCAGTATAGGATACCATCAAGGCAGACTTTTATCGAAATGTAATAGAACTTAGTATAGGATACCATCAAGGCAGACTTCTTATCCAAAAAATTGTATAGGGGGCGAGGATTTTGCTATAATGGCAGTTATTAATTAAATAGAACCCAGTAAGAATTTATGCCTCAAAACCCAGCTTGGACACGAGTCCACTGAATGGTGTAAGATACAATGGTCACACCGTCAGATGAATATGACCAACAGAAAGGGTCAGTATATTTGATTAATGGTCATACTGTCAGATGTATATAGTTAATATACCTATAATACTAAATAAAAGCAGATCTATTTATCAGCAAAAAGTTGTCAACAATTGGCGCTTGTATCCATAGATGGCATATATTTTGACTTGTGTCACTCTGATCGTGTATACAAAAAAACAGGGAACATTTTCTCTAAATTATGTCCAACTCATCCCAGCTGATAAGAATCCAAACCCATTGAAGTATACAAGTTCCAAATACATCTTCTGCACCCTGGGCTGATTTATTAAAAAAAAATCTGAGAAAATATTTTAATATTCAACAGATGCCAACAATTTCTTACATGCAAAGAAAGAAAACTAAAAAGAAAAAAAGAGAAAAAAGAGAACAAAAACAAAAACAAAAACAAAACAAAAAAAGATGCTACCATTTTTTAAGACTGTAAAGCTGCTAACTGAAAAAAGAATGCAAAGAGACTCATCAAGACTTTTTAAGTCAAATACATTTAGAAAACAGATTTCCATGAGGACATGATATATACCTGGTGATTTATAATGGTAGCAGCCAATCTTTGAACTTCACGTTCTTCCTGATCCGCAAACAACTTCGCCTTCATTGCTGCAGCAGATAGGCCAGACATGCAAGCCAACTTCACACGATCAGGAGAAAGTGCAGAAGTAGCAATTTTAGCATGTGGATTTTGATCTCCCATATCTGAAATCAATTAGCGAGTAGCTTTATGAAAAGAAACAAGTTATTTAAAACAAATGAAATTGTAAAATAATCTAGGAAACTTAAGTTATTTAAAACAAATGAAATTGTAAAATAATCTAGGAAACTTACTTTTTTGATGACCAAAGTTTGCATTTGGTCCATGTGGACTAGCTTCACCATTCATCTTATCAGTACTCGACCTTTAAGCATGAAACAGAAAGTTCTAACTATTATCCTTTTAGCAAAAGTCAAGAGCAACAAATTAACAGGTAGAATTGCAACATTGAAGCTGATAAGATGTATTAATTTATCAATGGTTTTGTTCAAGATCACGGGTTATAATATTTTGCATCCGCACTGTAACTGTAAGACCCAAGCAATAAAGAAGTCTACGAAATTTCGGGGTACGCTCTTTAATCAATCAACCCACTAAAATAATTAGTGAAAAGCTCTTCTATCTAACCTGGGATTGTCGCTAGTCAAGACTGCTAGCGATGCACTTGCACATGCTGCAGCAACTCTTGGTCCTATTGCAGAGGTCAGAAATGCAACCTGAAAGAGTTATTCCATTACTCAAGGTAAAATGTCAAATAAGCTAAATGTAGGACAAATATTCAGAACACAGGTATTAATATCCCAAGTGTAGAAAGGACATACATGAGCAGAAAAGAGTCCATCAAACAAGCAGAAAAGAAAAAAGGGTATTACCGCACATCTAGAACTATAACTATAAACTTAAACCATCACTTCTAATTTCACAAATATCAGTAGATAACTCAACTAATAGATCATCAAGGACTCCAAACTCAACTAGAAGCATCTCTACCAGAAATATCGAGTTCTAGTTTTTGTCATTTGTACGAAGAACATGAGCAAGTCCATGGGCAGTTCAACTGTAGTTAGTATGTGGACCATCGAGCTAATAGTTTCAGCTTTGGCCAGAAACGGTTGTCCTCGTGGTTCCAGAACACCATATATAAAAGAAAAAAGGATCAGGTTTAAGTCCTTCATAAACATCATGTATTTCGTCCTGCATGTTATCTTCCATGTTTAAAACGACGTATATTGTTTTCCACATGCTGTAAATAGTGTCAAGAGGATAGCCTAATAACTCAAGCTTTGAATGGTTATCAACAGATATGCAATACTGAGAGGAGATAAACAGTTACTCACGAGTGACATAACAGGATTTGCAGCATTAGCAAATGGAATCTCATTTCCACTATTTGCTTCTTGAGTACAAACTCCTGCAGCAAAGACAATTAAAGTTCAGGGATACGGAGACCTACAAATAGCAGGTGCCAAAAGAAAGGCATATTTTCAGCCACCAACGAGAATGGCTATACCTGCCATATCACCATTTGCATTTGGATCTGAGAAAACATGAGCATGTCCCTTTGGATCAGATTGGCCATTAGTTGGCATGACTTCAATACTTTCTAGTAACCCATCCTCCATGGGAAGCCGAAGAAAATGAAGAATGCACTGTGCTTTTGACTTGGTGCCTACATACTCTGCAATCTCATTCCAGTTATCCTTATATTTCTCCAATGCCTCAAGCAGCAGCAAAGTTTCTTGATCGGTCCAGTTATCTCCATCAGGATCGAATGTCTCTTTCCTTGAATCCACTCTAACAAAATCTATGCTCGAGTGACCAACAATATGTTTTGCATCATGAAAGCATTCGGAGCAAAGGATTGTGTCAGCCTGTTCAAGTCAGCATCAGAAACTAAATGTGAAGCAAGAAAATGCAAATGTCACAACTACTTAAAACACAACAGTCAGCCCTTCAGAATAAATGCTGATATAAATAATCAATTCTTTAGTAACTAATAATTTTCAACAATTACTACTCTTGTACCACCTTGTACCTCCAATTTGTGGGAGATTTTGTTTCTTACGACTACTTTTACTTTTACCATGCCATGTTGTGAATATGAGAAGTTTGTATTGATCTGTCTCAAACCTAGGAAGCATGCATGATTTTACTTAACAACCATGTAACATGTATAATAAATAACCTGCTATGCAAATTACAAGCATCTTAGAAATAGTAGTCTTCAAAAGACTTGCTCTTCACCTTAGAAAAAATTAGTAGGACCACAAGGGAGTAGTCCACAGTCTTTGCTTCTTTAGGCTTTTCTTGAAAATGACCACACTTTTAAACAAAGCTATTATTCGTAAAAAGATTGCTAGTCACCATTTTGCAGAACTTCAACGTCAGAGCACCTAAAATAAGTGAATAGGATAAGCCCAGAACTACGGCTCTCCTGAATACAAAAGACTCAAGATTCTGTAAGTGTATATGATGACTCTTGAGTTTGAAATGGTCAACCATGACAACTTTCAATTTGAAAATCTCAGTACAATAAGACGCAATTGCTTGTCACCAACAGAATAATCTATCCCAAACTATGTTGCATAGATACGGGTACAAGTACTGGTATGGGTACAGCTATGGGACACGGAAAATTTGTAAAGGTAGGGTATGGGGACACTGTCATATATTCATGTTATGTATATTTATATACATTAAAATTAATAATTTATGTAAAATCAATATTGTTTTTTCATTTATATAAGTTCAGTATATAAGAAATAGATGTGAACTGTAGAATATATGTCCAAGAAGTGTATTTAGGAGTATCATAAATTAAAACATATATTATACAATTGAGTATACGCCTGAATAAATGTAAGCATATATTCAAGAAGATTGGGTACGGGTATGGGCACCGATAGAAGTACCCAGGTAGAAGTACCCAGGTAGAAGTACCCATGTAACATGGTCATGGTCCTTCCACATAACCGACAAAAGCTGCTAGAGAACAATAATAGCATTTTATAATAAACTACAATATAAGCTTGTTCCTTCATGTGCAACATATAGTTCACACACAATGTAACTTCAGATAACTTAAATTTCTGTACAGAAGTTACTAAACATTGCTTGCAATTAAAAACTACGAAAGTAGTGCAAAACGAAATAGCAATGAGAGAGGATGTCTCAGGCAGAAAATAAATCAAAAACAGATAAACCAAAATTCAAAGTATGAGCGTACAACTTTCATATGGATATGGGAAGAATCCCAGTCACAAGGTTGATTTACTGGTACTAATCAATACACTGTCGTTGGAAAACAAAGGTCCATTAGCAAATAATAGCAACTTAAGAATGATGAGATCACATAGAAAGTATAATTGCACAAGATGATGAGTATGTCAACAGAATATATTGCAGAAAATGTGTGGAATTATGATTTTTAACTTGGCAAGAACTAGCATGATGCATTGAGCAACTAGATTATTAATCGAAGAATGGAGAAGTTAGGGTGCAAACCACAATAGACTTAATCATCAGCAGTTAAAAAGTTGAGAATACTCCAGTTCTGCTTAGTAGCCTAAAATTATATGTTTCGCTATTTAAAATGTATATAAAGAGGCAAAGAAAATATTTACGTCTACTAATAGGGTAATTCGTAACATTTTGAAGTAACTTACTAATACAGTACGTCCTGATAATAAAATCTGTTGCAACAGAAAAACTTTATTAAGTTTCCATGATATAAAATGTCAAATAGTTAATATTGTTATTCATTAATATACCTCATACAGAAAACACCCAGTTAACTTAAAAGTATTTACGAAGATCATGACGAGAACAAAATGAAGAAGCTTAAAGTAAAAGTAGACGGACCTCCTTCTGAGACTGGTAATGCAAATGAGGCAAAGGGCGAGAACAATAGCTACAAGCATGCTCTGAGAAGCGCTCCCGAATCCTTGTATCCAAGTCCAGAAGCCCACCATCGGAATGTTTTGCTCCATCAGCAGTTGCACACAACGCACTGATATCCTCCAGTCTAAGACTACATTTTGGCTTATCAAATAATATCAGACTATCAATCGATCGAAGGTGAGAAGTATGAACATTTAGCTCCCCATTAACATCCTCCTTAATCAGAGATCCAGACATCAGAGACCCAGCCATTCTAAATCCTCTGCTCGAAGCAGAGACATAATTAATAATTCCCCAGTTATCAAGGAACCGCACTATACGACTTAAATCATAGAGCTCACTACTGGAAACTAGCCCCTGGCAATCACCAAAAGCCAGCCTCTTCCCTGGATTCTCCAAGTATTTAGAAACTATCTTATTTCTGAGTGCCATATACTTCTCTGGCGTATGATCAGAAGACTTCCCAGAGAAATAGTGGGGGACAACTTGCCGCTCCAACCGATGAACTGTGGTGGGAGAGAACCAATCTGCAACATCCAAAAGGCAAAACTTTTATCCAAAGTTTGAAAACATATAGTTTTCAATGAAATGAAATTGAGAGACACCAATAAATACTTCTTTCGCATAAAGAAGTCCAACCGCATTTGTTCCGGAATTTTCAAAAGACCATAGATTTTACGTGTAAGTACGATTTAAAGAATGAATATCACAAAGCTCTATGATACCTGTGATTCACCATCCAAATAAAACTATCTAGTTGTGAAACTTTTACCTAAAATCAAACTGCAAGATCACTCAACTCTACTTGCAGTATAGGCATTGTAATCCCAAAGCTCAAAATTTGCGTGGCATAAAAGCTTATTTTTAAGTTGTGCTTCACATGAGGAGATGGTTCTCTATGCCATTCCTCCTCTTATACTCTACTTGCTCTTATTTCCAATCACTTGTTCATTTAAATATCAAAATTTGTACTTCTCCTCCCTGCTCGAATACAATGTAGCTAAAAGAAAGTACAAGATTCAACCTTCTCAAAAATTGGTATCTGGTAATTTCAAATGTGATTAAGGTTTCACAGTCCTAATTGAGATCACCTGAGTGCATAGGAACAATATGAATCGACCCATCAACAAATCTCTTCTCAACACCCCTCCCCTCCATCAAAACCGGCGGAGTGCAAACATAAGCCGACGCCTTATCCTGCTCCGCCGCCAGATTCAACACCAGATTATCCCGCGGAACGCTCGACAGCGCCTGCAACTGCCCGTGCGAGATGTTCTCAAGCATCGGCAGCGCTCTCACCGTCGAAAACCTCTCAGCGGCAACCAAAGCGATCACTGACGGGTGCGGCCTGTTAACGGATCTCTTGATCGCAACCGGGAAATCCGAGATCCGCTGGCCGAGATCCGACAAGACCTCGGATTCGCGCACATCGAGGATTGGATCGCCATTGAGATTGTTAGCAGGCGAATCTTGGTTGTGGTGGTTGTTGTCGTCGTCATCCTCGGGCTCGTCGTCGTCGTCCTCGTCGTCGTCTTCGTCCTGGCGCTTGAGGTTGCTTGGATCCCGCTTGCGCTTCCGCCATTTGAGGCGAGAATCTGAGAAAAAATGGGATTTTTGAAAAAAAAAACCCTAATTTGAGGGTAAAAAGGGGGTAAATTAGGGTTTAGGGTTTTGGGGAGAAAAATTTACCTGATGAAGGGAGAGAAGGGGAAGCTGGGGACATGAGAAGGAGAGCAGTGATGAGAGAGAGGGGGGGGAATTTGTTGGGATTTTTATTTTTATTTTTTTGGATTTTCTTTTTTTTCTCGTTCGAGCAGCTGCGGGATTTTGGCACGAGGTCAGAGAGGGGAGGTGATGGGTGGCTTAGGGGCACCGCGACTAATTATATCTCGCGCAGGCGAGAGCGGGTCGGGTATTGCCTGGCTCTGGAGTTTGCGCTATTCGCGTTACATGGACGGTACTCATGGACATAACAATGCAAAAATTTGCTAACCCCTTAAAGTGGTAAGCAAAATTTCATTTAGATTCTTAAACTTTGTAGGTCTTTAACGCTTAATCCGTCATCAACGGAAGTCGTTTTTAAGTTTTTTTTTCTTTAATAATTGCTGATGCGTAAAATTTTTTATTGGACCATATTCATTTTTCTTTACTGACTAGATACAAACTAGACCCCTAAAAGTTTTAAAATTACAAACAGCCTCTTAAAAATCTTGAACCTTACAAACAGTCCACTTAAAAATTTTACAAACAGCTCCTAAAAGTTCTGAAAATTATAAGGGAAAACTGTCTCTACTCCTTAAAATCAAAAAGCAAATTCGCCCCCACTCCCAGACTAAGTCAATAAGCTTGATACCCCCATAATCGAAAATTTTTAAGCAATCAACTCCCTCGAGCCCATATGTATCCCCATCAGTGTACTTTATTTTTTAAAATCCCAAAATACCCCATCCCCGTAAAACAAACAAAGCCCTATACAAAACCTTTTGTCTTGTCATCATGGTCTTCCTCCTCTTCCGCCCCATAACACCGTTCGTCAACGTCACTATCGTCTGCATACCCGGCTTTGCTATCAGCAGTGTCACCGCCAATTTTATGGGCAGGGTTTATTTTAGGTTAAATATCATGAGAGAGAAAGCTTTAGCTTATTGTGTTTGTGAAACTCATGGGCAGGGTTTATTTTGGGTTAATTTTGCTTAACCACCCGAACTATATATGTCATTTATAAGCGATATTTGCTGCTGTCAGGGCCGGCCCTGGGGTAAGCCCACCAAGCCTCGCGGCTGGGGCAACCCAGGGCCGGGGGCCAACCAAAATCTAGGGTTTTAGAACTCAGAAGGGGGGTGCAAAAAAACTTAGAAAGGGGAGAGATGAGCAGGGGGCTAGGGATGATGGGACCCTGGTGAAGCTCCTCCATGAGTCGGCGGGCCACGTGGTGACGGTGGAGCTCAAGAGCGGCGAGCTCTACACAGGGAGCATGATCGAGTGCGAGGACAACTAGAATTGCCAACTCGAGAACATCACTTTTCACTGATAGGGTTTGTTTTTTTAATCTCAATTCCATCGTGTTTCCCCCCTTTGTTGGATCTTTTAAATTTGCTATAAAGTGGTTGATAATTTTATTTCACTTATATCTTATTAAAAGCCAAATCGCTATTACTAAATTGACAAAGGCATGAAGCAAAGGGGTTAGTGTAAGAAAGAAATAAAGTAGAAAGAGGTCAATTAAAGAATCTATTCGATTCTATTCCTATGTCACTTTCTGAATAAATTTTTCCATGAAATATTTCTTACATAAATAACAAGAATCAAAATGCCTATAATGGTAGCTAAATAGGTGCCTTAGCAAATAAGATTTTGTCCTAACATGTTTGAACTTGGATTCAAGTGTTTCTGGATATGGTAACTATACTTCACCTAACATAATTAGAATATACACAACGCCTGCCACAAATTTCTACCTGATCTAAATCAGAACCTGAATAGCAAAGTGAACCAGAACAGGATTAGGATATTCAGTAAGTTTCTTTTATAATATCATAATAACTGTGAATTTATAGCATATTCGAAGTCACAAGTAACCCAGCCTCTCGCACAGACGACCGAAAACACTTTCACAAGGGATGGAATCAGTCAAGTAGTTAGTGGGGTCGATTCTTATAACATCTTTATGGAATCAGTTGCAGGTTTGCTCATACTAAACCTTCAGTATACATCAACATATTAGTAAAACTGTGTCCTGTCATGATCAATTCTCATATGTAACGATGTTGGGTAATTATTATGAAACTCCCTTCAGGTTTGTCACTTTATATAAATTTTATGAAAGTATCACCACTTTAAAGCGAAAAATAAACTATTGGAAAGAACATATATTGCCCTTTCCAAAAGTTTCTGCTATTTTGTTATCTCATCTTTTAAATTTGTTCTACTGCACTCATCTTTACATTTCGTTCAATCTTGTTCCCCTTGTCTATGAACACCATTGGTTAACTCTCCTTGTAGCTATTTAGCTATGGTTGTTTCGTATCAATCATAGTGTTTTCCTTCTGGAGCTTTTGTCGTGTCAGTTTTTTTGTTTAATCTGTAGAATTTCAAACTTTTGTTACTTTGTAGGATGGAAACGTGTCACAACTTGAGCATGTTTTCATCAGAGGCAGCAATGTCCGGTAAGTTCATCATGGCTATTATTTTATCTTATCATACAAAATACCAACATATATCAGTGTTATACAACGAATTTGGGCTGATTTCTACAGGTTCATGGTCATTCTTGATATGCTAAAGAATGCTCCTATGTTCAAACGTTTGGATGCCAGAATTAAGGTGTGCAATGTGTATTCTTGTTTATCTTTGCTATAAAGTATTAACTATGGCTGAGGGTGCTAGATTTTCTCATTCTGTTTTGTTTTTTTAATGCAGGGCAAGGGTTCTTCTCTTGGTGTTGGTTGTGGCCGTGCTGTTGCTATGCGTGCCCGACCTATCCCGGGTTAGTTCTATTTTGTTAATAGACCTATTTTCCTTTGTTACTCAAATAGCCCTGCAAATGCAGCTATTAACACATACATCACTTTGCTAGAAAAGATTTTTGTGACTGCAACTATTATGCATCTTCCTATCTTGTCATCTATTTTTTTAATAATTCGATTAAGGTATTAGAAGACACATATCACTTTAGATTACACATGAATTTTTATTCTGTTGGTATCTTAAGCTGGGTTCCCATCATAAGAAGTATCACGTACTGTATTGTAGTAGGTTGATAATCTGGAATTTGTAAGCATCTATAAGCTCTGGTTTATAGTAACGTCATCTATTTTCTTATATGAATATTGATTTTGCAAGAGAATATTATCAGTTTGAGCCCAATATAGAACGCTAAATGGTGTTATATGTATTCATTTTTATCGTTATTATTCGTACTAAATTTTTAATATAAGGGGCAACCAAAATTGGATTGGGCTAGGGCAACCCAAACCTCGGGGCCGGCCCTGGCTGCTGTTTTGATTTCTTTTATTTTTTAAAAAAATATTTTGATTGAATCTAGATGGAAAATATGTTAATTAACTGCTAAACTTATTAGCAATATGTCAGTAGTTAAATTTATAAGTTTTTTGTTAAGCTTTTTGCATTTGTTGTTAAGTTTTTTGTTAGTTGTTAAGCTTACATATTGTTTGTTAAGATTTTATATTTATTGTTAAGCTTTTTCATTAGTTGTTAAGCTTTCATTTTGTTAAACTTATGCATTTGTTATTAAACTTTTTGTCAGTTGTTAAGCTTATGCATTGGTTACTAACCTTATGCATTTGTTATTAAGTTTTTTGTTAGTTGTTAAGCTTATGTATTGATTGTTAAGCTTATAGGATTCGTTAAGTTTTTTGTCAGTTGTTACGCATGATCATTGTTTGTTAAGCTTATGCAATTTTTGTTAAGCTTTTTCATCGGTTGTTAAGCTTATACATTAGTTGTTAATCTTATGTGTTTATTGTTAACAATGAGAGGCAAAACTATAGTACCAACCATCTCCTATGCCCTCTCCCATCTCTCCTTCTCCAACAACCCCCGCCTTGACTTCTTCTTCTACATAGTACCCCCACCCCTCCTATCTCATCACTTCCCTTGTCTCTTTCACCTGACAACCGATAAAAAATCTTAACAACAAATATATAAGCTCATAAAATTAATATCTAACAAAAAACTTAACAATAAATGCATAACCAAACAACTAACACATAAGCTAAGATTTGATGGAAAATCTTAATAACAAATGCATAAGTTTAATAACTGATAAAAGGTTTACAAAAAATGCATAAGCTTAACAAATAATGCATAAGCATCAAAGACTACATCAACACAACCTCTTTTTGAAAGTGAAAAAATCTCAGAACTCTCTCATCATTCATTCAACTGGAAGTATAATCTCATTAGTCCTAAGTGAAGGAAAAGTCCAAAGCAGATTGTACCTCGCCAGCAAGAACTCATCCACAAAATTAAACCCATCTCTCTTCGAACTCATCTTCAACCTTCACCTCTCCCTCTATCACCATCGCGCTAGATATCACCACTTGTTGAAACTCGGATGCAAGCCTAGAGGAGGAGTGAATAGGATTGCTATAATTTTTTGATTAACTCCAAATAAGCAGCGAAATAAATTAAGTAAAAATCTAAAAGCAAACTAATACAGGAACATACAAATATTTTTTATAGTGGTTCGGATCAAAATCCTACATTCACTCTTCCTTCTTGCGAAGGGTCTTCTTTATTGTGACCGAAGTTCACCCAAATGACAATCTGATTTGGTACACTTTAAAGACCGTACCCTAGAATCTACCCACAATCAATCGTCTAACCTAACTATTCACAATGAGTAGAAGATACATAGCCCTATCTAGCCTGTTGGCCTCTTTGTTTTGATGATGTTTAACAAACAATTTATTACTAATGTTGTTTATCTAGTATTCATGTTTTCTTATTTATTGTAGACAAACAATATGTCGGAGAATGGATGGAATCGAGCATTCATGATCATATCCGATGGAGGTTGGCGAAATTATGGTATGAAGCTACGCAATTCAAGTTAAATATTCAAGTTCAAGCTTCATCCGCAAGTGTACCAAGATAGAGCTTCGTTGAAGATCACAAGCTTGGGTATATTTAGTTTTAGGTTTTATATTATGTGTGTTAGTACTTTAAGCTCAATCATACACACACATACACGTTTTGGTTTTTCTATGTATATATATAGTCGTATATATACATACATGTTTTGGTTTCCAAGTATATATAAATATGAAATTACATCCTTCATATTTATTGTTTTGGTTTTTCAAGTTTAAATATGAAATAATTAAATATAATTGGAAAATATATTTTTGTTTCATGTTTACATGCTTATATATGATTTTATCAATATCAAGTTTATATTTAATGAAATCATATTTATTGCTTTTGAAAAGTTTGCAAAAATATGTAATTTTGTGAAAATATTATATTCTCAGGTTTTGGACTTAACAACAATCATATACATCTTTTATTAAGTCTATATAATCAATTTGTAATGTTTCAAAACATGGTTAAGCTAAAATGTCAAAACTCATATGTTTACATTTTTATATTTTGGACTATTTTTGTAAAATGATGACATTTTACATTTGGGTGGTCCTTTTTGAAAATCAATTATTGTAGCATGTTTATTATCATGTCTACAATCATTTTTCAAAGTTTTATATTTTTCTGAATTTGTTTGATATTTTTAAATAGAGTTTCAAAATCAGAAAACAGTTTTCAAACCTATATTTTCATGTATCAGTTCGCGGTCGACCACCACGGTCGACCGCATCTATGTTTTTCCCTCAGGAGCCAGCAGAAACTTTCACGATCGACCGTGACGGTCGACCGTTAGTCCTTAAGTTTCCATGGTCGACCGCCACGATCGACTATAGCTTTCTCTGGAAGTTTTCTCAGGTTTGAATATGCCTCACGGTCGACCACAAGAATTTCACGGTCGACCGCCGAAGTATCCGTTGGCTTTTAACGGCTATTTTCTGAGCTGTTTTTCTAAGGGCTTTGTTGTCATTTTAGTGGGGTTTTTGCTGACGTTTTGAGTGGGTATAAATACCCCATTACCTTCAGCTCTCCATAGACAATAAGAATGTTTTAAACAAGTTTAACAAGGGTTTAAAGTTTGTTTTGTGTGTTTTAAAAGAGTTTGATTTGTGAAGACTGTTTCACAAGTGGAGGAGATCATCTATATTGTTTGGGCTTCATCTTAATCCATCTCTCCATCTTGTTTTTCAGAGAAGAATTTCTAAACTCATATCTAGCTTTACATTTACATATTTGTTTGATTATCTTTCTTTAAAGCTAGTTTTTACATTGAGTTTAGATTTAATAAATCTTATTGTTACACACATCCACATTGAGCTTATAGTATTTACATATATAGTATTATTGGGGTTGTGAGAGTTTGTAACATTGATTTGTGCTTAATTGAATTCTCATCCATTATAGAGAACAACTATTGTTGTATTCATGCTTAATTGTGAGTGTGATCTTGTGGAGATCAATTGTGTAGTTGTGAAGTTTTCAGTTAGCTAGAAAACTGAGTGTGAGTGTTTGTGAATGTTGATCGGTGAGCGTTGAAAATCGACATTGTGAGGTGTAAACGTTATTCAGGTGAGCGTAAAAAACTCAGTTGTGTTAGTGGATTTCTCCCCGGAAGTGGGGAGCGGAGACATAGGACGGAAGGTCCGAACTCCGTGATCATATCGTGTGTTTGAGTTTGCTTTGGCGCACTTCTCTTATCTTTATATTTCTTGTCGTCATTGTTTATTGCTCATTTTTTATATCATACACTATCTTGTTTATTTTGTTTACCCTTGTGTATATCATTTATCCTAGCTCACATATCTTATTGTATTTTATACTTGCTAGGATAACTTGTTAATTAGTTTTAATTAGCATAAAATTAGATTAGATTAGCATAAGACCCTAATCACTCCCCCCTTAGGGTCTAACAATTGGTATCAGAGCTTGGTGCTCTTTGATTTAAGGTCTAATCACCTTGAGTTAAAGATCCAAGTTATCTTTTTGTGCTAATCTTGTTTAGATTTTATTTGTCTTACTTGCACATATATATATTTATCATGGACATGAATAGTGCACCTTTGTTAGGCTATGAATCAAATGTTGCTCCTAAATTCATTAATTTTCCCTTTGCACAATGAGCTTCTAGATTTAAACTATTTGTGAAATCTAAAAATATTGATTTATGGGGAGTTATTGATAATGCTTATATTGTACCCACTATGGAGAAATCCAAGTGGAATAAAAATAACAAAATATTGTTTACCATGAACAAGATTGTGTTAGGATGTATGCTTAATGCACTTGATTCTTCTATTTCTAACAAACTTGATTCTTTTGATAGTGCTTACACATTGTGGAAACTTATAGAAGCACGTCAAGGGAATTTGGAGGCGATACGACAAGTTTTGGAGGATTCCGCTTCTAGTTCATGTGGAGCTTCATCTTCATGCACACGGCTACTAGGCGATAGCCCTAGTGTGGTATGCGGTTCTGAACCCGATAATTTATCTAGTGATGAACTTGCTTGTGCTAGTGAAAAAGAATTGCATGCCTATAACAAATTGCATAAAGATTTTATCGATTTACAAAGCAAACATGAAGATTTAAAATCCGATCATGAGAAGTTAGCTTCCAAATTTGAGATCATTTCTCAAGAAAGTATTGTTCTTCAAGAAAATAATGATATGTTAAATTTGAAAAATAATAATTTAAAATTAAATATTACTAACTTAACTCATGATAAAAATAATACCATGTTAGAAGTAAAGAACATAAAAAATGATACTGCTTCTTTTATAAATGACTATTTATGTTCTACTTCTAATAAAAATACATATGTGTCAAATGATGAGTTAAATGTTGTTAAAAATCGCATTTCATCTTTAGACTCAACTCTTAATACATGCATTGATAACCATAAGAAACTTATGGACAAGTGTGCTAAACTTAGTGTTACAAAATCACCTACACACTATGCACACTTGTATAGCAAAATTTACAAATGCTTAATTTGCGGTCGTAAAGTCTATTTAGCTAAATTTTGCTATGATGCACACAAACATAAGTATTCTAATGCCTCTTGTGCATCTCATGTAGCTTCTTCATCTTATACACTTACACATTCACATGCTCATTCTCACAAAGTTTATCATAAGCATGCTAGTGTGTTCAAGTGTGATCATTATGGTCGTTTTAGTCATTTGGCCGAATATTGTTTTGATTTAAAAAAGAAATCTCATTTGCCAAATACTTCTAGTAGATCACATGTTTTTAAATGTGATGTTTGTGATAGGTTTGAACATCTTGCAAAATTTTGTTATGATATATAAAAAGCCTCTAAGTTGCAATATGTTCCAAATAGACCATTGTTTAAGAATGTTTCTCATTTGCAAAATAAATTTAAAAGACAATCTTTATTTGCAAATGATTCCCTGCACGAGCTAAAGGTCCACAAAAATAAATGGATTTTTTTCATTGCACAAATTACAATCGGAAGGGTCATTTGAGTAAATATTGCTTTGACCGTGTTAGTGCACCACATATGCCCAAACATGTTCATAACCCTAGGGCTTTGAGCTTAAATGATAGGGGTCATGTTTCTAAATCTATTGGTACCAAGAATTCTTGGGTACCAAAACAAATTTGATTTTTAAAACCAAGTATTTTAGTGTTTTTCTTTTTCCTTTTCTTGGTTTTGAAAATTATACTTTAAACTTTTGAACATGAAAACAATTCTTCTTATTTGTCATACTCTTTTGTTTTCATGATTATTGGTTTTGTTTTGATGAGAGGTTTGTGTTTATATAACCCTCCGGGTTTATTGGGTGTTTATTCCCAAATCTTGTTTACCAGGTGCTAAAAATATTTATATGGGTTGATACTAGCTCAAGAGCTAGATATAGTTGTCTCTCTTGATTTTTAAAAATCAATGATGGTTTGGTTTTATGTTCTTATATGATTTACTTGTGATTTATGATTTCATTGGTTGATTTGTTTTTCTTATTTTTGAACTATAAAAATTTTGTTTTGATTTGTTCTTTTGAATTCATTATATAGTACAAAAAAAAATTCAAATATGCTTTATAATGTATTCTATGAGTGGTTTGATCAAGTCCTACAAAGAAAGTTTTCTTTATTGATCAAACATTGTTTTTGGATTTACACTTTGATTTATGATTTCATTTGGTTGATTTAAAAACTTTTTGCGTGATTCTCATGTTCTATCTTTTGATTTCATAAATCTATTTTTATACACTGTGTTTTTAAAATTGTATAATGAGACACTTCTTTCATATTAACATATTTATATGTGTTCTCATTATCTTTTTTGTTTGTGAGTTATGTTTAGCATGTCTTTAATCTATGCTTTCTCATATATGTATGCCTTAGCATTCTTTTCATACATTCATAAGGTATTTTGATAGGGGGAGCAATCCCTATATCTTTCTATGTGTTATACTCACCCATGCTTATAGGTAGGGGGAGCTTTCCCTCTCTTTCATCTATATGGTTTTCCCCTTTTTGATGTTGTCAAAGGGGGAGAAATATTGTGAGCATATTCTTTCCTTGTTATGCATGATAATTATAATATTATATATTTATTTTTCTTCATGCATATATCCTTTTTGTAAATTGTTTGTCATCATCAAAAAGAGGGAGATTGTTGGCATCTTTGTTTTGATGATGTTTAACAAACAATTTACCACTAATGTTGTTTCTAGTATTCGTGTTTTCTTATTTATTGTAGATAAACAATATGTCAGAGGATGGATGGAATCGAGTATTCACGATCATATCCGATGGAGGTTGGCGGAATTGTGGTATGAAGCTACGCAATTCAAGTTAAAGATTCAAGTTCAAGCTTCATCCGCAATTGTACCAAGATAGAGCTTCGTTGAAGATCACAAGCTTGGGTATATTTAGTTTTAGGTTTTATATTATGTTTTTATATTATGTGTGTTAGTACTTTAAGCTCAATCATACACACACATACACGTTTTGGTTTTTCTATGTATATATATAGTCGTATATATACATACATGTTTTGGTTTCCAAGTATATATAAATATGAAATTACATCCTTCATATTTATTGTTTTGGTTTTTCCAGTTTAAATATGAAACAATTGAATATAATTAGAAAAAATATTTTTGTTTCATGTTTACATGCTTATATATGATTTTATCAATATCAAGTTTATATTTAATGAAATCATATTTATTGCTTTTGAAAAGTTTGCAAAAATATGCAATTTTGTGAAAATATTATATTCTCAGGTTTTGAACTTAACAACAATCATATACATCTTTTATTAAGTCTATATAATCAATTTGTAATGTTTCAAAACATGGTTAAGCTAAAATGTCAAAACTCATATGTTTACATTTTCATGTTTTGGACTATTTTATAAAATGATAATATTTTACATTTGGAAGGTCCTTTTTGAAAACCAGTTATTGTAGCATGTTTATTATCATGTCTACAATCATTTTCCAAAGTTTTATATTTTTCTGAATTTGTTTGATATTTTTAAACAGAGTTTCAAAATCAAAAAACAGTTTTCAAACCTGTATTTTCATGTATCAGTTCGCGGTTGACCACCACGGTCGATCGCGCCTATGTTTTTCCCTCAGGAGCTAGCAGAAACTTTCACGATAGACCGTGACAGTCGACCGTCAGTCCTTAAGTTTCCACGGTCGACCGTAGCTTTCTCTGGAAGTTTTCTCGGGTTTGAATATGCCTCACGGTCGACCGCGAGAATTTTACGGTCGACCGCCGAAGTATCCGTTGGCTTCCAACGGCTATTTTCTGAGCTGTTTTTCTGAGGGCTTTGTTGTCATTTTAGTGGGGTTTTTGCTGAAGTTTTGAGTGAGTATAAATACCCTATTGCCTTCAGCTCTCCATAGACAATGAGAATGTTTTAAACAAGTTTAACAAGGGTTTTAAAGTTTGTTTTGTGTGTTTTAAAAGAGTTTGGTTTGTGAATATTGTTTCACAAGTGGAGGAGATCATCTACATTGTTTGGGCTTCATCTCAATCCATCTCTCCATCTTGTTTTTCAGAGAAGAATTTCTAAACTCATATCTAGCTTTACATTTACATATTTGTTTGATTATCTTTCTTTAAAGCTAGTTTTTACATTGAGTTTAGATTTAATAAATCTTATTGTTACACACATCCACATTGAGCTTATAGTATTTACATATATAGTATTATTGGGGTTGTGAGAGTTTGTAACATTGATTTGTGCTTAATTGAGTTCTCATTCATTATAGAGAATAACTATTGTTGTATTCATGCTTAATTGTCAGTGTGATCTCGTAGAGATCAATTGTGTAGTTGTGAAGTTTTCGGTTAGCTAGAAAATCGAGTGTGAGTGCTTGTGAACGTTGATCGGTGAGCATTGAAAACCGACATTATGAGGTGTAAACGTTATTCGGATGAGCGTAGAAAACCCGGTTGTGTTAGTGGATTTCTTCCCGGGAGTGGGGAGAGGAGACGTAGGAGTGAAGGTCCGAACTCTGTGATTATATCGTGTGTTTGAGTTTGCTTTGGCGCACTTCTCTTATGTTTATATTTCTTCTCGCCATTGTCCATTACTCATTATTTATATCATCCACTATCTTGTTTATTTTGTTTACCATTATGTATATCACTTATCCTAGCTCATATATCTTGTTGTATTTTATACTTACTAGGATAACTTATTAATTAGTTTTAATTGGCATAAAATCGGATTAGATTAGCATAAGACCCTAATCATCCCCCCTCTAGGGTCTAACATAGACAAACCCTCAACTAATCTACTCTTCACAATGACCAGAAGAAACATAACCATATCTAGCCAAACCCTCAACTAACTTGGCTTGGGTACACCAACCCTCAATTACCCTGGCTTAAGTACACTGTCAAACTCACAAGTTTGAAATACAACCAACTCAAAATAAATAAAGAATAAAATAATAATCTTATATAGCCTTTATCAAACCATTCTCCAAATAAATGTAGATCATTCATGAAGAAGCAATGTACCATTATAGTGCAGTAAAAAGCACACCAAGAAAAAGTTAAATGTGGCTCAAGGGATTAGATACACACA
>NC_033802.1:17344229-17347857 GCF_001876935.1 Asparagus officinalis | reverse complement strand
AAACCGGCGACGCGTGTTAGGCGTCGGCATATCCTTTCTTAGGATTCAGGATAAAATTCCCCATGCGTATAAGGCATGGATTCTGGTGTTATTAATAACAACCTACCACAATGTTGAATATAAGGACGGGTGTTCTTTTTAACGGTTAAGAACTAACCGGCAGCGCGGGTTAGGCGCAGACTTATCCCTGCTTTGGTTTCAGGATAGGATACCCCAGAATCGAACTCTGGTGTCTTTTTTCTACGGAAAAAGACTAAACCGGCAGCGCGTGTTAGGCGCGGACTTATCCCTGCTTAGGATTCGGGATAAACTTCCTAGGATGAATCCTAGATTGATAAATTCTTGGAAAAGGTTGGTGTCTTCTCTTGGGGCAAAGACGAACCCGAAATAGGAGAGGAAGAATTTATATTCTATCTCCCGATACTGAAGAAGAAGAATTTGGTATTCTATCTTCAGCTGGAAAGGAGACTCGAGGTGGGATCTCCACCCCCAGAATCCGGAAAGGTGAAACTAGGAGTGGGATCTCCACTCCGAGAATCGAAAAGATTTAGATAATCCTAATTTCTCGTTTATCGAGAGTGAATTGTGGTTTTGGTCCTAACTGTAGGAAGGTTTGACCAAGCAGGAGTTTGAGATGACCCTAACTGTCGTAAGGTTTGATCACTCGATTTGAAAGTGGACCTCTCGTTCATTGGAGGAATCGAGAGGGGATTTTGGTTTTGGTCCTAACTGTAGAAAGGTTTGACCGAATGGAAGGTTTAAGACGATCCTAACTGTAGGAAGGTTTGATCGCTTGATTTGTGGACCTCTCGTTCATTGGGAGAATCGAGAGGGGATTTTGACTGTGGTCCTAACTGTAAGAAGGTTTGACCAAGTGGGTGTTTTGAGACAATCCTAACTGTAGGAAGGTTTGATCGCTCAATTTGTGGACCTCTCGTTCATTGGGGGAATCGAGAGGGGATTTTGGCTATGGTCCTAACTGTAAGAAGGTTTGACCAATTGGGAGGTTTGAGACGATCCTAACTGTAGGAAGGTTTGATCGCTCGATTTGTGGACCTCTCGTTCATTGGGGGAATCGAGAGGGGGATTTTGGTTATGGTCCTAATTGTAGAAAGGTTTGACCAGGTGACAGATCAAGATTAATTATATCCGGACTCTAACTATGAAAGTGTTGAGTGCACGAACATAGCGTAAGTTTGATTGGATTAAACTTGATCGAATTTAGTGGTCCCACCGTCAATTAGTCTGATCGGTGAGAGATTTAGTGTTCATCACTTTGTTCATATCGATCGGGTTATCCCTAAGAATATTAACATTCTTTTGGGAACTTCCCGTTACACGAATTACCCACCCCCAGCTTTCTTACAAAACTAGGTGTAACGAGGAGTACGTTATCCTCAATCGCATGTTCAGGTTATCCTTAAGAATATATGATTCTCTAGGAACTTCCCGTTACATAAATCGTCCACCCCCAGCTTCCTCTGCGGAACTGGTTCGGACATTATTCTCAGTTACCTGATCGGGTTATCCTTAAGAATATTAGCGTAATATTCTCCAGGAACTTCCCGTCAAAAGATCTGCTTCTGAGGCCGTTGTTGCCATTGCCCCCGAGCTTGTTGTGGTGCTTGTTGCTGCTGCTGCTGTTGTTGTTGCTGAGGTTGCAATTGAAAGGTTTGATTAGCATCAACTGCATTAGCATGTGCCTTACCTTTCCCCCGTGGGACGAAATTCTGTTGTGGAGTATTATTCGCCTGTTGGCCTCTCTCCGCCTTCTTTCTTCTGAGGAATCGCTCGGCTTGCTCTCCTCGGACCTTCAGATCCTTCCATGTCTTGGACGGTGCTCTCCCCAATGCTTCCAACACGTCCAGTGCGAGGTTGTTGTGGCAAGTCTGGAGGATGAATTCCTCGGTGATCGGGTCCCGACAGTTCATCGTCTTGTTCTGGAACCTCTTGACGAAGGTGTTAACCAATTCCCCATCTTTCTGTTTCTCATCAAGCAACGACCCAATGGATATCTCTGTGTCGTCGTCGAAGAAGTTGGCGAGGAATTTGGTCTCCATGTCGTCCCAGCTGTTCACGCTACCTGGCTTAAGGCGGCGATACCAATCGAAGGCGGGTCCGCGAAGAGTGCCGACGAATGACCGCACCATCAGAGGCTCATTACCGGAGATTACCCCCAAGTGCGATTTGAAGTAAATCAAATGCTGAGTAGGTGAACCCATCCAATTAAACGGCGTGAAGTTACTTAGATTGAACTTCGCCGGATATGGGATCGATTCCCATTCTCTTGGGTATGGACAAGGAATGCCCGTCTTTTTCATCTCTTGAGCGGAAATCAATGTATTGATTTTGCTCTCGAGGTTCTTAATCTTCATGTTTTCACCTGTGTTTTCGCTAGCATTCTCGTTACCACCCCCTGCATTGACGGGAGGATTATTGGTATTACGAGCTTCATTCGTATCCTCGTCTTCCAGATTAACCGGGTTACGACGACTTGGCTCGCCTTGCTGGTTCGTCAATGCTTGGATTTGTTGGTCATGCATTTCTCTCATGTTTTGCATGGCCATCTGCATTTCAAACCTGAAGGTTTCCTGTTGCTTAGCTAAGGCGTCTTCAAGCATTTTGGCCACTTGCTCCGTACTTATCATAAGTGCCTCGCGGGGTTGTCCCTCGCTGGATACCGTATTATCTGATGCAACCGCGGAGCCAGTATCAGATTCTTCATCTTCTGAAGGGAGTCTTGTCCGAACCCTACCATAGGTTGCCCGCTTGATGGTTCCGGACTGCAGACGGGTTCTAGGCCGGGATGCTTTCAGAATCGACTCGAGATTATCCCGTGCCGATGTCCCTTTGCTGGTCATATTGGTGGTGACACTCGGAAATTCTCCATCTTCAACCACCGTTCTTCTTCGTCGGAAACGCCTAGGCCTAGTTTTTGGCGTTTCGGTACTGAGCCTTTCGAAAACTGAAACTCGTTCGGGGACCGCCTTGATGCAGCTGCATTCAGACAATACTGCCCGAATGAGTTTGGAACAGGGGCACTGAGTTTCCTGTTCTCGGGGACTCCTCTTCCTGGTTTTACTCGTACCCCCAACACGATAGTACAACTCCACGATTTCTCAGGTATAACGCAATCATCGTCAGACGATAACATTTCCTTCTGAGAGTGAATTACCTTCTTTGGACTTTCGAAAGTCACGCGCCTCGAAACATGCCTTTTTGGGCGTGAGTTCTCGGCGGGCTCCTGGACTTCAATGCGCAAGTTGGTGCGCATGACTGCCCTGGTCTCTTTGTCATGTTGGAGGTGACGGCGACCCCCAGCATGTTGCGTCGTCCGGGGCTTCTTCATCGGGCCTAAACGATCTTGAACAGGAGCTTTGCCTCTCTCGTCGGGAATTAGACCGAGGCGCTCCAAGACTGACTTTTTCCTTCGGGATGATTCTGAATGATCTCCCGGAGAAGCTATTGGGATTACCGGCGACTTTGGTTGATTCACCGGAGGTTGAACTTTGGATGGAGGCTGCTTCGGCCTCCACACTTGGCGGGTTGATGACGGCTTCTTGGCCACTTTTTCTTTCTTCAATTTCTTGGCCTCCTGCACAAGAATTTTTGCTTGTGCGAGTAACGC
>NC_033802.1:17321394-17343624 GCF_001876935.1 Asparagus officinalis | reverse complement strand
AAAAAAGATTACAACTTTCTCCTTGTTTGTCGAACGAATCGCAAGATCCTGTTTTGCGGTCTCTTGCTTGTGTGGGTTCTTTGCCGACGCCGGGGTTAATCCGTGGACCACCACGCGATCTAGATCAGGTCGGATCTACACGATATGACAGGTATTATTTCGCAGAGGAAATAATAGTCGGGGGGGATTAATTCACCAAGGAAATAATCGCCCTTAGTTCTCGGGATCAAAGGCCAAGCTTTGATCCGGAGTATGATCTCGTGTAGATCTCAGATCTGATCTCTCTCTCTCTCTCGAACTCCTGCCTTTTGTGACGTGGATGCTCGTCGAGAACCAGATCCGAATGTTCAAGTCCTCAAGTCTTCAAAACTCCAAGCTCAATTCTCAATTCGGCAGAGTTTCAGCTCTCAAAGTTCCAACCTCCTTACAAATGAACCAAGGGGGCCTATTTATAGGCTCTCTGAACTGTGCCCGCGTAAAGATCTGGGTCGGCCACCTATAGGTGGCCGGCACTGGGCCGAGCCACCCTTAGGCGTTGGGTTTCGTCGTTTTGTGTTTTCGGTTCAGTCTGTGATTCGGTTGACTTAGACTCTGATTTGTTGATCTGATTTGGCAGTAAATCCGATTCCTGATTTGGCAGTAAATCCACTTCTGAGTTTGAGTCCGAAACTGATCTTGATTCGATCGTGATTCGTCCGAGTCTGCCCTTGGTTGGATGACTCGTTGACTCTTCGAACCCTTGGCTTGATTCCACACACGAATGGATGTATTCCGTTGCTTGCGTGCGATTCGTTAACATCGTCGCCTCGTTGGTTCGTCGGTTTGTGCCGAGCTGTGCTAAGGGATCTATAAGCAATTTTATACGCCTACAATAGGTGACACTGGCATGGTATACCGTGGGACAATACCACATTCCTCTAGGTATTTAGCAAATGGTCCTGAACGTTGTTCACCTGATCCATCATATATGCCATAGTACTCACCACCTTTTTGTTGAGTTGATTCTCGACTTCAACTTTAAAAGCTTTAAACACATCCAGAGACTCAGATTTCTCATGAATGAGATATAGGTACCCATAACGTGAGTAATCGTCTATGAATAATATAAAATATTATTGACCATTCCATGCTGTCATAGGGAATGGCCCACAAATATCTGTATGTATTAATTCTAAGACTTCTGAAGATCTGTTGGTACCTAATCTCTTAACTTTGGTCTGTTTTTCCTTGATACATTCAACACATATATCAAAATCTAAAAAAATCAAGGGAATCCAAAATACCATCAGACACAAGACACTCAACTCTACCTTTTGAGATATGACCCAAGCGCTTATGTCATAATGTCACTAAATTTTTCTTATTTAATTTACGTTTAATACCACGTGATTCCACATGAAAGATTTCATTATAAGAAACAATTGTATCAAGCAAATATAGGTTGTCATAAGTACTCAAGAAACCAGTTCCCACAATATTTTAATATAAAGATAAACTAAATTGATTGTTTATAAATGAATAATAATAACCTGATTTGTCTAATACAGAAATAGAAATCAAATTCCATCTAAAAGACGGTATTACAAAAGTATCTTTTAAATCCAAATAGAAACCAGTAAAGTGCCCAATTATTTCCACGTCTACCAATTGTCCATCGCCCATAAAGATGTGTCTTTCACCATTGGCTTTCAGTAGCTCAGACAACCCTGTATAGAAACACTTATGTGAGTAGTAGCACCAGAGTCTAACCACCAAGTGTTTCTAGGTACTGAAGCTAAATTAACCTCAGAACAAACCAAAGTAAGAGGCATACCCTTCTTAACACGTCAGGCATGATACTTGGTACAATCATTCTTTACGTGTCCAGCCTTGTTACAAAAGAAACAACCCTGATCATCCTTATGTTGTTTCTTTTGAACTGAACCCTTAGCAGGTTCATTATTAGTCTTCCTTTTCTTGCCTTTATCCTTAGAGGCACATGCCAAATGAGCACTTTCAGTCTTATCTTACTTCAACCTGTCTTCTTCTTGCACACAATATGAAATAAGCTCATTCAGAGTCTATTTCTCCTTTTGGCAGTTATAACCGACCTTAAATTGATTAAATTATGCAGGAAGAGACAGCAGAACCAGATGCACCAGTAACTCATCACATAGATCGAGTTTAAGTGCCTTAAGTTTTAAAGCAATATGAGAAATCTCCATGATGTACTTCCTGATATTTCCTTTGCCCTTATACTTCATCGAAATCAAGCGAGCTAAAATCGTGCTTATTTCTACCTTATTGTTTTTAGCAAAACGTTTCTCAATTTCGGTAAGAAAATCTTTGGCTTTAATAATCCCTTCGGATTTTATACCCCTGAAGGCTTCCGGAATGCTACGCTTGATGATCATTAGACTCATACGATTTGAACGCTCCCACTTTTCATACTCATTCTTTGCATCAAGAGTGCTATCCGTAGTGAGAAATTAGGATTGTTTAGTTTTTAATGCAAGGTCTAGATCCATGCAGCCAAGAACAATTAGAATGTTCTCTTTCCAAACCTTAAAATTTGTCCCATTTAAGTATAGGAATTGAATTGATATTAGCAAAAATTATTGCAGTAGATGCATTAGTTAAAATAAACAAAAAATGTTCACATTATTAACTATAATTAGTAATCAATAAAATTCAAATAATAATAAATCTCATCTCAAGATATCTAACATAGCATTAATATCAAGTCTTTGGATAGTAATATAAATTGTAAGTGATACATTGTTGCAATGATCAAACCCTGACAATAACACATATCAAATAAAAAAAATCTTTGGATTTATTCATTATTCACATGTAAACCTTATAATTGTCACGCGTTTATCATCTCAGATGTGTATGCAATCTAAATAAATATTAACCTTCCTTTGGGCTAATTAAATATTTACACGAAAACATACCCACAAACATCTAACATCCCTCATGAACAATTTACACAAGAGAGGTTACTTTGGTAATATCTTGTTTTAATTAATCATTTAGAATGAGAGACAAACTTAATACCTTATTGTCATATTATTTGAATTAAATAATTGATTAACTACTAATTTAATTCAAATTAAACAATTTTAATTCAAATTAAACAATTTTAATTCAAATTTAAAAGAATTTTCACAGCTTAATAAAGGGCCATAAGTTTTTCTATTTAATTAAGCTTAAGAAAGGGCCATGACTTAATGAGGCCCATAACTTACTTAATAAGAAAAACTTCCATAACTTAATAAGGCCCACAACTTAATAAATTATTTGAGCAATTCAAATAATCCATACTTTAATTAGTTACAGTCCCAAAATAAAAACTTAAGTGGGTTTCGACCTGCAAGCCTAACAAAACCGGCGAAGCTCACATTCAGCTTTTAGCCGACGAGGTTCGCCTACAATTCTGAATTCGAGCTCGCCTGCTACTATGCCGAAGAAACTCACCTGAATCGAAAACTCAAGCTCGCCTAACTTGATCTTTGAGCTCGCCTGCAGAGTTCCTGACGAGGCTCGCCTGAATTGATCTTCGAGCTCACCTGAATAAGGCTCGAGCTAGCCTAACTTGATCTTCAAGCTCACCTAAGAGTTCTTGACGAGGCTCGCCTGAATTGATCTTTGAGCTCGCTTGAATTGATCTTTGAGCTCGCCTAACTTGATCTTCGAGCTCGCCTGCAGAGTTCCTGACGAGGCTCGCCTGAATTGACCTTTGAGCTCGCCTGAATTGATCTTTGAGCTCGCCTAACTTGATCTTCGAGCTCGCCTGCAGAGTTCCTGATGAGGCTCGCCTGAATTGATCTTCGAGCTCGCCTGAAAAAGGCTCGAGCTCGACAAATTATTCTTGCCAGAGAGATATACCAATATATATGAGCTAGGATGAGCAATATGAACAAAGGTAAATATCCTAGCAATGAGATATACTATGAGATATATGTAAGGATATATAATTAACACAAGGGTAAATAATCTAAACTAGATAGTGGGCAATATAATCAACAAGTAATATACAAAAGCGATATAAGATATGAACATAAAAATAAGTGCGTCAATACAATCACAAACAAACGATATGATTACGGAGTTCGGTCCCCACGACCTACATCTCTGCTCCTCACCTCGAGGAGATCTCCACTATCACAACCGGGTTTTCTACGTTTACCCGAACAACATTTACACCATACAATACGGTTTTCTAGTTTACCGAAAACTCTACAACTAACACACTCTTGTAATCCCATTCTACACCCTCTCAAGTGTACCGAATCTGTAAAAAAAGAGCCATTGGGGTGAACGACGGTCGATCGTGAAAAACTCGCGGTCGACCGCGAGCCAGCTAAGAAACCCAGAAAACTTCCAGAGACTTACGCGGTCGACCGTGGGGGTCGACCGTGGGAATTTTTGAGCTGATGGTCGACCGTGGCGGTCGACCACAAAAGTTTCTGTAGTCCACTCAGCAAAAGACACAGGCGCGGTTGACCGTGACGGTCGACCGTAAACTGATATAAAGTATTTCAGGTTTGAAAGTGAAATACTGATTTTAAAACCCTGTTTAAAAATATCAAATAAATTTCAAAAATTATGAAACTGTGGAAAATGATTGTAGGCATGACAATAAACATGCTACAAAAACTGATTTTCAAAAAGGACTTCCCAAATGAAAAATATCATTATTTTACAAAATAGTCCAAAACATGAAAATGTAAACATATGAATTTTGACATTTCGACTAAACCATGTTTTGAAATAATACAAAATGATTTTATAGACTTAATAGAAGATGTAAACTATTGTTATGAAGTCTATAAACAATAAATATAGTATTTTATCAAAATACACATATAATACACTAAAACATGATTTCATGGAACTAAATAAAATTGATATTGATGAAATCATATAAATGCATATAAGTATGAAAAAAATATGTTTTCCAATTGTATTCAATTGTTTCATAGTAAAACTTGAAAACTATCAAGCCAAAACTTATATGTATATATATAACTATATATATACATGGAAACCAATAAATGTGTGTGTATATTATATTGAGCTTAAGGTACTAACACACATAATATAAACTCCTAAACTAAATTACCCAAGCTATCTTGATCTTCAATAAGCTTGACTTGGTAAACTTGCGGATGAAGCTTGAACTTGGATCTTCAACTTGAATTGTATAGCTTTACTCCATAATTCTGCCAACCTCCATTGGATATGATCGTTGAAGCTCTATTCCATCCATTCTCTAACTTATTGTTTGTCTACAATTGATACGAAAACACAAACACTAGACAAACAAAATTAGAAGTAAATTGTTTGTAAATTATCATCAAAATAAGAAGGCCAACAATCTCCCCTTTTTTGATGATGACAATCAATTTACAAAAAGATATATGCATGAAAAGAAATTAATATTGTAAATTATAATTATCATGCATATAAACAAGAAAGGCTATACTCACAATATATCTCCCCCTTTGACAACATCAAAAAGGGGACAAAAGATGAAGAGAGCTAAAGCTCCCCCTACAAATAAGCATTGGTGAGTATAACACATAGAAAGATATAGTGATTGCTCCTCCTATCAAAATATCATATGGAGTATATGAAATGAAGATCATGACACACATATGTGAGCAAGCATAGATGAAAAATATGCTAAACACAACTCACATACATAAAGACAATGAGAACAAACATATGTGAGCAAGCATAGATGAAAAATATGCTAAACACAACTCACATACATAAAGACAATGAGAACATATATAAATATATCAAAGTGAAACTCACATACATAAAGACAATGAGAACATATATAAATATATCAAAGTGAACATAGTGTCTTATTTCTCAAACATAAAAACCATGTATGAATGAATTTATGAAAGCAAAAGAATGAGAAAACATGAGAACCATGAAAAAAGTTTTCAAAAGAAAACAAATCACTCAAATGAAATCATAAATCAAAGTTTGAATCCAAAAACGATGTTTGATAAAAAAGAACACTTTCTTTGAGGACTTGATCAAACCACTCATAGAATGCATTATAAAGCATATTTGAAATTTGAATCATCTATTTGTGCTTATATAATGAATTCAAAAGAACAAATCAAGGCAAAATTTTCATAGTTCAAAAGTAACAGACAAGAATCATGAACTATGGATTAAAAAACGAAAAATCAGTTTTAAGAGTATAAAACCAAACCATCATTGATTTTCAAAAATCAAGAGAGGCAACCATATCTAGCTCTTTCATTCTAGCATCCGGTAAATATGATTTGGGAATAAACACCCAATAAACCCGGAGAGTTAAATAAATACAGACGTCTCATCAAAACAAAACCAATAATCATGAAAACAAAAGAATTTGATCAAAAAAAATTGTTTTCATGTTCAAAAGTTTAAAGTGTAATTTTTCAAAACCAAGAAAAAAGAAAAATAAAAATACTAAAGTTCTTGATTTAAAATCAAATTTATTTTGGTACCCAAGTATTCTTGGTACCAAAAGGTTTAGGGACATGATCCCTATCATTCAAGCTCAAAGACCTAGGGTTATGAACCCGTTTGGGCACATATGGTGCACTAGCACGGTCAAAACAAAAATTATTCACATGACCTTTCCGATTGCAATAGGTGCAATGAAGAGGTTTAAATGATTTGTGTTGACCAAGTGGGCGTGCACGGGAATTATTTGCAAATAAATATTTTTCTTTTAAATTATATCACAAATGAGAAACATCTTTAAATAAAGGTTGTTTACTTGAGAAATTTGGCAAGTTTGAATATTTTTTCAAATCATAACAAAACTTCGCCAAATGGTCAAATCTACCACAAACATCACATTTTAAAACATGTAGTCTATTAGAAATATTTGGCAAACTTGAATTCTTTTTCAAATCAAAGCAAAACTTTACCAAATGGCCAAAACGATCACAAAGATCACAATGATACACATGAGCATGCTTATGATGAACAATAGGTGCATGTGTGTGTACATGTGATGAAGAGACTTGATAAGATGCACAAGAAGCATTGACATTTTTATATTTGTGTGCATCATAGCAAAATTTAGTTAAATGGCCTTTATGACCACAAATGGAGCACTTGTAAACTTTGCTATACAAGTGTGCATAGTGTGTAGGTGATTTATAAGTTATAGCACTAGATTTAGCACACTTGTCCATAAGTTTCTTATGATTATCAATGCATGTGTTAAAAGTTGAATCTAAGCATGATATGTGGTTTTTCACAAGATTCAATTTATTATTGGTCACAACATCATTGATAATAGAAGTAGAGCATGTATGGTTATCAAATTCATTTCTAATGCATTCTACTTCTAGCATGGCATCTTTATTTGCATGAGTTAAGCTAGCAATAGATGAAATCAATTTTTTATTTTCTAATTTTAACATATCATTAATTTCTTTAAGAGCAACATTTTCTTGAGAAATGATATCAAAATTGGAGGCTAGTTTCTCATGATCGGATTTTAAACTAACATGCTTGCTTTTGAGATCAATAAAACTATTTTGTAATTTAGTGTAGGAATGCGATAATTTCTCATATGCACAAGAGAGTTCATCAATAGATAAATCATTATCGGAATCGGAATCGCTTACTACACAAGAATTATCCTCTTGTGACCGTGTGCATGATGCTCCACATGAGCTTGAAGAAGAATCCTCCAAAGCTTGTCGGATTGCCTCCAAGTTCCCTTGATGTGCTTCAATAAATTTTCAAAGTTTGTAAGTACTATCAAAATGAACAAATTTGTTAGAAAGGGATGAGTCAAAAGCATTAAGCAAAAATTCAAACAAAAACTTTTTCATTGTAAATATTTTATTATCATGATCGCTCCACTTGGATTTCTCCAATGTGGGCACAATGTAAGCACAATCAATAACTTTCCATAAGTTAATATTTCTAGATTCAACAAATATTTTAAATTTAGAGCACCATTGAGCATAAGAAAAATTTCTATATTTTGGAGCAATATATGGATTATAACCTAAACGAAATACATTTATATTCATGATATATATGTGAATATATGCAAGCAAGACAAATGCAATCATAACTAGATTAGCACAAATAAGATAACTTGGATCTTTAACTCAAGGTGATTAGACCTTAAATCAAAGAGCACCAAGCTCTGATACCAATTGTTAGACCCTAGAGGGGGGTTGATTAGGGTCTTATGCTAATTTAATCCGATTTTATGCCAATTAAAACTAATTAACAAGTTACCCTAGCAAGTATGAAATACAATAATATATATGAGCTAGGATAAGCAATATGAACAAAGCTAAATATCCTAGCAATGAGATATACTATGAGATATATGCAAGGATATATAATTAACACAAGGGTAAACAATTTAAACTAGATAATGGGCAATATAATCAACAATCAATATACAAAGGCGATATAAGATATGAACATAAAAATAAGTGGGCCAATGCAATCACAAACAAACGATATAATTATGAAGTTCGGTCTCCACGACCTACGTCTCCGCTCCTCACCTCGAGGAGATCTCCACTATCACAACCGGGTTTTCTACGTTTACCCGAACAACGTTTACACCTCACAATACGGTTTTCTAGTTTACCGAAAACTCTACAACTAACACACTCTTGTAATCCCACTCTACACCCTCTCAAGTGTTGAACTAGATGTGTCTCCCTCAAGTGCTCGGATACAACCTCTCCCTAGGTTCGTCAATCGACGCCACTCCTCTTGGGACGATCCCCGACTCTCGCCACACACTTCTCTCGGTGTACAAGTGTATTACAAAGTGAATCTCACAATAAGAATAATACAATAAATGATTTGTTCTCTAATATGAATGAGAACATAATGAAAGCTCACACTCAATTATTACAACTCTCACAAACCCAAATATACTATATATGAAAATACAATAAGCTCAATGTGGGTGTGTGTAACAATAAGATATAAATCAAAACTAAACTCAAATAGCAAACTAGCAATAATAAGAATATGAAAATCAATAATAATATTACTAGAAAAAAGAGTTAGAAAACTTCTCTATAAACACAAAGAGAGCATGAGAAGATATTGAAGATAAACTCCTTAACAGATGATGCAAGCTCCTCTTTGTAAAAGCAAACCCTAAAAACAAACTAAACAAACTGTAAAACCCTCTTAAACTTGTTTAAAATTTTCTCCAATTCTTTATTGGTAGAAGAAGGGTTGAGGGGTTTTTATAGGAAGAGAAACCAACAGCCAACACCCCAAACAAAACAACAAAAATCCCAAAAAATTAGGAATACAAATCTGTACAAAAAGAACCGTTGGGGTGAACGACGGTCGACCGTGGAAAACTCGCGGTCGACCGCGAGCCAGCTAAGAAACCCAAAAAACTTCCAGAGACTTACGCGGTCGACCGTGGCGGGTGACCGTGGGAATTTTCGAGCTAACGGTCAACCGTGGCGATCGACCACAAAAGTTTCTGCAGCCCACTCAGCAAAAGACACAGGCGCGGTCGACCGTGGCGGTCGACCGTAAACTGATATAAAGTATTTCAGGTTTGAAAGTGAAATACTGATTTTAAAACCATATTTAAAAATATCAAATAAATTCCAAAAATTATGAAACTATGGAAACTGATTGTAGGCATGATAATAAACATGCTACAGAAACTGGTTTTCAAAAAGGACTTCCCAAATAAAAAATATCATCATTTTGCAAAATAGTCCAAAACATGAAAATGTAAACATATGAATTTTGATATTTCGGCTAAACCATGTTTTGAAACAATACAAAATAATTTTATAGACTTAATAGAAGATGTAAACTATTGTTATGAAGTCTATAAATAATGAATATAGTATTTTATCAAAATACATATATAATACACTAGAACATGATTTCATGGAACTAAATAAAATTGATATTGATGAAATCATATAAATGCATATAAGTATGAAACAAAAATATGTTTTCCAATTGTATTCAATTGTTTTATAGTAAAATTTAAAAACTATCAAACCAAAACATATATGTATATATATAATTATATATATACATGGAAACCAATAAATGTGTGTGTGTATATTATATTGAGCTTAAGGTACTAACACACATAATATAAACTCCTAAACTAAATTACCCAAGCTATCTTGATCTTTAATAAGCTTGACTTGGTAAACTTGCGGATGAAGCTTGAACTTAGATCTTCAACTTGAATTGTATAGCTTCACTCCATAATTCTGCCAACCTCCATTAGATATGATCGTTGAAGCTCTATTCCATCTATCCTCTAACTTGTTGTTTATCTACAATTGATACAAAAATACAAACACTAGACAAACAATATTAGAAGTAAATTATTTGTAAATTATCATCAAAATAAGAAGGCTAACAGGCTCGAGCTCACCTGAATAGATCTTCGAGCTCGCCTGAATAGGCTCGAGCTCGCCTGTAGCTATGCCGACTAGCCGACAAGGCTTGCCTGAATGAGCTTAGAGCTCACCTGAGTGAAGGCTCGCCTGAGTTAGACTCGCCTGCAGTTTTGCTGACGAAGCTCGCCTGCTAACGTAGCCGACAAAGTTAGCAGAGTTCCTGACGAGGCTCGCCTAAATTGATCTTCGAGCTTGCCTGAATAAGGCTCGAGCTCGCCTGAATAAGGCTCGAGCTAGCCTAACTTGATCTTCGAGCTCACCTGCAAAGTTCCTGACGAGGCTCACTTGAATAGATCTTCGAGCTCGCCTGAATAGATCTTCGAACTCGCCTGAATAAGGCTCGAGCTCGCCTGTAGCTATGCCGAGGTAGACGATGAAGCTCGCCTGTGACTAAGCTTCGAGCTCACCTGAATGAGCTTAGAGCTCGCCTGACTTAGACTCTCTTGCGGTTTTGCCGGCGAAGCTCACCTACTAACGTAGCTGACGAAGTTCGCCTGCAACCTAATCGAGACTCGCCTAAATTCAGGTAACCTCCTGTTCCCTAATTCCTGCACCCCTTAGGGTTTCGTTCCTGATGGCCGCCGCCGCTTAAGCTCCTGCACCCTAGGGTTGAAACCCTAGGGTTTTCTGATTGTCGCCGTTACTGTCTTCATTTGATAGTGGGGCCGCCAGCCACCAGATCGCCGGCGAAGAGACCAGCGACCGACTGCCAAACAATACAACTGCACACAATCTGGATCAAGAATTCGATCCAGACCGAACCAAAAGAGAGTTTGAACAAAAACATGCACGCTACAGTGCAAACGTGCAACAGATCTTAATAAAACAAAATTAAGATCAAAACCCTAATTTCTTCATCTTAAACTTAGATCCCTAAGAAGTAATCACGGTGACTCTGATACCACTTGTTGATCCTTATTTGATCTTAATCATATAATATAATTAAGAACCATGATTAATTCAAAGAGGAGATTAACAAGAAGAATTAGCGGAAGCATACCTGAATCCATAAAGAAATTCTGAATTAGGGTTTGAGATCTTCTAATCTAAAGGGTCTCTCCTTTTGTTTCTCTCTAGATGGGGATTAAGAAAACATAGAACGTCACCCTTAGATTAGGGACCATAACCCCTTTATATAGATATTGTCATTTTCTAATTTCCCCCCTCATCAAATTAGACTTGTAATCTGGTATCTACACAATTAGCTCATGACATATTTAAATACCCATTAACCCAATTAATTGATTGATCACTTATGCGGGTTAACTTTAAAGATAACATTACACAATAATTTAACATATGTGCTCATAATTAGATTTAATCCAACACTCCCAATTTGTTACATAACTCCTAAACACGACACAACTCTTTTGGATGCTATGTGAATTTTTTCTCAATATATGCCAGACTTTTTGCGGGTTATAGGAAATTTAGCCTTTTTAGAAAGAGTAAATGTAACAAAACAAATAATTGAAATGGTAACAGTAATTATAGTTGTTCTGTAGTTTTCACGTGAAAAGTATATACAAGCTTTGAGATGGAATAGTCTACAACTATAACCAAGAATGATAACCTCATGCAGCTCGTCAGACCCCAACTTGCATAATTTTTTTTAGTGTTTTCAAAAGTAAAATTATATTATCTCTAATCTCTGAGTACACGAGGTATTATCCAGTTTTACTGCCATTGGAGATTTGATAATAAAAACTTGATGATAATCGGATTTAGAAACCCGCTTCCCTTTTGGTTGACACTAATTATTAAATGGGTTAAAGATGAACCACTTTTGACTTGTATTTCAAATTGATACATAAAAACCTATGAGATGACAATACTAGAATAAAATATTAATTAATTATTGATGAGGCGATCTTACCATTATCAGAAGATTATAAACTTATTGTGCCTCATTTGTTTGGTCATGGATTTTATATATATCCTATTGTATGTAGCAAAGGTGAATATGGATGTCATGTATAAACTTATTATGTCTCATTTGTTTGGTGATGGATGATGTATCCTATTGTATGTACCAAAGGTGAATATGGATAATTTTTATACAAATTCAAATTAAAATAACAATTATAGCAATATTGTCAAAATTGTTTACAATATTTTCCAACTAAGTTTTCCATATTGTCAGATAATCTAACAAATTAGGCGCACTATTAATTTCAAATATTATGCATAAAAAAGGATAGAAGATTGCCATCTTTATTCAGTACTATGGAAAATTCTTCTACAAATCTCTATTATTTATTTACTTATTTATTTCTGTTTTTACGAAAGTTTCCAATTCTTGCAGACAAATATACTTAGAATTGAAGATGAAAGGATAAATGGAAATTTAATTAACAATGTATCCAGTTAGACAATAAAATTAATTAGTAAATAGCTAGCTAATATTATGCACAAAATAAAATCTTACCCTTTATAACAAGGAAAAGATAATTACGATTCACTATTTATTTGGCAACAACAAAAATGAATTGCAACCAAAAACATTGTTGTTTCGTGAAAATAATATTATTTTTTATTATTTAGAGACGAAAAGATGCTTATCTTTGTACAAGTTTCAAACTGTCTTAATCAAGGGAAAATATTCAAAAAGAGCAAAAAATATCCAGTTAAAATTCAAAGGATGCGATTTCTTTTTTCAAGCACACACTACTCAGAAATTCTCTCAAATTTTCGACATTTTCTTTTTCCTGTTTTATTTGTCCGTGTGAAGACAGCCCTCTTTAAAAATGTGGGCCCCACTGTCTTCTGTATACCGCAATATATACGGTGGGGTCCACTTGTTGAACACCCTCTTTCTCCCTTAAATTTTCCTCTCTCTCTCTCACATCATCAAGTGCTGTCTGAAAAATTAAATTATTTTATATTATGTTATATAAAGAAAACAAAAGAAGGCGTTGCTGGATCGTTAAGGGAGGAGACCCTAGATTTGCTGAAGATTGTTTGTAATTATGCTCTGGGTTTCTTCAGGTTAGTGTGAGCTCTGTCGCTGATGAACCTGGTATATCCTTTTTTTTTCCTCTATTTTTCGATGGATTTTTTTTTTATGATTTTTATGGGGTTGTTGAGCTTGTTTGGGTTTTTTTAATTTTGGGTTTGGGAATTGGGTTTTTGATTCAGGATTTGGGTTTTTGTGGGTTTGGGAATTGGGTTTTTGATTTAGGATTTGGGTTTTTGTTTGTTTGATTTGGGGTGTAGAGTTTTGAGTTTTCCTTTGTAAATTTGCCCCTTTTGTATTTTACGAGAGAGATAGATTCAAGGGTATTAAGTTGCTATAATCTTAATTCATTTTTTGATCTTGTTATTTGATCCGAATAAGGTTTTTTGTGTGGAATTAGATTTTTTCCCCTGAGATTTTAGATTAAATTCGAGGGTTGTTATGCTTCTAAAATATGATTTTAGATCTTGACTGATTGATTTGGTTTAAGATTGCAGTGATTTTTGTGAGATCTCTTGTAAATATCTTTCTATATTTAGCTAATCATCAATTGTATATTAGGTTTGCTTAATTTTAGCTTTTAAATCATGCAATTAATTTGAATTAATATTTTGTAGATATCTTCAATTTGGATTCCTATTTTGCAAATGCTTGAAATGATGGTCTTTGTGATCAACATATGCGGATTGACTTACCCTTTCTCTCAATATCAAAAATCCATTCAAATCAATAAAAAGTCAACATACAAGTGAGAAAATTTGACAAACACAAATCCACAACCACAAGCAAATACATAAAAACAGGACTAATTGGATACTAGAAGACTGTTTTGTCCCCAAATCAACCTTTGGAAAGTATTTCCTCTTAAGACAGTAGAAAATGAAGATTTTTTTTTAAGATGTGTTGGTGTCTATGAAATTGTTTTTTTTATTTATTTTTCTTTTTCTTTTGGTGTAAGAACACCCCCAATCGCATCAATTGGTATTTTCTCCTCTTTATAAGATGTTAGTTTTCTCGAATCTTCATCTTTCCTTCTCTATTTGGTTGAATACATTCATGTTGTATATGATTCTTTCTTGTTGCAAAAAATGATCCATTTTTGTAGTAAAGAAGCCTAGATACCATGCATCTTTTAAAGCGATGCACCAAGAAAAAATCTATGTGCATTTGCGTAAGAATTATGCCTTACTGTTCAGACTACACAATTTTATGGATTAGAAACTGATTATTGATCTTGTTTTCAGTTAGGGAGCAGAGAATTTAGATGTTTGTGATAAAAGGACAAGGAAACATGGAAAAACCTCTATTAAGGAGGAATCATTTTACTGAGAGATTGCTTCCATTCCAGGAGATCGAGAAGCATATTGACATTTTATTTCTTTTTTAAGTTTAAAAAAAAATACAAGGTTTTTTGTGAGCTCATATAAGCTTATATAACACAGGGTCCACATCTAAAGTATTTAATAATCTTAAATAAGTCGCTCCATCAAAATTATGCGGATATGTTAGTAATTAGAATTGAGTTCATGTCTCCTTCGAAGCTTCCACATCCATTCTATCAGTAAAATATGTTTTGAGGCCTCCTCTTTTACCTGTACCTCATTTTAATAATTATTTCAGTTAGATTTCTACTTGGAATTTTTTATTTCTATTGATGTTTGCATATCTTTGTTACTCGCAGGGCCTTGTTTATTCTTTGTGATTAGCTATTGGAATTTAATATATTTGGTTGGTTCTAGTATCTTCAAGATCTCAAGTTTCTTTTGAATTGGAAGACGGCGATGTGTTGTGTATGTATTTCTCAACAGGAAAATTCAGTTCGTGGATGTTGTTGTAAACCTGGCTGTCCTTCCTTCTGCCTTGAGATAGAGAGAGAAAATCTAACGTCATCTGATATGCATTCAAACAGCAGGTAAAAATTTCATTCTAGGTTTAAATTGAATTTTTGTTAAACTATTAGCATCTACTTTCTTCTGTTGTTGAGAGAACTTTAAAATGTTTTCCAGCACATGCTACTCTTAAAACTACAAACTAGCAATTGAAGGATATATGTGGCTGAAATATTGGGTTTTATTCAGTTTTTTCAAAAAAGAAAAAAGGAAAAGGAAAAAAAAAATCTTTTTTTATCCTACCATTCACTTCTTCCAACTGCCTAATGCTCTGGTCTTAAATCAGTTTTCTTCAGACTCCTAACACTAATCTGTGACCTAGAAGTGTCAATTATTAGAAAACACTGTTTTCCGATAGTTACAATGGACTTGGTTCTTTTGTGGATTATCAATTCGGCAGGGAGAACGAAAATGCAGCTTTACATACAAGTCAAGAACAAACAAAACATTCTATTCTTCATTCAGAGGAGCTTGAAAGCAAAGATTCATTGGGAAATACTGACAAGAATAGGTTGGATGTAATGCTGGAAAGATCTGGAGATAGTACTGATGATAAATTTGGACTTCATCATAGCAGGACCTTGGAAGATGTTCGATCCATAATAGATGGAGATGAATCGGATGGATCAGAGAGTGCCATTGACAGCAGTAATCCATCATTTCTATCGACTACAGAAACCGATCCAGCCATCTGGGAGCTACCTGAACCAGCAGACATCAACATGGACAGTGTGGCCAACAATGATGATGATGATGAATACAGTGATGGGACGAAATGGGGTCAGTCGAGTTGTTTAAGTGGTTTTGATGTAGAAAACGGAAGCAATATTAAAGAAGAGCGGCAGAAAGCAATGATGGAGGCAATGAATGGGCAATTTAAGATACTTGTGAGTCGATTTTTGGCATCGGAGGATATAAGTTTTTCTGAAGGAGGGAATGGCGATAAGTGGCTGGACATAGTTGCTTCCTTATCGTGGGAGGCAGCTTTGCTTATCAAGCCTGAAGCGAGCAAGGGAAAGGCGATGGATCCCGGATCATATGTAAAAGTGAAATGTGTTGCAACTGGAGCTCGTACGCAAAGGTAATACATGATGCTCTCAGAGGCTGCATTTTTTATGAACAATAAATTTGCCCCCCCCCCCCCCCCAAAAAAAAAAAAAAAAAGAAAAAAGAAAAAAGAAAAAAGAAAAAAAACACAGACAAAAGAAAGTTTGGGTGTTTCATAGATAACCCTTCTTAACTACTTTAATTCCACAAAACGTTGAGGGGTTTTACACGTAAACCCCTGATCTTATTCTATTCCATTAAACCCGTTAAAGATTGGCCACTTTAACCCCCTTTAAAATTAACACTATCAAATCTTATCTGTCATGTCCTAAGCTTGTGACGAACAATGGTGAAAATGTCTCTTAGTCCTAAAAATTAATGGAAATAATAAAAAGGATAAGAGGGTGATTTTTCATTTTCAGAGTTGAGGGGTACTTTCTTCCTTTGTGTTACGTGCTCGGCATGTGACATGTTAGACTTGATGATGTTACATTAGGGGGTTAAAGTAAAAAAAATCAAGGAGTTTAGTTGAATAGAATAAGTTTAAAGGGATTTTGTGGAAAACTCCTCAATTAAGGGGGTTTTGTGGAATTAAAGTAGTTAGGGGGTTATCTGTAAAATGTTTAAATTTAAGGGGGTTTGTGAAAATTACCCTTGTTTTGTCTCGTGTAAAGGATGTGAAAATTACCCTTGTTTTTTTGTTTTTTTGTTTTTTTAGTGAAGTGATCAGAGGGTTAGCATTTAAGAAAAACACTGCACACAAGCACATGCCAACGAAGTGCAAGAATCCTAGACTCTTACTTCTGAAGGGAGTCCTTGGGCATCGTGAAGTTGGGTTGTCATCATTCGAATCAATGTCAGAGGTACTTCTCTCGACAAGATAATATTAGTTGTTTTGATTTTCAAGCGTAGCTTGCCTTCTGAATCTAATTCCTTTTTTTGAAGGAAAAAGACGGTTATTTAAAATCCATCCACGAGCTGATAACAAAATGCAACCCTAATGTTGTTTTGGTGGAAAGATCTGTTTCTCGTGACATGCAAGAGTTTCTTTTGGAGAAAGGAATGACTTTGGTCTTTGACATGAAGCTTACACGTTTAAATCGCATTGCCCGTTGTATTGGTTCTCCAATTATATCTTGCACTGACATTTTGACCTGTTCAAAGGTGAAGCAATGTGATATGTTCCGCATTGAAAAGTTTATTGAGGAACATAACTGTTCCAGTGAAGGTGGAAAGAGGTCATCCAAAACTTTAATGTTTCTGGAAGGTTTTCCTAAACCGTTGGGCTGTACGGTGAGCGATGTTCTATTTTTAAGGTTAACTGCAGATAGACCCCTGAAGCATCGTTGTTTTGAACTGATTACCCCTCTAGTTCTATTGTTGTTTATATACCCCTTGAGTGAATTTTTCCCCGCTCCTTTACCCTAAAAAAAGGAGAATTGGTTTTTTTGACATATTTACTCCCGGAGGGTAAAAAGGTCAAATAAAATTCAACCAGGGGATCTATCTGCAATAATATAACAAGAAGGATAGTAAGTTAGCAATGATACTACTGGTGGTCTAAATTATTAGTTCATAGATTGATACAACACACAAATAATTAGGTTAATTTAGCCCTTTATACATGGTTTCCTTATTCTGATTCAATTCCTTTTGTCGCAGATTTTGCTTAAAGGCGCGCCTATTGTTGAATTGAAGAAGATCAAGCGTGTTCTCCAATACACAGTCTTTGCAGCATATCATTTAATACTCGAAACTTCATTTTTTGCCGATCAAAGAGCCTTATTTTCTGATATGTATGCAGAAGGAAATGGTTATTTAAACGAGAAAACACTGCCTACAAATTTTTGTGCTGATGGTGACCGAGCTGGTATTATTGAATCTTATGCTCTGGATGCTCCTAGCTCGAATGGATCTCTAGAAAATTCTATCAGAGTTTTTGTTATGTCTGCTGCCGCTCGTGTGCCTCATTTGGCAAGTTCTTAGAGCCTCACTTTTCAAGCCATTCGTGGCTAGTAGCGTTTATCCTCTAAGTGTGGGCTCACTGCACAGAGATTGCCTTCGTTTTTTTGGGTGTATGTTACCTTGTTTGTTCTGCCTTATGGTAACTAAGAACTTACTTTATCTAGTTGCTTTTATCTGATGCCATACCCGTACTTGACATGTTACGGCACCTGACACTTCCTTGGCATATTCTTGAACATATCCATACGCTTATCTCGGGGTACATGATTTAATTGACACCCTCGTCTTACACTTCTTCGACCTTTAGCCTACACTTAGCATGCGCTCTTGAAATTGCTGGACATGAGGCTGGTTCGCTTTGGGGTCCACATCAGTTCAGAGATATGATTTTAGGAGGAATGTGGGTATCTTGTTCAAAAGCAAGTGGTGCCCTAATGCTATAATCTACATGATAAAAGAATCATAAAAATGTTATTGGAATTTTATTTCTTATAAATTGCTTGAATTAAAATAGATTAATCTTTATATAAATTATTAATTTCAATATATATATATATATATATATATATAATATATATATATATTAGGGAGAAATTTTTGAAAAAGACCTTTTTTTAATATTAATAAGGCAAAATCGACCGCTTACAATTTTAATCAGCAAAATCGACCGCACGGGACTGCTAGTCCCGTGCAGTTCTCCCAAACCCCTAAAAAACCAACGATTTCCTTCTCTCCCCCTCTCAGTCCCTCTCCCTCTCCTCCCTCCTCGCCCTCTCCCAAAAACACACCATCCCTCCGCCCTCTCCCGCATACTCCCTCCATCCGCCAAATTAATTTCCCATCGTCCCTTTTCATATCAAAATCGAACAAGCTTCAATTCAAGGATGAAAGGAAAAAAAAAAAAAGGAGGGGAAAGAGAGAGAGATAGAGAAATGGCGGTTCATCGAGCACTCTAAATCCGCCGCCCTCCTCGAGCAGATGAAGCCTCCACCTCGCCACGGAAGAGGGCAGAAGCTAGTCGACAAGGTCGGCCTCGTCTACCAGCTCAACATCGCCCCCACAAGCGTCTCAGAACCCTAACCTTAACCCATCATCTTTTTTTTATCTCTTTCTCTGATCTCGAAAGCCCGGTCTCAGTGTGTCTTTTTTCGTCCCGAATTACGCAGAGCTAGGGAATGCGTGGGCGAGGAGATCTTCATCGTAGATCTCAAGGAGGGCAGGGTTTCCAAAGGTGGTCGCCTCAGATTTTTTCTTCATGGTGTGCGTTGTTGCGTGGGCTGCAAGCGAGGGAGCGGTGCTGGAATGCGGTTTTGTGAGAGGAGGTGGCTTCTGGTGTTTGCGGTTCTGAGAGGACTGAGAGGGCGGAGAAGAGGAAATCGTTGATTTTTGCCGGGTTTTTGGAGAACTGCACCGGACTAGCAGTCCCGTGCGGTCGATTTTGCCTGAATAAAATTGGTCTAAACGGTCGATTTTGCTTATTTATATTTAAAAAATGCGTCTTTTTTAAAAATTTGTCCATATATATATATATAATATTATATATATATATATATATATTATATATATATATATATAATTATATATATATATATCAGGTTATCCTCTAAGTGTGGGCATTCACTGCACAGAGATTGCCTTCGTTTTTTTGGGTATGTTACCTTGTTGTTCTGCCTTATGGTAACTAAGAACTTACTTTATCTAGTTGCTTTTATCTGATGCCATACCCGTACTTGACATGTACGGCACCTGACACTTCCTTGGATATTCTTGAACATATCCATACGCTTATTCGGGCGTACATGATTTAATTGACACCCTCGTCTTACACTTCTTCGACCTTTAGCCTACACTTAGCATGCGCTTCTTGAAATTTGCTGGACATGAGGCTGGTTCGCTTGGGTCCACATCAGTTCAGAGATATGATTTTAGAGGAATGTGGGTATCTTGTTCAAAAGCAAGTGGTGCCCTAATGTATAATCTACATGATAAAAGAATCATAAAAATGTTATTGGAATTTTATTTCTTATAAATTGTGAATTAAAAATAAGATTAATCTTATATAAATTATTAATTTCAATATATATATATATATATATATATATATATATATATATATAATATAGAGAAGAAATTTTTGAAAAAGACCTTTTTTTAATATTAATAAGCAAAATCGACCGCTTACAATTTAATCAGAAAATCGACCGCACGGACTGCTAGTCCCGTGCAGTTCTCCCAAACCCTAAAAAACCAACGATTTCCTTCTCTTCCCCCTCTCAGTCCCTCTCCCTCTCCTCCCTCCTCGCCCTCTCCCAAAAACACAACCATCCCTCCGCCCTCTCCCGCATACTCCCTCCATCGCCCAAATTAATTTCCCATCGTCCCTTTTCATATCAAAATCGAACAAGCTTCAATTCAGATAAAGGAAAAAAAAAAAAAGGAGGGGAAAGAGAAGAGAGATAGAGAAATGGCGGATCATCGGCACTCTAAATCCGCCGCCCTCCTCGCAGCAGATGAAGCTCCACCTCGCCACGGAAGAGGGCAGAAGCTCGTCGACAAGGTCGGCCTCGTCTACCAGCTCAACATCGCCCCCCAAGCGTCTCAGAACCCTAACCTTAACCCATCATCTTTTTTTTATCTCTTTCTCTGATCTCGAAAGCCCGGTCTCAGTGTTGTCTTTTTTCGTCCCGAATTACGCAGAGCTAGGGCAGCGTGGGCGAGGAGAATCTTCATTCGTAGATCTCAAGGAGGGCAGGGTTTCCAAAGTGTGTCGCCTCAGATTTGTTCTTCATGGTGTTGCGTTGTTGCGTGCGCTGCAAGGAGGAGCGGTGCTGGAGCGGGTTTTGTGAGAGGAGGTGGCGTTCTGGTGTTTGGGTTCTGAGAGGACTGAGAGGGCGGAGAAGAGGAAATCGTTGATTTTTGCGGGTTTTTGGAGAACTGCACCGGGACTAGCAGTCCCGTGCGGTCGATTTTGCCTGAATAAAATTGGTTAAACGGTCGATTTTGCTTATTATATATTAAAAAATGCGTCTTTTTTAAAAATTTGTCCATATATATATATATATATATTATATATATATATATATATATTATATATATATATATATAATTATATATATATATATCCACAAATTTGTAGTGTCCCGTGCCCGTGCTCATTTCTATGCAACATAAATATGGACTCTATTTACATGCTTATGATTCTCAATTTTCATTGTAAATTATAACAATGTGCAGATTAGGCTCCAAAGTTGCAATGTTTAGATATTCCTCAGTTGAAATCTATGCTGCGTGTAAGCCACCACCGGTAATGTTGTTCAATAATCTAAATGGACAGGAGTGGATCAAGAGAGAGGCAAAATCAGTAAGTGGCCCTTAAATATTACTATACTATTTTACATTTTTATGTATATTTTGTAAATGACGGTCACACCTCTCTTAAAAGGTGCTTCAAAAAGGAGATCTACTTTTCTCGGAGGTTGCCAACTTTTTACAGAAGTTGAAGCATGGGGATTTTGGCGTGTTTCACAAACAATCTAAGAACTCTTCAGCTGCAGTAAAAGATCTTCGTAAAGTTGAAGAGATGTTGAATCAAGAGAAATCTGAGTTTGAGGTCTGTTTTGATTTTATTTATTTATTATTAATTTTTTTATTTTTTAATTAACTTTCCTTACTCGCAAAAGGAGCTAATTCTTATATTCTTATGTTGTGGATCAAACAGGAATCTTTGCTCAAAGCTATCAACTTTAGTGGGCAAATGGGAATGGGTGTGAATGAGATTCTTAGTTTGAGTTGGTTGAATCAGGAGCTTCTATTTGAGCTATACATATGGGATCTTCGTTTACAATCCCTTCTTCAGTGTACAAAAGATAATACCACTTCTGCCGATGAAATTCAAGAGAAGAATTCAGGAAATTGTGATATGGATTTG
>NC_033802.1:17292000-17321373 GCF_001876935.1 Asparagus officinalis | reverse complement strand
TTGTGAAAATAATGGAAACCATCAGGTTGCTGATTTGCATAGTTCAGTTGAAAATGGTCATTCTGTGCCAGTGACTGCGAATGCATCATTTGTCCAAGATCAAGAAGAATGTCTTTCAAGTTCTGAGGATTCTTGTAATTCCAAAACAAATGACCCCAATGAGTGGATTTGGACCAATGCAGTCGAACTGCTGAGGGATTACAGAATCGACCTCCATGGTGGTTCCTTGCAAAAATTTGATTACGTCCATTCCTACACTCCAAAATACTTAACCCCAATAAAATTGGTTGCCCAAGACAAAGAGTCATTGCACTTTCCTCTAGGTGCTGATGGCGGTGTTATATCATTATTCGAGGATGACATATCAAGCATAGTTTCATGTGCATTGGCTCTATACGAGCATCAATATGGTCAAACCGAAAACACAGATGAGAAAGATTTGCTCGAAGGCAAAGTAGAACCCAATGTTGCAATCGAGAACTCAGTGAGCCAACCATCTGATAGTACTATAGCTTCTTCTTTTTGGTCATCTAATGGATCTTTAGAGTCCGAAGGAATCCACCCATCTCGTAGCATCTCATCGATTTCTTCTGATGAATCAGCGACATCTTGTTCTGAAAGTTCGTTCCCTGTTGATAGATTGATAGATTCAGAGTGTCTTCATCCTGAAATCCCCGTTGGTTATGGAAAACAAGCTGCAAGGAGTAAATATTCGGTTGTTTTAGTTCATGCCAAAGAGTTCTATGCTCTTCGAAAGATGTGTTGTTCATCTGAACTTGCTTACATTTCTTCGCTAAGTCGTTCCAAGAAGTGGGATGCTCAAGGTGGAAAGAGCAAAGCTTTCTTTGCGAAGACACTTGATGATAGATTCATCATAAAACAAGTCAAGAAAACCGAGATTGATTCATTTCTGAAGTTTGCCCCTGATTATTTTAAGCATATTTCTTTCTCCATAAAAACAGGAAGCCAAACATGTCTAGCAAAAATCTTGGGAATATACCAGGTTTGCTCCTTAACTCTCCAATTTTTGAGTGCACCCTTTTGTGGCATATAATGTTTTCTCAACAGATCTATGATTTGTATTATATTATACAGGTCAGACAAAATAGAGGTGGCAAAGAAGTGAAAACTGATCTGATGGTGATGGAAAATCTTCTCTTCGGACGTAATTTCACACGCACTTATGATCTCAAAGGCGCAATTTTTTCCAGATATGTTTCAGATCCTAATGATCCTGAGAAAAAGGTTCTTTTGGATCAAAACTTTATGGAAGATATGCGGATATCTCCCATGTACATTGCAGGAAGAAATAAACATCTCTTTCAACGGGCAATCTGGAATGATACATCCTTTCTAACTGTAAGCACACATATGAAGTTTATTTTTGGCTTAATTTCACAAAACCCCAGGACTTTTGGGGTTTTGCACATAACCGTCCAAAACTTATCTTTCTCTCTCATAAAACCCCTAAAGTTTGGGGTGTCCAACACACATGCATGCACAAAAAATATTATTTGCAAATAACTGTAGTTTCTATGAGATAAAAAGCCCTTGCCATGTTTAGGTAACATACACGCCCTACTCGCAGTTGTGGGGTTTTTTTCCTCTCAAAGTAAATTTTAGTTGTCAATTATAGGTAGAGGGTCCGGTGAGAAAAGTTTATAGTTTAGAGGGGTTTTGTGAAACTAACCCTATATTTTTCGTCTCCTATATTTAGACTTTGTTTAATTTATCTTTTTTTTTTTTTGCAGTCTATTAATGTGATGGATTACTCTTTGCTTGTGGGAGTGGATAAGCAGAGACATGAACTCGTATTTGGTATTATCGATTATTTGAGACAGTATACATGGGATAAGCATCTAGAGAGCTGGGTCAAATCTTCTCTGGTTCTTCCTAAAAATTCATTACCAACCGTTATTTCCCCCAAGGATTACAAAAATAGGTTTAGAAAGTTCATGTCGAAGTATTTCTTGACCATTCCAGATGCTATGGAAAGCTCAACGATGCTCAATGGAACCAAAACTTCATCTATTGAAAATCTCCAGAGTAGTCAAGTCGCTGAAGTATCATAAATTTGTTAAATCCAAATTTGTCTGTCCTGTAAATAGTTGTTTATCTAAGTTTTACCCAATATTTTGCGATTTTTTAGCAATTTTTTGGGGGTTAGTTGCTCCATGTAAACTGGTGCTTATTGGTACATGTTCTTTTTGTAATATCAAATTGTTGTATACTGATTGTAAAAAGACCCGCAGCATGATCATTTGTATTTCTGTTTGTTTTGAAAAAAAGTCCAGTGGGTTAAAAGGATGAAATCGATTGTTCAGTATATTTCAGTTAAATTGGTGTTGACAGGTTAACCACTGTATGTTCTGCGTAAATTATACAATGTCCATACGGTACAGTGTATTCTTTGGAAATTGCCTTTTTGAGATTTAAAGAAATGGCTCCCTTTTTACCCTCCCCCCAGAAAACTAATTTTTAGAGCATATACTGGAATGCACCCTAAGGCCATACTTGTAATCTGAAAAAAAAAAGAGAATGAGCCTATAACAGGAAGAGGAAGTCATATAAGTAGTTAAAACGACAATTTGCAGTTTAATTATATAGAAAAATATTAACATAGATTTTTTCTAGTTATTCATTCTTTTCTTAATTAAGATTGGTCTGATCACCCATTTTTCTGTGTTCTAATCATGAATTTAGCACCTGTAAATGTATGGATAAGATATATAGACAGTATCAACGTGTACTATATTTGTATGGGGTGAGGTTTTATCAGTCATCTATCACGATGGATTAAGATCATAATTATGTGAATGCATAATGAGAAGAGTCCTGCAAAATAATCAATTATTATGATCCATACATTATTTTCTTGCTGAGTTATTATTGGAAACAAGCAAGTTAGCAAATACTCAGAATACTACCGATACAAGTAGGCAGTATGAGATGCAAATAGGTTTTGAGTATGATTAAGGTAATTTAAGCAGCCTGTAATTGAGCAGACCAAATTATACATCCCCATATTGCATGATGTTTTTCTCTCTGAGTAAACCTCTAGAATGTACTTTTGCATGTTGAACCTGCTGACCACAAGTTAGGAAGTAAAATGAAGAGATCATTTCGAACTCCGTTAGATCTTAACTCAGTTGGTGATTAGTAAATAATGTAGTGACGACAGAAGCTGTGTTGGTAAGTTGCTCAGTTTGTGAAAAACATTTTCTCATGAGAATGTTAGAATTCTCTTCTTTGTTAGTGTGTATCTCATCTAAGACTCTAGGTTGCTCCTTTTATGGAAACATTTCCCAGTATCACACTGATATAGCGCATGTTGCTCAACCTTACACCAAAATGACAAGATACATGAAGGTTAAGCCTCTCATTCCTCAAAACATAATTAAGAAGCCAATCAACTCTTTCAAACCAATGAAACAATAAAATCCTTTCGTGTTTTCTTGGTCCTGCTTCTCCTGCTCTCTTTCAACTTAACCGAAGAATGACATATTCTTGCTGCACAACCTTAAAAATAAATAAATAAATAAATAAATAAATAATCCTGAGGTAATAGTAAGGCATAAATATTAATATTTACTTAGTCACGGAATACAATTTTCCTGCTTTCAGAAGGTGAAACACCTGAGGTTGCAAGTATTTAGAATTTTAGAAGACTTCGAAGGGTGGTCCCATATTAGTAATTACAGACAAGTCGCTATTTTATTGTTGATGAAACAGAGAAGATTTTAATTGGTTCTACTTTGAGGATTGAACTAAAGGCTCACCGTTGAAAAACAACTACACGTAGCTGGTAAAATTACATGAAGTAGGAACATAGATGTGAAAGGAAATAAGAACAAAGTTTGCTGACGAAAAATGCAAGAGAAGTAACACTAATTGACTGTGGATTATGATCCTAGAGCCCTATAATGCTAGGACATAACTGGCAAAGTTTTTATAGTCCATTCTAGAAGTAGAGTGTGATAATATTGTTGACACCTTATTTTTCATCAACAGAGATGGTGAAATGTAATAGGTAGATGAAGTTTCTTATATGCATATACTAATGCTAGATATAAATAGTCAATATCACCAATTCATTTAACGAGCGCATTATGCCAAACACTGTAGGTAGAAGTATGCAAGCATCAATAGTTACACCTCTTCACGTCACGGGCACATTTCATTGTCAAAAAGACCACAACTCAAGTTATACCCCTAATAGCATTTTACCTCATTAATATTATTCTTTTTGGTGAGTAAATTTGCACCAAAAGTATGTTAAAGTTTTCATTCTAACACCTCAACCCCAATGCAAGTTTCTCCCGGTATTCTATTTCCTCTTTGTTTATGTAAAACTCTTCACCTTAACAACCTCTCTTCATTCAAAAATCAAATATCAAACAAAGGCTACCGCTACCAGGGTGACAAAAAAAATTATAGTAACAATGAAAACAACCTCTCTTTTGCCTTGAGTACATGCAACAAACACTTACCTATCAAATACGCCTACACAAACTTCACTTGCGAAGTTTGATCAAATGAAACTTGCACCCCAAGGCGTTGATGCAATTAACTTTCTAGCTTACACATTTCGCGACAACCGACATATCTCATGAACCAAATAATGTCTTGCAAAAGTAGAGGTACGAACGGATACGATATGGATCGGATATGATACTTACCATACTCCGTATCCGCCAAAATCGAATATAGATACGAAACAGAGCAACAAAAGCATGACATCATATTGGTAATATGATACAGGAGGTGTTTAATAAGAAAAAGAACAAGCGTTGCAATACAATTATGGCTTCATTCCGCCTAAATCAAACGATACAATATCAAAATTACCAAAGAAGCAATCTTCTCTCTCTATCTCTATATACCCCCCGTAACCTTAAAATGAAAGGATAAAGATAAAGAATAAATAACCATCACCAAAGTTGAGATTTTTTACAATGACGACGGAGCAGATCCAGGCAAGATACCGAGAAGGAGATAACAGAGGAAGCAGAAGAAGATGAAGAGGAACAAGTAGTCCACCATTACGAAGAACTTCGTCGATCCATGCCTCCGATTAGGGTTAGGGTTTCGCTGACCTTTCTTCTTCTGCTTCTCGTTGGCGTCCATGGCTCTTTCGATCTCTGGATCTGGGAGATCTACTGTATATTCCTTTTGCGGGCTTTTTGAAGGAACGTGTCAATCGGACTGATTGGATCGGATGGGCTTATCATTGGGCCGAATCTGGGCCGTGCGCGTTAAAAGAGGCTTTACTGTTTCCCTGTAGAGCGACGTGTGTACAGGCTTGCATCTTGTACAGCCCATCCACCTTCAGAGGCTTAACCGGCTACTACCGGTCACCGACCAGTTCAAAGCCCGATACACCCCCCTTTCTCCAGTCCACGGTTCTCTTCTACGTCCATCGTTATTAGGCTCTCCGCCTCTCTCCTCTCTCTAGGGTTAGGGTTTCTCTCTCCTCAAAGCTGCGCTCCGCTATTTAATGGAAGCTTCCCGCCGCTCGTCGCCCCCTTCATCATCTCTTCGATACTGCTACTGCCGCTGCTTACGCCGCTGTTGCCGCTGTTTCTGTTGCTGTTACTGCAATTAGGGTTTCTGGAGCTTTTCGATGGATCTCACTCGTAATCGATCGAGCCTTTCTCTAGGTTTCCACTCGCACGCTGATGATACCGTCTCCGAATCTCGATCGATCCCTCTCCAGTTGCTCGACCAGCAGTCGGAGAGTCACAGAGAAGAATCGGTCAACGATGAAGGATCCGAAGAAGGTCAAAAGGAGGAGGAATTCAGTATTTTAGGCTACACGATGTGCATCAAGAGGCAAAAGAGGGAATCTTCGACTTCTTGCTTGTCGTCCTCTCTTCATCCTTTGAATAAACAAGCGGCCGATCCTGATCACGAGACGAGAAGATCAAATGTCAGATCTTGGGGGAATCAGCCGCTATCGGCGAGATCATGGAGAAAGAGAAGTGTCGGCAGGTGAAAGGGATTGAGCTGGTCGCGTCTGAGAACTATGTGTGCCGAGCTGTGCTAGATGCTTTAGGAAGTCATTTGACCAACAAGTACTCTGAGGGGATGCCGGGTGCTCGGTATTATGGTGGGAATCAATACATTGATCAGATTGAAAGATTGTGTTGGGAACGAGCTCTTGCTGCCTTTAACCTTGATCCTGAGTCATGGGGTGTGAATGTTCAGCCTTATTCGTGTACTTCTGCTAATTTTGCAGTGTATACAGGGCTATTGTTGCCAAGCGATCGGATTATGGGATTGGATTCACCCTCGGGTGGCCATGTAAGTCATGGGTTTTATACACCAAGTGGGAAGAAGATATCGGGGGCTTCCATATTTTTTGAGAGCTTGTCATATAAGGTGAATCCTCATACTGGGTATATTGATTATGAGAAGTTGGAGGAGAGAGCAATGGATTTTCACCCAAAGATTTTGATTTGTGGGGGGAGTTCATATCCCAGGGAGTGGGATTATGCGAGGTTTCGGCAGATTGCAGATAAGTGTGGAGCTGTATTGATGTGTGATATGGCGCACATTAGTGGGCTAGTGGCGGCTAAGGTATGTGTTCTTGTCTCAAATCTCGCCGGACATGTTGATTAAGATATTTCACTTGTAGAGTTGCTAGTTAATGCATCTTCTTGCCAAAGTTTTCTTTATGTTGATGATAATAAATGATGACTTTGAAAAAAACGGTTTTAAATAGTAATTGTTTTCTATTTGTCCTGTAAAGGTGTAAAGCATCATTTCTTTGCTTGAGATGATTTCAAGTAGATTCGTACAAACATCGCTGAGTCCTAAATGCATCATAGTATAGAAAAAAATCTAACCATTTCGACCATCAGATTATTCAGAACTTTCATCAATTTTTTTTAATCAAATTTGGAGCACAGCTTTAAATCTTGGGTTCTTTGGAGCTTTATTTCAAACTGTATGGGTTGATTTAAGTATCAGAACACGTGAAACTGATTATGCATATGATGAAGTCTAGAGCGTAGTTACAAAAATGGCATACAATAAAAGAGGTAGCTGGAGTATGGAAACATGTTGCATCAAAATGGGTATGGGTGTGGATGCGAGTACGGAACAAAGAAAGTTTGTAAAAAGTAGGGTACGGGGACACGACTATTTTCGAAATAGATACTCAAATGATCCTTTAAAATCACAGTTCTGAAGTGGGTATGCACTAAACAAATCCAACTAATGTCCACAAGTTCCATATAGTGGGTATAAAGTGTTGGATATATGTCCAAAAAGACTATGATGAGTGTTTTGAATTAAAACATATATTATATAACAGAGTACACATGGAGTTTGGTGCCTGGTATGTGTTGGTGCAGGTACAGTTTCATGTAGATGTACAAGAAGCTTGTTCTGAAACATAGGGAAATATTAGTTAGTTAGCTAGTGAATCATGTTTCTTTTTATAATAAACAAGGTAAAGTGCTATGTATATGACAAATTATTATTTGTTGATTGCCTAGCTCGTTTAGATGCATTTATTCAACTAAAAATTTATCTAATACTACAAATTGATGAACAGTTTTTATGTCTGTTTTGATTATTTTAGATTGCTTCATTGAATAATTCTATTAGAAAATATCTTTGACCAAAACACAACTAAAGTTAAAAAATAATAACAACATTAAGTGACATCATGTGAAACTATGCATTTTAGAAAAAAATAAAAAATAAAAACATGCTTAACAATTTCTTGTCAAAAAAGACACGTTTTTTGTTCCCCTTTATTAATGGAGTTTCGAACTTAAAAGGCAGGAGCCACATGTTTTTTAAAAAAAATGTAGTTCTGCTAATTATAGTGTAATGTTGTACATATTAGATGTTGGGGACATGTCGGATGGAAATACTTTTTATTAGACGGCAGATATCGGGAATATATTAGAGATACTTAATAAATACTAAGGTGTCATATCGAATAATGTGTGTATATATATCATAAGTATTCATGCTTGATGCTCCGAAAAATGGAGCTATGGAGGAAGGTGGTATGTCTTTTGTAAAAGAACTTGGTCTCAATTGAGCCCTAATTCTTCTTTCCGGTTATTTACGTATGCATATATTGCTTGGGTTTGACCACAATTGAACCATAAATCCAGACCAATCTTTTAAAACAAATAACATTGTTGTAAATAGAGGATGATAGCGGCGCTGATAGTGGTAGCGGAGCCTACCGTTTCGATTTCATTGATTGCGATGAACAATAGTGCTCATGAGCTTGCCAAAGCGCTTGAAAGCGGTACATAGCAACAAATAGTGATAAATAGTGGAAAATAGCGGTAAATAGCGGTAAATAGCGATAAATATGCTCATTTATTTATGCTTAAATACTTCATTATTATGTCAACTTTCAAATAGTTAATACAATTATGTTGCTACTAATCAGTACTTTTTATAGTTATTTTTCTATTAGAGACTTAAAAGTTGAAAGAATGGGATAAATAACGGTCTTTCTTATAGACATGTACACCTTTTCATTTTGTACAGTACTTTTGTTAATATGTTGTGATAGTTACACATCTATTTAATGCGTAGGATCTCCATAAATTATCAAATATGTATTTGTAAAATTTTTAGATTTTTCTTTTAATTTTTTGAATATTTATACATATTTATATTGGATTGCTATTTGGCTTTGCGCTTTTCGTGGCTATTTTGCCGCTATAGCCCCAAATAGCCTTAGTGGTGCCTCACTGCTATACGACGCTATCTGTTATCAGCAACTCTGACAAATAAAGATCCAAATCAGTATTGCAACACTTGAGCTAATTATTTAGGTCGAAATGTCACGTCATAGATTCGGGAAATCACGATATGCCGTCCAAAAGTTGCTAAAAGCGATAAAGGATATTGAAACTATGTCATCTTGTGGAAAGCCTTTTAAAAGAATATATTGGCCAATAAATTAGCGATTTTCGGGGGATATTTAACAATGTTATAATGGTCATAGAGTTTATCTCATGTAACGGAAGTCTAGAAGGTGGTAGTAGTATTAAATAAACGAGTTTTGTATCTTGTTATCTCACGTTATGTAACATGACAAACCTTAGACCTTAAACCTCCTCCGAAAGCGCTGACAATCGCTAGGTCTGCGCCTAGGCACTAGGCATATGAGGATTTCTTTTACTGTTTAAGTGGTGACGGCCTGACGGGTGAGGTTTTGCTGAAGATCGGAGGCACTGAAGTAGGTGTTTGTAGTCGGTGGAGGTGGTTGGAGGAGTTCGAAGGAGGTTTATGGACATAGAGGCAGCAATAGAAGAAATCACGATTAAGACCTAAATAGTGCAGTCCGTGTAAGTTCCACTACCTTATGTGCTCTCAAGACCTAGGCATGCAAGCAGGGGCTTTTTAGAACATTGAACATTATATTTTGAAATAATGCAATAACATTTAATCTATGTTATGACAATATTGTGTTCACTGTTTCATGATAGTACATTTGACAATATTGTGTTCACTGTTTCATGATAGTACATTTGAGACATTTTATTTTAGTACTTGTTAGCAAATTAGTGTATATTGTATTCATTTTCACATTTTTAATAAAAAATTTAAATGTGTTTGAACCATACTCCGATTTATTAAAATTATGGGGTTTTTGCATATCTACCCCTCAGATCTTCCATATTTGCTAAATTATCTTCTAAATCTTGATATTTGCAAACTTACCCTCCAAAACTCATATATTGGATCTTTCTATCCCTCCAGCTTAACATTGTTGGTTTCTAAACAAGGCAATGTCAAATTTCCAATAATTGTCAATAGGTTTGCAATACTTACCGTTTAAAAACTAAAATTGTTAAATGGGAGGGGTAGAAAAAATTGATATGAGAGAACTGGAGGGTAAATTTACAATTACCAAGATTTGAGGGGTTATCATGTAAATATGGAAGATTCAAGGGGTATATATGCAAAAACCGGTCATTTTGTATTTGTTTTAAATTAAAAATTAACAAAACATGCGACCCATGTTATTTGTCATGTTGTATGTACTTTAAGCTATCAAGAGGTTTGAGCTGTTCATTGTACATTATTGTTATTTTAAACATAGGTGGTAAGTGATAATATCTACATTTAAGCTCATGCACTGGAGACAAGTGTGGTAAAGTGTAAAACAATTAAAAGACTTAAAAGAGGGAAAATAAGGGTTTTGCTTTAGTGAACAACATTTGGGTCTAAGGCGCCGCACAAGCAAAGGTCCATCTTTGAACACTGTTCTATAATTTCTAACGTCATATTATTATATTAATCGCATTTGTCTTATAATCTGTAAAAGTAGTATGCGCAGTTTGTCACTTTTGTCATATAGGAACTTTTTCATGGAATTCTCCTCTTTTTGGATGAAGTTGCGTATATAAAACACTTCATGATTTAGATACTCTTCTGATCATTGACCACTGTCCAGTCAAGGATGAGAACCATGGTTGGGAAGTTCTGTTGGAAATAATAGAAATCCCAACAGATAATAGAAACCCCAATAGAAGGCATAAAGGGTAAAGTTTGAAGTATACAGCTTGGCAAAAGATGGCAAAATTTGGAACAGAGCCAATTAGAAGGTAGGTATAAGTAGAAATTTAAATATGTTAACGAATTTAAATCAGTTATTTTAAGGCATTTTTAGTGGGAAATGGGTGAGGGGGCTACTGTGGGAGTTTGCAATGCATTTGTTTATTTCTTTCAGTACCATGCAGCCTAGCAACTGTCTCTATTTTCTCAAACAATTTTCTTAGAAAAAACGATCCCAAAAACTCGTGGGCCTTATTTGGCTAAAAGGGTTGAACTGATGAAATTGTGCGATGAAATTGTGCATAAAAGAATAATGTGGAATCATGAGCCTCAAGGGTCCGGCTAATTTCATTCCCAAATGTGGAATTATAATCCAAAACCATGATTATGAGTCTACGAGTAAGAGACACGAAAAGATTATTGAATGTAGAAAAAGCTATCAATTCGGGATGTCATCATGTACACAAAGTCCAACAGACTTAGATGTTTCTTGATTCACTGAGATGCATATCTTCCCTGTGTCCATTCTGATACGGATATTTAAATAGGATATTGAAACCACCAACTTTTTTGCATCTAAATTCTCGTTTTAGAATTCTTATAAGGTTAGGTGCAGAATGATGTATGCATAGAACCCTCAACCTATTACCAAAATCAATACACTTGCTCATTTGATATCCAACCTGAGCTAGTTTTGTTGAGGTATGAGTTTTGAGTATATGTTTTTTGTCCTTTGCTTCTCTCAGAGTAGCAGGATGAAATGATGAAACCACTTCCTAAAAAGATAGATCCACGATCTTTGTAGTATCGGACCTCCATGATAAAGTTATGTATTATGTATATATACACATTGCATACTTAATAGGACACATCTTTAATAACCATTTTTCGTTTCCGGCACTTTTTAACACTTCTTAGTCCTTACGTACATTTGCAGCTTTAAGATGTCTTATTGGTACCTTGTGAAGTTTACTGAAGTTGCATCATTAGGACATGATTTTTTCTTTATTTTATGCGTGATTTTAGAAAAGGTAGAATGGACAATACCCCATGGTGAAGCATGCAACTTTTGTCATGTTATACTCATTCACAACTAGTTTTACATGTTTTTTAAACATGTTTATAATAATAAACTATAGGCATTTTGGTATTATAGATCTTTCCTTGCAATCTAAGTTGCATGGGTACGGGTACCGGAATAAGACACGTTAAATTTGTTAAAGGTAGGGTACGGGAGCAGGACTATAAATGTATATGTATGTATATTTATATGTATTAAAATTAATAGTTTACATAAGACCAATATTGTTTTTTCATTTACATGAGATCAATATATTAGAAATAGATGTGAAGTGTATAATATACATCCAAGAAGTGTATGAGGAGCATGATTTTAAAAGTCGGCCGACATGTCGGACATGTCGGATCAGAGGCTAGAGCGACACGAATATGGCCATTTCAAGTCGGATATCGTTTTTGAGGTTCATGTCGGACATGTCGGGGGATATTGCGGACATGTCGGGGGATATTGCGAACATGTCGGCCGATTTTCAGCCTTGAAAAATCGGAAATCGGCCCATTTTTTTATTTTTTTATTTTTTTGAATTGATAAGTATTGGGGTTTGGGTTTAGTACTCAAAAGTAACCTGATTAATTCTTTTTTTAGCCTTTTGTTCACATAGTAACCCGATAGCACATAATACAGATTATGGCAAAGAAAAAATATTGCTCTCTTTTCCGCCGCGATCTCCTCTCGTTCGTCTTCATCTCTACAAATTGAAATTAAGAATACATAAAAGCGTGATGTAAACAATAAGTTTGAACCGTAGCTTGAAATCAATTCAAAATCTTAACACTTTATGTCAATTTTATGCAAGGCACTTTACTTTATGTAATTTTTATGCATGACACTTCGAAAGTTCTAGTTTGACAATGTGTATTTTATTTATTTATTGGCATAATATTCTAATGTTTTCCTTCTAGAAATGGAAAACGACTCGTGTCTTGATGATGAATACTCAACTCAAGTAGGATAAGTTATAACAAGACAAGTGCATTCCATCTTGGTGATCAAAATTGAGTAGAAATCCATCGGATATGGCAATCCAATATTTAGTATGTCTCCCGACATCATTGTTTTAAATATCCCGACATGGCCCGATATACCCTTTTACAGGGTTTGCCGCAACCGATATAGTCTCCAAATATTCTTTACCGCTTTTTGAGTATTTTGGGCGATATATCCCTGATATGACCGACCGATATATCGGCCAATATGTTGGCCGATATATGCTTTTATATAGCTTGTCGCAAAACAATATATACCACATTTGGTAATTTTTGGGCGACATATTATAATTTTCTTATTATATCAAATGACATTTTGGCCTTAAAAAATCAATCCAAATGTTGTAGCACTGATTTGTGCTTTTATTTGTTTTACAAGGCTGATTAGTGATCCTAAACATATATTATTTACATTTTGTATGCTTAGATTTCCGTAAGTATGTAGAGATTACATTTTAGTGCATTATACTATATATGAAAACATTTGTTATAGCATTCCGATATTTACCACATCACTTCGAAAGTTCTAGTTTGACAATGTGTATTTTATTTATTTATTGGCATAATATTCTAATGTTTTCCTTCTAGAAATGGAAAACGACTCGTGTCTTGATGATGAATACTCAACTCAAGTAGGATAAGTTATAACAAGACAAGTGCATTCCATCTTGGTGATCAAAATTGAGTAGAAATCCATCGGATATGGCAATCCAATATTTAGTATGTCTCCCGACATCATTGTTTTAAATATCCCGACATGGCCCGATATACCCTTTTACAGGGTTTGCCGCAACCGATATAGTCTCCAAATATTCTTTACCGCTTTTTGAGTATTTTGGGCGATATATCCCTGATATGACCGACCGATATATCGGCCAATATGTTGGCCGATATATGCTTTTATATAGCTTGTCGCAAAACAATATATACCACATTTGGTAATTTTTGGGCGACATATTATAATTTTCTTATTATATCAAATGACATTTTGGCCTTAAAAAATCAATCCAAATGTTGTAGCACTGATTTGTGCTTTTATTTGTTTTACAAGGCTGATTAGTGATCCTAAACATATATTATTTACATTTTGTATGCTTAGATTTCCGTAAGTATGTAGAGATTACATTTTAGTGCATTATACTATATATGAAAACATTTGTTATAGCATTCCGATATTTACCACATATCCCTGATATCCGCAATCCGATATGAATTTTGGTCATCCGATATTCCCCGATATCCGATATTTAAAACCTTGCCCGACATATCCCCGATTTTCGCTATCCGACATGAATTTTGGCTGTCCGATATGAATCCGATATCCGACATTTAAAACCTTGATGAGGAGTGTTTTAAATTAAAACATGTAGTATATAATTGAGTATATTCTTGAAAAAACATATGCATCTATTCAAGAAGTGTCCAAGAAGTTTGTGTACGGGTACGTGTATGGCTTCCAAGTAAAGTACCCAGGTAACATAGCTTGCAATGATGGAGCTATAGTATCTTCCCTTGCAATGATGGTGCTGCAAGCCTATGGTTTACAGTCTACCAGATGGACATTAAACACATCGCATGTCCCTAATGCATGGATGCATGGACATTTTTTGTTATTCTTTTTCCCCTTTTTAGTGGCGGGTTGGGAAGAGGTGTGTTGGTGTTTCTAGTGGGACTCCTTACATAAAATTTAGCCATAACTTCAAGATGAACCCTCCCAATAATTATCTCTAGAATTTCATATGACATTTATGTCCAATTAGTCATGACACAACAAAGTAATTTAAGCTTCATACGTCTCAACCATGCATAAAATGGTTTTGAACATTTTTTTCCCAATAATGTGATAAAAGAGATCATTTGATGATTGGTGAAAAAGTATTTAAAATCAAATATATTGCTTTCATAACCACTTTAGATCATGGATATCATGGTTAACAATGTCGATAACCCATTAGGATAGGTGCATTGTGATTCTAGTGTATGTGGTAAAGTTGTGAGTAAATTGTGATTCTCCTGTTCTTATTGTATCCTAATCTCACACTTTTTAAGTTTAGCATACCCATATGTATGTTGTGTTGTATTTCTTATATATTTTCACAAGGTTTTAAATATCGCCCGACATGTCCTACATGTCGGCCGACATATCGGTTTGAGGGCTTGACCGACACGACATGGACGTTTTTAACTCGTATGTCGGTTTTCAGGGTCAAATCGGAAATATCAGGGTCATATCGGGCATATCGGTCTATTTTTTAGCTTTGAAAAATCGATCGATATGATACTTTTTTTAAGATCTGTTTTTTGTTATCGGGTTTGGGTTTAGTGATAGGTTTAGTGATAAATACTCAAACTCGTTTGACCCGTTCTCATGTTTAAGGGTTTCTTATGAACCCGATAGAAAGAATTTATGAACCTAAATCCATATATTATTTACTTTTTTATATGTTTAGTCTATAGAATTTATAAAGTATGCTTATATTGAATTTATGAATGCTTAGATTATATTCAGGACATGATATTATACATATGCGCACAACCCGATATGACAATCCGATATTTAGTCAATGTCCCCCGATATATCCCCGATTTTCGCTATCCGACATGGATTTCAGCCATCCGACATGAACCCGATATCCGACATTTAAAACCTTGTATTTTCATGTTTAGCTATATAACTTATGTGTCTATGATTATCGGGAAACATGTTGTTAACTTTGACATAAAACTTGCATGGCAGTTTTGTCTATAAGTAGACTTACATATTCTTCTCATGTAGTTTAACATGTCTGTTGAAGTCTATCTAGATAGAGAATAACACTCGAATCTAACACAATAGAGACAAAAAGAATAGCACAAAAGGATTTAACATGTTTCAGTCAGTATCTTGACCAACATTCTTGGACAAGATAGCAGAGGAATTCACTACTTAAAAGAGAAGATTACAATTAAAGATAACCACTAGAGAATTACACAAAGGAGGCACTGAAGAACCATCTATCTTTTTTCTCTTCTCTAACTCCTCACTTGTTTTTTTGTCTTGCACCACTCTTCATTCTTCACCCTCAAAGCTTATATATAGAGGTTAATCCTTATATGAAATAGACAATGTTTGGTTGGTATAGTGGGGCTAGGTATATAAATAGGTGGGTAACAAATTTTCATATGTTACATGTATCTTGAGAAGAAATCAAGATTGATTTCTCTTCTTCATATTCAAAGTTAGACTTCAACAAATTAGTATCAAATTTAATGCTTGAGTGTTTCTTTCTTTATGAAATTCTCTAGGGGGTTTTGAGTTGAGTTTAGAGAATGATCTCTTTTGTTGTAATATTCTCTTCTGATTAGAGAATTTCTTTGTTGTATTTGCCCGTGGATGTAGGTCAAGTTACGTACTGAACCATGTTAAATCCTTATGTATTGTTCTATTTATCTCTGCTGTATTTGTTAGATTCAGTTTTATTCTTTACTTTGTATTGACATCTTCTGTGTTGTGAAGCCCTGCTGTAATAATCCGGTATCAGAGCTTCGGTGACATTTTCTATGTTTGTTAGGTCAAGATGTCTTTGATAAAACTATGAGGTGGAGAAGCTTGACAGGCGAAATAGTTTCAGTTTATGGAGAGTAAAAAATAATAGCTCTCCTAGTGCAGTAAGTAATGAAGAGAATATTTATCATATTCAAAGTCAATGTGGAGATTTGTTGAATTCTGACTTTGAATATCAATTTTGGTTTCTGAAAATACATGTAAGTAACATATGAAAATTTATAGCCCACCTATTTACATATCTAGCCCCACTGTTTTTAATCAACCCTTAGCTATTCACATAAGGATTAACCTCTATATATATGTTGTGAGGGTGAAGAATGAAAAGTTTGGTGCAGAATAGAAAACTAGTGAGAAGTTAGAGAAGATAAGAGAGGGATTAGAGTGTTTAATTCTCTAGCAGGTTTTGTGTGAGATTAGAGAGATCTCTTTTGTTGTAATCTTCTCTTTTGATGGATGAATTTCTCTTTTGTTGTAATCTTCTCTTTTGATTGATGAATTTCTCTTTTGTTGTAATCTTCTCTTTTGATTGACGAATTTCTCTACTATCTTCACTCGTGGACATAGATCAACATACTAACTGAACCATATTAAATCCTTGTGTATTATTCTGTTTATATTCGCTGTGTTTGTTAGATTTGTGTTGTTCTCTAGAATCTCTACTTTGTATAGATATCTTTTGTGGTGTGAAGCCTCCCGTTGCAACATGATCCAGGAGCAAAGACGACAAATATAACCTAGAAAACTTAGGATATCTAAGTTTATCTTTCCGGTAATGGATCTTGATGCAATTAAGGACCAATTGTGAATTTTTTGTTACTGTAGACAGAAATGTAATGCGATAAAGAATTTTTGCTAGTAGATCATTATAATTAATTTGTGAAAGCATGAGTAATTGTTGTAAGGAATGAGTGTGCTACTTCAGATATACTCTTATTTTTTGCTCTTATACCTTCAATATTGACTTTGCTGGTAACTTGTTTTGATTGAATGAGAATTCACCCAAAAAACATGATGGAAAAGGAATCAGATAGAAGGGCGGTTGTAGAAAATCATATAGGGAGGAAGGAGGAGGCTACACGTGTCCCACACCAATTTTAAATCAGAGCAACAGTGTAAAATATCTCAGCGCAGACAGTAAAAATTAGTGAAACAGTACACAAAGTTAGTGTAATAACCGACTTTGAAATTGGTATAGAGACACAGGGAGGCTCTAGCTCCTCCATCCTCCATATATGATTTTCTATTAGGGGCCCTCTATATGATTCTTTTTCTGAACGTGATAGAGGAACAACAATTAAAGCATCTTGGTTATTTTAATTTATTTCATCTTCTGCATTCTAGGAGCAGTCAAGAGCCACCAATTGATTATGTATTTGTTAGTGGGAATTACACCTTATTTTGGGCTTTTTAGATTTTTATTAGTCTGACAAACATGTATTTTGAGCATATAATTTATCGAATTACTTGTGTTCTTGGTGCAGTATTGATTTTCTTTTTCATTGTTCTCTTTGCAGGAGTGTTCGAGCCCGTTTGAATATTGTGATATTGTCACTTCAACAACACACAAAAGCCTTCGGGGTCCAAGGGGTGGTATAATTTTTTTTAGGAAAGGTAAAAAAATGAGGAAGCATGGATTTTCTGTGTGTCAAACAGATGAGAGTGAGCAATATGATTTTGAAGATAGGATAAATTTCGCTGTTTTCCCATCATTACAAGGGGGTCCTCACAATAACCATATTGCGGCTTTGGCTATAGCCTTGAAACAAGTTGCTACTTCTGAATACAAAGCTTATATCCAACAGGTTAAGAAAAATGCACAAGCACTAGCATCAGCCTTAATGAGAAGAAAATGCAGACTAGTAACTGGGGGTACAGACAACCATTTGATATTATGGGATTTGAGAACATTCGGTTTAACAGGTATTTTTAGGATTTAATACCTTCATTTATAACTTGTCTACGCAGACTATCTTTCTTGCATATCACCTTTATAAACTACCAAAACTAAAAGTTATTTTGTGGCTTGCTATTTTCCCTGATTTTAAAAGTTTGTAAATAGATTGGCCTTTCTTTGGTCATTAGTAATTATTGTGTTGAATTATGTCGTGCATAATGTTCAGAACAAAAGTTTGAAAAGTTTGTCTAGTGTTGGATATGAGGGCTTGATATGAGTTTTATGTCCTCTGAGATTAATGGTTGACAATTCTATAAATCTGAAAAATCATGTGATTTATTACTGATCATGCTTTGTAATTAACATATGTCCTCATTTAAAGGAGGACACATATTGTTGAGAAGGGGAGGTTAAATCTTTAATTTCCCTTGTAAGTTATTGCTTCTGCTCCTTTTTGTCTGGTGAAGAAAGCAAGCGAAAATCTAAAAATAAGGGGAGCCTTATTTCCTTTTGTGGAGAACTGGAGAAGTCTAGTGATAGACGTACACTGCTCCACTTTTTTCTTTGTTGCTCTCCTTTTTTTTAATATTTATTGTAACTGCACGTAATAGTCCCAAATACTGCTAGGTGCTTTTTGGCAAAGGGTTAAGTGAGGGTTTAAGGAGGATTAATCCATTCTTTTCTTGCCAAACCCAAAAAAAGGCACATAGAATAAAAGGATTAACCTATATTAATTGCCATGCATGAAAATGATAAAAGGATTGAGATAATATGTTTAGACAGAAATGAGTTAATTGTTCATACGAGTTAAAATGTAACTCTTCAAATGAGGGATTTGCTAATTATCTCTTTAGATAGATTAAGAATAATCCTTCGCTTTTCAAGGAAGTTAGTGATAGTCCTTTTTCCCAAATGCCAATATAAAGTACAAGGAGTGATTTAATTCTTCCTGATGGATTAACAAACTTAGTCCTTCTTTACTCAAAATGGAGTGACTAGGTTAATCCTTTGCCTTAATCTGCCTCCTTACACCTTTGTTGAACACGGTCATAGCCTCATAGGAATTATTGACACGTGTATGAAGGGTCAAACATTGTTCACCTTTCCGCTGTGGATTTCTGGTTTTTTTTCTTTGTAACGTAGCATAATTTTTGAACAATAAGATGATTACTCCTGATGTGTTCCCTAACGGGGGATTACTCCCATTTGAGGCATTCCTTAAAATCTACTTGTGGCTTCATTTCTCATAATCAATTCCTCGATCAACTGTGGCTCCAATTCAGTCCTATTTGACTTTCAACAGACTTGCTAATTAGTAGGTGCTGCCACATAAGTGTACCACACCGCTTAAAATTTGTTACCCAACCTGCTTAAGTATAGCAATGGATGAAGGTAGCGAGTTGGGTCCAGAATTCTAAATCCAATTAACTAAAGAGAATGCATCTCCTGAGCTCCAACTCTCTCTTTGTCGAACTACCACTAGGTCTGCTTCCCTTGAGTCCCAACCAGTGCCATAGCTAGCTCCCAAAAAGAGCTTTTTATTTGTTTTATCATGCATATTTTTTGAACATTTATATAATTTTTCCTCTTTTCTTTAATCCTCGCTTCTTCCTCTTTCTCCACTTTTCTTCCCTCTTGATTTTTTTTCTAAAATTTCTGCATTGTTAAGAAGAGTTTTGTATACTATTAGCAGATATTTTTTAAGAATAAAATGCCAAAAATCCGTCTAAGCGGCCTTTAAGCCTGTCTAGGGCCCTAGGGCAGGGTAGGTTTGGCGTCCAAAGGCTCCCAGTGCTTTTTGAAGCATTGCTAATTAATTAAGGTGTATTCATGAGTGAAAGGAAAGGAGAAGATGATAAGCTTAAAGTTTGGACAATGTCAGAGTGACCATAGTTGACTCATTGAGCCACACTTTCTATTCTATTCTCCTTTGTTTGTGCACACAACCTAAAGATCTATGAAATGTATTGGTAGAGTATCCCTGAGTTTTGGCAACTCAGAGCACTAGGATTATAAATTTCAACTTTCTGCATCGATCTTTTGAATGGGATATGTAAAAGCCATAAAACCTTGATCAAGTTCTGATCCGTAAACGCGATAGAATTTTAAGATTAGAGAAGTAATCTCTTTGAAATGCTACCCTTTTGATATTAATAGGAACATATGATGAAATTTATGAGTTTTTGTTCAGATTATCTCAACTGCACTCTGGCATGTACAGTATCAAAATAAGGACATCTGGAATAGTAGAACAAAATTTTGACTTCCAGGAAGGATTATTGTATACCTACCTACATTGCAGTTATCAACTTAATTTATTTAGTTAGTGGGAGTTTTCCATTACTGTAATTATCTGTAGCTCCATACTTATAAGTTGTGTTAGTTAAGGCACATATTTCATTATGCTTTGCAAGATTCTTGTTTGAAGCATACAGGTTCCTGAGTAATGATTGTCATTCTCAACAGGTAAAAGCTTTGAGAAAGTTTGTGAGGCTTGCCACATTAGCTTGAATAAAACCCCTATATTTGGTGAAAATGGTGCTATTTGTCCCGGAGGTGTGAGAATAGGTAAGCCTTTGCATCAGTTGATTTATCATTTGTATTTTTCCAGAAAAATATAAGTTCTCTTACATATCCTACTGGTTTTTGTATATTTTCAGGCACCCCTGCCATGACGACGAGAGGTTGTCTAGAGGGAGATTTTGAGACGATAGCTGAATTCCTCCTCAGAGCTGCACATATTGCAAGTACCCTTCAAAAGGAGCATGGGAAGTATCAAAAGGAATTTCTCAAGGGACTGCAACATAGCAGAGATATTGCTGAGCTAAGAAACCACGTTGAGACGTTTTCTTCACAATTTGCCATGCCTGGGTCAGACCTAGGATTATTCAATGAGTTATAGGGTGAAAGCCTAAATATTTGACATGTTCATTTTCCCATTACCATCCAATATAGCTGTAAATTTGAGCCTCTTTTGGTTATGACGTCTCCATATATTAGCAGTATTATATATATGATAACGTAATAGAGTCAATATACCTTTGTCAAGCTACAGGTTGGTGGTTTTTTCTGGATTACAGAAAATTGTTTCTTCAGCGTCGGTACAATAAAGTTTATACAGCCTTTGAAGTAATCATATGCTACAGTTTACTTAGCAGTACATATAGATTTAGTGGTTCCTGTGTGTATTGTTCAGGATATTATACAATCATTCATATGTTTGATGATCCTAGAAATCTAGTGTGTTTTAACGAATAATAGTTTCAGGATCACTTCGAGTCCATTTCGCTTTATTAGGTGAAGGAGATCTGTATATTATCTGTTCTGACTTTTTTTCTATTTTTGGGAATAGGTTCCTTTTGTCTCTTTCTTTCATTAAATTAGACATCACAGTTGGAAGATAATGGTCAAAGGCTGCACTCGAGTTCCTTCTACTTTTATGTAAAATTTGCTGAGAAATAAAACGTAGTCATAGACATAGCTGAAACTTTCTGAAAGAAAACAGACAGATGATGAGATTCTATTTCATTGAAGAGGAAAGAGACCACATCTGCCGGCTGCAGCCCACAGAAGGGTTTTTGTATCTGCTGTTGAAAATGGAACCTGATCAAGACAAAAGCTTCTTCAATTGTTTTTTTCCCCTTCTTCTGTTTAGTACATTGCCATGGAATCTTCAGCCCCCACTTCCTCCTTTTATTATTTTCACCAATGGAATCATTAATGATAGGACCAAAGGAAAGGAGAGTGAAAGTCATGATTACAATCATTTTAGCTACAAATTGAAGGATTGAAGGAAAGAGGAGATCGGAAAAGGGCATCTCGTAATGCCTTCACATCCACTGATGTGGCCTGAGGAAAAACAAAAACAAAACCCTTCTCTTTTACTTCCTTTAATCAAAAGTTTTTACAGTAGAGAAGCTGCTTTTGGATGTGACTTCCTCCTTTTACATCCTCCATACTATAATCTCTCTCTCTCTGACTCTAAGTAAGAAGACAGCTCACACACTTGCTCCTCCCCTCTCCCTCTCCCTCTCCCTCTCTCTCACAAAAAGCTGACAATGAAATCTTCCCTACTAAGACTCAAAACATAAAAATAACGGTTAATTGCTAATGGGACCCCTAATCGCACTCACCATCCCCATAGTGAAATCGGCCAAGTCTTACGAGAGTGCAAAAGAGTCGAACCTCCAACAAAGGGTTCTTCTATACGCAACAACGAATTAAGCTACTGAGATAGTAAAGTCCAACCACAGCAACACTACAGGGTCTTACATGCAATTAGCCATAAAAATCCAAACAGAAGAAAAACACGGTTAAAAACACAGGGAGCAGTAAAGCTAGCAACCCCTGAACCCACCTCGTTCCTTTCTTTTTAATTCTACCTACCTGTGGCTGCACAAATCCAAGAGCTTCTTCCTCCCTTCAACAATCTCGTCAAACAAATCATCCAACTCCCCGACCAAACCCTCGGTCCCACTCCTCAACCTCTCGACTTCCCCTCTAAGAACCCCCCCACAACCCCCGACCCTCTCGATCTCTCCCTTCAGCCCCTCGACCAGCTCCTTCACCCTCAGAAACTCGAACATCAAAACACCCCCCCTCCCTTGCGTTCTCCTCTCGATCTCCCCCTCAACCCTCTGCTGCACCCTCCCCATGGAGACCATGAAGCCCGACCCGAAGAACACGGACCCGTCCATCGGCCCGGCCCGATTAAGGCCNGAACCCGTTGAATCCGTTGAGCTTCGACTCCATGGTGACCCTCTCGTCGAACCTGAGGTTTAGCCCTTCGATCCTCGTCTCCGCTAGGCTTTTGTTCTCCTGTTCCACGCCCACCGCCTCCCTTCGACACAGGGAGATTGCTCTCATTACCTGTATATAGAGAAGCCAAACGTTAGGATTGAATCTTGTTTAATTAATTGCAAAGCAAAAACAGATGGGGGTGTGGTACACACGCAAATTTGAAAAAAAAAAAAGATGAAACCGTCGAGGATGTCTCTAGTAGGGTTAAGAGTCTTGGCTCTGATACCATGTTAACATGAGAAAAAGATTCTTTTTTATACTTAAAGAAAAAATAATCGTAACATCGAGAAGAAAACTGTAACTAAAAGGTGGTATATATGTATGTATGAAAGCAAGGCGCTGCGTCTAACAGAATCAAGACCTGACGATTGTTATTAGAATTGTCAAGGGAAGACACCATAGCGGCTGCAGCTGTGCAATAATTCTCCATCGCGGATACACTGAGCTTGAGGACGTGGCAAGCCTCCCATAGCCGGGAGCTCTCGTCCATATACTCATCAAGCCACTTCTCACCCATAGGAAGCTTGAGCTTTTGAACAAGGTGAATGAGCTGGGAATGGAAAGATCTCAGAAGGGTTAGCACCCTTTTGAGGAATTGGGCTGACATGAAAGTTGTCGACGCGAAGGATCGTTCGAGGTCTTCGAGCCCATGAGCCAAGATCGAGTAGAATCCATTGACAGAGGAAGAAGAAGGCTTCATGATTGAAGGGAGGAGTTAAAAAAAAAAGGAAAAAAAAAAGGGGGGTGATCGAATTGAGGGAGTTTGAGAAGGAAGAAGAGGGTGTGGTTATATAGAGAGAGGATTAGCAATGATGAAGATCTTGTTTAGGTTGGAAGGGTAATGATGAGTGTTTCCTTTGGAGGGTAAAGGATGATTGGGAATCTGCCATTGTTGAATCAATTCAAAGATAGCTCTCTGTTTTCAAGAGGGAGATGGGAGTCTGAAGTTTGAAGAGATATATGGAGGTAGAAAAACAATGTATTCTTCTCTCTCTCTCTCCCTCTCTCTCTCTCTCTCTCTCCCTCCCCCTACTCTCCCTCTCTCTCTCTCTTCCTTCCCTTTTATAATCTTGAGAGGCAATGCAATTCATGTTCTGGCTGACTAGTGAGTAGAGCACGGGGTACTTCAAAAAACGGTTATACTTGTGCTCTTTTTTATTTATTCGTTTTTTTTTCTATTTTAAAAAAAAATTTAAATTGAAATATAGGCAATTAATGTTTGTTTTGGCAGAATTCTTAGGAATCTAAAATTAAAAAAAAAGTCTCACGTTAATTATGTAACTTTGTGCTTTTAAAAGCGAGTTTGTTAAGAGAAGCAAATAGAATTTGCTCATAACAAATTCTGTCGCAGGTTCTCTATTCTCTCGCGGATCTAATAGAGTCTAACAGAGAGACGAAAAAATTGAACCTCATATTCAACTATCCACACAACCAAAGGGGGGAGAAAAGAAATTTGAAAATTTTTAGAATTTTGATACTTTTCTGAATTTATTAGAATTCCAAAATCCAAATCTTGAAGCCAAACAACCTCTACTGTGAACTAAAATTAGGGAACTTTTTAATACCCATTTCAGTTTCTTTTGTTATAAAAAAAGCCAGCTCAAAGAGCTCCTTTTTCCTTGAATTAAGACTTTTGAGTGCTCCTTTTTCCTTTCAGTTTTCTCTTTGCTCAGGTTTTTCATATGAGGAAACTAATAACTAGTAACTAGTGAGCAAAAGAAATGATGAAGAACCAACTCATTGACACCTGGCTCTTGGGCCATGTGGGCTGGCCCATTTCAAGGTGATGATGATCATGATTTTGCCCCACTGGATTGAGCTTTAAAGCAAAGATTGATGAACTCTCACAAAATATAAATTCTAAAGTTTTGTACTATTATCTAGAGTTGCATTCTTTCAAAGAGAATGGAATGATGGATTCCATGTATCCATCCACATCTCTCTACCCCAAAATTCAAATCTTCTTTTAATGCTCTCTCCCTTTCTCTCTTATATTTTTAGATGTGCTAATTTTTATAATATAAAATTTGGCGTCTCAATGTGAGGGGTTTAATTTATAAATTTTCCATTAAATTAAGGGAGGGTTGCTCGTGGGTTTTTGGAGAATGGGATGCTTAGGGCTTTGAAGAGAGCATGTTGGTCTTTTGAGATCTCTCATTGGAAAGGGGAACGTTAATGAGCACACTCACTATGTTAAAGACTTTATTCTATTAGTGTACAATGGACCATATTATGTAATGTACGATATATTTTTTGCATAAATATCCCTTAAATTATGTGTATCTACAAAACTTTTCCTAAATCTCAATATTTACAGAATTACCATCCAGATCATCACATTTTGAAAACAATAACCCAAATTAACAAATCATCAACTTTGCTGGATATGATGAGTAAATATTTGATTATTTTATTAATATTTTACATTGCAATTACAAATCAGCTTATCAAAGTTAATGATATTTGTTGATTTGAGGGGGGTTTTCTCTCAAAAGTTGATGACTAAAAGGAGTATTTTTGCAAATTATAAGATTTGAGGGTCATCTTTTAAATAGCATGATCTAAAGAGGATATGTATTAAAAAAAAACCTTACTAAGTATAGGAACATCTCATTTGCAAGATTTCAATGCGAGGATATGGAACTAAAGGCATTTTCATTCACATGCTCAACATCTATATATCATACTCTCTTTAAAAGTACCAATTGGAGAAAATCTTTTCATGATCAATATTACCCTTAATTTTTTAAAATATTATATTGTTATCCTAATCTATTCTAATTTTTCTATATATAGTCTTTGAATTTATAATTAAATGATTTATCTCATCCATAATGAGACTTAACATGTTATTGGATAAAGGAGATACATTTGATATAATTTAAAACTTTTACTTATTTTAGTTTGTAGAGAAATCTAAAAATAATATGTCAGCCAGCACCTAAAAATTTTTGGACCTTATAAAAAATACCCTCCAAGCTTTTTTAATTGCAAAAACACCCCTATAAATTTAAATTTTTATTAAAATATCTTTAAAATTATAAATTTTATTTATTTTAATTTAGTGAGAAATCCGAAAAATATATGCTAGCTAAAAAATGAAAGCTTTGACATTGGAGAAAGTATCTTGTAAGTTTTAAAAAATACAAAAACACTCCTAAAAATTCAAAATTTATAAAAACACCTTAAAAATTTCAAACCTATAAACACACTAAAAGCCTACAAATAACACAAACAACCCCAAAATTTTATGAAATTTATAATAAACACTCTAAACTTTTTACAAATTGCAAGATAAAACCCTCAAGATTGTAAAATTTATAAAAATTCAGATAATTTCTAACCTAATAGTACATTAAAAATATAGGAGTTACAAATATCCCTGTATAATTTATAATTTATAGAAAACACCCTTAAAAATTCAAAAATTACAAACAAACACTCAAATTTAAATTTTATAAAAAACACCCTAAGAATTTTAAACTCATTAGTAAATTAAAAATATAGGAATTATAAATAGTTTATAAACAATTTATAATCTATAGAAAAAGTCTATAAGTTTAAAAAATTATTAAAAAACCCTAATATTTATAATTTACAAAAAAACACCATGAAAATTTCTAACCTATAGACAGTAAAATGAATATACAAAATTACTAGCAACCCCTAGAAAATAAAAAATTTATAAAAAATATCATACTTCCTTTAAAAGTATAGGTTTAGAAAAAACTTTTCATGGTCAATATTATACATAACTTTTTTAAAAAGAACAAAACTTATTGAATATCTATTAAATTTGAAATTTATAAAAAAAACAAACTTAAAGTTTAGTATATTAAATTACCCCTCAAAAGTTTGAAAATTTTCAATGATGTTTTGTAGATCCTTGATTTTATTATAAATTTTAATAGTTTTGTGTATTTGTAAATTATAAAAGTTTAGGGTGTTTGTTTTTATAATTTTTAAAACTTTTGAGGATGTTTCTTTTGTAGTTTTTTAAATTTTTATTATGTTTTTAGTGTAATGCATAGATACATTAATTAATGGTGATATTAAAGAGTAAGTTGTTCTTAAGATGTATTAGGTTATAGTTAAGTGTGCACATCACTATTCCTAGCAAGTATAGTTTATACATGTAAAAAATTTTAAACAATCTATATAGTGGTTAAAAGTTTTTTGACTTTAATGTACTATTTTTTATAAATTATATTTAATGTGAACCCATCATATAATTTTGACTGTGGTTATTATAATTTTAATGTTTAATTGATTGAGTATATAGGTATATAGAGCATAGTTTACTTTACTTTCTTGCATGAACTAATATTTGTCACTTAATAATTTAAATTATTACTTTTAAATTTAATATAAAGAGCAGCGTTAATAACATTTATTTATTTACCTATAGGATAATATAATTTTAATTTCTATTTTTTTCTTGAGATTTATTTTATAGTTACACGTGTCAAATTATTACCTAAAATAATAATTATTTTATGCTTAAATTAGGATGATTATAGTTAGTTACTCTATCACTATGAATTTTTTATGAAGATATATACCTTACTTTCTTTAGCTATCTATACTGTCCATGAATATTTTATAAATTAGTTGTTAATTTGACATATTAAATTATTTTTCATTCGTAGAAATTTCTTCTTTGACTTTTAGATTGTGTAATCATTATGTAACCATTCTAGCGTAGAAATGACCTCATTCTAAATGGCTTCAAGCCAATATTGTTTGAGTTGAACTGAAGTATATACTATTGTTACTATGTGTATATATATTTTTAAGAAAATCACGTCGATATTTTTTTAACAAAAAATAATATTCTAACCTCTGATATTATAAAAATAAAATATAGCCAATTGAGTGACTAGCAAAAGAGGACGTACATCAGAAATGTGTGAATAATAAGATAAAGAGGAAATGTAATGACATTGTCAACAGTATTACCAATAGCAAATTACAATGTAAAGTTAAACTATTTTGTGGAGCCCAACTACTGGTTATAAGCATCGATGTTTTCATATATATATATATAGAGAGAGAGAGAGACACAGACACACACACACACACACACACACATATATATATATATATACTTTATAATTTATTAAAAAAAAGTATATAATATTATATAATAAAATTAATTTAATACTGAATAGTACTATCATTGTAAATGAGTAATTACAAAGATGTTAGGGACTAACATGTATGTATTTAAGATTTCAGGACGAATATCTTAGAAACCTATTTATATAAACATGCCAACTTTATCACCTATTCTGTTCACTTTTCTCCTCGCGTATTCTCCACCGATTTCGTTGTCACACTCGGAGTGAAATAGAATTCATGTCGGTGAGGTCTTCTCTCCCTCTATCCCTCGATCTCTTATTTTTTTAAATTAGTTTCTTTAATTCTTTTTTAATTATTTCTTGGATCCATTTCATGTTTCATTCTGTGAAGTGCCTTGTTAGATTCAATTTAAATATAATTTTATTTTAATTATTATTTTTTTTCCTATTTATGGGTCAATTAATCACCAGAATGTTTAGGTCTTTTTGCCTATTTCATATTTTGAATTAACAATTTATTTTAGGAGAATTTTTAAAAAGATCACTTTTTAAAAATATTAGCAAAATTGACTATTTTACATAATAATTAACAAAATTAATCTCTTTTTTGCCACACCATCAAGACTGGCAAAAGAGGTTAATTTTATAAAAAAATTATCTTTAAAATACACGGGACTAATAGTCCCATGCAATTAGAGAATATTAATTACAAAAGTAATAAAAGTCAAAAAATACACGGGACTACCAATCTTTCGTATTTTGCAGTCAAAACCAGAAAATACATGAGACTACTGTATATGTCCTATGTACACTATAATTGCTCTAGGAAAATGAGTTATAATAGCATTTTCTATTCATATTGTTTAGGATAAGATTTGATAGAGACCTTGCATCAAAGAGATTTTTTTTATATTTAAAGTACACGGCGAAATATATCATAATCTCCCTGCTCTAACTTCGTAAGAAAATAATTCTTCATACTTTCAATTTTACTTCTATAATATAGAGAATGAGCAATAAAATTAAATAAGAATATTAGATAATGTAAATATGAGTGAAATCGCAACTAAAATTTAATGTGAATATGAGTCAAACCACAACTAAAAGTTTAATGGACATATTGCAAGTAAATTCATATGCAAAATTCCTTTACGAATTGAATGATCACCCATCTTTTAAAGACTTTAAGATACTAATAAACAAAGATATTATACTAGATCAATGTGTTTATAACTCATAAATAGTAGATCACATGGCGACAATCTAGGTTGAACGAAACAATGACAATCTTTCATTTAAAAGAGAGATTATTGAGTTGATGACCAATCCGACAAAACTTTATTTTCTCATTTATTTTTATTCTATTTTTATCAATTTAAATAATCATGATATTCGACCATGTGCATTGCACGTGCAATCCAACTAGTATATATATATATATA
>NC_033802.1:17256202-17291212 GCF_001876935.1 Asparagus officinalis | reverse complement strand
TCATAGCATACTTTTTTTAAAAACACGAGTTCAGAAAAAACTTTTCATGGTCAATATTATCCTTCACTATTTTAGATATTTTATTTAAATTTTAATCTTCTTAAGTTTTAATCATTACATGTTAGACCCTAGAGGGGGGGTGATTAGGGTCTTATGCTAATCTAATCCGATTTTATGTCAATTAAAAAACTATTAACAAATTATTCTAGTAAGTATGAAATACAACAAGATATGTGAGCTAGGATAAGCGATATGAACAATGAGATATCCTATATGATAAAAATATATGCAAGGATATATAAACTAACACAATGGTGAAATAAACATAAACAAGATAAGAGTGATAGTGTAAATAAACAATGCAAACACACAATATGATCACGGAGTTCGGCCCTTCCGTCCTACGTCTCCGCTCCCCACTCCCGGGGAGAAATCCACTATCACAACCGGGTTTTCTACGTTCACCCGAATAACATTTACACCTCACACTCGGTTTTCTAGCTAACCGAAAACTTTACAATCAACACTCTTACAATTACACTCTACACCCTCTCAAGTGTTGGACCCTAGATGTGTCTCCCTCAAGTGCTCGGATACAACCTCTCCCTAGGTTCGTCAACCGACGCCACTCCTCTTGGGATGACCCCGACTCTCACCACACACTCCTCTCGCTGTACACGTGTATTACAAAGTGATCCTCACACTAAAGCACAATTACAACAATTGTTTGTTCTCTAATATAGATGAGAACACAATGAAAGCTCACACTCAATTGTTACAACTCTCACCAACCCAAATATACTATGTATGAAAATACAATAAGCTCAATGTGGGTGAGTATAAACAATGAGTGAAATAAAATCTAACTCAAATAGCAAACTAGCAATAATAAGAATATTAAAATCAATACTAAAATTGCTAGAGAAAAGAGTTTAAAAAACTTCTCTATAAACACAAAGGAGAGGATGAAGAAGATTGAGAATGAATCCCTCAATTTGTAACGTAAGCTTCCTCCTTTGTAAACAAAAATCTCAAACTTAAAACAAACTAAACAAACTTAAACCCTTGTTTAAAACTTTCTTAAACTTGTTTAAAACACTCTCATTATTGTTGTATAGAGAGCTGAAGACAATGGGGGTATTTATACCATCTCAAAACTTCAATAAAAACCCTAAACAAAAGATCAAAAAGCCCACAGAAAAACTGAGCTGGAACTAGCCGTTAGAATCCAACGGATAGTTCGGCGGGCGACCCTGGGAAACTCGCGGTCGACCGCCACGGTTGACCACGAGCTATAAAAAAATCATTCTGAGTCTCTGGACTCAAACACTCTGGACTGCATCCGGTCGACCGCCACGGTTGACCACGAGCTATAAAAAAATCATTCTGAGTCTCTGGACTCAAGGCGGTCGACCGTAAACTGACACATGACATTTACAGGTTTTGAAAATAGTTTTTATGACTTTAAAACCTGTTTAAAAATATCAAATAAATTCTAAAAAATATAAAACTTTGGAAAATGGTTGTAGACATGATAATACACATGCTACAAAAACTGGTTTTTAAAAAAGACTTCTCAATGGAGAAATATCATCATTTTCCAAAACATAAAAATGTGGATGTTTGTGGAAAAATTCGATGTAAAAGAAACGAAAGAAAAATTGATTTGTATTCTCTCAAAATCGATTACAATTGGATTCCGATTACAAAAGAGAGGAGAATGAATTTGATTCTCCCCTTTGTTTAAAACTGGGTTCTTCAAGGTAGCGATGGAGTGCCTCCTTCGATTGTTCGTGTCGAATTTGCTCTCCGCTGACGATCCGACCGTCTTTTATCTCGTGAGAACGATGAACTTCTGTGAAAAGTTTGATGGGTAACTCTTTAACGAGTTTAAGAACTCTGAATGAGTTAGAACTCTGTGAATAGAGTTGTTAGAACTAAACATTCGGTTAATGACCAAGCAGATATTCTGTTGTTGAAGAATCCTTTCAGATTTGATCTTCTGAACTCGATTCAAAAATCCTATTTCCAAGGATTTCGTCTCTCCTGCCTCTCTGTGCGGTTGAGATCCTGAAGAACCTCCAAACCCATGCGGTTTAGATGCTGAAAATTCAACCCTCTACTCTGTTGGGTTTGTTGAGTTTTTATAGGGGGATAACAGGTTGTAACTGCCCTCTAAATCCGCTCCAAAGTGGGCGTGATTTCCTCAGATCGTAGGGAAAACAGTTCTGAAACCATTCGCCTCATGTTTGAACGAGTCAAACGCCCAATCTGGTGTTCAGAACCCCAACTTCGCGTCTTAGAATTGAGACGCGAGGTTGGGCGTTGACTGAACATCAATGAACGCGAGGGTCGCTCGTGTTTTGCTTGTTGCAGCTTGGAAACGCTGGGGTCGGGTGTTGGTTGAACCTCAAGAATGCGAGGGTCGTTCGCGTTTGACTTGTTGTAGCTTGGAAACGCGGGGGTCGCCTGCACTTCCAGAATTGTAACGCGGGGATGACTTCTGCGTTTTAAAAGGGGTTAGTTGATTTGTAACCTCTTCTACAGAGCGTTGCAAGGACCGTTATTCAATAATCCTAGCTTTAGCTGTTGTGGAGTGTGAAAGTCGTTAGATTGTAACTTTTACTGTAGATTGTGAAGACTGCTGAATAGAGTTTTCATCAGTTGTCGGAAGTGTCGTTGAATTGTAACTCTTCTCAATCTATGTGAAAAGTCCTCCGTTTGCAGCTTTCGTTTGTTAGCATGAAAGCTATCTGATTATAGCTTTCATTGTTGGAACTTGATGGGGATCAATTATCCATTGTGATATTTAGATGAATATTTGCCCACAGCTCTCTACCAAGCAACTCACCAACTAAGTCCAACCTTTTATTTCTGAAATCATCATACTGCTCATCAGCATCTCTAATAGTTGCTAATATAATATTAGTCATGTTGTTGTCGCAGCCATCAAGATCAATCATCTCAAATATGAGACCGTATTTGTAGCGACTGTAGAGTTGCGGATGCAGTGATTAGAAAGTCGTCTGATTGTAACTTTCATTGTCGGGGCTTGATGGGGATCAGCTATCCATTGTGATTTTTAGACAGCCTACAGAACCCCCTCCAAAGTTTTTAAAAGTTCGCGGTTGACTGGAACGAATTTTCAGAATACTTTGGATCCCAAAATTTAGTGGATTGATTGTTCACTCTGTCTGATCGAGCCAGACGATTTCAACGTTGTTGATTGTAATCTATCTGTACTCCTCCAATAGACTCCCCAGTGGAGTCGTTTGTTTCTTCTCGGCTTTGGTCACCTTGATGATTGTTGTTAGCTCTTCTTTTATTTATCTGGGGCTGTGTCATAGCCTTGACAGTCAAGAAGCTGCTATTATAGCGGTCCAAATACATAGATAACTTCTGCATTTAAGGATTGGAACGCGTGGGTGAGCTCTGCGTTGGAGAATTTGAACGCGTGTGTAGGCGTCAAAAAATGCTAATAGATATCCAAACATAGAGAAGATCACTCCAAAAAATCACAAGAATTGATCTCATACTGTTTTAGAAAATCAAGACAGATATGAACTGTCTCGCCAGCGAGACAGTCTTTACTGTCTCGCAGCGAGACAGTCTGTACATGTCTCGCAGCGAGGACAGTGTTTACTGTCGTCCGCCAGCCCGAGACAGACTTTTGCTGTATCGACCCGCGAGACAGACTCAACTGTCTCGCCTAGCGAAGACAGACTTAACATGCTCTCGCTGCGAACAGTGTTGAAATGGCTTAAAAAAACCAACCTTGATAACTGCCCTACACGTGTCCATTAACTGCCAAGGGATCGTCGGCAAACATCAGTAGAGCCGAAAATACAGTGAATAACTGCCAAAATAACGGATTAGAAACATGGGGAAGGCAGGTTAAAACGAAAACTGCCAGACAAGTACGTTTCCGAGACAGTATTTACCTGTCTCGCGGGCCGAGACAGCAAACACTGTCTCGCCCGCGAGACAGCTTAAACACTGAATCTCCGCGGTCCGTAACGTATTGGGTTTGTTTGTGCAGTTTCTGCTTAACACTACCCCAGAGTGCTATAAATTATCCCCTTCCTCGCCTAGGATCATTTTTGAGGCGGATTACGAGAGAGAGCTGGTTCGACAGACAGTGCAGATTCTTTGGGCTTCTGGGCAAACTCCTTGATATTCAGGCTTTGACTTGATTTCAAGAAGAACGACTATCTTACCTTGATAAGATATCGTTTCAAGTTCTCACTTTGATAAACGAAGGAAGAATCATCAAACCCCTCACGATTCAATCAGAATCTGTGATTTGGTGGTCCACGAGTCAAAGCGCTCCTGGCACAGGCAAAGATCCCACGCAAGCAGCGATCCAAACAACGATCCTGCGTTTGTTTCTAAAAAGTTGTAATTTTCATTTTGTTGTGTAAAAAAGGTCTTATAAAAAGACTATTCCTTTGAATTTATTGTAATCGATCGAAGATATAATGAATTCCACAGTAAGACCAACTTTTGACGAAAACAAACTGGCGACCACAGTGGGAGCCAACGGTCTCGCTGTCGAGATCGTCGTGTCGTAGCCGATCAAGATTCCAGTTGAATCCATGGTCGAATACGAATTCGACCAAACCAAGTTTGAGGAATATCTCTCATCATCCTCTTCAAGATCTTCATTGTCTCGCAAGTACAAGAGGATCTCACCATTGAAGAAGAATTACATGCCAAAGAAGGCACAGAATGAAGACTCTCGCCTGATTGTTGCTGAGGATTCTACTTGCAACATCTCTGCTCACGATGACTCTTCTCTAGTTAGAAAGTTATCAAATCAAAGCCCACCGGCACTGACGAAAAGAGCTCGTCAGAGACAACGACAACGCCGCGCTCGCCAAATGTCTAAGGCCTTGGAACAACCCGACGGAGTTCGTTATCATGCGGACTTAGAGTCGAGGAGGCATCGAGTGGTTTAATTGTCTCAACGACCAATCACTCATGTCTCTGCTAAACTCACGACAGAGGAATGGATTATTGTCAAAAGGGCTCGTTCGACCCTCAAAGAACGTATACAAAAACATCGTGCAAACGCTGCTCATGCCCGTGCTCACTTACAACAAAGACGAGAAAGGAAGAAGGAAACGGTGGCCAAAGAACCACCGAAACTCTGCCAAGTTTGGATTCCAAAGTCTGGAGTTGTGAAAAATCAGCATTCGGAGCCCGTTAAGACTCCACACCCGTAAGGGGGTAGTTCTAAACGTATGACTCTTGACATAACCTTGGATCGCTCAGAGGCGACGACCAGTCATCCTGGGTCTGATAACAAGGTTCAAACACAAAAACAGAAGATAGGTTGCTCTGGTCACCATGCTGACGAGTTGTACTATCAAACTAAAGGTGGAAACAAATCACATAAAAGGACTGTTCGAGAAACGAATCGTCATTGTGTATGTGAAAAACTTATCAAAGCAGTGTTGTCCAAATGCAACTGCTTTAAAACCATTCCGCCGAAAGTTTCTGTGTTCCAGAGATTTTCTACTGAAATGTCAAAGTCCAAACCGAGACGTTTCAACAAGAAGTCAGCTGTCCAAGATGACGAACTCCCTGAAGTCACCGTCAACATGGCTGATAAAGGAAAATCTAAGCGGCATTCAAATGAATCAAATCCCGACTTTTTCCCGAGAGGGAAAGTCAATTCAAGAATTGCCCAACGGATGTCCCGACTCCAGTTAAGAGCCATCAGACATAGGGACTACAAGAGAATGCATGAAGGAAAGTCATCAGAGGACGAGCTCTCGGACACTTGTTCTGCGATCGCTTCGGATGATACAGTATCTAGCACAGGGCAAACCAGAGAAGTACTCACAATCACCTCTGATCAATTCGCTCAAATACTTCAAGAAGCTCTAGCGAAGCAACGTGAAGAAATTAGAGCTGAGATGAAGACAGAGATGGAGTTAGCTATCCAACAAATGAGAGAATTGCTAACTCAACGACCTCAATCTCCTGAGTCCAGTCAGCTTGAAAATAAAGTCAATGCTTTGATGACGGCTCAAGAAGTGAAAAAGACGGTTATTCCATATCCTTATCCAAGAGAATGGGATTCAATACCGTACCCGACAAAATTCAATTTGATTAACTTCACACCGTTTGACGGGAAGAGCTCGCCTACTCAACACTTGATTTATTTCAAGTCTCATTTGGGCATGATCTCTGGAAATGAGGCTTTAATGGTCCGGTCATTCATTGGCACCCTTCGTGGGCCCGCCTTCGATTGGTACCGACGTCTCAAGCCAGGGAGTATCAATTGCTGGGATAACATGGAAAGTTTGTTCCTCAGTAATTTCTTCGATAATGACACTGAAGTGTCAATTGGAACCCTTCTGGATGAGAAGCAAAAAGACGGAGAGTCAGTCGACAATTTTGTCAAGCGCTTCCGTAACAAGGCAATGAATTGTAGAGATCCTGTTACAGAGAAGTTCATCCTGCAAACATGCCACAATAATCTCTCTATCGATGTCCTGGAAGCCCTAGGGGTCGTACCATCCAAAACTTGGAAAGATTTAAAAGTGCGCGGCGAACAAGCGGAACACTTTCTTAAAAGAAAGAAAGCTGAAAGAAGCCAACCAACGACATCTGCAATCGCTGGGAACGCGACTCTCGATCCGAGGTTTCAAAAGGAGTATTCTTTCGAAAATGATGAAGCTCCAGCCATATTGAAATACCTCCTCGCTAATGACAAAATAGAGCTGCCACCTATTAAAGATCAGGAGGGAGCTAAAAGGATTACGGATCCAAATTACTATGCATACCACAGAAGGGCCCTTCATCCCACCGAGATTTGTTTCGGACTCAAAAACAAAATCCAAGCCCTAATTGACACCGGCGTCATAACGACGAAACAAGCCAATTAAAGACACCACAACTCCATTGGGTACACGAGTATAAACTGTTTCCCCTCACTCCGAAGAGTATATGAGTATAAACTGCTCCTCGATACTCCAACAGGTATATGAGTCTAAACTATTTCCTTTCTTTCACGGAAAGTTCCTGGAGAGCGCTATGCATAGTACTCTTAAGGATAACCCGATCATGCAGCTGAATATAATGATAAACCCAGTTTCATAAGAAAAGCTGGGGGTGGATGGTTCATGTAATGGGAAGTTCTCGGAAGAATGCTATATGTAATGTTCTTAGGGATAACTCGATCATTACAAACAAAGTGATAAACACTACATCCCCACGATGATTTTCGAATACTCTTTTGCTGAGATGAGATTCGATCACTTTTTTAGATCAATCTTCCCTCACAAAACTCATATTTGGTCAAACCTTTAAACAGTTAGGACCAAAGCCAAAATTCCCTCTCGATTCCTTCCATGAACGAGAGGTCCACAAATCGCATGGTCAAACCTTTAAACAGTTAGGACCAAAGCCAAAATCTCCTCTCGATTCGTTCCATGAACGAGAGGTCCACAAATTGAACGATCAAACCTTTAAACAGTTAGGATCATCTCAAATTCTCATTTGGTCAAACCTTACTACAGTTAGGACCAAAACCAAAATCCCCTTTCGATTCCTTCCATGAACGAAAGGTCCACAAATTGAATGGTCAAACCTTTAAACAGTTAGGATCGTCTCAAATCCCCATTTGGTCAAACCTTTAAACAGTTAGGACCAAAGCCAAAATCCCCTCTCGATTCCTTCCATGAACGAGAGGTCCACAAATTGAACGGTCAAATCTTTAAACAGTTAGGATCATCTCAAATCCCCATTTGGTCAAACCTTTAAATAGTTAGGACCAAAGCTAAAATCCCCTCTCGATTCCTTCCATGAACGAGAGGTCCACAAATTGAACGGTCAAACCTTTAAACAGTTAGGATCGTCTCAAATCCCCATTTAGTCAAACCTTTAAACAGTTAGGACCAAAGCCAAAATCCCCTCTCGATTCCTTCCATGAACGAGAGGACCAAAGCCAAAATCCCCTCTCGATTCCTTCCATGAACGAGAGGTCCACAAATTAAATGATCAAACATTTAAACAGTTAGGATCGTCTCAAACGCTCATTTGGTCAAACCTTTAAACAGTTAGGACTAAAACCAAAATCCCTTCTCGATTCCTTCAATGAACGAGAGGCCCACAAATCGAACGATCAAACCTTCCTACAGTTAGGATCATCTCAAAACTCTCACTTGGTCAAACCTTACTACAGTTAGGACCACAACCAAATCTCCTTTCGATTCATTTTGTGAACGAAAGATTCACTTTTGAATTGAGTAATCAAACCTTATGACAGTTAGGATTATTTAAACCAACGCAGATTCTCTAAGTGGAAACCCCACTTTGAGTTTCTTTTGCAATAGGAGATAGAATATAAAATTCTTCCTCTCCGATTTCGGGTTCATCTCTACCAACAAAAAAGAGACAAGGAGATAGAATATAAAATTCTTCCTCTCCGATTCTGGGTTCATCTCTACCAACAAAAAAGAGACAAGGAGATAGAATATAAAATTCTTCCTCTCCGATTTTGGGTTTATCTCTACCAACAAACAAGAGACCAGGAGATGGAATATGAAATTATTCCTATCCGATTCTAGGGTTTATCTCTACCAACAAACAAGAGATTGAAAGATAGAATACCCAATTCTTTCTTTATAATTTTGAGTTCATTTTCCTGCATAGGAAATGTAACCTATTTGCATTTCAAAAGCCATGCCATTTACGCATGGGGGATATTATCTCTATCCCTTATTAGAGATAAGCCTACATCTAACACATGTAGCCTACATATTCAACATGGTAGTTTAAAGTCTAAAAGAGTCTAATTCTTTTAGCCCAACGTTATATGTGAAATGGACTTAGATAATTCACATACTAGCCCGATTCAAACGGTAATCGGTAAAGGCATATCAAATCCGTTTATGGCTGAGGGTTTGCCAAAAATCCTATAAGTATTATGTTTATTTATTCTAAACAAGAATGAGTAATCATAATAAGATTTTGCTTCGGTTCAAGACCTCGACAATGGTTAAGCGATAAACGCAGTACCAGAGGAATGTTAGCTACTCTACAAAGCATTGAGTAGACTAAAAGATGAAGAAATCAACGAATTAATGGTCAGACGTATCATATCCAAAGTATTCCAGCCTCTTTTATAAAAGAATGAGGCTAAAATACTTTGGAGGGGGTATCTGTAGGCGTAAAAAAATGCTAATAGATATCCAAACATAGAGAAGATCACTCCAAAAAATCATAAGAATTGATCTCATACTGTTTTGGAAAATCAAGACAGATATGAAATGTCTCGCCAGAGAGACAGTCTTTACTGTCTCGCCAGCGAGACAGTCTTTACTGTCTCGTAGCGAGACAGTGTTTTACTGTCTCGCCAGCGAGACAGACTTTGCTGTCTCGCCAGCGAGACAGACTTTGCTGTCTCGCCAGCGAGACAGACTTTGCTGTCTCGCCAGCGAGACAGACTTTGCTGTCTCGCCAGCGAGACAGACTTTGCTGTCTCGCCAGCGAGACAGACTTTGCTGTCTCGCCAGCGAGACAGACTCATTTACTATCTCGCGGGCCGAGACAGCAAACACTGTCTCGCCCGCCGAGACAGTAAACACTGTCTCGCCGTACTAAATCGTTGTTTTGTTGAGTTTTTATAGTTACAGACCCCAGAGGCTATAAATACCCCCCTAGGGTTATTTCTAAGGCGGATGAGAGAGCAGAGGCTGGGTTCAGAGCAGACAGAGCAGAGTTCTTGGGCTTCTGGCAACTCCTTGAGATTCGAGCTTTGACTTGATTTCAAGAAGAACGACTATCTTACTTTGATAAGATATCGTTTCAAATTCTCACTTCGATAAACGAAGAAAGAATCATCAAACCCCTCATGATTCAATCAGAATCTGTGATTTGGTGGTCCACGAGTCAAAGCGCTCCCGGCATAGGCAAAGATCCCACGCAAGCAGCGATCCAAACAATGATCCTGCGTTTGTTTCTAAAAAGTTGTAATTTTTATTTTGTTGTGTAAAAGAGGTCTTATAAAAAGACTATTCCTTTGAATTTATTGTAATCGATCGAAGATATAATGAATTCCACAGCAAGACCAACTTTTGACGAAAACAGCGTGGTTGAGCCTCGCGTTTGGAATCTCAACCAACTCGATCGCTAAAATCGAGTTCGAGCGGGATTCTGGCCTAGAATCTCGTTCCGATTTGACAGCTCACAGTTGTCTATAAATAGACCGCTGAGGGTCAAATCAGAGTCATTCGACTCTTCTTGAAATTTCAACGAAATTTTTTGTTTTCATCTCCGGTGAAAACTATTCCTCTTCTCCTCCGACTAGACTCCATGGCACCCAAGAAGGTTGTTCCTCGTCCCTCTAAGTCCGACGTCGCCGTGGCTCAGGGGTCAGCATCGTCTACTTCGGCTGGCGGCGCTATTGCTCAGGCGAACGTTCCACCCTAACTTCCTTTGATCGGCGGTGAGTACGACCTCTGTGGTCATTAAACTTGCTTCGGCAAGTTCTGATCTTTGGATCAACGAGGAAACTCGTTTCAATAACGCGGGGCTGGACTTCGTCGTTTGGTATTTTTGACGAGGGGTTTGACCTCCGCGTCTTAGATTCTTGACGCGAGGTTCGACTTACGCGTCTGAACTTTTTGACGCTAGGTTCGACCTTCGCGTCTGAGCTTTTTGACGCTAGGTTCGACCTTAGCGTCTAAAATTTGCCTTTGCGTTGTCTGACTTTTTCTTTATTTTGCAGTGCGTCATACCAGCGAGCCTCTCCCTTTTCACCACTATTTTGGGCACGAAGGTGGTGTGGATCTGAATATGACCTTCAACCTGCGCCAAGAACTCCCAGTTTTCCGAATTAAGGAGAAGAGTCGCATGGAACTAATCACCCAAGCTTCTCCTGAGACCCTTAGGATATTGGTTACGGACGCTCGACTTGAAAACCTGAGCTGTAAGCCAATAGTCAAACCTGGATTCCTCTTCGGGGATTTTGTTGACTTCGAGGCAGGCGCTGCTTATGATGGGGACTACAAGTGGCTATGGAAAGTTGGGGACCACAACCTTTTCTTGCCCAATATGGAGAGGATGTTCCCTATATCCTACTTTCAGTGTATTTCCATCCCAAGGCGTATGGATTGGCCCCTGGTTAAAGATCAGGATGGAGTTGTTCTTAGAACCCTGACTTTTCAAGGGGTCCGCATAGTTGGTTACAACCGACTGGTGACAGCTTTACGGTCAGGTTTATTTGCTAAGGAGTATCCTGTCGGTGAAGTGGCCAGTCCGGCGAATACCTTTATCAAGAAGTTTCTGGCAAAGAAAGGAGAGTTTCCCGCGTAAGGATTTAGAACTCCTGGCTGGGTTCATTCTCCGGTGACAGGGTGGTGGACCCGGATGACCAAGTTTGTTTTGGAGGAATTGGAAGTCCCTCTTGCTCGAGCTGGATTGCAGATTCCTGTGCGGGCTACTAAGTTTGGGATTATTCAGAGCCACTTTCATTTCTTCTCCATATTGGAGAAGTATAATCCCGAGACTTGTACTTTCTTCACCCCTGTGGGGGAGTTAGGCTTCGCTCTTCACGAGATGCATGAAGTCTCGGGTCTTCTTCTTGGGGATTTACCATACGAAGAATTTGTTCCGGGATCCGCGGAACTTAAAATTTTAAAGAAGACCAGCCCCGAAATTTATGCCACCCTCTGGGAAGTCATGTGTCACTTCCACATTTGTATGCAGCAGACAGGGGCCCGAGGAAGCAGCATTAAACAAGTGTCTTGGGCGGAATATTTATTTCAGAACTTGATCAATAAGGGAGCCTCAGTGACCAGATTATCTGCAAGCACTTTGGAGGAGGTTCAGGCCCGAATCGATGATGCTACCTCCCACTACACCAACGAGGTCAAGGAAGATGTTTTCCCGGCTCATACGGAGTTTGAAAGCTTCTATTATCAAGCTCTGATTCCAATTTCCGACACGGCGCTGTTGGCTGGATTCTTAATGCTGTGGCTCAAGCGTTGCGTCGTTCCTACTAGGCCGATTGATGCCCTCGCTGTTGAGGTGGTCTACCCGGCTGTTCTTTTGGCACATGGGAGACCTGTGAGCCTCCTCAATGCCATGGTGAGTTGATTGCAGAATGGGCTGCATGAATTGGCCTTGGATTTTGCTGATGTCACCGAGGTGGAGTCTGGAGGCCACAAGGTTTTCAAAACTCCCAATCCCTGGGTGCCACTGCTATATACCTATCTGATGGCTTGGTACGTGTTCCACTGTCCTCCTTTAATAAGTACAGCCTCTCCCCCGGGAGACTCATTCATCCCGTTCGTGCAACGACTAGAATCTGCGAAATGGGAAGGGGGTATATGGTTAGAATTCGCCAAATTTTATCGCGAGACACCCACTACCATATCTTCCGCTGTTTCCCTGATTTTGAAGGCGGCATCTATGGAGCAGAATATCAGGACATAGCAGGTCCTAATGGATTCACTCAGCTGAGCGGGGGTGGCGGCATCTATGGAGCAGAATATCAGGACATAGCAGGTCCTAATGGATTCACTCAGCTGAGCGGGGGTATTTTCCATTAGCTTCTCTCTATCAGGCCAGGCTACTTGATCTTCCGGCAAGGCGCCAACTGTTTTATCGAGCCCTACCAACCCTATAGGTTCGCTCGCCAATTTGTGTATGATCAGTTGTACGTCGGGAACCCTCGTCCTCAACTCTCAGTTGTGGGCAATTTATATGAAGGAGCCAGGGCTTGGTATTATTCTGTGGCAGGTTGTACCAAGGCCATCTTCAGGCTTCCCCACAAAACTTCTAACTCCTATACTTCCATAAGCTTCTGTAATTGGTATTTTGCCGCTTCTCAGACTCTCAATTACAACTTGAATACATCTTGCCTGAAAGACATTAGGCATATGTATGCTTTAAGGAAGGGGTCCAAGACATCCCGCTTGAGAGGGATTGACGAGTTTCTATCTATCGAGAATCAGCCTGCTGGGCAGGAAAAAGAACAAGGAGCTGAGCCTGTTCCAGGATAGGAGCAACAAGTGGTTGATTCTCCCACGACGAGAGCAGCGGGGAAAAGAAAACTCTCTGCAGATGAAGCCGGCCGATACGATAAGCAGATCCGTCGGAAGTTGATGGTTGATTCTCCTCCCCCTAAAGGCCAGCAAAAATCCAAGTTGATGGCTGATGCTATCAGAGCTGCTGAAGATGAAGAACAACAGGAGTCTTCCGTTGCACCAGCCCTATCGAGCGAAGCTTCTTCTTACCATCCCCCCGAGGACGAAGAGGGCGAATTAATGGCTGCAGATGCAGAATCTGCTTCGGTGATGGACCTTCCTAAGTCTCCTGCATTAGAACCAGGGGGTCTCGAAGAGAATCCATCCCCTCCTCCTTCAGCATTAATGTCACAAGCTGGTGATTTTATTCCTAGTCCTACAACGGGACTTATGAATAAACCAGCTGCTAGCACAAATCTTCCTGAACCCTCGACTACCCGGGATGATGAGGAACAAGTTGATTATGAAGGCTCCTCGATTGGTGATGCAGCTGACGAAGATAGAGGTGATGAGGATGCTGAAATTGGCAATGCGCCAGGTGACGGTGAAGGAGACGATGGACATGATTCCATGGATGACATCACCACTTTTGACGATGCTCCCAAGGCTCCATCCGATAAAGCATCTGGTTATACTCTTTTTTATCTCACCGATAAGCCGGGTTTGTTTCAAATTCTTCCACGTGCTTTTTCCGCGTTCCGACCATTTTTTTCGTGTAGGTTCACCTCCTCTAGGGACTACTACTGCTCCTCCTTCTTCAGAACAACAGGTCGCACAGGTGCCAGCTCCTTTACAAGAGCAACACTTACCAGGCTCACCTGTGGCGACTGCTTGAACTACAGCATTACCTGGGGCTAATACCGTGACTTCTCCTCTGGAACAGCAGGTCGTGCAGGTGTCAGCTCCTGCGTAAGAGCAGCCTCTACCTGCCTCATCTACTGTAGCTGCTTCGCCTATCGCATTGATGAAGATCTCGCTTACTCCAACAGAGGCACGACCAAGTACATCTCAGGCAAGGGCGATGATGGCTTTGACCTCAAGCCCATCACAATTGAATGTTTCTACCGTTTCTGCAGCTTCGGCGCCCGGATCCCCTGCACCAATTTCAATGGCTAGGGGAGCATCCCCGAGTGTCACTTCAAGTCTTGCGGGTGCACCTGAGTTCCTTCAAATTTCCTTGGTGTATTTGAATAGCCTCGCGAAGAAGGTGATTGAATATGTGGTGAGTGGTCAGGGAACTTTTAATTCCTTCCGACCTCTTCTGGAGGCAGGCTTAAACGGAGTCAGAAGTGTGGGAAACACTCCGTGGTTCGAGTGCTGTTCTGATATTATCCTTCGTTTGGAAGAACAATTATAACATTTTGAGGCCTTGGGTCGCAGAGAGCTTCAGCCACAAATTGTGTCTACTTTGGCCAGTCTTCAGGTTGCAGAAGTGGCTTGCCGGGAGGCGATAGAATGGGACCTTGCTGAAAGAGAACGTCAAATCACGGAGCTTCGCGAGCATAATATTCAGAAGCGAGAAGAGTTAGAACGCTCGACTACTTCTATGAATTCGCTTCGTGATAGACTTGTTGAAGCTGAGGCTGAAGTCCTGCGATTAAAGGCTGAACTCTCCCGTGAAGAAAATGTTGTCAATATCCTTAGCACTCAAAACGCTACTGGCGCTTTGGAATATCACACGTAGGCTCGAGCTTTGGAACAAGCCAGGAATGAAGCGGCGGCTATCATCATACCCAGTGAGGAAGAACTCCGGGCAAAGGCTGAAGCCATGGTGCGAACCACTCACGAGGAGGAGCTAACTAAAGTTAGGACCCAACTTATTTCTTTTGATTTGATGCACGAGTGAATTTTGCACTTATAATGTTCTTTTGATAAGAACAAGTTTGTCTTGTATCACTTTCTTTTGGTTCTTGAATAAAAAGTGATATTGATTCCTCATTGTTTCTTGCATTTATCGTGTTTTGATTTTAAGCAACAAATCACGAGAAATACCTGAGATGTATTCCCGATTTAGAATAGATCTCCACAATGGTTCTGATGCAGAAAACTCTCTTTATTATCGTTTAAGATAACTCCAGAAAGTTTCAAACTACTGAGGATTAATATTTTATTATTTTCCCGTAATGGGGCTGACTAGTAGAATTCTTCCTGTGTTATTTTTGCTTGGAACACTGAAAGAAGTCTATAAGTGCCAGAGGTATAGCTTTTTAACTTGGCAGGAGGAATATTGCGACCAAGGCAATTTTGAGGACTTATCGCTCTATTGACGAGAATCGATAAGTTGATTTTGTCATAGGTGTGATTTTAACGTGACAGGAGAAATATTGCGATCAGGGTAATTTTGAGGAATTATCGCTCTATTGACGAGAATCGATAAGTTAATTTTGTCAGAGGTGTGATTTTAACGTGACATCTGTGGGGAAAGAATATTGTAGCGTCTCACTGCGGAGAACTGCTAAGTGTTTTATCATCGGAGTGATGAATTGTGATACTTGTGATTTGAACAAGAAGTTGGGGTATTTTATTATCCCACTGAAAACTGGTTATTTATTACTCTGCTGAGGAGAGCTAATAAATTGACAATGATCTGAATGATTTTAGAGACTTATAGTTCTATTAATGAGAATCGATAAGTGGATTCTGACAGAGGAGCTATAGCCGCATTGGTATTAATGCCAGCTAAACTTAGACTCTGTAGGGATGATGACTGTCTGGGGCGTAATATTAACCCAATGAGAATTTAGATTCTGCTGAAGAGATACAGAGGTTTTGATTAACACTCTGTTAAGAGGGCTCATGACTTTGAGGAATAAGTGTCGTGTTTGAAGACACAAGTGTAGGTTCTTCATTTAGAAGAATTGCAACGCTAAGGTGACCTTCGCGTTTAAGGTTCAAAATGCGAGGTTCAGGCCTTCGTGACGCTGGCTTGAGCCTTGCACTTGGGAATTTGAACGGGGTTGTGAACTTCGCGTTTCAAAGATGGTTGGGATTCACTCCTAGAATACCGTGCCATCTTAACAGCTTGACGGCTGTTATAAATAGACCTGAGTGGTCACGTCAAGAGTCACTTGACTCTCTAAATTTTTGGCTATTTCTAAGAACGAGAACTTCTCGTTTGATTTCGGCGAGATCTCCGACGAACTCCGTCTTCCTCGTTCAAAAGCGTTTCTTTGGGTTTTAGCTCCAAGAAAGTCGCTGGAGCGACTTCCGAAACGCCGTCGGCTGAGGATGCCGGCGGTGTTCTTGTTCGTGCGGGAACATCGTCGTCGTCATCGCCGTCGCAGGGGCCTCCCTGTCGTGGTGAGTGTTGACCGAACTAACTTGCCTTAGCAAGTTCTCTAAAAACCCTAGATGGGTTCTTGATAACGAGGAAGATGACTCGTTTCTGTTCAATGAGAACGCGGAATTGGGATTCCATGTGGGTCTCAACTCTCGCGTTCAAGTTTTTCAACACAAGGTTCGACTCTCGTGTTCGAGATTTCTGACGCGAGGCTCGACCATCGCGTTTGAGATTTTGACACGAGACTTTAACCCTCGCGTGAGAGATTCTTTTTGACACGAGGCTCAACCTCTTGTGTTTCAGACTCTGTCTTTATGTCAATAGCTCGCTTCTAGCTGCTAACCTCTGCTTTTGATTGTGCAGTGCTTCTCCCAAACGTGCCGCTTTCAGAAGAGCATCATTTTGGATATATCGGTGGACCTGACGCGAATGAAATATTCAGTCTTCAGAGCAGAATTCCACTGTGTACCTTCCCTGACTCGGAGAGAGCGGATATGATTAAATTCCCTCGATGCTCTACTCTCAGGATTCTGATTACTGACTTAGACATGGAGACCCCTACCGGTCATGCCCAGTTTCCCAAACCAGCGTTCATATTTGGAGATCGTATACCAGTCGATGATCACCTCACATATGTGGAAGATTCAAAGTTGCTGCGGAGAGTTGATAATCGCTTCTTATTCCTCCCAAACTTGAAGAGGATGTACCCACTCTCCTATTTCTTGAATGTGAGCTGTCGTCGGGGTTTGACCTTCGACATAGTCAAAGAGAAAGAGAATGTGTCGCTTGGATTTGGTCGGCGGGCTCGTACACAAATCGGGGGACAACTCAAGGGGTTGAGACCCGGTTTATTTGAGAAGAAGGATCCGATTCAGGAGATGCCACGTCCAGCGAACATCTTTATTCGCCAATTCCTTACAACTCAGGGTGAATTCTCTACCCAGATGTTCAGATCCCCAGGATGGGTCTGTTCTGGAGAAGGAGGTTGGTGGACCCGTAGGGTTGACTTCGTTCTTGAGGAGCTTAAGGAGTCACTCGCTCAATCAGGTCTCACAGTTCCCGTGTTAGCTACTCGACAGGGTGTCGTGCAGAGTTATCACAATTTCTTCGCTATGTTGAAGAAATATAACCCGGACAGTTGCACATTCTTCACACCTACAGGAGAGTTAGGTTTTACTCTTCATGAGATGCAAGCAATGTCGGGGTTGCCGCTCGGAAAAACGCCCTACGAGGAGTTCATCCCCACCACCGAGGAGCTTTCCCTACTGAAGGTGGCGCACCCGGAAATTTACGCTACTTTCTGGGAGTTGATGTGTCACTTCCACATATGTGCCCAAGTCTTTGGGATGCGTGGAGGGGGCATTATGCATACCACGTGGGCAGACTACCTCTTTCAAAACTTAAATCGGAAAGATGTAGCCGTATCCCGTGTCGCAGTTGTCTCACTTAAGGACGCCAAGGCTCGGATTAAGGCTTCCAGTGCTACCTATAAGACAGAGCATGCAGAGGATGATTTTGAGGCTGGTGTTGAATTTGAAAGTTTCCACCACCAAGCCACAGTTCCTATTTCTGACACGGCTCTTCTTGCGGGCTTCTTTATGATTTGGTTGAAGCGGTGCGTAGTACCGTCAAAACCAATTGAGGCAATACTAGCTGAAGTTGTGTACCCAGCTACTTTGCTAGCGCATGGGAGACCTGTGAGTCTCCTTACTGTTATGGTCGGCTGCATACAGAATGGCCTGAGGATGTTGACCTCAGAACTTCTCAGCGCTTCAGGAATCAAAGCTACTAAGAAGAAAGCTGGGAAAACTCCTCAACCACGTATACTAGCGTTGTATACGTATTTAGCGGCCTGGTTCGTGTTGCATTGCCCTTCATTGATGACGGGAGTATACGAGGGTGATGACGCTTATATTTCCTTTGTACAGAGATTGGAGTTGGTCACGTGGACTAATTCTTATATAGTCAGGGCTCGACAGCTTCTATCCCGGGAAGACAATTACCGGATTTTCTGTTGCGCTCCTAATTTTGACGGAGCTGATGTGGAAGATGCCCTCTTCATGGACTTGCTTTTTGAGGGCTCGTCTTCTTTGGAAGAGGGCACATTTAGCTGGCTTATTATGATCAGGTTGGGCTACCTGGTCTATCGCTTGCAGGAGAAGTACATCATCGAGCCTTACATGCCTTCTAGATTTGCTAGGCAATTCGGATATGACCAGCTTTACGTTGGCAATCCCAACCCGGCTTTGGCTCAAATTGGGAATTTGTATGAAGGAGCTCGCGCATGGTACTTCTTTTCCGCCGGGGGAACCCATGTGCAATGGCTTCTCAAATCCCGGAATATGATATTTATACTTCATGTATAAACGAGATTCGGGAATTGTATCATTCGAGGGGCGGTTCTATGAGGACCCGTCTACCCGGGGTAGAAGAATATTTATCTTGTGAACAGGAAGAAACCGGAGCCGTTGAAGCCCCTAGGGATTTGTCCACCATAGAACCTTCTGAGGAAGAGGTTCCTACGGGGATCAAAAAGGGAACACCAATTGCTGATTCTCTCGAAGAAAAGACAACTGAGGAGATTCCTACAGAAGCGCCTGTTCCTGAACCTCGTTCTTTAAGATCGGGTAAGAAGGCTCTTTCTGCTGCTGAGCAAGACGAGTATGACAGGAGGGTTCGTAAACGATTGCCTGTCATGGCTAAAACTCCGAAAAGGGCTAAGTTAATGGGGGATGCGATAAAGGAAAAGGGCTAAGTTAATCGGGGATGCGATAAGGTCGGCGTGTGCCGCATCTCCTGAGAATAGAGGGGATACTATGCTTCCAACTGCTTCTCCTGGTCTTGAAATGACAACCGGTGGGTGGGAACCGACTACCTCAGGCTCAGTGCCAAATATGGCTGAAAAGTTATCATCTGAAGCTGCGCACACCCCCACTCACACTGATTATGCGAATTGCTTTATTTATCCGACTGCTCCACCCCCAAGCTCGGAAACTTTGAGGGAGCTCATCGAACAATTAGAGCATTGGATGCGAATGACTATCGACGTCGTTAGTCTCGGGGACGTGGGTTTCAAGGTTTTTGAACCCCATCTGCTGGAGTGTCTCGCAAAGATCAGGAACTAGGGGAATGCATTGTGGACCGAGAATTGTCGCGAGAGCATCGTTATTCTAGAATATGAATTGGAATTCCTTTCAATGCTGCAGCGCGACGACATAGGGCCAGAAGTGGATCAGGCTCTTTCTCAGGCCAAAGCTTTAAAAGCATAACACCAAGAGGCTCTTCAGAAAAGTCTGTCTGAGATAGAATCTCGTATTGCCAGCCTGCGTGGGGAACATCTCCAAGTACAAGGGGACATGGGCAGTTTTGCTGTGGGTCTCCGGGATACTGCAGCAGAACTTACTCGTGCTGGTGTTGAGCTATCTCAGATAAATGCTCAGTTAGCTGGTGATATGGAAGTTCTAAAAGGGTTAGCTGCTTACTGTGATGGACTTTTCAAAGGCTATTGCGATGAACTTATCGCTGCTGATTATCTTCGGCGAGAGATTACAGAAGCAACGCCTAATGAAGAGGAGCTCAAGAGCAAGATAACCGAAGAAATCAGAAAGGCTCGCGAGGAGAATATATCGGTGCTGAAATCTAAGCTTAAGTCTTTTAGACTGATGAGCCCCGATGCTTAGGATTTGAATTGCTTTTGGCGGAGGAATAAATTTGTATCATTTTCCTTTCGATTGTTTTCACCTTTGTATTCAAATTAACAATATTGAATGAAAATGATATCACTTTGGTTTTCATTATCTCTTTTGTTGAAATCTGATTCATGACAATGAAAAATAATGCAAATACTATCGAATTTCTCTTTATTACCATTTAGAATAATTCCAGAAAATTTCAATCGTCAGAGGTGTAGTGTTAACATGATGAAATACAAGACAGAATTACACTATAAATAGGTAACCCCCAGCCTGATTTAGCTGGGGTTTAGGGGACTACATGATTTACGGGAAGTATCTCTTAAGGAACTTCCCATTAATTGGCATCATGAGCCTGTCTCCTTTTTAATCAATGAGGCGATAAGCTCTATTCGAATAGACCAATTCTATTACGAAGGGCCCTTCCCATTTAGGATTGAACTTCCCTTTGGTTTTGTGTGTCATCACTATGGGTCGTCTGTTGGCCAAAACTAAGTCGCCTTTCTTGAAAATCCGTTCCTTAACCTTTTTGTTGTAGGCTTTGGAAATACGGGCTTGATATAACTTGATCTGTTACTGAGCTTGAAGTCGTTTGTCGTCTAAGGCTTCAAGTTCTTACAGACGTCGTTGATGTTTTTCTTCTTCTGTTAGTCCAGTTGTAATAGCAACTCTCAGAGAAGAGATCTGGATTTCCAATGGCAATACAGCCTCGCAGCCGTATACCAAAGAGAATGGTGTAGCTCTTGTAAGGGTCCTCACTGTCGTGCGGTAAGCCCACAGACATTCACCGAGTCTTTCATCCCAATCGCGCCAGCTCTTGGAAACAAACTTTTTGAGAAGCTTCACTATGGTTTTGTTGAAAGCTTCTGCAAGACCATTTGCTGGCGGATAATATGTTGTAGATGCGATACTTTGAATTCTGAATCTGTCATAAAATCTCTGAAATCCAAAGCTGACGAATTGTGTCCCGTTATCGTGAACTATTCGCCTCGGGACTCCAAAATGGTAGATGACGTGATGTTTGATGAACTTGATTATATTTGATGTCTTGACTTCTTTCAACGGGATTGCCTCCGCCCATTTGGAGAAATAGTCGGTCACAGCTAGAATGAACCGGTGTCCCTTAGATGTCGGAGGGGAAATCGGTCCCACGATATCCATACCCCACATTTCGAAGGGCCAGGACGCCGATGTGGGGTATAAGTTCCCAGGTGCTTGGTGGATGAAGTCCCCATGAATTTGGCATGCGTGACAACGTTTAGCGTAGTCAACTGCATCTGAGAACATCTTTGGCCAATAATAGCCGATTCGTCAGAGGCGATCTCCTAATTTAGCTCCGGGCTAATGAGCCCCACACATTCCATCGTGAGCTTCTTTAAGGGCCTCTTTTGCTTCCTTCCGAGAGAGGCATCGAAGCAAAACCCCATCATAAGATTTACGATACAGGACTTGAGAGACTGCATCGTAATAGAATCGGAGGGCCTTTCGTTTGATAGAGGCCGCTTCCTTAGGGTCATCGGGCAGAATTCCATATATAGCATAGTCGATGTACGGGAATCGCCAATCCCTAGATTCAAACTCTATAGAGGTTGTACAGACTTCTCCTGTCGTTGTATTGTCTGAGTTTTCCTCCATAGGAATCTTGGAAAAGTATAGTTTGCGTCCCGCGATTGGAATCATTGTTTCAGCCTCCGGTGGCAATGCTAATAAAGTTGCCAAGGAGGCTAAAGCATCTGCATACGCATTCTGAGCTCGTGGTACATATTCGATAAAGAAACCTTCGAACTTTTGAGCTTGCTTTAGCACTGCGAAGTAATACGGGATCAGATCCTCATGACGTACTTCGTATTCCCCTCGGACTTGATTAACGATGAGCTGAGAGTCACCGTAAGCCTCGAGGTGCTGAATATTAAGTTCTTCGGCAAATTGCATTCCTAATAGCAGAGCATTATACTCAGCTACATTGTTGGTGCAAGGTTCGATTGGGGAAAATCCCCTTGGGATTACGTGACCATTCGGAGAGATTAATACTACTCCTACTCCTGCGGTGATTGCTCCATGAGGGTTTGCTCTAGACGCATCGTCGAAGAATAACTTCCACACTTGCGTAGCTTCTTGAGTAGCGCAAGCTTCAGTGACTTCGTCAGGTAATTCTTCATACAACTTAGACGTTCCTGATACTGGGTGATCGGCTAAGAAGTCTGCCAGTGCTTGACCCTTGACAGCCTTTTGAGGTATGAACTGCATGTTGTATTGTGACAAGAGAATGGCCCACTTTGCGAGTCGGCAATTTAGAGATGATGGTTTCGTCATCAGAACTCTCAAGGGATTCACCTTAGAGATGATATGAATTGTTTGTCCAACTAGGTAATGTCGCATCTTTTGAATTGTGAATACCAAGGCAAGACATTCTTTTTCGACCGGATTATACCGGTGCTCGGCTCCCATCATAGTCCTGCTTAGGTAATAGATGGCTTGCTCTTGACCCTGATCGTTGTTCTGGGCTAACAAAGCTCCAAGAGAATGGTCCATGGCTCTCACATACAACAGGAATGGTTTTCCTGATATTGGGGCCACGAGAACTGGCGGTTGAGTGAGATATCTCTTAATCTCCTCGAATGCTTTTTGACACTCTCCATCCCAAACAAAGGATATTCCTTTCTTCATGAGCTTAGAGAAAGGTTGGCAACGCCCTGAAAGATTTGATATGAATCTTCGAATGTAGGCCAGTCTGCCTTGCAAACCTCTGAGCTCTTTGAGATTCTTCGGAGGTGGCATGTCTCGGATGGCACGCACTTTCTCCGGATCAAGAGAAATTCCCTTGGAGGTAACGATAAATCCTAGGAATTTTTCGCTTGATACTCCGAGGAACGATTTTGTCGGGTTCATCTTCAGCTGATGTGCTCGCATGATCTTGAACATTGTCTTCAGATCTGTAAGATGATCACCTTTACATTGGCTCTTTACTGCTATATCATCAACGTAGCACTCGATCTTCTTTCGTAGGTGTTCGTGAAAGATCGTGTTCATTGTACATTGATAAGTTGCACCTGCATTTTTCAGGCCGAAGGGCATCACTGTGTAGCAATACACCCCCAGGGGTGTTCTAAAAGCAGTGTGTTTCTTGTCTTCCGGGTACATCTTGATCTGATTATATCCGGAGAATCCGTCCATAAAAGACATCCTTTCATATCCGCAGGTGTTGTCAATCATAATATCTGTGATAGGAAGTTGGAACTCGTCCTTTGGATAGGCTGCGTTAAGATCACGAAAGTCGATGCATATACGGACCTTACCGTTTTTCTTGGGCACTGGGACAATGTTGGCCACCCAGTCCGGATGTTGCTCTTCCCTAACAAAACCTGAGTCTATAAGCTTTTTAACTTCTGACTCAATTGATTCCATGATCTCTGGACGAAACCTGCGTTGTTGTTGTTTAACGGGTTTTGCATCTGGATCGATGTTAAGACGGTGCATGGCAACCTTCGGGTCAAGGCCATGCATATCTTCATAATTCCAAGCGAAGACATCTATATATTCTCAAATGAGAGATATAAGGTCCTCTCTTTCGGATGACGATAGGTTTTCAGCTATGAAGATGGGTTTAGGGTCATGTTCATCTCCTATGTTGACCTGGATCACTTTATCTTCAGTGGGTGGTTCACGTTGTTCGAATCGCATATCCCACAAGATGTTGAGACGTTTGATCCAAGGATTATTGGTCGATTCTATTAACCCCTCATCACCCCCTGCGTCCTCATCTGGATGACTAGTCGAAACCATATTCACAGTTAGACTTTTAAAGAAAGGTCCGACACTGACGTCGGACTCGCATGAAGATATTCCGGATGAATGGTCCTGACGCAGATAATTACTGATTTCATTTTTTGAGGCAGGGGGAGTTGTGACATAACCCACGCCCCTTCTGGTTTTTTGATAGTATTCCGGAGGTTTTCCTTCAGGAGTGAGAGACATTCGGATCGGTGTTCATCTTCCTTTCCCGAAGTTCAAACTCTATTTCTCATTAAAGTTATACCCCATTCGTTTCATTAAGTGTATAGAATTGGGTTCATGGTAATGGAATTGGAGAACTCCGTCATCTTCCTCTGAACTTCCTCGTTTGAGTTGTTCGGGTTTGACTTTACCAAAACAGATCGGCTTCTGCCCTTTCCTTTTGGATGGGACTTTGAAGAAAGCCTTCTGTGTATCTTCTACCTCTTCATCTGAAGCGAAGGATGACTCGATTGGCAATGTGAGGGATGCCTCTATGCACAGTACGTGCCATGGGTTGGTACCTACATTAGGATCATTCTCTATTTGTTTATTTTTGGAGGACACATCAGACAAGTACGCCAAAATAAAATATTCATTAATGCACCACTCGCCCTCGCTCGGTACATTATTATTACTCTCATCCTGACCCATTACATCGAAGTTTAACTCCCATGGATAATCTTCATCAGGATCTGGTTCAATATCAGCTTCGTTACCGCTGTCCACATCTTCTTTCTCCTGGGACTCCAGATAGAAGACGGAGTCGGTGTGGAAATTTTCCACTCCTCGGAAGGGGTATTTTCCACAATTAAGGTTCGGACTTCCCCCTCATCGTTGGCATACTTCATGACCTGATGCAGAGTAGATGGGACAATACGGTTTGCATGTATCCATGGTCGTCCTAGCAAAAGATTGTAGGACGTGTCCGCATCTATGATGTAACAAGTCACTTCGGACTTAAGATCTCCGATCTGACATCTGAGCTTGATCTTTCCCAGGGGCTGAGTGCTATTAGCGTTGAACCCAAAGATGGTAGTCTGGGTGGTGTTTAGTCGGTGCATAGGAATCCCTAAGACCTGCATGACCCTATAAGGCATGATGCTAAGCGCTGAGCCTGGGTCAACTTGAACACGACTGATTTCGGAGGATCCAATATACCCCATGTAGTACAGCGGTCTATCATGCTTGTGTTTGACTTGCATGTCTTCCTGAGTGAATGATATGCATGGTAGACTTCTTGCTGCTTGTAGGCATTGCAGACAAGGTTGATCTTCAGAAGCTTCAGGGATTGGAGTGACTTGTGTAATAAAGCTCTCCGTATTCTTTAAGGCTTTGATCAGAGCTTCCTTGGTAGTTTTGGACAGCCTCAAGAGTTTATATAGGGTGATTCTGGCCGGTATGTTGGCCAACTGTGCTATAACATTGAACTGGAAGGGAGCGCTTGATTCTCCAGATTCCTGGTGGAGATTTTTGTTGAACCGGAGCTCCTTTTATTTTCCCTTATCAACTGGCTTTTCGGGACAGAACCCCCAGCGTCTTGGGGCTGTTCTTCAACCTCTTGAGCGTTCTGGCTGTAATCCCTCAAGTAAGCTTTCTCTGACCGAGTGCCAGGGTTGTCTCCTGGGTATGCTGCCAGGGCAATCCTCTCTTCTTCTGAATCAGTAAGAGGTTTGAGGTGTTCATCATTTTTAGTAACGGAGGGGCTAATCATGTTGGAAGACTTAGCCTTGCCTCCCTTCTTTTTGGACGAGGTGTTCGTCCACTGTTGATCTCCTAGCAGATCAGGGTGGACCCACATGATTTCCCCTTTTAGGGTAGTGAGGGGTACCAACCCCCTGTCTTTCTGACTATGCAAGTCAGCATTCTTCAGGTGCATTTCTCCCTTACGAATAGGAACAACGCCATTCACAGTTACTACTAGAGGGAAGTCACCGAATTGGACCGCTACCATATTGGTGGATACGGTCTTCTGCTCGGGTTTTAAAGTGAGCACATTAGCATTTACCAAATTCTGCAAGATGTCTTTGAAGACATAGCATTTTCTGGTAGGATGTCCAAGGAATCTGTGATAACGACAATAGTTAGGGTCATCCACCTTTCCTGCTTCATCCGCCTTCCTGACTTCAGGCAACTGCAGCTTGTTGTTCTTTCGAAGCAATTAGAATAAGGTATCTACATGCTCTTGTTGTTCTTTCGAAGCAATTAGAATAAGGTATCTACATGCTCCTCTTTAAACGAATACTGCTTGGGCACTCTTTGTTGATTTGACGCCTTGCCTTGCTTAGTAGGCGGTGGTACTCGCGTGTTGGTTTCAGCTGCCAAAGTCTCTTTTCCCTTAGACCGCTGGGTGTTGTGCTGATTGCGTTGCTGTTGCGGCTTGGGTTGTGACACTTCTTCAGCTTTAACTCGTGCCACTATCTCTTCAGCTTGTTCTCCTTGTGAAACTAGTTGTCTCCAGGAGCGACACTCCGCTACTCCCATCTGAGCAAGGAGCTGGGTCTGCAACTTGTGCCTGCAAGTTTCAACCAAGGTTGATTGGGTCATACCTGACGAGCATCGCAGTGCCATGCTGCGGAATCTCTCAACATAGGTCTTGATGGACTCTTCCTTCCTTTGCTTCATGGCGAGAAGAGTCAGGACTGAGACCTCTGTGTCGTCCTCAAAGAACCTGGCCAAGAATAGCCTTTCCAGGTCTACCCATTTCTGAATAGATCCTGCAGGCAGTTTCATAAACCACTCAAAGGCGACACCCTTGAGGGTACCGATGAATAGCCGGGTCAAAATAGCGTCGTTCGCTACCACATCTCCAGTTTGGGATTTGAAGTAGTAAATGTGCTGATTCGGCGATCCTGTGCCATCGAACGGTTGTAAGGTAGGGGCCTTAAACTTCGGTGGGTAGGGAGCTGTATCCCACTCAGCAGGGTAAGGCCGCACTACTCCTTCTTCGCGGAGCTCGCTTCTGTTGGCGATTGCATTGAGCCGAGCCTCCAGTTCATCCACTTTAGCGGACTGAGGATGCAGCTCTTTTTCCATCTCCTTCTCATTTTCAGAAGAAGATTCCAGGTTGTGAGTCTCACGATCTGAATGTTCGTGCGCCTTCTGCTTTCCCTTTGACATAGTCCTCCGGGAAGACTCGGGTCTTTGGCCTTTTTCAGCAAGGAGCTGTGCTAACATATCCTTTACTTAGAGAAGTGTCTCCTGTTGCGCTTGGAGCATGACGTGATGTTCGTCAACTCTCTTAGCTAAGTCTTCATGGTTCCCTGTCGTGTAAGCAGAGACCTCACGTGCGACAACAGAACTTGAAGATTGAGATTCGGCAATTGCCGAATGTTCATCGTCAGAAACGATCCCCTTGGCCAATCTTTGATAATTAACCGAGCGAATAACTCCTGTTCGAGTCCGAGTATGCCGGTACACTCCTTTGAATTCGTCACAAATTTCCTGAATAGTCGGGGAATGACTTTTCTGTGACTCATCTGAATCAGGATGGGAGGTTTTCCCTCGGCCAATCATATTGATAGTGACCTGAGGGTACTCCATTTCAGCTGTCTTCTTTCTGTATCGACGTTGTCGCTTGGCAGGTCTAACAATGTTCGTCAACCTGTCGAATACGGACTACCGAGGTATGGATGCGCAACAATGGCATTCTGAAAGGACTGCCGAGATAAGCCTCTCACATTGGCATGAGTGAGCTGCTTGTACTGTTGGTTTTCCTCTTGATAATAATTCCCGCAAATCAGGAACTTGGGAGGAAACTTTCCCCGGGTGTGGAGGCGGAGATGGAACCCATAATAATTCCCGCAAATCAGGAACTTGGGAGGAAACTTTCCCCGGGTGTGGAGGCGGAGATGGAACCCACTGCCCTTGGGTGGGTGAGATAGGTTCTTGTCGAACGTGGATTTTGAACCCATGTTGACTCTTCTGAACCTGGCGGACCTCTTGAAGATCGCGTTCTTGAAGAACAACGCTAGGGTCGTGTTCTTGAAGAATAACGTGAGGGTCACGTTGGGATTTGTAAACATTAGGCCGAGGCCTACATTTAAATGATGAAACAGACCTCTAAGGGTCATGTTTTGGTTGAACGTGCCCCTGAGGGTCGTGTTTGGTTGGTGAAACAAACTTTTGAGAGTCATGTTCTATTTGAACGCGCACGTGAGGGCCACGTTTATCTTTGGCAGCTTCCTTCTGAGGGCTGCGTTTTGAAGGAACAACGCGCCATTCAGGGTCGCGTTTCAGCTGTATCAGCTGAGGCTCGTAGTCGGGCTCATTGCCGCGAAGCGAGCGTTCTGTTTTGGGAACGCTATGCCCGGGTAAAGTTTTAAGAACGCGATCCTCGCGTTGGGCCAACATTCGGCTTTCGCGCAGGTGTGCTCGTCGTATGGATCTTCTCCATCTACGAGCGGCGTTCTTCTTGGCTTGCTTCAAAGCCTTAGCAGCAGCGTCGTTGACGTTTATGGAGCTCATCTCCTCTATAGGCCGTTTATGGCCTGAAGCACGTCGTGCTGACGCGGATGTGGGATATTCAACTCGCTGTGCAAGTTCAGCAGAGGCCGAGCCCGCTCCTGAAGAAGAGGGGATGTTCGACGAATTTTGGCCAAAGGAGAGGACTTTCTTTGGCGTTTCAGCAACAGATTTGACCTCCTTGGAGATCCTGCGGACATCACGCTTGGCCTTGGGGCTAAGCGATCCAGAGGAGAGGGCTTCCTCGTATTTTGCTTGGTCAAACTCTACGACGAGAGTTTCAACAGTTGTTCCCATGAGATGGACGTCGGACTGCGCCACCACTTCTTTGTCAGAAAAACTAGTCCCCACCGGAGTCGCCATCTTTTGTTTGTGGAAAAATTCGATGTAAAAGAAACGAAAGAAAAATTGATCTGTATTCTCTCAAAATCGATTACAATTGGATTCCGATTACAAAAGAGAGGAGAATGAATTTGATTCTCCCCTTTGTTTAAAACTAGGTTCTTCAAGGTAGCGATGGAGTGCCTCCTTCGATTGTTCGCGTCGAATTTGCTCTCCGTTGACGATCCGACCGTCTTTTATCTCGTGGGAACGATGAACTTCTGTGGAAAGTTTGATGGGTAACTCTTTAACGAGTTTAAGAACTCTGAATGAGTTAGAACTCTGTGAATAGAGTTGTTAGAACCGAAGATTCGGTTAATGACCAAGCAGATATTCTGTTGTTGAAGAATCCTTTCAGATTTGATCTTCTGAACTCGATTCAAAAATCCTATCTCTAAGGATTTCGTCTCTCCTGCCTCTCTGTGCGGTTGAGATCCTAAAGAACCTCCAAACCCGTGCGGTTTAGATGCTGAAAATACAACCCTCTACTCCGTTGGGTTTGTTAAGTTTTTATAGGGGGATAAGAGGTTGTAACTGCCCTCTAAATCCGCTCCTAAGTGGGCGTGATTTCCTCAGATCATGGGGAAAACGGTTTCGAAACCGTTTGACTCATGTTTGAACAAGTCAAACGCCCAATCTGGCGTTCAGAACCCCAACTTCGCGTCTTAGAATTGAGACGCGAGGTTGGGCGTTGACTGAACATCAATGAACACGAGGGTCGCTCGTGTTTAGCTTGTTGCAGCTTGGAAACGCTGGGGTCGGGTGTTGGTTGAACCTCAAGAACGCGAGGGTCGTTCGCGTTTGATTTGTTGTAGCTTGGAAACGCGGGGGTCGCCTGCACTTCCAGAATTGTAACGTGGGGATGACTTCCGCGTTTTAAAAGGGATTAGTTGATCTGTAACCTCTTCTACAGAGCGTTGCAAGGACCGTTGTTCAGTAATCCTAGCTTTAGCTGTTGTGGAGTGTGAAAGTCGTCAGATTGTAACTTTAACTGTAGATTGTGAAGATTGCTGAATAGAGTTTTCATCAGTTGTCGGAAGTGTCGTTGAATTGTAACTCTTCTCGATCTATGTGAAAAGTCCTCCGTTTGCAGCTTTCGTTTGTTAGCATGAAAGCTATCTGATTGTAGCTTTCATTGTTAGAACTTGATGGGGATCAATTATCCATTGTGATATTTAGACGAATATTTGCCCACAGCTCTCTACCAAGCAACTCACCAACTAAGTCCAACCTTTTATTTCTAAAATCATCATACTGCTCATCAGCATCTCTAATAGTTGCTAATATAATATTAGTCATATTGATGTCGCAGCCATCAATATCAATCATCTCAAATATGAGGCCGTATTTGTAGCGGCTGTAGAGTTACGGATGCAGTGATTAGAAAGTCGTCTGATTGTAACTTTCATTGTTGGGGCTTGATGGGGATCAGCTATCCATTATGATTTTTAGACAGCCTACAGTGAACACATGAGTTTTGATATTTTAGCTTAACTATGTTTTGAAACATTACAATATAATTTTATAGACTTGAAAAAAGATGTAAACTATTGTTATGAAGTCTATAAATAATGAATATAGTATTTTATCAAAATACACATATAATACACTAAAACATGATTTCACTGAACTAAATAAAATTGATATTGATGAAATCATATATATGCATATAAGTGTAAAACAAGAAATGTATTTTCAATTGTTTCATATTAAAACTTGAAAACTCAAAACCATGTATGTATATATATAACTAAATATACATGGAAACCAAAACTTAACTTATGTGTATATATATTCTATAATATATATATATATATATATATATATATATATATATATTATATATATATATATAATATATATATATATATATATATAACTATATATATACAAAGAAGCCAATAAAATGTGTGTGCATATTATATTAACTTAAAGTACCAGCACACATAATATAACACCTAAACTAAATGTTACCCAAGCAATCTTGATCTTCAATAAGCTTGACTTGAACACTTACAAGATGAAGCTTGAACTTGGATCTTGAACTTGAATTACATTGCTTCAACCCTATATCCGTCAACCTCCATTTGATATGATCATTATGGCGCAATCCATCACCTCCAACATGTTGTTTGTCTATAATAAATAGTAAGCAGCAAACACTAGACAAACAATTAGTGATAAATTGTTTGTTAAAACATCATCAAAACAAGAGAACCAACAATACATACATACATACATACACACACACACACACACACCACACACACACACACACACATCATATATATATATATATATATATATATATATATATATATATAGATAGATAGATATAGATATATATATATATATATACACACACACACACACACTACAACAAAATACAACATTGCCGACGAAACAAAAACGTCGGCAAAAGTTTAAAAAACGTCAGGAAAAATCTTTCCTGACGCAAAATGCAGCGTCGCTAACGCGTCACCAAAAGTGCGTCAAGGAAAGTATTTGGCAACGCAAATACACTGCGTCACTAAAAGTAAACTTTTGGCGACACGTCATGCGTCGGGAAAATTATATCTTTTAGCGACGCATAATATTTTACATCGGCAAAAGTATACTTTTGGCGACGCATGCAGCGTCGGCAAAAGCTATGCGTCGGCAAAAGTATAGCTGCATGCAGCGTCGGCAAAAGCTATGCGTCGGCAAAAGTATAGCTTTTAGCGACGCAAAATTGTTCGTCGTTAAAAACTATATTTTTGGCGACGCAAGTTAGCGTCGGTAAAATTGTAGCTTTTAGCGACGCAGAGTGAAGCGTCACTAAAAGCTATACTTTTGGCAACGCAAGATAGCGTCGCTAAAAGCTATACCTTTGCCGACGCAAGATAGCGTCGGCAAAAGTATAATTTTTGGCAACGTATAATTATGCGTCGGTAAAAAGTATAATTTTGTCGACACTAATTTGCATCGCCAAAAATAATATCTTTTCTGTCAACTACAAGCCTACACTGAACCTGAACATTCACAAAAAATTTGCTCCCATTCACATCAACAAAGAAACCAAACATCAAATTATACTCCAAACAAGTTGCATATTATGATAAACAAAGAATTTGCTCCCATTTCAAAATAATTACATTCATTTCCATTTCCAAGTCAACACTCAAATGCCTGTTTAGATATTCCAGTTTGCCATATTCAGTGTTTTCCATTTCAGAGAATGACACATTATAAGATTTACAGGAAACCAGTGTTTTCCATTTCAGAGAATGACACATTATAAGATTTACAGGAAACTAAACTAAGTTGAAAAAAAAAGAAAACTTGAAGTGAAAGAACGACACGATCAGTGAACCTCTTCACAGATGAAGGTATATTCTATGGTAGAGTTTTTGCGACTCTGTCTAACTCCTGCATTTGTTGCTTTACAGTCACTCTATCAGGGCCACAATACATATCCATAAGCTCTTTCATGTGTGGTAGCCTTTCCATCAGTTGTCACTCTATCAGGGCCACAATACATATCCATAAGCTCTTTCATGTGTGGTAGCCTTTCCATCAGTTCTTTGATTATTTCCTGTTAGAGAAAATGCAACGTCAGATTATCAGCTACATATATATAGCTCAAACAAATACTACTATATATTTTATAGCGCTTAGATACAATTACATGTTCTTCGGTGAAACTTAAAAATACAGATGGATTATTAAGTAGGGGGAACAGAAGTAAGATTTTCAAGCAAAATCATAGCAAAGATCATGCAGACACAGACTAGAGGCATTTGAAAATTACGCAAAAAGGAAATTACAGACACCCTAACCCATCCATCTCCAACTAGTAGGAAGAACTTACAACATCGGCAACAACATGATCTAGTGAAGGAACATATTCGTGCAGTCCATCACTGCCTCCATGACCTGAAATTTTAAAAGATAATCCAGTTGTAAACATCAAACAGATGTCTGAATACCTTAAAATCAAAAACAGAACCTATGACACACAAAACTATCGGTTTTTGCTTTGAGATAGTCATAGGGTATTTCCAGAAGAGCCGTTGCATTGAAAGCATCAAATTATTTTGCAAAAAGGAAATGATAAACATCTATGTTCCCTCCAATAATAAATGCAACATAAATAAAAACTAATTGTTCATTGATGAAATCAAGTCAACAATGTAAACGATAACCTGATACAAATAAGATTATTAACTAGGTTGAACCCAAACTTGCCAGAACCCAACCCCTAAATTAGAGATTTGCGTAAGGCTGTAAGATTTGGAATCCTCCCGAACCTGCTGGAAGGCCAAATTTTCAACCCTGTCCAAACCAAACATGGAGGAACCTGAGCCCAAACTTAAACCCCCATCGATACCCTACAAATGTACATACATGCATGCTTTCTGTGCTTATGATATTCAACAAACTAGCTTGAGACTAGACAAAGAATCAACAGTGTGCTTTAAAAACACCATTGCAATGCAGCTTCCTAATTACATAGTAACACATTAGTGCCTACGAGTATCAGAGTATTATATGACTGCAAAAAGTAAATTACAGACACCCTAACCCATCCATCTCCAACTAGTAGGAAGAACTTACAACATCGGCAACAACATGATCTAGTGAAGAAACATATCCGTGCAGTCCATCATTGCCTCCATGACCTGAAATTTTAAAAGATAAACCAGTTATAAACATCAAACAGATGTCTGAATACCTTAAAATCAAAAACAGAACCTATGACACACAAAACATTATCGGTTTGTGCTTTGAGATAGTCATAGGGTATTTCCAGAAGAGCCGTTGCATTGAAAGCATCAAATTATTTTGCAAAAAGGAAATGATAAACATCTATGTTCCCTCCAATAATAAATGCAACATAAATAAAAACTAATTGTTCATTGATGAAATCAAGTCAACAATGTAAACGATAACCTGATACAAATAAGATTATTAACTAGGTTGAACCCAAACTTGCCAGAACCCAACCCCTAAATTAGAGATTTGCGTAAGGCTGTAAGATTTGGAATCCTCCCGAACCTGCTGGAAGGCCAAATTTTCAACCCTGTCCAAACCAAACATGGAGGAACCTGAGCCCAAACTTAAACCCCCATCGATACCCTACAAATGTACATACATGCATGCTTTCTGTGCTTATGATATTCAACAAACTAGCTTGAGACTAGACAAAGAATCAACAGTGTGCTTTAAAAACACCATTGCAATGCAGCTTCCTAATTACATAGTAACACATTAGTGCCTACGAGTATCAGAGTATTATATGACTGCAAAAAGTAAATTACAGACACCCTAACCCATCCATCTCCAACTAGTAGGAAGAACTTACAACATCGGCAACAACATGATCTAGTGAAGAAACATATCCGTGCAGTCCATCATTGCCTCCATGACCTGAAATTTTAAAAGATAAACCAGTTATAAACATCAAACAGATGTCTGAATACCTTAAAATCAAAAACAGAACCTATGACACACAAAACATTATCGGTTTGTGCTTTGAGATAGTCATAGGGTATTTCCAGAAGAGCCGTTGCATTGAAGGAACTACATATGGTAATACATTCAAGAACTCTACTGCTTCCCATACTAATCTTTAGAAGCAAACGACAGATGACCATGAATGAAAGAAAGCCGATAACAATGAGTAATGCTAACACTACTACTCATAGCACACTCTTACACAGAAAACATACAAACAGCAAAGACAAGAAAACAACAAAAAAACCATGCTCAGTTTCAGAACAAAGTTATTAAAATAAAAAAACATACATATATTTAATCCAAATATTCAGATCAAGTTGCGAGTACCAACCAAGTTATGTTAGTGGTCATATTAACTCTAGTTTAATTAACAACATACATACATATTATATCTGGATTCACTGCAGTGAATCTGAATTCACTGTAGTGAAAAACGTGTTCGTTTAGGTAATGAATCTGAATTCACTACAGTGAATCTGGATTCACTACAGTGAAGGACGTGTTCGTTGAGGTAATGAATCTGGGTTTACTGTAGTGAATCTGGATTTACTGCGTTGATGTAATTAATGCATGTGATTAATGAGGTAATTAATGCATGTGTCTGTTGACTGTTTGACTGAATCCTAGCCATTGGATGAAGGAGGTTTTTAGTTTTTAGGCTAAGGAGGTTTTTATTAGAACCTCTCCCTATATATATATATATATATCCTTCTTGTCTATAACTTCTAATAGTGTAATTAATGCATGTGATTAATGAGGTAATTAATGCATGTGTCTGTTGACTGTTTGACTGAATCCTAGCCATTGGATGAAGGAGGTTTTTAGTTTTTAGGCTAAGGAGGTTTTTATTAGAACCTCTCCCTATATATATATATATATA
>NC_033802.1:17253023-17254700 GCF_001876935.1 Asparagus officinalis | reverse complement strand
GAGAGAGAGAGAGAGAGAGAGAGAGAGAGAGAGAGATGGGTATGCTTGGTACCAAACATAAAAAGTTATGCTTAGTAGTGAGGTGACATAATCTCATGCACTTATTCAAATGGTTGCATATCCTCATGCACTTCCCAACTCATGTGAATGTGGTATATATATATATATATATATATATATATATATAGAGAGAGAGAGAGAGAGAGAGAGAGAGAGAGAGAGAGAGAGATGGGTATGCTTGGTACCAAACATAAAAAGTTATGCTTAGTAGTGAGGTGACATAATCTCATGCACTTATTCAAATGGTTGCATATCCTCATGCACTTCCCAACTCATGTGAATGTGGTCCTCCATGTGAATTAGTGGAGGGGATTATGCTATCTTCCTACCAAGCATAAAATTTGTGCTTGGTACAATCCCCACCATCGGAGGGGATTTCCTCCTTGACGCCTATATGGCACAATCCTCACCATCCTCATAAAGTAGGAGAGAGAGTGAGTTGGTGGGGATTTGTGTCTATTTTATGAGGATGGTGGGGATTTGGTGAGATCCCTATTCTCCGATCTTGATCCATGACAACCATGCCCTTATTAATGGGGCACCTCTTTGAGTTGGACCACAACTTAATAGTGGGCAATCTATGTGTCAATTCTCGAAGACTTTTGTGTCATTAACGCCTTCCCCTCTCTTTTTTGCCTTTCTTTTTCCTTTTTCATGTGCTGAAAATTTGCCCTTATTAGAAATTATTGGTGATGATAGCTATGGTTATAAATAATGCATTCATATTCTTAGTGTGAAGTTACATTGATAAGGAGCGTGGAGTTGGAGCCAACAAAAATGATGGAGACCTTGCTTATCTAGAAATGGAAGTTAGCGACTACCAAAATAAAATAGGTCAAAACTCAGGGAATGCTGCTGATAGTTTGTTTCGACCTTTTTTGGGGCGAAAAAAAACTTTTATCGTAATATTTTGATGTATCACTCATTTTTAGCTAGAAAATTTGAAAATTCGATTTCTCTCTCTTTATTTGATAGTGGAAGGACCACTAACCACAATACATTAAGATTTACTTTTAGAATGGTTATACATGATTCATTCTAGATGTTATTTTATAGTGCCTTTGTGGACTATGCTTACTTCCTAGTTACAATAATCTTGTCTTTATGAATTACACATATTCTGATTTTTTTTCAAGATTAATCGTAAACCTCAGCTAAATAACAAAAAAAATAAAATAAAAAAATAAACAAATGTAATTAGAAAAATTATTTCCACCAACTTGAACATATGCAGAATTCTTTTTATAATCTAGACTATATTAATTTGTAGAGTATGGCCTAAAAATAAGGTACTAGAGAAGCCAATAGCAAAGTGTTTAATTTTTCTCTCTTCAAATTATCAAAATGTTCACCACTTTTATTCAAGCCTTTAAAACACCACAATTTCCTCCGTGAAGAGATATGATCGCATTCAATTTCCTAATTGACAAGGATTTCTAGAAAAATTGAGGTCCTCAATGTATTAGCATTTATCAAAATAATGACTGGTTAATTTATTTTTGTGGAGAACTGTTGGAATCATTTTAATTAGCGTAAGTACTATCACTTTTATATGTTCTAACTAGCGGAATATTGTGAGATCTACAAACTTCATACAAATTATGTGATGAATGACGT
>NC_033802.1:17238428-17252965 GCF_001876935.1 Asparagus officinalis | reverse complement strand
TTATCTCACTCCCTTTGAAGTGACACCCACAAAGAGACTCAAACATCAAGATCCTAAATATAGTAAAGATTCGATCTACTCACAATCAATCACAAGGAATGAGCATAGCTTCAGCCGGCTGTAACAGCTCCACCTCTCAAAACCTAATACTTGTCACTAACGTTGAGAGAGAGAGAGAGAGAGAGAGAGAGAGAGAGTAAAGATGCCCTTTTTGCTATGGGGATATCCGTCCAAGTCTAGAGTGGGGACTCCACCTTCCCTTTCAACTATCTAAGGTTTGATTTGGAGGGGGTGAACATAAAGCGCACACCTTCTAGAGACTTGTTTGGTACAAAGCAACATTTTGCGTTGAGAATTCCCACTAGGATAATAACAAAGGAAAACATGTCGGAAACTATAAACTACATTTGAGCAGAGTTGTTGTTGTTGGAATTGAATAAGTCTTCTGAGACTAAGTTTGTTAGTTTGATTCGGTCAATAAGGCAAAGTTATAGGAACTAAGCCACGTTAAATTAGTTTTTGTTGTTGCTTTGTTGTCCTGTTTTTTCTCAATTTCAGTTTGCTGTAAGGCTATTTAAAGCCATTCCAATTTCAGTTTAATGTATTAGAGAACACTTTCTCAGAAATCAACAATCCTTGTTTTTACATTGTGGTATCAGAGCCCCCTCAAAAGGGACCTGAAGGAGTGAAATACAAGTGAGAAAGTGAGCAAGAGTGAGCAAAGAAAACGAGTGAGAGATGGCTACTGAATCAAGTAATTTCAGTATCCCGTGCGTGCCAAAATTCGATGGAGATTACGATCATTGGAGTTTACTCATGGAGAACCTGTTGCGTTCAAAGGAGTATTGGAGTGTGACTCAGCCAGGTTACACGGAACCTGGATCTGGTGACGTGCTGACAGCAGAACAACAGAAGGCGTTGGAGGAAACAAAGCTGAAGGACTTGAAGGCAAAGAACTATCTGTTTCAGTCCATTGATAAGTCCATTCTAAAAACTATCACCCAAAAGGAGACGGCGAAGCAACTTTGGGATTCCATGAAAGTCAAGTACCAAGGGAATGAGAGAGTAAAGCGTGCTCAATTGCAGAGATTGAGAAGAGTGTTTGAAACGCTGGAGATGAAGACGGGAGAGACGGTGACAGATTATTTCGGGAGAGTCATGGTCACGGCCAATGATATGAGAAACTGTGGCGAGGATATGGAGGATGTGAAGATAGTCGAGAAAATTCTTCGAACGTTAACGGAGAATTTTAATTATGTCGTATGCTCAATTGAGGAGTCAAAGGATATCGACCAGATTTCTGTTGATGAATTACACAGCTCGTTGCTGGTACATGAGCAGAAGATACGACAGAAAAGACCGGAAGAACAAGTACTCAAAGTCGAGTACGATTACAACCCTGGACGAGGAAGAGGAAGAGGTTATGCTGGAAGAGGTGGTGGCAGTGCTTCAAGAGGAAGAGGAGGAACCAGATCAGGCCTTAACAAAGCCAACATTGAGTGTTTCAGATGCCACAGATTGGGACACTTTCAATACGAGTGCCCGACGGCTGAAAAGTGAGCAAATTATGTTGAATTTGATGAAGGAGAAGCGTTACTTCTGATGGCATATGCAGAGATCAAAGAGGCAGAGCATAAGGGATTATGGTTTCTCGATTCGGGCTGCTCTAATCACATGACGGGAAACAGAGAGTGGTTTATGGAGCTTGATGAGAGTTTCAGGCATGCAGTGAGACTGGGAAACAGCTCAAGAATGGTGGTTTTGGGAAAAGGAAACGTCAAATTTGAGGTCCAAGGGGTGACTCAAATTGTAAGTGATGTATTCTTTGTTCCAGATTTAACAAATAATCTACTGAGTATTGGGCAATTACAAGAGAAAGGTTTGGAGTTTTTGATTAGCAAAGGAGTGTGTAAGATTTTTCATCCCAGAAGAGGCTTGATTATGAACACTAGGATAACTGCAAACCGCATGTTCATATTGTCCGCAACCATGAAAGCTGGTCAGAGTACATGTCTGAAGATTGAAGACGACAAAACGGCGTGTTTGTGGCACAAACGCTATGGACATCTGAATAACACATCTATTCGGATCATGCATGACAAACACCTTGTGAAAGGGCTACCTCAAATAAAAGAAGTACCGAAAGTCTGTGAAGTGTGCAACATTGGAAAACAACATCGTGAAGTCATATCCAAGAAAAGCCAATGGAGAGCAACGGAGAAGTTGAAGCTCATTCATGCGGACTTGTGCGGTCCCATATCTCCAGTATCTCACAGTGGAAAGAGGTACATTTTTCTTTTGATTGATGACTTTAGTCGCAAGAGCTGGATATATCTTCTCTCGGAGAAAAATGAGGTATTTGAAACTTTCAAGACATTCAAAAGTCTTGTGGAAAAGGAAGCAGGAACTGGCATATGTTGCTTAAGGACAGATAGGGGAGGAGAGTTCACTTCAAACACATTCAATCAATTCTGTGTGGAACACGGAATTAGGAGACAACTAACTACGGTTTATACGCCACAGCAAAACGGCGTTACCGAGAGAAGAAATCGCACAATAATGAATATGGTTCGATGTTTGCTCACGGAGAAGAACATGCCAAAGAGCTTTTGGCCTGAGGCTGCAAAATGGACATGTCATGTCCTAAACAGAAGCGCGACAAGTGCAGTAAAAGATATGGTGCCAGAAGAATGTTGGAGCGGGATCAAACCCACTGTGAGTTATTTCAGAGTTTTTGGCTGTATTTGTCATGTGCATGTTCCCGAGCAACGAAGAGTAAAGCTTGATAATAGGAGCCGCAAGTGTGTTCTTCTTGGAGTGAGTGAAGAATCAAAAGCATATCGACTTTATGATCCAATCTCAAAACAAGTGGTCATAAGTCGGGATGTGATATTTGAGGAAGAAGAAAAATGGAATTGGAGTGCAGATGAAAACGATTCCAATGACATTTTGGACTGGGGAGAAGAAAATTCAATCTGAGAGGGAAACGCAGAAGAAATTGAAGCTGGTGAAGGATGTGTTGCAGGAGAGGATCATTATGTGAATGGAGAAAATGCAGAAAATCTCAGAAAGGATCAAACTGTTAATGAAGAAAATGCAGAAAATCAAGGAAACTCTCCACAGCTAGAGATTCAGCAGAAAAGAGTTAGGAGAAGACCAGCATGGATGCAAGATTACGAGAGCGTTGAAAGGATCTCAGATGAAGAGGCTGAAGCAGAAATGGCGTTGGCACTATTTCTGTCTCACGATGATCCAGTGAGATTTGCAGAGGCGAGTAAAGAAGAAAAATGGATGGAGGCAATGAGAAGCGAAATTCAATCCATAGAGAAGAACAAAACTTGGGATCTTGTAAGCTTATCAGCAGATGCAAAGAAGATTGAAGTCAAATGGGTCTTTAAGACCAAGCTGAATGAGGAAGGCAATGTCGATAAGTATAAGGCGAGACTGGTCGTGAAAGGCTATGCACAAGAAGAAGGCATTGACTATGAGGAAGTCTTTGCGCCAGTAGCTCGTTGGGATACAATTCGAATTCTGTTGGCCGTGTCTTCGCAAAGAGGATGGAAGGTGTATCAACTAGATGTAAAGAGTGCATTTCTTTACGGAAAATTGAAGGAAGTGGTGTATGTGGATTAGCCAGAAGGATTTGTCAAGAAAGGTGAAGAAGACAAGGTGTATCGATTGAAAAAGGCGTTATACGGGTTAAAACAGGCTCCTAGAGCCTGGTTTAGTCGAATTGAGGAATACTTCAAGCAAGCAGGTTTCAACAGAAGCAATTATGATCATACTCTTTTCATCAAAAGGGAAGGAGAAAAACACATCATGGTGAGTATTTATGTTGATGATTTGATATTTGCTGGGAATGATGAGTCCCTGCTTGAAGGATTCAAACAATCGATGAAGCAAGAGTTTGAGATGACCGATCTCGGGTTGATGAAATTTTTTCTGGGTGTGGAAGTTCGTCAAAGTACAGATGGAATTCACTTGTGTCAAAAGAAATATGCTCAGGAGGTGTTAGAAAGGTTTAAAATGGCGGACTGCAATCCAGTCAAAAATCCGATTGTTCCAGGAGCTAAACTTTCAAAAGAAGGAGCTGGGGAAGAAGTGGAAGCTACTTTGTACAAGCAGTTGGTCGGGTGCTTAATGTATCTCACGGTTACAAGGCCTGATATGATGTATGTTGTTTGTTTACTCTCTCGTTTCATGGCAAAACCAAGGGAAGAACACATGCTGGCGGCAAAGAGAGCTTTGAGATACTTGAAAGGTACGTCAGAGCTTGGTATCTTTTATAAGAGAGGGGCTGAGTTGAAAATAGAAGCTTACACAGATAGTGACTATGCTAGAGACGTTGATGACCGTAAAAGCACTTCAGGCTATGTGTTTTTACTAAGTGGAGCAGCAGTGTGTTGGAGTTCAAGAAAACAGGAAGTGGTGACTTTGTCTTCTACAGAAGCTGAGTACGTTGCTGCAACATCATGTGTGTGTCACTGTGTTTGGATAAAAGGGGTCATGGAGCAAAATTTCGGTGAAGAATGCAAGTGTATGGAAATTTATTGTGACAATACTTCTTCAATTAAGTTGTCAAGGAATCCGGTGATGCATAGGCGGACAAAGCATATCAATGTGAGGTACCACTACCTACGTGATCTTACAAATCAAGAAGTCGTGAAGTTGGTGTTTTGTGGAACGGGAGAACAAATTGCAGACATCATGACGAAACCGGTGAAGTTGGAGACGTTTATCAAGCTGCGAAGTCTTCTGGGAATGCAAGCACGAGGAGTTTAAACTGGATGTTAGTATAACATGTCCAGTTTAAGGGAGAGATTTGTTGGAATTGAATAAGTCTTCTGAGACTAAGTTTGTTAGTTTGATTCGGTCAATAAGGCAAAGTTATAGGAACTAAGCCACGTTAAATTAGTTTTTGTTGTTGCTTTGTTGTCCTGTTTTTTCTCAATTTCAGTTTGCTGTAAGGCTATTTAAAGCCATTCCAATTTCAGTTTAATGTATTAGAGAACACTTTCTCAGAAATCAACAATCCTTGTTTTTACAGTTGTCACTCCACAGACTTGTACAGTTATCATCAATCCTCATCTTGTTATGTCTACTCGCATTCTCTTTACATGTTACATTGTCAGCTCGGTATGCCTCAACCTCTATAGTTCAATTATGATTGTTTAAGTGAGTTGTGACCTTACTAGGCTAGTTGGCGATCACATGTACGAATCTTCAAGTCATATGGGGATCTTCTTCAATATGCGGATCCAATTAGAGAGAGTCGTACATCGTTATGCAAGTATATATTAAACTTTCTAGGTCAACTCGTGTTTAGTTTCTTCATTCTAGGTCTTAATAAAACATCACTCATAGGTCCGCGTCCAATTGCTCATGAGAAAAGTAAGTACTAGTCAAAGGAAAAAGTCTCAAGAACAGACAAGAGAGAGCTCGAGCTAGCGATAGTAACTAATTATACAAGGATTTGGACATGCAGAAAGAGGGAGCAGAGATTAGAGGAGTGAGCAAAGACTAGCTAGTCTTCAATGAATCAATTAAGAGATTAATAAAAGAACCATCAAGTACCCCACTGCCGCATGAAGAGTCGTTGTTATAATTTAACCGTTGGATTATGCCTTTATTTTTGTGGTCTCTGCTGGTAAAAGGTTAACGTGGCGTTCGTGCGTGCGTGATTAGTAATTGGAGGTACTCAATTAATATTAATGTGTCTTACGTAACAGAAAAAAGAAGGGATTTTTTTTTCCGTTCCGGTCCGCTAAATCATTCGTAGATTGAATTAGCCCCCCAACCTTGATAGCTTGAAACTAGTCCTCCCCAAACTTTTAAGCTATTTCAGATATCCCATGTTGAAATAAGTCCTATACTTAAGTATTTGGTTGAAAGACTTGGGGGGCTGACTAACTTCAAAACACCACACAAATTTGGGGGACTAGTTTCAAAATATAAAGAATGCGGGTAGTAATTTCAAAATATCAAGATCTGTGTGATTATTTCAAAATATGAAAGACTAGGGGGCTAATCTCAAAACCCCGCCAAAAAGAAATGAAAGAAAAGAGGAAGGAAAATATTTAACAATAAAACACACCCGGTGGGACTCGAACCCACAATCGCCTGATTAGAAGTCAGACGCCTTATCCATTAGGCCACGGGTGCTCGCCTTTTATGGCTCAATAATTTAGAAAATGGGATAGTTAAAATTTTACCCTAGAGCATAGGCTCCCCAACGTTTAATTAAAAACAAATTATCGACACAATCTCCAGAAAATGAAATACAAATATTTATGAGAACTCACCAAAAACAAGACCCCTGAGTACACAAATTAAATGTCTAATATTAAATATGGATGATATGTGAATGCAAAATACATCCTTAGCAATGTCATCATAATATATAATAGACCATTTCCCATATTCCACCCTGTTTCCCCTCAAACTAGCATACGCAATTCTTGTTCCGCCACTTTCTACAAGTGGAAAATTTATTAGGTGCTCGTTGAGTATCAGGATGGTATATACTATACCGATCAGAATAGGTCATGTGGCATTCACATACAAATGTGAATGTGATGAATTTATTTATTTTTCTTTATTTTTTTTCACCACAAGACCTATTCCTATCGGTGTGGTATATGGAGCCGTTTTTAGGAATATCTATGGATAGATTGTTAATTACTTGCGTGATTAAAATTATGAAGAGTTAAACTCGCTTTGCATTGCACTTTATTGCTGCTGATGAATATATACAGGATGCTTCTTTGCTCAGGAACTTGACGGAACTTTTTTTTTTTGGTCCTGATAGGAAAAAAATAATAATAATATAATTATTTGTCTCAATACAGACTGAGAATTTGAAAGCTTCGTGCATATCTAAAGCTCCATAATACTTGAAGAGCTGAGGTACCTCTATTTACAGGCAGACAGTTTCTTTCTTGTTAAGTAATCTTTGCTCAAATTTAGTACGCGGATATTGCGTTTCCTCCAACAGCTTATTCCTTCAATTAGAAACATGTTGCGTTTGTGTCTAGAGTAACCAAATCAATGTATGAACAACAACCGACATTTTTAGACACCATTATGACAAAATTTTGTACATTCAATATATGTACAAGGATGATGTTGTTTTTGTTTTGTAGTTTCTGATCTGAACTTTAGTGCATACTTTTGGTTGGGAGTATGTTCTATTTTTTGTATCAACCATTTTTGTTAATTTAGCTGACTGGAATATCTTGATGATATCCCATCCTTTTTCTCAAAAAAAAAAAAAAAACTATTATCTATTACAAATTTTTAAGCAAAGTTATACTTTTCGTTTTGTACTCAGACGTGTGTCAAGATTTCAAAAATTTTAATAATTTTTTTTAAAATAATTTATTGTACACTGAAACTAATTAGAAGGACAAACCTTGAAAGATCTAAAAACACCATGTAACTATCATCCACTACTTGATAAGTCTCCTCATGAATTCCCCATATTTTCTATTAGTAAGATACTTTATAGCACTTTTGGCAATAATTTTCTAAAAAACTATTCGTACTAATATAGATTATTAAGATGTTAAAAATACGTTTTTTACGCACCAGTTTAGTATGCAATCCACGTATAGCTCGGAGAACGAGCATAATTTGATTAAGGGCAAAGATATTTCCAGCCCATTTATTGAGCCCATAAATGGCTATCGGTCCTGCGTTTGTCAGATGAGCCCATCCTAATTAGGACATACCAAAACAAAGCCCAACCCAACTATCCATTGGGCTGACCAAAGCGAAGTTCTCTCCATTTTATTTCATTTTATTACAATAAATTTTTTTCGACTACCCCTCATTAATATTATGAGGTTGTATGGTCATATGACTGGCATGTAACAAGTTTTTAGAAAATCGCCCTTCAAATTGAGAAGATAAGAGTTAGAGAATCCTGCTATGTAGTTGGGGAGGGAAAAAAAAATTAATCTTAAAAGATGGTAGTTCATATCATTAGCAGTGTTCTCTCTCCATTGTCAAGTTCATAATGATCAAACTATAATTAAATTAATCTATGTTACTTTTAGATGATCATCTAAGTTCATACTGGTTTCTTAAATTTTAATATTACAAAGAAACTTTTACACAATAAAGCTTGAGAACAAAAGTAAATATCATACGGAGAGGAGGGTGACATTTGATATATAACTAATCTTAAGTTATTGCACGCATGTATCTCTCATGCCTCTCAGTGCATTTGTAATCGTAGGGATAGACATGCCACTATGCAGAACCTTGATGCATGTAACTTCACATATACGACGCAATGTACATTTGAATCTCGATGAGAAGCAAAGATTTTTACTGCTCTCTTTATTTTCTATAAGATATTGTGTAGAAGTACTCCTATAGGTTTATTTACTAATAGTTCACAGTTGACTCACTTGCTTATAATTTACTAGGTGGAATGCACGTGCACTGCACGTGATCAAATATCATAATTATTTTTTAGGTTTATTTATTTACTATAATATGGTTGCAAAAAACTTTACAAATATCATAATATATTAAATTTTTTGGATATTTCCATGTATGGTTTTAACATTTTTGTCTTCCAAAAAAATAGTGATGTTTAAAACCTTAAAATATTAACGATTTAAGATTAATTACTAATTTGAACGTATAATTTTAAAATATTAATGATGTAAGGGACCAATACAGAAAAAACCTATAATTATTAATAAAAAAATAAATTCTTGAATTCATCAAAGAAAAATGGTAGGTTTTATCTAGTTAGTAAGGATTTTGTTCGGTTATGAAAAAATCACTTCCACCTATTGTTTATCAGGCGACCGAGTATTATAGATATTCAAGAACTTTTTTCTAGAATTCTCTAAGTTATAATGTGCGAATTCAATCAAGAAAGAAAATATAAATTATATGATCAATTTTAAAATCTGTTGTTGTACTCTTTTTACATCTTTCCAACTACTAATTGATCTATCAAAATAATTACTCTCTAGTTTTAGAAAATTATAAATATAGTCTGAGAATAATTTATACATATTATGCACTCATATTGATTGTATTTTAACAAAATAATTCATATCTATCTAATGTAATTTAATAATTTAATATTAGTCCCTAAATTATGAGCAATTTAAAACATTTCAGGGAATAACATAAAATCATTGTATATTTAAAATCAAGGAACTAACCTTTACATATTTGCTCTTATAGGTATCCTATGAAATATTTGCCGATATATTGCTATATCGGCCAATATATCGGATTAAAGACTTTATCTCGGTAATATTTCCTATTGTTTTCTTTTGTTTGGTGATTTTTTTGATATATCGACCGTTATCGAAAATATGGCCAATATATCTATTTGAAGATATTGAGAAAATCATGTCATTTTTAATTTGATTGTGGACTCGAGTTTGGATCGTGTTTGGGAAATAAAATTGGAACCTACAAAACCCACAAATGCCACAATTCTTCTCCAAATCTCTCCACTCTCGGCTCTCCCAAATCTTAAGCATATTTCTTGATGCAAATTATTAAATTTAAATTTCATTAATATGTTAGATTACATATTACAATGTCATGTTATGTATGAATATTATCTCATATGACACACAATATTACATAGACATCCCTGAATTTTACAATCTGATATCATGGATTTTATTTGTTTAATATTTATCTAATGTCCAACCCTTTGTAGTAGTCCTTTAGAAGCCTCATCTAAAGTTTTTTAAGCGAAGTATATAATTTTAGGAAATAATTCAAAATCTTGAGACTCATTCAAAATATGATGCTTTAATTTTTCAGCATCTCCTCTACTATATAAATATAAGCTAACCATTTGGCCTCATATTGTATGATGAATATTATTTATCAATGGGTTCATATATTATTGTTTATGGATAACAAAGGTTTTAAATCTTTTATAGGCTTAATTGAACTTAAATCTTTTATAGTTTACAACAATTATATTTATATACCTCCACTTGTATCTTGTTGCACATTTTTTAAATTTTAGATAACATATCTAGCTTGCTGCACTTAAATATCCTAATGTTTTTCAAAATATAATGTTTTTACATTCTGTCCTCTTACATAAACATAAGAATGCTCTTTGTAATTTTTCTATATGAGTTTCATTGTATAATTTTAGGACAATTCTATGTTTTCTACTCTTTCCATAAATACTTTATTAACATGCAATTATCTATTAATATATTATTTTACATTACTAATAATTGATATGATGTAGAGTTTTACAATAGCGTTGGAAGTTTTAGGGACCAAATTATACAAACTTAAAGTGACATATAATGTAATTAATTAACAATGATAATTAATTTAGTTTAATTAGTATTAGAATGTAATATCAACAAAGAATAGGGGTAGTATAGTCCTTAAAAATATTTTTCACAACTCCCTCTTTTAAAGGGAGTATGATTACTAGCAAAAACCGAAAAATTGAAGAGCCTTATGCATCCTAAATTTAAAATCACTTGTTACGGATCAATGTAGGCAGGTATGTGGGCACTTGCCCCTATTCAACTCTAGATTTTGTATTAGTGGGTAATAAAATTATATAGATGCCTCCATACAGTTCTAATAGGTGTCTAAATCCAACACAAGATGAGACCACATGAAAATTAGTTATAAAGAATTATTATTACACTAGTAGAAAAACGACCAATCTAGACGGAACAATCTAGACGGAAAAAATTTCCGTCTAGATTGGAGCAAACTAGACGGAAAATTTCCGTCTAGATTGTTCCGTCTAGTTTGGATCAAACTAGACGAAAAATTCCGTCTAGTTTGACAAACGAGACGGAATAGTCAACCTAGACGGAATTCCGTCTAGGTTGACTACGCAACCTAGACGGAATTCCGTTTAGGTTGCCTCAACCTAGACGGAATTTTCCGTCTAGGTTGCGTAGTCAATCTAGACGGAATTCTGTCTAGGTTGAGTCAACCTAGACGGAATTGCCTGCTAGGTTGCCGTAGGGTAATCTAACAACATTTGGGCAGGTCCGCCACCCCACACGTTTGAGAACCCTAGTAGCGTGCATTGCCTGCGGTGCGGTAGTGCTACGGGATTGAGAAGGCAAGCCAGCGCTGGTAATGAAGTCCCACATAGCACATATAAACTTAAGAATAACCACGCCATAACGAGTTGCTAAATTCTGCTCATAACTACTCTTACTCTCCCGCCTCGCCCCTCCCGACCCAACCACGAGCACCCTGCCGCCTCCTCCGGCCTCTCAGCCCTGCCCCTCCCGCCTCCCCTCGGCAGCCCCGCACCGCCGCCTCTTGTCGGCGCACCTCCCCGAGCCCCGCCCATCCCCTGCCCCCTTCCCCGAGGCCTCCATCCCTCCCCCCGCCCCGCCCTGCCGGACCCCTCCTCCGCCCCCCTTCCCGAGCCCCATCCTCCCCCACCTTTCTGAGAGCTCCATCCTCCCACCGGCAAGCCCCTGCGCCTCCCCCCAGACCTCCCCCTCGGCAGCCCCACTCCCGACCCGCTTCCTGAGCCCCGCCATCTCCCTCCCTTATCGACAGCCCCCTCCCCCTCGTGACTCTCCCCTGACAGCCCTCCCCAAGCCCCTCGCCCCCTCCCTCGGCGCCGTCCTCCTTAACACCGCTTCCCTCCTGAGCCCCTTTCCCCCCCCCCTCTCACTCTGCATCCCTTCCCCTCCCGAGCCCCCCGCTTGCAGCCCCTCGTTGAACCCCCACCCTCCCTGAGCCCCCCGCGTGCTCCGTTTGTTGACTTAAGTTTAAAAGGTATGATTTTTCTACTGGATCTTTAGAATTTCAAGTTTTATTTATTTATTGTGAATTTGGTTTAAAACTCTAAATTATGATAAAAAATAAACGAGTTCAATTCAAAACCCTAACTCAAGCTTACATGTTAATTCATTTTGAAACAACACTAGTAATCATTATTAGTTTTAAACACTATAAACCCTACTCATTTAAGTTTCATTCGTGCTATAAGTATGTCGTGATTATTTAAGTTTGTGATGTGAAAATATGTGAAATAATTTTTTTTAAAAAAAATAGAGTGATATATAAGACACATTATAATTTTTATAATGTGTTATAATCTAATTTAGGTGAAATAAAAAAATAACGTTATCCCTAGAAGCTTCGTCAATAAATTAACATCCCAATTTATTTGTGGACTTATAAATATATGATTAACACTCAGATTTGGTAAGGAGACGAAGTTTTCTCCGCCAAAAATAAGGCGTGATTATTTTTTATTATTATAGGAATAAAAAATTGGTACTAAAATTCGTAATTATTGGATCTGTCCTTCTCGGACGGGTTAGAAATATAGTTGTGCATACATCCAACTTTGTATACTTTGTATATTTTCATTCTTAAAAGTTTTGGCAGTACCTATTCATTGTTCTCCGTGTACAATAAGCGTATGTTGTTCTGCGTTTCGGGTTATTACTGATACGCATAATAACATCCGCACAGTGTACAGGGAGAACAGCGGGTAGGTGCTGCCGAAATTTTTAAGAAATGAAAATATACAAAGTATATGAAGTTGGATGTAAGCACTACTATATTCTTAATGGATAGAAGCCTTCCTATGACAGCCGCAAGATTAGTGTAATTAGTTTCTACGTACGTTTTTGTGACGCCCCTGGTTTCACCTTGGACTGCAGCCTTGTGTGAACTGTGACGCCCCAGGGTTCACAGTTTTATATATATTTTATGTAGATAAATATTCATATTGTTAAATGATATATGAACGTATGTTTGATGTGTGTTGAATGTATAAGAGTAATGGATGTATTAGTAGTTGTGAGACTAATCGTATTTAATAATTATATATAATTTACAGATGAGGATAATTCCTAACAAATCATGGATAGATATCCCTAGGCATCATAGATTTCACGACACACGATACAAGGAGGGATGTGAAGCCTTCATGCGTTATGCGGAAATGAATCCGAGAAATTTAAGAAGCGGTGCTATGTACTGTCCTTGTTGTAGGTGTAGGAATTTGAAGCTGCTGGATAGAAATGATATACGGATTCACCTAATAAAATCAGGTTTTGATGAGAAATATAAATACTGGAACTGGCATGGGGAGGGTATCACTGAAGATGATGATCCAAATATGCATGTTGGTACGTCCGGTGGCCAACGAATAGATGACACAGAAACATTGTTGAATGATATTTTTCCTCGACCTACAGAATATGATGTTGATGATAATGTCGAGGATGATATTGGGGACAAAAGTGAAGATGATAACGAAGTTGAAGCCGAAGAGGTAGGAGGTGTCGCGAGTGTCGAAAATATTGATGATATGCATTCCTTCGCAGAAATAAAGCGAATAATGGAGCTACTAGAAGATAGTGAAAAGGACTTATATGAGGGATGTACCGAGTACTCCAGATTTTTATTTATGCTGAAACTCCTTCATATTAAGACACTTAGCAGCATGTCAGATAATTATTTTGAAACGCTTCTTTATTTGCTTTGGACTGTAATCCCTGGAGGAGAGAATAGCATACCCCAAATAACTTATCAAGCTGAGAAGATTGTCTCTGCTCTGGGTCTTGATTATAATAAGATTGATGCATGTCCGAATGATTGTATTTTATACCACAAAGCCAATAAAGACCTTCAAGAGTATCCGACATGTGGAGTTTCTAGGTGGAAACAGCGCACAAATTCTTCAACAAGGATTATAACGGAGACATGGATAACACAGAAGAAAATTCCAGTCAAAGTGCTTCAATATTTTTTATTGGCTCCTAGATTGCGAAGATTATACATGAACAAGGAAATGACAAAGAATATGAGGTGGCATAAGGATGATCGAGTAGACGATGGTAAATTGAGACATCCTGCTGATGCTTTAGCTTGGAAGCATGTTGATAAAATTTATCCTCGTTTTGCCGAAGATTGCAAAAATGTAAGACTGGGTCTATCAAGCGACAGATTCAATCCATTTGGGGGTAATGAGCTCTGGCTGGTCTACGTGACCAGTTGTATTAATGCCATATAATTTACCTCCATTGCTTTGTATGAAACAGCCGTTTATGATATTTTTATTACTGATACCCGGTAAGCATGCTCCGGGAAAATGATATTGATGTTTACTTAGAGCCTCTAATTGATGAGCTAAAACAATTATGGTCTGAGGGTATTTTAGCATATGATGCCCATTTAAAAGAGTCGTTTAGATTACGTGCTATTCTATTATGGACGATTAATGATTTTCCAGCTTATGCTAATTTGTCCGGGTACTCTACGAAGGGCAAGTGTGCTTGTCCTGTATGTGGTCCAAAATTTGAAGTTCTTCAATTACCACATAGCCGAAAGAGTTGTTATTAAAATTTAGTTACTTTTTTATTTGCATTGGTTTATGTGTTAAAAATGAAAAAAAAATGATCATGTATATGAAAATGATAATGAAATATATTGTGTTAATGCACTTGTGATTATTGTATAAACTCAGAGTTTCAACGAACCCTACACGGTGCGAGGATCATTTGTGCCAAGCAAAGGATATTGAA
>NC_033802.1:17229552-17238418 GCF_001876935.1 Asparagus officinalis | reverse complement strand
GCCCCCCCCCCCCCACACACACACACAAATCATGACATGTGGCTTAGAACACCTATGTCATGCAGAGTGTTTTGATATGATTTTTATTAGGACGTAGTCCGTACAATAGCTCTTATTTGAATAATAACGAAATTTCATTTGACACTAATATTTATTTAAGATGATACACAGTTAAATATAGGTATATAAACTGCACGAGGCGAAATGTTGTGAAAATTAGCTCAAATACTGATTTCAGTCTCCTCACTATCGATTGTGGCCTTTTAATCATCAAAATGTTTGACATGTATTTTTTAAAGAAATCTAAATTGGCGCTAGCATCCATTATAGGAAAAAAATTTATAATAAAGTAGGCTAATGTTCCCTTGACCATGCCATGTCACCAATCTCAAGGAGGGTAGAGCAATCGCTAAAAAATTTATTTCCTTAAGAACATACTAGCATCACTTTGATTATCAAAAGGTAGAGTGCATACTTCCAAAATTTATTTCTTTCTATTAATTACTCTTATAAGAAGAAACCCGTGATTAGTGGAAAATAAAGAATTAAATAAACATTAAAAGTAAAATATAGAGAAATTTTGATTTTATTATCTTTTTAATATATTATAAAATTTAAGGAAAATGAGAAGGATATGGGATCTTGGATCTCCAAACTATTTTCTGGAGTCTTCCTCCCTTTTAAGATAATTTTTTAGAGAACATTGTCGTTATTTTTTTCACACTTCAAATCTCTCTTTCTTTCTAATTTTTCTCATTCTTTTCTCCATATCTTTTCCCATGTCTCTATCCCCTCTCTGAAAGACAAAAGGAGTGTCTATTTATAGGAAAGGCCATGAGAAATTATCGCTAGGTGTTAGAAAGGGATTGGTATGGGAGTTATGGTAACTCACAATGATGTCTATTTATAGGAAAGGCCATGAGAAATTATCGCTAGGTGTTAGAAAGGGATTGGTATGGGAGTTATGGTAACTCACAATGATAACTTTCTTCTTAGAACCACATATTATATCTGCCTATCACAACCAAAGTATCTTTTTTGCTTTTCACCTCCTAAGTGCTTATTGCATTTCGTAATCCCAAGTGTTATGAGGAGTTCGTATATTTTCAAGCTGAAATTAGGTTTGTATGAGGGCGAATATCCTCAAGTTAAAATTTGTTGCCAATGCTTATGAGCACATGACAATACCAATGACATGCATCCTCAAGTTGTATTTATTTAAGTGCTATGTTCCTCACATTGAGTTCTATTGATAAAACTTGTTGAGCTCATCAAATTTGACAAATATAAGGGGAAGGTGTACCTCTCTGAATTAATTAGTATAGAAGGTTTGCCCTCAAGTTAACTTGTATAAGTTGATTATGTGACCTGTAAATATCCTCAAGTTGGTTTCACTTTTGAAGCTTATTAAAAGATATTAAGCTCTTTTATTATTTAAGTTTGTGGCTTGTTGAGACGTGAAAATAAATTATGTGCATCTACAAGCCTTTGACAATTGATGGTGGGTTAAGCTCATCCATGGTAAGTGTACATCATCGATGATTTTTACTCTAAAGACTTTTATATTATCGACAAGCCTCTCAACCATCGATGGAGCCTCGACACCGTCAATAGTCGAGAGACACCATTGATGGTAAACACAACAGAAGTGTAGTTTTTTAGATTTAAAAGCACTCATTCATTATTTCATATATCTCCAATTTCTACTAAGTATAGGATATCTCTTTCCTAAACAATTGAGGAGTTTATATCAGAGAGAGAGAGAGAGAGAGAGAAAGAGAGAGAGAGAGAGAGAGAGAGAGAGAGAGAGAGGATAAGAGTTCTAGGATTTTGATTTGTGAGAGATTACATTGAAAAAATTGTCCCCCGGAGTTGATAAACTCTTACTCATCACACATAACATCTTCGAATCATTTCAACAAGGAGAGTTACCCTTTAATTGATTCTCTATATCAATCTTCATCGAGAAGCTTATATTCATCGAAGGACTGTTTAACAAAAGGGTTGTATGATCTTTCTTGATTTTCTGAACTTTAATTGTTTGGTTTTGTTTTACTTTGAGCATGTTTTAAGGCATACTCAAGCCATATTTATTGAAGGCTGGGACTAGCTAGGGTTAATTGTTACTCGCTTTGGAGAATTAGTTTAAACAGCTGGTTTTGAGTGGGTTCCAGGGTGCAGTCATGTAAGCTTACTGTAGATAATAAAAATTGTCTTTATCCCTACACAGCAACTTGGAACAAGCAAAAAAACTCAACAGTCCATCTGAGTGAAGTTAGGCCCACCTGAACGAAGTCAGACCTACCTGAAAGTCAAGTTCGCCTGAATGCTTGACTTCACAAAACAAACAAAAATGCTGATATCTCTCAAACTAGAGGGAATTTGGCAAAATGGTAAACTTTAGTTGGTTTGCTCGACCCCGTCTCATCGAGATAGTCTTTTTTTATATATAATTCATCTAATTTAGTTTGGAAGTATTCCTCCAAAAATGAATTTGTTCATCACTTGGTAACTTTTCTATCTCATCTTCTCTTTCAAGAGCATCACCGATATGCCGGGAGAAAATCTGGAAAAAACCATATACCCGTTATAGTTATATAAACAATGAAAAATTAAGGATAATAGTTATAAAAATCAATAAAATTTGAAATGCTAACTTGTAAGGATGAAAGTTAACCTGTTACGCTAAAAATTAACATGTGCACACTAAAGTTAATATGTAAGAATTAAAAAAAACATGTAAGCATGAAAGGTAACATGTAAGGATAAAAGTTATTATGTTATGCTGAGAATTCACATGTTCTGCTGAACATTAATATTTAACACTAACTCAACATGAAACAATGTACACTAACATGCACAAAGAAAGTTAACATAAAATAATGCAAATTAAAATGTAATGCTGATAAAGTTTAAAACTTTCATTCAATATAAATATGCAAGAATGTGTAAAGAATAATTGATGCTTACGTAGCCTATTCATGAGCTCTTAGATCTATCCTTCACCTTCTCTGGCTTCTCATCCTTAACCATTTCTTGCTTTTCCTTCTTCTTCATCTGAGCAACCTTCTTCAGCAGTAATTGTTCCATAGATTTACTCCTATCAGAGACGAGGGGGATTTTTTTTTCGACGAGAAATATCATCCTTCTTCCAACTAGGTCCCCTTTGAGGGTATTTCTCACTCCGTGGGCTGCTAGGAGAAATTGGTTTCTCTACGAATTTAATGCTTTCTTTCCTTGCCTTGAAAACAATTGTATCTCTCCTCAAAGATCCAGTCATCCCTCCAACCCTTACCCAATTGGTCAAATGAGGCTTCCATCTTAAGTTAGGGTCTGGTTTTTCAATGCCCGTCATTTTGTAGTCCCATATCTACCAAAATAGAATGAAAGAAAATTTAAACTTTTATAAACTAGTAAAACTACAAATAATATGAAAAAGATGAAGGAAAAGCAACAAATGTTTGTTATAATTTTTCTTTCTAACTTTCAAAACTCTTTGTTAAACTTCAGTCTAACTAGCTAACTTTCACACTTAAAGGTTAACTGTCACTATTATATGTTAACATTCAGGCGTACATGTTAACTGTCACATTTTAATGTTACCTTTCATCTTCATATGTTAAGTTTCATGTTAACATGTTAATTTTTACCATATCCTATCCTGTTAACTTTCAATCTTGTACATGTTTTCTGATGCATGTTAACTTTTATCATAGTTATCAAAACTGCTAATAACTAAAACAAAAAGCAAACCATATGAGCATGCAATTTACAGGAACGAGTGACATGCATCTAGGTACGTATGTAACCCCTGGCTTTCTCATTCCTTCCACGACAATTTGAATGCCCCTCTTCCTCTCATCAAAAATAAATTTACCCCACGTAATATTTTTTACTCTCTCAATGCTATCCACATATTAAAACAACATTCTTGGGATGCCATGTGAGCTGTTAGGGCACCAAATCATTGCACACTGGTATAAAATCTGAAGCAGCATAAAATCCTCAATATCTTTCTTTGAGGTTGACTCAACAAGTGTTTCCAGTAACTTTTTAACATATCTTTACATGCTACCAGCTTCTTCTTTATCTTTGGCCTTTGCCTTTGCCTTTGTCTTTGCCTTGACCTTTAACATTTCTTTTTTCTCTTCAAAGTACTTCCTTCATAGCCGGTTGTGTAGGCCTCTATTTCCATAAATCAACTCCCCATCAATAGGGAATCCTATGTGGTTTTGCACCCACTCCTCATCAAGTTTGACTGAAAAACATCAACCCGATTTTGGAACCGGGGAAAGAGAATTCATCCCTTCACCAACATAATGACTTAACACATGCTCTAGTGCTGATCGATCACGTGCTAGAGGTCCGAACAAGACATAGTGCTCAAAGTTACTGCCCTTGTAGGCATCCCAGTGCCACTTCTTCATTCTTGGTTGAAGGTTTTTCATGAACGCATAATAAGATCCAAAACATGCTGTATGCCTGATATCACCTACAACATTAATTTTCCTGCATAAACAAATATTTACTCATAACAAATCATTCAAATTCTTAATATCCATTATATATACTAATTAACATTAGTGGTAAATATTAACATTAAAGGTTAAAACTTAACAACCTTTTGTGACAGTACGAATAAACATTTTCTTTCGCAAAATAGGAAACTAAAAGAGGGAAATGAAGTAATTAAGAAAACAAAAAATTGCAACTCCATATAATTCATTTCTACTTTTATACATGACCTTGCAGTAAAATCACAGTAATTTAAACTCCAATGAACGCAAACAAGAAGCTTTAATTTGTTAGTTACGGTTCAAGTCAAATTTTGCTTATTTTAGTTATGTTTTACCAAATTCAAAGATAAGCATTGTGCTTCACGGTGAGAAGTGAAACATTTTGGATTTGCAACAACACTGAAGAAGAGAAACTCAACAAAACATAACATCCGTGCATACAAGTTAACGTTCGTTTATGAACTTTAATATTTAATGATGAAACATGTATGTGTAAAAGTAAACATTAGCTTTTTTTTCATGTAATGCTATCACTTAAACAAAAAATTGATGTACATGCTATACTTCTCAATATATAATATATGACAAGTCCAATTGCAAATATTCACATACTTTTCATAATTGTTGGATGTGATTGTATATTGTAATTCATATGTTATGATTACACTTCTTAATATATATTACATGATAATATAACACAATGAACTAAATTCCAAACAATGATTCTATATGTCATACAATAGGTCTACACTTCATATATAATAATTTCACTCAGATTAAGACAAAAATTCTACAAATAAGGTCCCCATTTTATCCACTTTTATTATCAATAAATTGAATATCAAACTACAATAGTTATGACCTTAGTCTAGCAACGAATGATTACTATTAACATGAATTAAAAATAGTTAACAATTAAGGCATTAACTTAGTAAAAGTTAAGATATATTAACATGAATGGCTAATAATTGACACTTAAGGCTAAATGTTAACAACAAACAAGAATTATTGACATGTATTGCTAATAGTTAACAACAATAAGAATTATTAACATGCATTTCTTCAAAATGATTATACTTGATATTATTTAGATCATACTCCCAAATTAAGAAACTAGTTCTACACTACAATAACCAGTTTCTCATCACCATTTTTTTATAAATAGAACCCATAAATCTCAATCGCATTTCAAATAAATAAACTGTTAACTTTCTTCCTTTTTTCCCACTCATATTTTTAACTAACATCCAACACCATAATTTTACAAATTACTTATAATGAAAATTAATTAAATTCAAAATTACTCAATTAATTGGGAACTTACTTCTTCTTAGAGATGGGCACATCCTCCGTCGAACGTCTCCTCTTGCGGTCTCGAACTTCCGGTCCCCTTTTCATGCTAATAGGGTCACCGTCGCCTCGTTACTTTCCTCATCCTCAGAGGATGTCGGAGAAGAACCGTCGGCGAGGGATACGAAGGCAGAGGTAGAGGTGGAGGCGGATGATTTTGGCGCTTCCTCCTTCGCCAACCGGAGTCGAGCGACGTCGGTGACGAACCCCATTCCATTTGGGTGTTGTCTCCTTCACCCTTCTCCACATTAGGGTTCTCAGCCTTTTTCCTTAAAATTTTTTAGACATTTTTGTATGGATTTAATGTGCATTTGAGTGAAAATAGGGTTTCGAATTTGGGTTCTCGAGATGACGAAAGTTTGAGCGAAGAAGAGAGAAGAGAGAGAGAGAGAGGGCAGACAAGTTTTGGGGGGAACGGGTTAAGGGCAGTTTTGGGTTTTGATAAATAGTTTCTCTCTATGCTGAGTTGGAAAGGTAAATAGGAGTTAAAACATAATTATTTCATGTATTGGGGGCTTTCTCACACAAAAAATAATACATGGGGACCGGTCACAACCATATTCTTTTTTGAGGCATTGACACATTTTCCCCTTAGAAATAAGAAGAAAAGAAAAAAGAAAAAGAAACTGTGTGTGGGGGAAAGGGGGGAACGGGTTAAGGGCAGTTTTGGGTTTTGATAAATAGTTTCTCTCTATGCTGAGTTGGAAAGGTAAATAGGAGTTAAAACATAATTATTTCATGTATTGGGGGCTTTCTCACACAAAAAATAATACATGGGGACCGGTCACAACCATATTCTTTTTTGAGGCATTGACACATTTTCCCCTTAGAAATAAGAAGAAAAGAAAAAAGAAAAAGAAACTGTGTGTGGGGGAAAGGGGGGAACGGGTTAAGGGCAGTTTTGGGTTTTGATAAATAGTTTCTCTCTATGCTGAGTTGGAAAGGTAAATAGGAGTTAAAACATAATTATTTCATGTATTGGGGGCTTTCTCACACAAAAAATAATACATGGGGACCGGTCACAACCATATTCTTTTTTGAGGCATTGACACATTTTCCCCTTAGAAATAAGAAGAAAAGAAAAAAGAAAAAGAAACTGTGTGTGGGGGAAAGGGGGGAACGGGTTAAGGGCAGTTTTGGGTTTTGATAAATAGTTTCTCTCTATGCTGAGTTGGAAAGGTAAATAGGAGTTAAAACATAATTATTTCATGTATTGGGGGCTTTCTCACACAAAAAATAATACATGGGGACCGGTCACAACCATATTCTTTTTTGAGGCATTGACACATTTTCCCCTTAGAAATAAGAAGAAAAGAAAAAAGAAAAAGAAACTGTGTGTGGGGGAAAGGGGGGAACGGGTTAAGGGCAGTTTTGGGTTTTGATAAATAGTTTCTCTCTATGCTGAGTTGGAAAGGTAAATAGGAGTTAAAACATAATTATTTCATGTATTGGGGGCTTTCTCACACAAAAAATAATACATGGGGACCGGTCACAACCATATTCTTTTTTGAGGCATTGACACATTTTCCCCTTAGAAATAAGAAGAAAAGAAAAAAGAAAAAGAAACTGTGTGTGGGGGAAAGGGGGGAACGGGTTAAGGGCAGTTTTGGGTTTTGATAAATAGTTTCTCTCTATGCTGAGTTGGAAAGGTAAATAGGAGTTAAAACATAATTATTTCATGTATTGGGGGCTTTCTCACACAAAAAATAATACATGGGGACCGGTCACAACCATATTCTTTTTTGAGGCATTGACACATTTTCCCCTTAGAAATAAGAAGAAAAGAAAAAAGAAAAAGAAACTGTGTGTGGGGGAAAGGGGGGAACGGGTTAAGGGCAGTTTTGGGTTTTGATAAATAGTTTCTCTCTATGCTGAGTTGGAAAGGTAAATAGGAGTTAAAACATAATTATTTCATGTATTGGGGGCTTTCTCACACAAAAAATAATACATGGGGACCGGTCACAACCATATTCTTTTTTGAGGCATTGACACATTTTCCCCTTAGAAATAAGAAGAAAAGAAAAAAGAAAAAGAAACTGTGTGTGGGGGAAAGGGGGGAACGGGTTAAGGGCAGTTTTGGGTTTTGATAAATAGTTTCTCTCTATGCTGAGTTGGAAAGGTAAATAGGAGTTAAAACATAATTATTTCATGTATTGGGGGCTTTCTCACACAAAAAATAATACATGGGGACCGGTCACAACCATATTCTTTTTTGAGGCATTGACACATTTTCCCCTTAGAAATAAGAAGAAAAGAAAAAAGAAAAAGAAACTGTGTGTGGGGGAAAGGGGGGAACGGGTTAAGGGCAGTTTTGGGTTTTGATAAATAGTTTCTCTCTATGCTGAGTTGGAAAGGTAAATAGGAGTTAAAACATAATTATTTCATGTATTGGGGGCTTTCTCACACAAAAAATAATACATGGGGACCGGTCACAACCATATTCTTTTTTGAGGCATTGACACATTTTCCCCTTAGAAATAAGAAGAAAAGAAAAAAGAAAAAGAAACTGTGTGTGGGGGAAAGGGGGGAACGGGTTAAGGGCAGTTTTGGGTTTTGATAAATAGTTTCTCTCTATGCTGAGTTGGAAAGGTAAATAGGAGTTAAAACATAATTATTTCATGTATTGGGGGCTTTCTCACACAAAAAATAATACATGGGGACCGGTCACAACCATATTCTTTTTTGAGGCATTGACACATTTTCCCCTTAGAAATAAGAAGAAAAGAAAAAAGAAAAAGAAACTGTGTGTGGGGGAAAGGGGGGAACGGGTTAAGGGCAGTTTTGGGTTTTGATAAATAGTTTCTCTCTATGCTGAGTTGGAAAGGTAAATAGGAGTTAAAACATAATTATTTCATGTATTGGGGGCTTTCTCACACAAAAAATAATACATGGGGACCGGTCACAACCATATTCTTTTTTGAGGCATTGACACATTTTCCCCTTAGAAATAAGAAGAAAAGAAAAAAGAAAAAAAAACTGTGCGTGGGGGAAAGGGGGGA
>NC_033802.1:17226724-17229542 GCF_001876935.1 Asparagus officinalis | reverse complement strand
TCTTAAATGACTGATCCACCACGTGACTGACTTCTTCTCATTGAGCTCTTATACTGAGGCTATGTTCTTTCGTGTTAACTGTAGTGATTGCAACTAAAATCAATTTAAATTGTTTATTTCATTAGGAATGTTAAACACTTGCAGCTAACAACTTAGGTGAATTTTAGATGTAAGTTACATTTGCAACTTTTTGAATAATTTGCAACCCCAATTTCTATCAATCTCCAACATAAGAATCTTTCATACATTAAAATAAACGCCCTCATCGTGAAATGCGATTGCAAACGGTGGAAAAAAAAAAGAACTGAAATAAAAAACAAACTATTATAACTACGAATTGCATGTGATAGCAGTTGCAACGCATGAAGGTCTGTACAACATATATTTACATTGCATAGAGAGGGTGACCTTTTTAATATTTTTATCTCCTTATCAGCTCCTCTTTGAATGTGTTTTTTGTATCTTTTTTGGGTAAAAATTGAGCTAGAACGGGCTCATTTTTCCAAAGACGAAAAAAAAAAATTTCCTTTTACCCTGCTTTATTATCGAACCACTCTCTACTTAGTTTACCTCTAGTCTAGTTTAAGATAAAACTGAGCCAGGACTTGTATTGGTTCTAGCTCTCAATGATTTACCAAATGTAGACTTGTTGGGATTTTGTCTTTGATTCTTTGTGTAACTTCATGAGAATTAGATAGGGTTAGAGTTCTATCATGATTAGGAGTTTGGGTTCTATCATGATTAGGAGTTTGAGTTCTATCATGATTATGAGTTTGTGTTTTATCATGATTAGGAGTTTGAATCCTATTCTAATTAGGAAGTTAGGCTAGAGATAGAGTTTTGGTTTCCCTATATATATTCTTCTATTGGTGGAGGAAAAAATATGAAGAAAAAGTAGAGATGTAGTAGATGAGAGAGAGAGAGAGAGAGTTTCGTAATCTTTATCCGTGCAAAAGATTACAAGGAGTGGGATTTGTAGAGAATATGAGAGTTGATTATGTATGTGAGGTTGAGAGATTGAGAGACGAGAGTTGAGTGGTTCCTCTTGTAGTTCTCCCTGATACATAGTAAATTTCTCGTATTGTTGCCCCGTGGACGTAGGTCGAAGTTGGTCGACCAAACCACGTAAATCTCGGTGTTCTTTTTCTTGATTGTGGTTGTTCTATCTTATTGATTGGGGTTGGCTTCCGAGTTGCGCATATCGTGGTAGGCGGGGAGACTGAAATTCCTCAACAAGTGATATCAGAGCGATGGTGATGGATGTTAGACCCTAGAGGGGGGGGGGTGATTAGGGTCTTATGCTAATCTAATCCGATTAAATACCAATTAAAATTAATTAATAAGTTATCCTAGCAAGTATGAAATACAACAAGATATATAAGCTAGGATAAGCAATAAGAACAACAAGATATATATCCTATATGATGAAATATATGCAAGGATATATAAACTAGCACAAGATGATATATCCTACCAAAGAGATATACAATATGATATATGCAAGGATATGTAAACTAACACAAGGGTAAACAATATGAACTAGATAAGATAGTGGATGAAATAAATGAGCAATGCACAAATGGCGATATAAGATAAATGCAAAAGCAAATACGCCAAAGACAAACTCAAACAAACAATATGATCACGGAGTTCGGACCTTCCGTCCTACGTCTCCGCTCCCCACTCCCGGGGAGAAATCCACCATCACAATCGAGTTTTCTACGTTTACCCGAATAACGTTTACAATCAATTTTAAACCCAATTAACTGTTAGACCCTAGGGGGGGTGATTAGGGTTTTATGCTAATCTAATCCGATTATATGCTAATTAAAACTAATTCAAATATTATTCTTGCAAGATAGATATACAATATGATATGATCAAGAATATGCAATATGAACAATGAGATATATCCTATATGATAGAGATATATGCAAGGATATATAAACAATACAAGGGTAAATAATCTAAACAATATAGTGGATGAAATAAATGAGCAATGCACAAATGGCGATATAAGATAAATGCAAAAGCAAATACGCCAAAGACAAACTCAAACAAACAATATGATCACGGAGTTCGGACCTTCCGTCCTACGTCTCCGCTCCCCACTCCCGGGGAGAAATCCACCATCACAATCGAGTTTTCTACGTTTACCCGAATAACGTTTACAATCACACTATGTCGGTTTTCAACGATCACCGATCAACGTCCACTCCTCACACTCGGTTTTCTAGTTCACCGAAAACTTCACAATAACACACTATTGAAATCCCACTCTACACCCACTAAGTGTTGAACTAGACGTGTCTCCCTCAAGTGCTCGGTTACAACCTCTCCCTAGGTTCGTCAACCGACGCCACTCCTCTTGGGACGATCCCCGACTCTCGCCACACACTTCTCTCGGTGTACAAGTGTATTACAAAGTGTATCTCATAATAAGCATAATTATAGTAATGGATGTTCTCTACAATTGATGAGAACTCAATGAATCCCAACATCACTAAATCACACACTACTATCCAACAATATATTGTATGAAATGCTATAAGCTCAAATGTGGATAAGTGTGATAAAAGAGAATAAATGAAATCTAACTCAATCAACAAACTAGCAATAATAATGTATAAATAATCAAGGACAAATTGCTAGAGAATAGAGTTAGAAAACTTCTCTATAAAACACAAGAGAGGTTGAAGAAGATTGAGGATGAATTCCTCAATTTGAAGAGCAAGCCACCTCTTGTTAAACCAAACTAAAACTCTTAAACAAACTTTGATAATCTTTTAAACTTTTGTTAAAAACACATGAAAACTAT
>NC_033802.1:17216207-17226580 GCF_001876935.1 Asparagus officinalis | reverse complement strand
GCCCAGTGAACTTTTGACCTCAGGTTCGGTCGACCGGTGCGGTCGACCGAAAACTGACATATGAAAATCTGATTTGCTGATTTTAAAATACTGTTTAAAAATATCAAATAAATTCCAAAAAATGTAAAACTTTGGGGAATGATTGTAGACATGATAATAAACATGCTACAATGACTGGTTATCAAAAAAGCCTTCCCAAATGAGAAATATCATTATTTTACAAACTAGTCCAAAATATGAAAATATGAGATACTTGAATTTTGATGTTTTGACATAAACCAACTTTTGAAACTTTGTGAAATGTTTTTATAGACTTAGTAAAACATGTATAAACTGATATTGAAGTCTATAAACTAAGAATACAATATTTTCACAAAATACAATAGAAAATGAAACCTATGAGTATGTATATATAACTATATATATGCATAGAAACCAAAACTTGTGTATATATATATAACTATATATATATACGAAGAAACCAATAAATGTGTGTGTATAGATATTGAGCTTAACGTACTTAACACACATAATATAAAACCTAAACTAAGTTACCCAAGCTAGATCTTGATCTTCAATAAGCTCGCCTTAGTACACGTTGCGGATGAAGCTAAACTTGAATCTTGAACTTGAATTGTACGATGCTTCACTCCACAATTCCGCCAACCTCTATTTGATATGATCGTTATGGCGCAATCCATCCAACCTCCAACTACGTTGTTTGTCTATAATAAATAAAAAAACACAAATACTAGACAACACAAATACTAGACAAATAACATTAGTGGTAAATTATTTGTTAAACATCATCAAAACAAGAAGGCCAATAATCTCCCCCTTTTTGATCATCAAAACAAGAAGGCCAATAATCTCCCCCTTTTTGATGATGACAAACAATTTACAAAAAGAAATATATATACATGAAAGAAATGAATATATAATTTATAAAATTCATATGCATATAAACAAGAAAGAATATACTCACAATATTTCTCCCCCTTTGACAACATCAAAAAGGGGACAAAAGAATTAAGAGAGCGAAAGCTTCTCCTATCAATAAGCATAGGTAAGTATAAAAACAAACATAGAATAGGGAATAGCTCCCCCTATCAAAATGCCATATAAAATATATGCAATAAAGATCAAGGCAAAACATGTGAGCAAGCATACATGAATATGCTAAATATCACTCACATACAAAAAGATAATGAGAACACATATAAATATGTCAACATGAAAATAGTATCTCATTAACAAAAACATAAAGATCAAAAATAGATTTATGAAATCAAAAGAAAAGGAACATGAAAATCATGTAAAAGGTTTTCAAATGAAGACAAATCAACCAATGAAATCATAAATCACAAGTAAATCATATAAGAACATAAAACCAAATCATCATTGATTTTAAAAAATCAAGAGAGGCAACCATATCTAGCTCTTGAGCTAATAATAAGCCATATAAACATTTTAGCACCCGGTAAACAAGATTTGGGAATAAACACCCAATAAGCCCGGAGGGTTATACAAATCTCTCATCAAAACAAAACCAATAATCATGAAAACAAAAGAATTTGACCAATAAAGGGAATTGTTTTCATAAAAGTTTAAAATATATTTTTCAAAACCAAGAAAAAGAAAATAAAAGTACTAAAATTCTTGGCTTAAAAATTATTTTGGCACCCAAGTATTCTTGGTTCCGGTTTGTTTAGGGACATGACCCCTATCATTAAATCTCAAAGCCCTAGGGTTATGAACCCTCTTGGGCACATATGGTGCACTAACTTGATCAAAATAATATTTATTCGAATGACCCTTCCGATTGCAATTTGTGCAATAAAATAGATCCATTTGTTTTTGTGAACCATTAGCTCGTGCACGGGAATCATTTGCAAATAAAGATTTTCTTTTAAAATTATTTTGCAAATGAGAAACATTCTTAAACAATGGAACATATTGTAACTTAGAAGCTTTTAACATTACATTTAAAAGCATGTGGTCTACTAGAAGCATTTGGCAAATGAGATTTCTTTTTCAAATCAAAATAATATTCGGCCAAATGACCAAAATGACCACAAAGATCACACTTGAACACACTAGCATGCTTATGATGAGCTTTGTGAGAATGAGCATGTGAATGTGTAAGTGTACAAGATGAAGAAGCTACATGAGATGCACAAGGAGCATTTACATTTTTATGTTTGTGTGCATCATAGCAAAATTTAGCTAGATGGTATTTACGGCCGCAAATAGAGCACTTGTAAACTTTGCTATATATGTGTGCATGATGAGTGGATGATTTCTTAGACTTGACACACATATCCATAAGCCTCTTATGATTATCAAAGCATATTTTTAAAGTTGAATCTAAAGATGAAATGCGATTATTCATGAGATTCAAATCTTTATTTTTAGGCACATATGCATTTTTAGAAGTAGAACATAAATAGTCATTTATAAAGGAAGCAGTATCATTTTGTATGTTCTCTACTTCTAACATGGCATTATTTTTGTCATGAGTCAAGTTAGTAATATCCAATTTCAAATTTTTATTTTCCAAATTTAACATATCATTGTTTTCTTGAAGAGCAATACTTTCTTGAGAAATGATATCAAATTTGGAAGCTAACTTCTCATGATCGCATTTTAAATCTTCATGCTTGCTTTTTAAATCAATAAAATTATTTTGCAATTTGTTAAAGGCAGACATAGATGAATTAAAAGCATTTAGCAAATATTCTAACAAAATGTTGTTCATAGTAAACATGCGATGATCATTTTTATTGCACTTGGATTTCTCCAAAGTGGGCACAATATAAGCATCATCTATAATTTCCCATAAATTAAAGTGTTTAGATTGAACAAAAAGTTTAAATCTAACTCACCATTGGGTATAGGAGAAATTATCTAATCTAGGAGCAATATTGATGGCATAACCTAAACCATGCATATCCATAATATAAAAGGCAAGCAAGATACAAATAAAGCTTAAAATTAGATTAGCACAATAAGCTAACTTGGATCTTTAACTCAAGGCGATTAGACCTTAAATCAAAGAGCACCAAGCTCTGATAACAATTGTTAGACCCAAGAGGGGGGTGATTAGAGTCTTATGCTAATCTAATCCGATTAAATGCCAATCAAAATTAATTAACAAGTTATCCTAGCAAGTATGAAATACAACAAGATATATAAGCTAGGATAAGCAATAAGAACAACAAGATATATATCCTATATGATGAAATATATGCAATGATATATAAACTAGCACAAGATGATATATCCTACCAAAGAGATATACAATATGATATATGCAAGGATATGTAAACTAACACAAGGGTAAACAATATGAACTAGATAAGATAGTGGATGAAATAAATGAGCAATGCACAAATGGCGATATAAGATAAATGCAAAAGCAAATACGCCAAAGACAAACTCAAACAAACAATATGATCACGGAGTTCGGACCTTAAGTCCTACGTCTCCGCTCCCCACTCCCGGGGAGAAATCCACTATCACAACCGGGTTTTTTATGTTCACCCGAATAACGTTTACAACCACACTATGTCGGTTTTCAACGATCACCGATCAACGTCCACTCCTCACACTCGGTTTTCTAGTTCACCGAAAACTTCAAAATAACACACTATTGAAATTTCACTCTACACCCACTAAGTGTTGAACTAGACGTGTCTCCCTCAAGTGCTCGGTTACAACCTCTCCCTAGGTTCGTCAACCGACGCCACTCCTCTTAGGACGATCCCCGACTCTCGCCACACACTTCTCTCGGTGTACAAGTGTATTACAAAGTGTATTTCACAATTAGGCTCAATTACAATAATTGATTGTTCTCAACTATGGATGAGAACGCAATGAAAACTCACACTCAATGTTACAACTCTCACCAACCCAACTATATTATGAATGCAAATACAATAAGCTCAAGTGAGTGTGTGTAACAATGAGATAAAATCAAATCTAAACTCAATATAAAGCTAGCTTTAATAGAAATGATAATCAACAAATAATTATAAATAAAATCTAGAGTAGAGTTTAGAAAACTTCTCAATAGATGACAAGATGGAGAGATGGAGATTGAAGCCTAAACAAGAAGATAATCTCCTCTACTTGTGAAAACCAAAACAGCTTTAAACCAAACCCTTAAACAAGCTTAAAACAAGCTTAAACTCTTTTTAAAACTCTTTAAAACATTCTCTTGTTCTTTTGTAAAAACTGAGGTAAGGGGGTATTTATATGAAACCCCAAAGGTAAGAGAAAGCCAGGAAAAGACCAAAAAACCACTCTGCAACAGCTCTAAAAATAGCCGTTGGAACTGAGTTGACAGTGCGGCGGTCGACCGCTGCGGTCGACCGCGAGCAACGAAAAACAGTAAAAAGAAATCTTGACAATGACGGTCGACCGCGGGGGGGGGGGGGGAGCCAGCAAAAACAGTTCTGAGTTCAGAACTCTTGGCGGTCGACCGCGAACTGACACTACAGAAAAAAACAGGTTTGAAAACAGATTTTTTAACATTTGGAAAATTGTTAAAAATAACAAATAAAGTCCAAAAATTATGAAACTTTAGAAAATGTATATAAACATGTAAATGAACATGTTACAAAAGAATTTTCCAAATTTCATTTCCCATTTGTGAAAAATCATCATTTTGTAAAAATAGTCCAAAACACGAAAATGTAAACATGTGAATTTTAACATTTTGGCTAAACCATGTTTTGAGACTTTGCACAATGATTATATAGACTTAATAAAATATGTATATGCTTATTGTTAAGTCCAAAAACTAAGAAAACAATATTTTCACAAAATTGCATATTCTATGCAATGTTTTCAAAAACACAATAGTAAATATGAAATATGTGATTTCATATTATAAACATGAAAACCCAAAACCATGCATGTATATAAATATATATAAATATATATATGCATAGAAACCAAAACTTATGTATATATATAACTATATATATATACAAAGAAACCAATAAATGTGTGTGTATAGATATTGAGCTTAACATACTTAACACACATAATATAAAACCTAAACTAAGTTACCCAAGCTAGATCTTGATTTTCAATAAGCTCAACTTGGTACACGTTGCGGATGAAGCTAAACTTGGATCTTGAACTTGAATTGTACGATGCTTCACTCCACAATTCCGCCAACCTCCATTTGATATGATCGTTATGGCGCAATCCATCCAACCTCCAACTACGTTGTTTGTCTATAATAAATAAGAAAACGCAAATACTAGACAAACAACATTAGTGATAAATTATTTGTTAAACATCATCAAAACAAGAAGGCCAACAATGGATCCGGAAGCGAGTTTGCAAGATAGAAGATGACGCCATGCAAGATTGAAAATCAGCGTTACAAGAATCAAGATGAAAAAGGGGAAAGATTACTGTAGTAGAATACTGTAGCACAGCGGGCACTGTTCACGTGGGGATCCGACGGTCCAGATTAATTTGTTAGCCGATTGAGGATTTGGAGGCGGATTTTGGTGATCCAGGAGTCGTTCCTAGGGTTTTTCGACGTGCTAAATTCGTTTTTGGCATTGGTTTTATCAAATTCAATCACTACAGGGACTGATTTTAATTTTGATCGTGGTTAGAGGATGATGACTTCTTCGAGTCCGAAGTTTGATATTCTGCTATTTAACGGCAAGACAAATCTGATGGTAGATAAGGAGCATGAGTTGGTTGGTGTGTATACTTGAGGAGGACAGTGCCAGATTAGGTGGAGCTTACAAGCGAGCACGACCGAGTGACACACATGGAGATGAAGATGGTAGCGTTGGACTTGAAGATGGTGAGCGCTCATATGCACGACCGAGTGACACACATGGAGATGAAGATGGTAGCGTTGGACTTGAAGATGGTGAGCGCTCATATTCAGTCCAAGCCAAGTAATGGAGGAGATAGAGGTATCCAGCTCGTAGTGTAAAGTAGGAGAGGTGTACCGATATGATTTGAGATGAGCGATGCAGGTGGAGTACAAGGATAACAAGAGAGGTGGAGGCGTCACGGCGAAGCAGAAGATAGTGAGGATCATGAAAGCATCTAATTGGGAGTGCAGGTGTTCTGATTTGACGTGCGAAAGAAATAGAAGACTCTAGCGGGAGAGACAAACTTTCAAGACGACGATGATATATCTTCAAGGGAGTTTGGGAATCAAATTCAATGTGGAGATTATTGGGATTTCATCTTTGATTCTTTGTGTAACTTCATGAGAATTAGATAGGGTTAGAGTTCTATCATGATTAGGAGTTTGGGTTCTATCATGATTAGGAGTTTGAATCCTGTTCTAATTAGGAAGTTAGGCTAGAGATAGAGTTTTGGTTTTCCTATATATATTCTTCTATTGGTGGAGGAAAAAAGATGAAGAAAAAGTAGAGATGTAGTAGATGAGAGAGAGAAAGAGAGTTTCGTAGTCTTTATCCGTGCAAAAGATTACAAGGAGTGGGCTTTGGAGAGAATATGAGAGTTGATTATGTATGTGAGGTTTATAGATTGAGAGACGAGAGTTGAGTGGTTCCTCTTGTAGTTCTCCCTGATACATAGTGAATTTCTCGTATTGTTGTCCCGTGGACGTAGGTCGAAGTTGGTTGACCGAACCACATAAATCTCGGTGTTCTTTTTTCTTGATTGTGGTTGTTCTATCTTATTGATTGGGGTTGGCTTCCGAGTTGCGCATATCGTGGTAGGCGGAGAGACTGAAATTCCCCAACAAGACTTAGGTCTATTTGGCAAATTGTGTAGATTAGTTTAAATGGATTTAGAATCAATCCATATACCCAACCCGCAGTTTGGCGAATAAAAAAGATAGAGTAAACTAATTTATTTGAGACCAGCAATAACTAAACCAGAAATAAACCACCTTTTCTAAGAATACAAGATAGGAAAACCCAAAAAATATAGGCTAATCTAAATACTAGTCAAAGTTTACAATGAAGTGTAGTTTAGCCTAATTTAAGCCAAATGGAGTTGGTTCTCTATGGATCTAGATTATTCTCAAAGTCGCAAACATCCGTATAGCTTGTTTTATGTCATGCGGCGTTGATTAAAAACTTTTTTTTAGTTTGGCAAAATTGAGCCCAAATTGAACTGATTCTTTATAGTTTAAAAAATCTAGTCTCTAAACTAGATCTTTAGCGGACCAACTCATGCATGATTATGAAAAAACCAATCCGGGCCCTGTTCTATTTTTGAGTTGCCAAACACTTTCCAGTTTAGTTTTGATCCAGTTATACATAGGCTTGATTAGCTAAGCTAATTTCTATACAGAGTACTAGTTTTAAGTTAAACATAATTTGTTTTATTTCTGACTAAACTAGCTGCTATGTGCATGTAGCCTTTCTTTCTGGGGCCAAATTTATTATTGTTCTATTTCACACCAGGGGACAGGTTTTATCATTGGCCCGGTTTGCAAAAATGGGCTAAAGAAAAACAGGTTTAGTCCCAACTTTATCATGTTTCGAAGTAAAGACTAAACGCTTAGACAAAAGTTGTTTCAACTAAGGGGGTGTTTGGTTGCATGTTTTTTGAGAAATGTTTTCTCAAAGGTACTGACGCATGGTATTTCTGTAATTAAACATTTTCTATAGGTTTTCGTAAACTGTGTTTGGTTCAAAAAAGTTTACAGAAATATTTTCTGTAAAGTACAGAAAAGTACCAAATTTTATAGAAATCGATTTCCTTCTAAAATGAGCGAAAATCAACTGGAAATCTGACGCATTCATTATTTAAATAATAAAACCCATTGACACTTTTTTATAAAGTTGGGGGTGTTTGGTTCAACTTCTACAAATTATATAAAATGTTGTTATCATACTCCCTTTAAAAGTACGAGTTCGGAAAAATCTTTTTATGGTCAATATTACCCTTAATTTTTTTAAATATTACATTGTTATCCTAATCTATTCTAATTATTCTATCTTTTTTGAATTAGTAACTAAATGATTTATCATATTCATAATGACTTAACATGTTATTAGATAAAGAAAATATGTTTGATATAATTCAAATCCTTTACTTATTTAAGTTCATAGAGAAATCTAAAAAAACATATGCTAGACAGCACCTAAAAGTTTTTGGATTTTATAAAAAATATTCTCTAAGTTTTTTAAATTGTAAAACGGCCCTTACAAATTCAAAATTTTATTAAAGCATCTTAAAATTTATAAATTTTACTTATTTCAATTTAGTGAGAAATCTAAAAACATATGCTAGCTAGGAACTAAAAGTTTTTTGACGTCGGAGAAAATATCTTGTAAGTTTTAAAAATTACAAAAACACCCATAAAAATATATGCTAGCTAGAAACTAAAAGTTTTTTGACGTCGGAGAAAATATCTTGTAAGTTTTAAAAATTACAAAAACACCCCTAAAAATCAAATTTTATAAAAAAGCACCTTAAAAATTACAAACAACGCCAAATTTTTTATAAAATTTGTTATACACACTCTGAACTTTTTACAAATTACAAAATAAAACCCTCAAAGTTGTAAAATTTACAAAAATCCTGATAATTTCCAACCTAACAGTATATTGAAAATATAGGAAGTATAAATATCCTCTACATAATTTATAGAAAATACCCTTAAAGTTTCAAACATTACAAACAAGCTTTTAAAATTCAAAATTTATAAAAAAAACCCTAAGAGTTTCAAATTCATTAGTAAATTAAAATTATAGGAATTATAAATAGTCTATAAACAATTTACAATCTGTAGAAACGACCTAAAAGTTTAACAAATTGTAAAAAAACCCCTAAATTTTATAATTTACAAAAAACTTTATAACCTATAGACACTAAAATAAATATGCAAAATTACTAATAACCCCTAGAAAATTAAAATTTTGTAAAAAATATCAGACACCTTTTAAAAGTATAGGTTTAGAAAAAACTTTTCATGGTAAATATTACCCATTATTTTTTTGAAAAGATCATAACTAATTGAAAATCTATTAAATTTGAAATTTATAAAAAAAAACCTTAAAGTTTAGTACATTACAAATTAGCCCTCTGAAGTTTGAAAATTTTTAATGAATTTTTGTAATTCCTTGATTTTAATGTAATGTTTAATAGTTTTGTGTATTTGTAAATTATAAAATTTTAGGGTATTTTTTATAATTTTTAAAACTTTTGAGGATGTTTGTTTTGTAGTTTTCTAAATTTTTATTATGTTTTCAGTGTAATGCACAGATACGTCAATTAATGATGATATTGAAGAGTAGGTCGTTCTTAAGATTATTATATCATAGTTAATTACACACATCACTCTTCCTACGCAATATAGTTTATATATGTAATAATTTTTAGATAATCTATATAGTGGTTAAAAAGATTTTGGTTTTAATGTACTATTTTTTATAATTTATATTTAATGTGAACCCACCATATAATTTTGACTGTGGTCATCATATTTTTAATACGTTTAATTGATTAACTATAAACGTATATAGACCATAGATTACTTTACTTTCTCACATGAGCTAATATTTGGTGCTTAATAATGGCAAAAGACCCACGCAAGCAAGAGACCGCAAAACAGGATCTTGCGTTTGTTTTGACAAGAGTTGTAACCCTTTTGTTTTCATTGTGTAAAAGGTCTTATAAAAAGACAATCTTTTTATTTTCATTGTAACGACTAAAGTTGTAATGAATACAGCAATGAATACAACAACTTTTGATGCAAACAAGCTGGCGACCACAGTGGGAGCCAACGGCATCGCTACCGACGCCGTCGTGACGCAACCGGCATTCAAGATCCGGGTGAATGAAGAGATCGAATGCGAGTTCGATTGGCAAAAGTTCGAAGAAGGCCTCTCTTCCTCCTCCAGATCCGCCTCTCCGAACAGGCGCATAAAGGTAAATTCTTCCAGAAATGTTCGCAGGACCGCTTAATAATTTAAATTATTACTTTTAAATTTATTATAAAGAGGATCTCTAATAACATTTATTTATTTACATACAGCATAAAATACAATCTCAATTCCTATTTTTTTGCTGGAGATTTATTCTATAGTTATGCGTATCAAATTAGTAACTAAAATAATAATTATTTGTTCTTAAATTAGGATGATTGTGGTTGGTCACTCACTATAAAAATTTTATGAAGATATATACCTTACTTTTTATAGCTACCTGCACTGTCTATGTATAATTTATAAATTAGTTCTTAATTTGACATATTAAATTACTTTTTCTTTGTAAAAATTTTTTCTTTGGCTTTTAGACTGTGTAATCACTATATCACCATTCTAGCGTAGAAATAGCCTCACTCTAAATGGCTTCAAGCCAATGTTTGAGTTGAACTGAAGTATATACTATTGCTACTATGTGTA
>NC_033802.1:17210415-17216197 GCF_001876935.1 Asparagus officinalis | reverse complement strand
GCATAAAGGTAAATTCTTCCAGAAATGTTCGCAGGACCTTCGGCTCGAAGATCCAAGACCCCGTTGCCGTCGCTGCACTTGCACCTCGTGACCTCCCCGCGTCGTCCAACGTGGTCGAGATCGCAGATCCGGACTTCTCCTCCGCCGAGGAGATGGCTACTGTCAAGCCAATGTTTGAGTTGAACTGAAGTATATACTATTGCTACTATGTGTATATATTTTTTAAGAAAATAATGTCAACACTTTTTAAATAGAATAGAATAGTCTAACATCTGATATTATAAAAACTAAATCTAGCCAATTGAGTAATTAGCAAAAGAGAACTTATATCAAAAAAGTGTTAATAATAAGATAAAGAGGTAATGACATTGCCAACGATACTACAAATAGCAAATTACAATGTAAAGTTAACATATTTTGTGGAGCCCAATTACTGGCTATAAGCATCGAGGTTTCCATATATATACTATATAATTTATTAAAAAATATCATATAATCTTATATAATAAAATTAATTTAATGCTAAATAGTAATATCGTTGTAATAATATCATTTTTAGGAAAAATTCTTCACAAAGCAATATGTTCTTTACGATATATAAGCTATGCTCTCTAAATTCTTGTGTCTTTTATAGAGCTAAAAATTTTGAATACGAGCATCTAACATGTTGTTCTCACAATAGCAAAATCCACTTAGCAGATGTGGATATTTCAGATGAATTATGTATCATATATATAATACAATTGTCCTAGGCAAGTGAGTTATAATAGTATTTTTCATTTACATCGTTTAGGGTAAGATTTGATAGAGACATTGTATTAAAGAAAAAAAAAGAAATTTTTATATTTAGAGCATATGACGAAATATATCATAACCTTCCTGCTCTAATTTCGTAAGAAAATAATTCTTCATAGTTTCAAATTTACTTCTATGATACAGAAAATGAGCTCTGCTCTAATTTCGTAAGAAAATAATTCTTCATAGTTTCAAATTTACTTCTATGATACAGAAAATGAGCTATAAAATTGAATGAGAATATTAGAATTCTTCATAGTTTCAAATTTACTTCTATGATACAGAAAATGAGCTATAAAATTGAATGAGAATATTAGTTAATATAAATATGAGTGAAACAATAACTAAAAGTTAACGTGAATACAAGTCAAACCACAACTAAAAGTGTGATGACCATATTGCAAGTAAATTCATATGCAAAAGTCTTTTACGAATTGAATGATCACTCATCTTTTGAATACTTCAAGATACTAATAAATAGAGATGTTGTACTAAATTAATGTGATTATAACTCATAAATAGTAGATCACGTGGCTACAGTCTGGGTTGAATGAATTAATGATAATATTTTATTTGAGAGAGAGATTATTGAGTTGATGATCAATCTCAAAAAAATTTATTTTTTTAATTTTTACTCTATTTTTATTAATTCAAATAATCATGATACTCAACCACGTGCATTGCACTTGCCTCTCGACTAGTTTTCTATAAAGTTATAAGTTATTTTCTTGTTTTAAACCAAACAAGCAAAATACAAAAAATAAGAAAATCTATACTTTTTAACTTCTTAAAACTTTTCTTATAAATTTTTTAAGAAATACAAGAAAATCATATTTTAGATGAAAAACATTTCCTATAATTTATAAAAATATAACCAAACACCCCCTAATAAAACTGGTTTTTTATCGAGTGGTGTTAGGGGCACACCCCCTACCACACCACCATCTCCCATCGCTACAGTAAACCGGGCCCCACATGGGATTTTAAAAATTTTAAAATCTCATGTGGGGCCTGATTTACTGTAGCGATAGGAGAGGGGGGTGTGGTTGGTGGTGTGTTAGGGGATGTGCCCTTAACATTATTATTTTAAATTATCCGTCTGCGAAACAAGGCGTTGGAGTTTGATCTGTGGTCTGTGCCACGTTCTGCTCAGCTATTTCTTACCCTCTGCTCCACTCCACAACCCCTACTATTGTCCTTATTTACAAATGGCCCACCAATATCAGCATCAAATCTAGTGGATAGGACTCATCTCTAACAAGAACATCCGTGTAATTAAAGACTATATTTACGTTCTCTTTTAGCAAATAGCAGCACCATGATTATTTAGAGTCTTTATATCGTTAATAACCACGTCAATCCCTATGACAGTAATTAGAGTCTAAACTCCAAGAGTAATTGAAAAAGTACATGAACATGATGTGAACTGGCCGCACCCTTATCATCACTACCTCACGGGGGCAGGCCAACCTGCAAGATTCTTTTAGGGCCCATGATGCATCCGTGAGCATTGTTCCCCTTTTGCTATCATCACTTTCATCTTAAAAGTTGTAGATGTTTAATTTTTCCGTTTGCCCTTCATGGTTTCTCTATTTTGTTTTACAACTCTGAACCCCAGGTTGTAGAATTTTAAAATTAGACATTTACAACTGCAGTGACAACTTTTCAGTTAGATACAAATGACAGTTTCACTGTGACTACCGTTGCGAGATACCGACACCCGACAGATTAGAGTATTTCTTTTAATAATCCCCTCTTATCATTACATCAAGATTTCAAAGTCCTGATGATAGTTGAGGATTGTTGTTTTATATTCTAACATGCTCCCGCATATTGAGTGTTCTTTTAAAGGGCCGAAACCTGGACTCGCGCTCCTAGATTATAATATTTCTTAAAGTTCCTCACAATTTTGAAGTTATGTTGAGAGTTGATGGTTATTGCTTTATATTCTAACATGCACTTGAATGATGAACGTTCCTTTTGTGGGGCAAAACTTGGACTCACACAGTAGTGTTAATTATTAAAAAAATTCGATATAAATTTGTGTTCCAGTGGGATTTGAAATTGGATTACTTTGGTATCATCTTAAAGTCCTTCTGACCCTTATACCACAACTTTAAAGTTATGTTGAAAGTTGGGGATTGTTAGTTTATATTCTAACAGTATTTATGCAGTATCTCTTACTACAAATTGCAAAAGGATCAAAGAAGTGAATTATGAATTTCCATGGGCTTAAAATAAAATTAAAAAGAGCTGGGGTATGAATTCTACAAATCAAAGGGTCTAGACATAATTTTCCGTGTTCACCTTCTGTTCTTTTCCCTCCTTCCCCCTCTTTATATAACACAAAACCAGAGCCGATGTCCCAGTCCTACTGTTGTCTAGAATAATTCCCAAGATGGGTTTTTCTTCTTCCTCCTCCTCCACCTGCTATTTCTCAACTTCAAAAGATTGCAAAGATGAAGAGGCCTTGATGAAAAATAAGAAGAGAGTGATGGTGTTAATAGACGAGAGCTCAAGGGCAAAGCAAGCCATGATGTGGGCTCTTACTCATGTAGCCAACAGAGGGGATCTCCTCACTCTTCTTTATGTTATTAAGAAACCTCGTAACTCTGTTGATGGCCAAAACAAAGAAGAGGAAGACGAGGCCATTAATTTTGTTAACTCCCTTGTTTCCCTCTGCAAAGCTTGCAAGTCTGAGGTAATTAATTTTCTCTGCGTTTTTTTTCCCTTTTAGTTAAGATGTTCTTTTGAAGAATGAAAATATTTCTAGTGAAACACAAAGATAAGTTCTTATTACTTAGGAAGTTGGAATCTTGCTCTTTGTTTCTCTCTGTGGCTTTTCTTTTCTTTTTTCGGCTTTTCCTAAAATGAAACTTTAGCTAATAAAGCTAGAGGCTTTAATGGTCTCTTAATTAGTTATGTGCACTTGGTTAGTTATGTTCATATGATGGTATTAAATTTCTACAAACAAAAAAGAAGAAGAAAAAAAACATGTATTTTATGCTTCTAACTTTTGAATCATAAGGTTTCTTTAGTTATCCTATCAAAAAATCATCCCTTTTTCACCAACACGGTGTAACTTAATTTTGTTTAAAGATCTTTAATATATGCAAGTTGATGTAACAAATTAGCAGAGTTGATAAATAAATTTGTTGCACGTTCTGCAGTTGATGAGTGGATATAAATGGCTTCGTTATATATACACTGAAAAGGCCTCGATGGAATGATATTTGTTCCTTTTCCTATAAATTACAACTTTGATCTCAAATTGCTCAGGTTGAAGTGGAATCACTTGTGATCAAAGGACCAAAGTTACATACAGTGCTCAACCAAGTCAAGAAATTGGAAGTCTCGGTTCTGGTTGTAAGCCAAATCAAGCCCTCACCATTCTCTTGGTATGTCCTCTTTATTTTCATACCATTAAAAAGAATTATTACAATAATGCTTTAAATTACTTCAAGGTGGTATTTTTTTAGTTGCAGCTTTTTTAGGAACAGAAGAGAGAATCTTGTGGAGCAGTGCATTGAGAGAGCTGAGTGCTTGACGATGGCAGTGAGAAAACAGAGCAAGGGAGTTGGTGGATACCTTGTGAGCACTAGATGGCAGAAGAATTTCTGGCTTCTTGCTTAGTTAAAACACCTAATATAAATGAAGGAATGTATTATCTAACAAAGATCTCTTGCGTTGTATACAGAAGATTTGACCCTTTTTCTTGAATGTAAATCTAATTATACAACACTATGCTCAGTTTAGAATATGGTTTTGTATCTTATAGCTATATATTATGCGACGCTAGAAGAATGTGAAGTTCTTGGATATGATTAATTAAGTCTGTAATTCCTTCATCAATGAGTAGACTTTTAACGTGTAACCCCATTTGCTTTTAACACCATTATTTTCTAGGGGAAGAATGTGCTTGGTTCACACAGGCGCAATACTTATTGCACATCAAATGATATTTGCTCTGTTAACAAAGTCAAAATTTCAATGTGGGTTTATAAAACTTTAGGACCAATCAGTGAATAATATGTTAAGCTTTAATTAGAACTAAATTAGAATCAAGCACAGAAAAATTGAAGGCCAATGATCAAACTGGAGATTGCTAAACGACCATAGGAAAATAGGACTAAAGAAAAGGAAAAATTATGTTGCTAAGCAAGTTCAAGTTTCTTAATAGCTCATAGGGAGCTTTTTCTGATTCTAAATGTTAGTTATTGCCAAAAAAAAAAAACCCGATTTTCTTCCATCATTTTTTGAAGTATAATAAAAAAGAAACTTATGCAAAACCAAATCATGTTGTTGAATCCTTGAATAGCATTACAAAACTGAATTTAACTTCTTAGAATGTTGGCTAATGAGAAAGTACATCCAACACACATCCACTACCCTTTATCGATTCTGAACATTTATAGTTGCAGCTTTTTTGTCAATCCATCTGTATACTTCTAATAATTAAGCATCCCCTTTAATAGGACAAACTTTATTTGGCAACTTTTGTCAGTCATATATATATATATAAGGGAAAATTGCTTTAAGGCCCCAAAACTCAATTTCCATTGTGCCGCAGCTCCCCTTACTTTCCCTAATGTGCTGCAGCCCCTCCTTTTTAAAAAAATTACTTCCAGGCCCCTCCAGTTCAAAATCCCGATTTTGCCCTCCCTTCACCTCCCTCCTCCTCCTCCTTTGCCGGTCCCCCTTTGCCCCTTCCCCCGCGCCGCCTCCCTCCCCCGCTCTGCCTCCCTCCCCCGTCCCCACGGTCTTCCCTACGTCCATTTCTTTTTTTGCGTTCCTACCTTCCTTCCGCCCCACCTTCCTCCCCACGCAACGCCTCCCTCCCCTCCTCTCCCCCCTTTCGCCATCTTCCCATTACTGACCCCCCTCGTCCCTCCTCACGCGCGTTCCTCCCTCCACCTCCCACTACGCCTGACCTCCTTTCCCCACACCGCCCCATGCCCGCCTCACCTCCCTCCCACATGCCGCCTGT
>NC_033802.1:17209799-17210390 GCF_001876935.1 Asparagus officinalis | reverse complement strand
GGTCCTCCTCTGCTCCCTCCCCTGTTCCGCCATCTGCGCCGTCCCGAGGAACTTCGCGTGGGCACATTAGTAAGAGTTAACATGTTAGATGTAAGAGTTAACATGTTATCTATAAGAGTTAACCCGTTAGCTGTAAGAGTTAACATCCACTAGCATGAGAAAGAGAAAGCTAAATTTGGGATTTAAGTCAGCTGACATGTCTAATCATGAGCTGGCATGTCTAATACACTGCTGGCATGAGTTGAAATCATGATGGAGGGGCCTTGGGCACATTTTTCTCAAAAAAGGGGCTAAAGTACATTAAAAAAATAGGAGGGGTTGGGGCATATTGAAAGTTCAAATTTAGGGCCTAGAAGCAATTTTCCCTATATATAAACTTTAATTAACAGTTTAGCGACGTCCATTCATATGCATATTGGCCGGCACTAATTAAATTGAGACACCACCAAAATGAGAAGGAAACTAGCGAGCACGCTTCAATTAAAAGAAGTACGGTTCTAAGCCGCGGATTTAGAATTTCTAAAAAGTTGTGTCACTATATAATTAAGAATTACAAAATTTACAACTTTCTCACCGAGTTCTCATATTTTG
>NC_033802.1:17200729-17209789 GCF_001876935.1 Asparagus officinalis | reverse complement strand
TTCATTAATAACATTGTCAAATAGAATTTTCTCAATCTACCTACACAATTGGAGGGATGATGTAAGATTTTAGGCGGGGTCACTTTAAATTTTAATGGTGAGTTGTTACTTGCATGGATTTACAAAATGAGTATGTATTATCATTCTATGTCAACATTGTAGAGCTCGATCAAAGTGGGGTCACTTGACTTTGTTCCATATAGAACTGCCAATGATAGTTCTTATATTTTTCTATCTTTTACTAGGGTATACATTAAAACAAAACCAAAAAGTTTAAAAACTCACCACATGATGACACCTCATCTTGCTCCTACACTAAATTTTTTAACATGTGTCATATCATCTAATCCGTCCATTTAAATTGTTATATCTCAACCTTTAATTCAAATAAATATATTTATATATGAAAAAAATTAATTTATAATCAATTAGAATATGTTTGACAATATCTTTAGTAACTAATTCAAATTACAAATAAAATCAAATCCCTTTACTTAGGCATTTCCTTTCAATATATGGAAAAAATATATAAATTTCGGTTTTCTTGAAAAATTAAAAATTCTATTTATCCCGAAATTCCATTTTATTTTTGTGGTCACTTTTCTCGTCTTAATTTTTTTATATTTCAGTTTTCCCGTCTTAATTTTTTTTAAGAACTCTGGATTTATTTCGATCTCTAAAAAATATATCAGGTAATTAATCTAGAACCATCTAATGTTTATGTTATTTTAATTTGTCTATTTTTTATTTTAATTGTTTTTGAGTTTTTTGTTTTTCAGATTGTCGATTTTTAATCCCTATTCCGAATTATTATTCTGATCTCCGAAAAATACATTAGGTAATTAATCTAACACCATCTAATATTTATGTTATTTTAATTTGTGTATTTTTATCAATTTTAATTATTTTTAAATTTCTTATTTTCTAGATTGTTGTTTTTTAGTTCTTATGTAAATTTATCTTCAACCCACGGTTCATTAATTGTTTGGAGGAAAATAATTTTGGTACTTCATCTACCCCCGTCCAACATAATTTTTATTTAAATTTGCGTAATATTTTTTAATTTTAATTGCTATCAAATAATATAAAGATTCATGTACTTATTCTACAACCCTTGAATAATTATTTTCAATTTAATAATTTTAATATTTTAGATATTATTGTAAAAAAACAAATCAGTGATTTTTAATCATTAACCCACAATGCTTTTGTTTCTTAGAGAACATAATTCAGGTATTTAATATATTCAAATATTTAATTTAGGTAAAAATATATATTTCTGTGATATTTTTGTGATATTTTTAATCATTCTACAACCGTTTGATATAATTCTTGTTTTTATTTATGTAATACTTTTTTAGTTTTATTTGTTATATAAATATTTATTTTTTAAAACTAGAGTTTTAATTCCAATCTACATATTACAATTTAACTTTTTCATTTTCATTTAAATGAAAATTTTTATTTTACTAATTTCTAAATTTAATTCGAATTCAATTATATTTTTTGATAGTTGTGAAAATATTTTTTTAATTATTTATAGTATTTTTTAAATTAAAATAATCTTAAGATTTTCACAATAAATATATAAATAGCTTTTTAAAATATTATAGTAATTAAAATATATTTTTAGGTTTTTAGATTATTATAGTGATAAAAAATCATAAAAATTTATTTTTAGATTTTAAAAATATCATAGCAATTGTAATAAATTTTTAAAAATATATTTAGGTATTTTTAAAATTTTAGAATATCTTTGGTAATATCTTTAGTAAGATATCCATGTTTGTGTCAAAAGTTGATTTCATTGCCAATGAACTCAGTACAACCGTTTATCGATTACAAGTTCAAAAAAAGAAGAGAAAAGTAGATCTTTTTATAAGATCAACTTATACAATAAAAATAAAAAAAATACAACTCTTGTCAAACAACACAACAGCAGTTTATCTCTTGTTGCTTATGTGTGAACTTCGCCTGTGTTGAGGATGCGTTAGTCCGTGGACCGTCACGGATCAGATCCATTTGATAGATTGATAATCAATGCTCTTACTTCACGAAGGAAGTAATCGCAGCAGCGGTAACCTCGATCAAGCGAGATTACGGCTCTTCTCGAGATTAAGAACAAGCTTAAATCCGGAGGAATAGGGGGAAATAAGTCTCAGATCTCTCGAACTCTCACTTTTTTTATTGAGGAACTTCGCTAAGATCTGCTAACTCTCTAAAATTCGTGCTCCACTCTCTAATTTGATAGCACTTTACCCTATTGATTATTATTATTTTTTACCCCTGAGAAATGAGCCACCAGGCTTATATTTATAGGCTTCGGTTAGGGGATTTTGGGATAAGAATGATGGATTCAGCCTTATCTTTAGTTAATAACTACGTAACCATGTTTGGAGATGATATCTAGGTGGTTAGGAACCTTTAGAAAAGAAGAAATCCCGTGATAACCCGTTAAAAAACCGCCAAGACGCGTTTTTGGCTCAAACCTGGTCGAACCACTATTTGGTGGCTCGGCCTATGGCCGAGCCACTGGTTCTTGGTCGAGTCGTTTTGATGTGACTCGGCTGTCAGCGGCTATTTTAGTCTTTCAGGTTTTGACTTGTTTTGTCGTTACGCGTATTTCATCGTTTTGTTGACTTGTATGCTTCACCGATTCGAGCAAACGAGCCATTTGGCGGTGGCCGGTGAGCACGCAAGCCACTTGGAGCTGTCTGACAAGTGTGCGGGCCACTTGAAGGTGGCCGATGAGCGCACGGGTCACTTGATTTGTCGTTTTAGTGACCGATGAGCGCGCGGGCCATTTGGCGGTGGCCGGTGAGCACGCGCGTTGGCCATTCCGGTGGTTTGTCGCCATGTCATCAATGGTTCACTGATTCACTTCATGCGTTTGTCGGTGTCAGATGATCCTCTTTGACTCGGATAATCCTCTTCGACTTGGATAATAACATTCATCGCATTCTCTTTGTCTCGAGCAGTGTACGGATACCTATAGGCATTTTAGATGCCTACAGGTACCCTCTCCAAAGTATTTTAGACTCATTCTTTTATAGAGGAGTCTGTAATGCTTTGGATAAGATAGGTCATGTTTTTAACCTCTTCAGTATTTTATCGAGGAGATTGTGTAGAAGAACATATGGATTGTTTCAATTCTTTACTTCTTCAGCCTTCAATCTATTTAGTATTTTGTTGAATAGATAAAGTTCTTCTGACGCTATGTTTATTGTCTGACCGTTGTCGAAATCTTGAACTGAAGTTGATGCGTAAGTTTCTGAATTTAGCTCTTGTCATTGAGTTGACGTTAAACTAACCGTCTTCGTCGGGAATTCATTTCTGAATTGTAATTGAACTCCTTGGAATTATCCTTTAATCTGGAATTTTTCCTTAGCCTTATTTTGGCGAAATCATCGATGCGTTGACCGGCCTCGACCTTTACTATAACGCGTTGACCGACGTTAACATAGTTTATACTCGTATGTTTATCAGAGTTTACACAGTTTAAGCTCTTAAGATGTTGGAACGTGACGGTCCCAAATGTTAGGGCTACAGGACCAACTATTAAAGCTAATTCATCTGCATATATAGATTTTATCCTGAAGTTATCAGATGTTCAAGTCACGAGACCAACTAATGAAGATGGTGCGTCAGTGGTTATCGCATTTATAGGATTTTTGGCAAACCCTCAACCATTAACGGGTTTGATGAGCCTTTACCGACTACTGTTTAAGTCGGGCTAGCATGCAGATTGTTTTAGTCCGTTCTGCATGTAACATTATGCTAAAAGAGTTAACCATTTTAGTGCTACGATATTGAATACGTAGACTCCGTCTTTCTTATGGGAATGGACTACCCTACAATACGTGTTAGATGCTGACTTATCCGTTCTAAGGATTCGGGATAAAAGTCCCCAGAGTTGGATTCTGGTGTCTTTTTCACTCGGTGAAAGACTAAACCGGTAACGTGTGTTAGGCATTGACTTATCCCTACTTAGGTTTCGGGATAAAATTCCCCATGCATGTAAGGCACGGATTATGACGTTATTAATAACAGTCTGCCACAATATCGAATATGTGGGCTTTTATCCTTTTTATGGTCAATGACTAATTGGCAACACGTGTTAAATATTGACTTATCCCTACTTAGGCTTTAGGACAAAATTCCCCAGATTTGGAATCTGGTATCTTCTTCACTCGGTAAAAGACTAAACCGATAACGCGTGTTCTGGAAATTGATAACATTGATCCCGGTAATTAGATGTATTTCACTCTTGGCAGCATTCAGAGTCCAAGTGGGAGTTTCTTATTCATCACTTTTTTTTATAGTGACCGGGTTATCCCTAAGAATACACCATATAGTATTCTTCCGGGAACTTTCTGTTGCATGAATTATCCACCCCCAGCTTTCTTTACGAAACTGGGTCTAACATTGTAGTCAGTTGCTTGATCGGGTTATCCTTAAGAATATTATGTATAAAATTCTCCAGGAACTTCCCATCAAAGAGAAGCAGTTTAACCTGGGTTATCCTTAAGAATATTATGTATAAAATTCTCCAGGAACTTCCCATCAAAGAGAAGCAGTTTAACCTTTATACTCATTGGAGGATTGAGAAGTAGTTTATACTCGTATACTCTTCGAAGTCTACACAGGTTAGGCTCTTGAGGCGTTGGAGCAGGGAGGAACAATTTAGACTCGTGCACTAGTTGGAGTGTGGAGAATCAGTTTATACTCATGTACTCCTCGGAGTATTCGCCATTCTCATTCAGCTTGTTTTACCGTTATGATTCCAGCATCAACCAAGGCTTGAATGTTGTTCTTGAGAGTAAAGTACGCTTTAGTGGAATGAAGGATTCTCCTGTGGTATGCACGGTACTTTGGATCCAAAGTATTATTAGCTTCCTCCTGACTTGTGATAGGTGGCAGCTTGATCTTGTTGTTTTCAAGGAGGGATTCGAAAATAGCCGGAACGTCTTCATCCTTAAAGAAGTACTCTTTTTGTAGTCTTGGATCTGAATTCTTTTACTGTCTCCGGGATTACTTCTACGACATTTGATTAACGTCAACAGCTGCTGTAGGTGTCTTCCCCTTACCACGGGAATGAAGCTTGAATTTGGAGGGTTAGTCGTCGGTTGGCTTTGTAGGTGTCTAAAAATGTCTATAGGTGTCCGCACACAGCTTGAGACAGAGAGAAGACGACGAACATCGTTATCCGAGTCTAAGAGGATTATCTGACGCCGACAACCTCCTGAAGCAAAATGGCGAATCAAGTGACATGCGCGCTCGACAGTCAGCTCGCGCGCGTCAATCAGTTCATGCGCGTCAATCAACACGCGCGTGTCAATCAGTTCATGCACAGTCAGCTCGCGCGCGTCAATCAGTTCATGCGCGTCAATCAACACGCGCGTGTCAATCAGTTCATGCATGTCGATCAACACGCGCGTGACAATCAGTTCGTGCACGTCGATCAACACGCGTGCGTCAATCAACACGCGCGTATATCAACCAACGTGCGTTCAACAGTCAATCCCGCAACGAAGCGTGCAAGTCAACAAGACGATCAATTACGCAAAATGGGGAAAAAATACAAGTCCCGGAAGAACCGAAAAACATGAAAGTCAGCGAAGCCCAAAAGCGCGCCGCGCGGTACGGACCAAACGGGTCGGTTCCATCCGACCCGCGCAAGCGCGGGTCGGATCCATCCGACCCGCGCAAGCGCGGGTCAGACTTGTCCTGCGCGCGCTGTTTCGATCGGGTTCGGTTTTTGATGGTTTTTCTCGAGATTTGTTGGTTCCTGAGCATCCAAACTGACTTGATATCATCTACAAACGTGGTTAGGCTGTTATTGACTAAAGATAAGGCCAAATCACTTGTTCTCATCCAAATAACCGCATTCGAGGCCTATAAATATGAGCCAAAGGCCTCCATTTTCTGGGGCGATTGATTATCAAGACGAGGAGGTGCTGCCGGATTGTGGAGTCAAAGGAGCACGAATTTCAGCGAGGGTTGACAGATCTTGGCGAGTTCTTCGGCATAAAGAAGGAGAGTTCGAGAGATCCGACGCCCGTTCCCGTCCGTCCCTTGAGATTAGGCTTGGTCTTAATCTCGAGAAGAGCCCTGATTTCGCTTGGTCGATCTCAGCGCTTCAAATCAAATACTTCCTCGGTGAAGACGAAGCTCTGCCGAATTTTTCATCAACCGGATCCAGATCAAAGGCGGTCCACGGATAAACCCCGGCACAGGCAAAGATCCCACGCAAGCAGAAGACCGATAAACGATCTCTGCGTTTGTTTGATAAAGTTGTAAATTCTTTTTTTTATTTTCATTGTGTAACGAGATCTTATACAAAGATCAACTTTTTATTTTATTCGAGTTTATTGTAACGAGTAAAGTTATAATAGATTCGATAGCAATGAAAATAGCAACTTTCGATGCAAACAAACTGGCGACCACAGTGGGAGCCAACAGCTTCGCTGCCGGAGCTATCGTGTCGCAACCTCGGATCTGCATCCCGGTTGAAGAAGTGGTCGAATACGAGTTCGACCAACTGAAGTTCGAGGAATATCTGTCGTCATCCTCCTCCAGATCCTCCGCCTCTCGCAAGCGAAGGAAGATCAACGCCCCCGTTGTTGCGGTAGCTGAACCTTGCAACGCCCTTCCGGCCTCCAATGAGTCCGGATCTGCAGATCGCCACCCCTCCTCAATCAAGGAGTTGAGTACAGAAGGCGCGCCCACTTTATCGAAGAGAGCTCGTCAAAGACAGCGCCAACGCTGTGCGCGCCAACTCGCTAGAGCCTTGGAGTCAATTGACGGGATCCGTTACGAGGCGGATCTCAAAATTAGGCAACGCCAAGCACCCCAACAGCGGACAGATGTCCTCCCCTCCAAACCAATAGCAAATGAATGGATCCAAATCAAAAGGATTCGTTCAACTGTGGAGGAGCGAATTCAAAAGCGCCGCAAGCTTACGCGCACGCGAATTCTTGTGCAAAAAGCACAAAAGATGCAGAAGAAGGACATAGCTAAGAAACAACCAAGACTGCATCAAACTTAGAGGCCAAAATCCAAAACGGCAGCCGAAAAGATCGAGAATCGCGGGTCACTTGAATCCGACCCGCCGGCGCGCGGGTCACTTCAATCCGACGCACCCCAACAGCGGACAAATGTCCTCCCCTCCAAGCCAATAGCAAATGAATGGATCCAAATCAAAAGGATCCGTTCAACCCTGGAGGAGCGAATTCAAAAGCGCTGCGCGCTTGCGCGCACGCGAATTCTTGTGCAAAAAGCACAAAAGATGCAGAAGAAGGACATAGCTAAGAAACAACCAAGATTGCATCAAACTTGGAGGCCAAAATCCAAAACGACAGCCGAAAAGATAATTTGCAGGTCACTCCAATCCGACCAGCCAATTTGCAGGTCACTCCAATCCGACCCGCCGATTTGCAGGTCACTCCAATCCGACCCGCCAAAACGTAGGTCACTCCAATCCGACCCGCCAATTTGCAGGTCACTCCAATCCGACCAGCCAATTTGCAGGTCACTTGGATCCGACCTTCCAAATCGCAGGTCACTTGGATCCGACCTTCCAAATCGCAGGTCACTTGGATCCGACCTTCCACTTTGCAGGTCACTTGGATCTGACCTTCCAAATCGCAGGTCACTTGGATCCGACCTTCCAAATCGCATGTCACTTGGATCCGACCTTTCAAATCGCATGTCACTTGGATCCGACCCTCCACTTTGCGGGTCACTTGGATCCGACCCTCCACTTCACGGGTCACTTGGATCCGACCTTCCAAATCGCGGGTCACTTGAATCCGACCCTCCAACCCGTCGGTCACTTAAATCTGACCCGCGCCAGGGTCGAGACAGAAGACGTTCTGCACCGGTTACGTTGATCCCTTCGAGTTTCGCACCTCTGGTGGAGCCCCACGACAACATGGATTTGTCCCAATTCAAGGTGAGGATAGTCGATCGCCTGGGTCCTTTGCAAGAGGATCGAGGCAAAGTTCTGAGCGAAGAACGTTTGGGTCCGGTGACTGAACCGCGAGCAACTCGTCGAGCTGGGGGTCGCACATGCCCTCACAACAATTTTAAGCCTTCGTATAAAGGGAAAACTCTAGTTTTTACCCGCCTGGGGGGTGTGTATTAAAGTCCAAGAGCCCGTCAAAAGTTCACGCTTACAAATGCGTGACTCTAAACGCGTGACTCTTGAGAACGCCAACAAGGAGTTGCATACTCAGAAGAAAACGCGTAAGATAAACGAACGCATTATACCTGAGGATTCATGTAAACAGTCGATAGGTTACTCCGACGGCAACGTCGATGAGTTGTACTATCGGGCTGGGGGTATGAACGAGTCTCGGAAGAGATATGCCCGAGAAACCAAATCTCACTGCCCGCGCACCGGACTAATCAGGGCAGTATTATCAGCATGCAATTGTCCCAAGACCGCTCCGCAGAGGGTCTCCGTATCCGAGAGGATCTCCAACGGAATGACTAAGTCCAAACCAAAGCGTCTCCGTAAAAAGAGATCGGTTGTTCAAGGTGACGAAAAGTCACAATTAACATGGCTGATAAGGGAAAGTCGATTCGACCTTCTAGTTCTGACCCTCTCGTATCGCATCGTCTGACTCGGCTACGCGTAGGGACCACCAGACGTAGGGACTACCAAAGAATGCAGAGAGGTTTATCATCGGATGATGAAGCATCAGATGCTAACTCGGCAATCGCTTCTGATAATACGGTATCCAGTCCGGGATAATCTCGCGAAGTGTTCATGATCAACACCGAGCAGATCGCCAAAATTCTCGAGGATGCTCTAACCAAGCTGATCAACACCGAGCAGATCGCCAAAATTCTCGAGGATGCTCTAACCAAGCAGAAAGAGGCATTCAAGTTTGAAATGGAAACGGCTATGCGGCGGATGAGGGAAGAATATGACCAACAAATCCGAGTTTTGTCGAATCAAATTGGTGAATCCAGCCATCGCAACACTGTGTTGGCCTTCTTGTTTTGATGATGTTTAACAAACAATTTACAACTAATGTTGTTTGTCTAGTATTT
>NC_033802.1:17192587-17199729 GCF_001876935.1 Asparagus officinalis | reverse complement strand
GCCGAGCCACCTCAGGGTGGCTCGGCCCAGAGCCGAGCCACCCTGAGGTGGCCGGCCCAGATCTGTGCCTAGGCACAGATCTGAGTGCCTATAAATAGGCTAGGCCTTGGTTCATTTCGGAGGTTGGAAATTTTGGAGAGAGGCGAAGCCCTGCTGGATTGGAGACTCGGAACTTAAAAAAGATTGAAACTTTGGGACTTCGGGGACTCACTCCTTCAGATCTGGTGCTCGGCGATCATCAACGTCAAATAAGGCAGGTGTTCGAGAGGATCGGATCTCAGATCTACGTTGCTACACTCCGGATCTAAGCTTGGTCTTAGATCCCGAGACTTGGACGATTGTTTCCTTGGTGAATCAATCCTCCCCGGCTATTATTTCCTTGGTGAAATAATACCCGTTGTACTGCGTAGATCCGACCGGATCTAGATCGCGCGGTGGTCCACGGCAAACAACCCCGGCGCAGGCAAAGAACCCACAAAGCGAGCGACCGCAAAACAGGAGCTCGTGATTCGTTCGACAAACAAGGAAACAAAGTTGTAATTTTTCATTTCTTTTTATTTGATTTTCGTTGTAACCGGATCTTATAAAAAGACCGGATCTTTTGTAACCGATAAACTGTTGTAAAAGATAGCAATGGAATCAATGAAGAAAGCAACGAATTTTCCCGCGAACAATCTGGCGACCACAGTGGGAGCCACCGATCTCGCTGCCGAGATCGGAGCGTCGCAGCCGCGGATCTTGATCCCAGTCGTGGAGGAGGTCGAATACGAGTTCGATCAGACCAAGTTCGAGGAATATCTTTCGTCCTCGTCCGGATCTACCTCCCCCCGCAAGTCCAAGAAATCCCAGAAGTTCTCCTCCAGGAGAAAGGTTCGTTGGTATGAAGAAGTCGAAGCCACCAACGAAGATCTCGCCCCGTTTGATGCCAAAGTCGCATCGGGTGAGATTCCTCCAGTTTCCAACCAGGTCAGATCTGCTCTGGCCAACTCTTCTGCCACAGAGGGCGTGGTGACTCTCTCGAAGAGAGCCCGCCAAAGGCAACGTCAACGCCTTGCGAAACGATTCGCAAAGGCCATGGAGTCAGTTGACGGGATCCGCTACAACGCGGATCTGAAGAAGAAAAGAGGCAAGCAGCCTCAACAATCAATGAATGGTGGTTCCTCCAAGCTGTCAACAATGGAATGGGTCCGTGTCAAACGGAATCGTTCGACGCTGGAAGAACGCATCCGCAAACGCCGCGCACTATCAGCGCAGGCACGGGCTCAAGCCGAAGAAGCCCGTAGAAAGTTGCAGAAAGAAGTGGCCAAGAAGCCGCCACCAACTCGCAAAGTTTGGAGGCCGAAGTCTGAAGCGGCGGTTCAGACCAAAAAGCAGCAACTGCAGCCTCCAACCAAAATTCAACCTCCGGCGAACCCAGCTAAGTCGCCGAGAATTCCCATAGCTACTCCGGGAGATCATGCAGAATCCTCCCGAAGAAGAAAGCCAGTCTTGGAGCGCCTCGGTCCAATTCCCGATGAGCGAAGCAAAGCTCCGATCCAAGAACGTTTGGGCCCACTAAGAAAACCCCGAACGAATCAACACGCTGGGGGTCACCGCTACCTCCAACATGACAAGGAGCTCAAGGCAACTGCGCGCGCTAATTTGCGCATTGAGGTCCAAGAGCCCGCTGAGAATTCACGCCCAAAAAGGCATGTCTCAAGGCGCGTGACTCTTGAAAGTCCAAGGAAGGCAATTCTCCCTCAGAAGGAAACGTTATCATCTGATGATGATTACGTTATACCTGAGAAATTGTGCCAACACACGATAGGTTGCTCTGACTTTCAAACGGACGAGCTGTACTATCGTGCTGGGGTACGAGCAAAGCCAGAAAGAGGAGTCCTCGAAGGCTAGAAACTCAGTGCCCTTGTTCAAAGCTCATTCGGGCGGTACTGTCTCAATGCAACTGCATCAAGGTAATCCCCGAGAGAATTTCAGTGTTCGAAAGGCTCGGCACCGAAACGCCAAAACCAAGGTATAGGCGTTTCCGGCAAAGAAGAACGGTGGTTAAAGACGGAGAATTTCCGAGGGTCACCGCCAACATGACCAGCAAAGAGACATCGACACAGATTGATCTCAAATCGTTTCTGGAAGCGTCCCGGCGTGTAACCCGTCTGCAGTCCGGAGCCATCGCACGAGGAACTTATGGTAGGGTTCGGACAAGATTGCCTTCGGAAGATGAAGAATCGGATTCCTGCTCTGCTGTCGCATCGGACAATACAGTGTCCAGCGAAGGACAACCCCGCGAGTCATTTATGATAAGCGCGGAAGAAATGGCCAAGATGCTTGAAGACGCTTTGGCTAAGCAGAAAGAAAGTTTCAAATTCGAGATGGAGATGGCCATGCAGCAGATGAGAGAGATGCATGAGCAGCAAATCCATGCATTCAGGAACCAGCAAAGTGAATCGAACCGCCGTAACCAGATTATTCAGGAAAAGGAGCACGCAGATAGGGATGAAGCTCACAATGCCAATAACCCTCCCGTCAATGCAGGGGGTGGTAACGAGGATGCCAACGAAGATACAAGTGAAGACTTGAAGATCAAAGATCTCGAGAGCAAAATCAACACATTGATCTCCGCTCAAGAGACGAAGAAAACGGGCATTCCCTGTTCATACCCACGAGAATGGGAATCAATCCCCTATCCGGCGAAGTTTAGTCTGATTAACTTTACGCCGTTTGATGGGAAGGGTTCCCCCACTCAGCATTTGATTTATTTCAAATCGCACCTGGGTATTATTTCCGGCAATGAGCCTCTGATGGTGCGGTCATTCGTCGGCACTCTTCGCGGAGCCGCCTTCGATTGGTACCGCCGCCTCAAGCCAGGAAGCGTGAACAGCTGGGATGACATGGAGACCAAGTTCCTGGCCAACTTCTTCGACGACGACACCGAGATATCTATCGGATCATTGCTCGATGAGAAGCAGAAGGACGGGGAGTTAGTCGACACCTTCGTCAAAAGGTTCCGGAACAAGGCGATGAATTGCCGGGACCCGATCACAGAGGAATTCATCCTCCAAACTTGCCACAACAACCTTGCGTTGGACGTGTTGGAAGCAATGGGAACAGCACCGTCTGACACTTGGAAGGATCTGAAGGTGCGCGGTGAACAAGCCGAACGTTTCCTCCGAAGGAAGAAGGCCGAGAGGAACCTACCGACGGCTAATCCTCTGGACTCAAACTTCGCCTCTCGTGGTAAGGGCAAAACACCTGCAGCTACTGGTGGTGCTAATCAAGCGTCACAACAGCAATCCCGAAGGCAGCAAAAGACTTCGGGTCCGAGACTCCAAAGAGAGTATTCTTTCAAGGACGAAGACGTTCCAGCCATCTTCGAATCCCTCCTTGAAGGTAACAAGATCAAGCTACCACCTATCACAAATCAGGAGGAAGCTGACAACACTACGGACCCAAAGTACTGTGTATACCACAGGAGGGTCGTTCATCCCACCAAGGATTGCTTTACTCTCAAGAATAGCATTCAGACCTTGGTCGAAGCCGGCGTCATAACGCTAAAATAAGCCAAATAAGAACGTTAAGACTCCAAAGAGTATACGAGTATAAACTGTTTCTCAATCCTCCAACAAGTGCATGAGGTTAAACTGCTTCCTTACATACTCCAACAGGTATATGAGTCTAAACTGTTTCCTTTCTTTCACGGGAAGTTCCTGGAGAATACAATGCTTGATATTCTTAAGGATAACCCGGACACCCAACTGAGTACAATACCACACCCAGTTTTGCAAAGGAAGCTGGGGGTGGATGATTCATGTAACGGGAAGTTCCCAAAAGAAATCCATATAGTGTATTCTTAGGGATAATCCGGTCACCACAGCAAGATGATGAATAAGAAACTCCCATTCAAATTCTCACCGCGTCTGTGCACTCAACACTCTCATTGTTAGAGTCTGGACATAATATTCGGAATTGGTCAAACCTTTCTACAGTTAGGACCAAAACCAAAATCCCCTCTCGATTCCTCCAATGAACGAGAGGTCCACTTTCAAATCGAGCGATCAAACCTTCCTACAGTTAGGATCGTCTCAAACCTCCCAATTGGTCAAACCTTCTTACAGTTAGGACCACAGTCAAAATCCCCTCTCGATTCTCCCAATGAACGAGAGGTCCACAAATCAAGCGATCAAACCTTCCTACAGTTAGGATCGTCTCAAATCTCCCAATTGGTCAAACCTTCTTACAGTTAGGACCACAGTCAAAATCCCCTCTCGATTCCTCCAATGAACGAGAGGTCCACTTTCAAATCGAGCGATCAAACCTTCCTACAGTTAGGATCGTCTTAAACCTTCCACTTGGTCAAACCTTCCTACGGTTAGGACCACAACCAAAACCTCCTCTCGATTCCTCCAATGAACGAGAGGTCCACTTTCAAATCAAGTGATCAAGCCTTCCTACAGTTAGGGTCACCTCAAACTCCTGTTTGGCCAAACCTTCCTATAGTTAGGGTCAAAACCATAATTCGCTCTCGATAAACGAGAAATTCATCTTTAGTTCGGTAATCAAACCTTCCGACAGTTAGGGTTATCTGAATCTTTTCGATTCTTGGAGTGGAGATCCTACTCTCAGTTTCACCTTTCCGGATTCTGGGGGTAGAGATCCCACCTCGAGTCTCCTTTCTAGCTGAAGATAGAATATAAAATTCTTCTTCAGTGTCGGGAGATAGAATATAAAATTCTTCCTCTCCCATTTCGGGTTCGTCTTTGCCCCAAGAGAAGACACCACCTTTTTCAAAACCCAAAATCTGTGCCTCGTAGGTACTAGGAAGTTTATCCCGAATCCTAAGCAGGGATAAGTCTGCGCCTAACACGCGCTGCCGGTTTAGTCTTTTTCCGTACAAAAAGACACCAGAGTTCGATTCTGGGGTATTCTATCCTGAAACCTAAGCAAGGATAAGTCTGCGCCTAACCCGCGCTGCCGGTTAGTTCTTAACCGTTGAAAAGAACATCCGTCCACATATTCAACATTGTGGCAGGTTGTTATTAATAACACCAAAATCCATGCCTTACACGCATGGGGAATTTCATCCTGAATCCTAAGAAAGGATATGCCGACGCCTAACACGCGTCGCCGGTTTAGTCTTTTTCCGCACAAAAAGACACCAGAGTTCGATTCTGGGGTATCTCATCCCGAAGCCTAAGTAGGGATAAGTCAACGTCTAATACACGTTGCTGGGTAGCCTATTCCCATGACAACGGCGAAGTCTATGTATTCAAAGTCATAGCAACAAGTCTTAGAGGATTCAGTCTCTAAGCACAACGTTACATGCGGAACGGATTTAGACAATTCGCATGCTAGCCCGACTCAAACGGTAGTCGGTAAAGGCTAATCAAATCCGTTAAAGGCTTGGGGTTAGCCAAAAATCCTAAAGTCAACGCCTAACACGCGTCGCCGGGTAGTCTATTCCCGTGAGAAAGACGAAGTCTACGTATTCGAAGTCGTAGCATCAAGTCTAAGGGATTTCATTCCTTTAGCACAACGTTACATACGGGACGGATGTCGACAACCCGCATGCTAGCCCGACTCAAACGGTAGTCGGTAAAGGCTAATCAAACCCGTTGAAGGCTGGGGGTTAGCCAAAAATCCTAAAGTCAACACCTAACACGTGTCGCCGGGTAGCCTATTCCCGTAACAATGGCGAAGTCTACATATTCGAAGTTGTAGCATCAAGTCTAAGAGCGTTAACTCTCTTAGCACAACGTCACATGCGGAACGGATTTAGACAATCCGCATGTAAGCCCGATTCAAACGGTAGTCGGTAAGAGCACGTCAAATCCGTTGAAGGCTAAGGATTTGCCAAAAATCCTAAGTCAACGTCTCATACACGTTGCTGTTTAGTCTTTTCACAGGAGAAAGACGAAGTCTACGTATTCAATATCGTAGCACTAAAAGGGTTAACTCTTTTAGCTTAACGTCACATGCAGAACGGACTTGAACAATCCGCATGCTAGCCCGACTCAAACGGTAGTCGGTAAAGGCTCATCAAACCCGTTGATGGCTGAGGGTTTGCCAAAAATCCTATAAATGCGAGGGTCACTGACGCATCAGCTTCATTAGTTGGTCTCGTGACTTGAGCAACGTACGACGTTCCAAACCCTAAGGTTAACGCCGGACAACGCGTAACCCTAGGTCAACGCCATTCAACGTGTTGTGATCAAAAAGTCAACGTACGACGTTCAAAACCCTAAGGTCAATGCCGGACAACGCATAACCCTAGGTCAACGCCTATCAATGCGTTGCAATGAAAGAATCAATACTCCGAAAAGTATACGAGTATAAACTGCTTCCTAATACTCCAATAAGGTATATGAGTATAAACTGTTCCCTAATTTTCGTTGAGAAGTTCCTGGAGAATGTTTTTATTCTTAAGGATAACTCAACAACACGACGCCGGACAACGCGTTGCAGATAAAGACTCGACGCTAATCGATGGTCAGCTAAAGATAGCAAATCAGGAATCGACTTCAAGTTTAAAATTCCGACAACGGTCAGACAATAAATGCAGTACCGGAACTCTTACGGACATTCGACAAAGCATCGAATAGCCTGGAGAATTGAAGGAATCAAGAACAGAAGTCATTCCAAGGTCCCGTTACACCGAGTGAAGGTTGGGACAATCATATCCAAAGTATTCCAGACTCTTCTATAAAAGAACGAGACTGAAATACTTTGGCGGGGGTATCTGTAGGCATATAAAATTGCTTATAGGTCCCTTAGCACAGCTCGGCACGAACCAACGAACCAACGAGGCGACGAACCGCACGCAAGCAACGGGATACATCTATTCGAGCATGGAATCAAGCCAACAGTTCGGGGAATCAACGAGTCATTCAAACAAGAGCGGACTCGGATGAATAACGACCAAATCAAGATCGGTTTCGGACTCGAACTCAGAAGTGGATTTACTGCCAAATCAGGAATCCGACTTACTGCCAAATCAGGTCAACGAGTCAAGTCTGAATCAACCAAATCACAGACGGAACCGTGAAACCGGATGACGGACGACGCGGCGAACACCCGAAAAGAGGCTCGGAAACCAAGTCATCGAGGCGGCTCACCGAGCCACCAAGGTGGCTCGGTGGCCGAGCCACCTT
>NC_033802.1:17190157-17191587 GCF_001876935.1 Asparagus officinalis | reverse complement strand
TGAAGAAAGCAACGATTTTTCCCGCGAACAATCTGGTGACCACAGTGGGAGCCGCCGATCTCGCTGCCGAGATCGGAGCGTCGCAGCCGCGGATCTCGATCCCGGTCATGGAGGAGGTTGAATACGAGTTCGACCAGCAGAAGTTCGAGGAGTACTTGTCGTCCTCGTCCGGATCAACCTCCCCCCGCAAGTCCAAAAAGTTCTCCTCAAGGAGAAAGGCTCGTTGGTACGAAGATGTTGAAAACACCAACGAAGATCTCACCCCGCTGGATGCCAAAGCCGCATCGGGCGAGATTCCTCCAATTCCCAACCAGGTCGGATCTGCTCTGGCCAACCCTTCTGCTGCAGGGGGCGTGGTGACTTTCTCGAAGAGAGCCCGCCAAAGGCAACGTCAACGCCTTGCGAAACAGTTCGCAAAGGCCATGGAGTCCGTTGACGGGATCCGCTACAACGCGGATCTGAAGAATAAGAGAGGCAAGCAGCCTCAACAATCAATGAATGGTGGTTCCTCCAAGCCGCCAACAATGGAATGGGTCCGTGTCAAACGGAACCGATCAACGCTGGAGGAGCGCATTCGCAAGCGCCGCGCACTATCAGCGCAGGCACGGGCTCAAGCTGAAGAAGCCCGTAGAAAGCTGCAGAAAGAGGTAGCCAAGAAGCCGCCACCAACTCGCAAAGTTTGGAGGCCGAAGTCTGAAGCGGCGGTTCAGACCAAAAAGCAGCAACTGCAGCCCCTGACAGTTCAACCTCCGGCGAATCAATCCAGACCAGAGCCGGCCACCTATAGGTGGCCGGCCCAGTTCTGTGCCCGGGAACAGTGAAGAGAGGCTATAAATAGGAGAGATGTTGTTCATTTGAAAGGGTTGGATTTTTTGGAGGCGAAGCCCTGCTGGATTGAAGACTCAGATCTAAAAAAGATTCAAACTTTAGGACTTCGAGGACTTGCTCATCCAGATCTGGTGCTCGGCGATCGTCAACGCCAAATAAGGCAAGAGTTCGAGAGGACCGGATCTCAGATCTACGCAGGCGTACTCCGGATCAAAGCTTGGTCTTTGATCCCGAGATTTGGGCGATTGTTTCCTTGGTGAACCAACCCCCCCCGGCTATTATTTCCTTGGTGAAATAATACCCGTCGTACTGCGTAGATCCGACCGGATCTAGATTTTGCGGTGGTCCACGGATAAACCCCGGCGCAAGCGAAGAACCCACAAAGCGAGCGACCGCAAAACAGGAGCTCGCGATTTGTTCGACAAACAAGGAAAAAGTTGTAATTTTTCTTTTATTTTCTTTGATTTTCGTTGTAACCGGATCTTATAAAAAGACCGGATCTTTGTAACTCAAAAAGTTGTTATTTAAGATGACAATGGAATCAAAAATGAAGAAAGACACGATTTTCCCCGCGAACAATCTGGCGACCACAGTGGGAGCCA
>NC_033802.1:17188059-17189854 GCF_001876935.1 Asparagus officinalis | reverse complement strand
GTTAGGGCCACAGTCAAAATCTCCTCTCGATTCCCCCAATGAACGAGGAAATTCGTCTTTAGTTCGGTAATCAAACCTTCCGACAGTTAGGGTTATCTGAATCTTTTCGATTCTCAGAGTGGAGATCCCACTCTTAGTTTCACCTTTCCGGATTCTGGGGTGGAGATCCCACCTCGAGTCTCCTTTCTAGCTAAAGATAGAATATAAAATTCTTCTTCTTTAGTGTCGGGAGATAGAATATAAAATTCTTACTCTCCTATTTCGGGTTCTTCTTTGCCCCAAGAGAAGACACCACCTTTTTTTTAACTCTCAAAATCTGTGCCTCACAGGTACAGGGAATTTTATCCCGAATCCTAAGTAGGGATAAGTCAACGCCTAACACGTATTGCCGGTTTAGTCTTTCACCGATTGAAAAAGACACTAGAATTCCAGTCTAGGAAGTTTATCCCGAATCCTAAGCAGGGATAAGTCTGCGCCTAACACGCGCTGCCAGTTTAGTCTTTGCTAGCCCGACTCAAACGGTAGTCGGTAAAGGCTAATCAAACCCGTTGAAGGCTGGGGGTTAGCCAAAAATCCTAAAGTCAACACCTAACACGTGTCGCCGGGTAGCCTATTCCCGTAACAATGGCGAAGTCTATGTATTCGACATCATAGCACGAAGTCTAAGGGAGTTCATTCCCTTAGCACAACGTTACATGCGGAACGGATTCCGATAATCCGCATGCTAGCCCGACTCAAACGGTAGTCGGTAAAGGCTAATCAAACCCGTTGAAGGCTGGGGGTTAGCCAAAAATCCTAAAGTCAACACCTAACACGTGTCGCCGGGTAGCCTATTCCCGTAACAATGGCGAAGTCTATGTATTCGACACGTAGCAGCAAAGTCTGAGAGAATTCACTCTCTTAGCACAATGTTACATGCGGAACGGATTTATACAATTCGCATGCTAGCCCGACTCAAACGGTAGTCGGTAAAGGCTTATCAAACCCGTTGAAGGCTGGGGGTTAGCCAAAAATCCTAAAGTCAACGCTTAACACGCGTCGCCGGGTAACCTATTCCCGTAACAAATGGTAAAGCCTATGTATTCAACATCATAGCACAAAGTCTAAGGGTAACTCTCTTAGCACAACGTCACATGCGGAACGGATTTAGACAATCCGCATGTGAGCCCGATTCAAACGGTAGTCGGTAAGAGCACGTCAAATCCGTTGAAGGCTGAGGATTTGCCAAAAATCCTAAGTCAACGTCTCATACACGTTGCTGTTTAGTCTTTTCACAGGAGAAAGACGAAGTCTACGTATTCAAGATCGTAGCACTAAAAGGGTTAACTCTTTTAGCTTAACGTCACATGCGGAACGGACTTGAACAATCCGCATGCTAGCCCGACTCAAACGGTAGTCGGTAAAGGCTCATCAAACCCGTTAATGGCTGAGGGTTTGCCAAAAATCCTATAAATGCGAGGGTCACTGACGCATCAGCTTCATTAGTTGGTCTCGTGACTTGAGCATCCTACGACGTTCGAAACCCTAGGGTCGACGCCAGTCAACGCGTAACCCTAGGTCAACATAAATCAATGCGTTGCGACCAAACTTAAAACGTACGACGTTCGAAACCCTAGGTCAACGCCGGTCAACGCGTAACCCTAGGTCAACGCCGATCAATGCGTTGCAATGAAAGAATCAATACTCCGAAAAGTATACGAGTATAAACTGCTCCTTACTCCGAAAAGTATACGAGTATAAACTGCTTCTTAATACTCCGAAAAGTATACGAGTATAAACTACTTCTTAATACTCC
>NC_033802.1:17140976-17187059 GCF_001876935.1 Asparagus officinalis | reverse complement strand
GAATTACTGCCTTTTTTGGCTCATTATCAAGCCGGTTCAGCCCATTTGGGCACAGAAATTACTCCGAAAAGTATACGAGTATAAACTGCTTCTTACTCCGAAAAGTATACGAGTATAAACTGCTTCTTAATACTCCGAAAAGTATACGAGTATAAACTGCTTCTTATACTCCGAAAAGTATACGAGTATAAACTGCTCCTTACTCCGAAAAGTATACGAGTATAAACTGCTCCTTACTCCGAAAAGTATACGAGTATAAACTGCTTCTTAATACTCCAATAAGGTATACGAGTATAAACTATTCCCTATTGTTGGTTGAGAAGTTCCTGGAGAATATTTTCATTCTTAAGGATAACTCAACAACACTACGCCGGACAACGCGTCGCAAATAAAGACTCAACGCCGACAGTCGAGGGTCAGTTCTGTGTTCAACCAACAAGCACGAGCTAAAAATCAGAAAACCAGGAATTGACTTCAAGTTCGAATTTCCGACAACGGTCAGACAATAAATGCAGCACCGGAACTCTTGCAGACATTCGACAAAGCACCGAATAGCCTGGAAGATTGAAGGAATCAAGAACGGAAGTCATTCCAAGGTCCCATTACACCGACTGAAGGTGGGGACAATCATATCCAAAGTATTCCAGACTCTTCTATAAAAGAACGAGACTGAAATACTTTGGAGGGGGTATCTGTAGGCATATAAAATTGCTTATAGGTCCCTTAGCTCAGCTCGGCACGAACCGACAAACCAACGAGGCGACGAGATCGACGAATCGCACGCAAGCAACGGAATACATCCATTCGCGTGCGGGATCAAGCCAAGTGTTCGAAGAGTCAACGAGTCATCCAACCGAGAGCGGACTCGAACGAATCACGATCGAATCAAGATCGGTTTCGGACTCGAACTCAGAAGTGGATTTACTGCCAAATCAGGAATCCGACTTACTGCCAAATCAGGAATCAAATCAGAGTCTGGATCAACCGAATCATGGACAGAACCAAAGGCGGAAAACACCGAAAAACCACCACCTAGAGGGGTTCGGCCGAAGCCGAGCCAACTTCAGGTGGCTCGGCCCAAGCCGAGCCACCTCAAGGTGGCTCGGCCCAGAGCCGAGCCACCCTGAGGTGGCCGGCCCAGATCTGTGCCTAGGCACAGATCTGAGTGCCTATAAATAGGCTAGGCCTTGGTTCATTTGGGGGGTTGGAAATTTTGGAGAGGCGAAGCCCTGCTGGATTGGAGACTCAGAACTTAACAAGATTCAAACTTTAGGACTTCAAGGACTTGCTCATCCAGATCTGGTGCTCGGCGACCGTCAACGCCAAATAAGGCAGGTATTCGAGAGGACCAGATCTCAGATCTACGCGTACGAACTCCGGATCTAAGCTTGGTCTTAGATCCCGAGACTTGAGCGATTGTTTCCTTGGTGAATCAATCCCTCCCGGCTATTATTTCCTTCGTGGAATAATACCCGTCGTACTGCGTAGATCCGACCGGATCTAGATCGCGCGGAGGTCCACGGCAAACAACCCCGGCGCAGGCAAAGAACCCACAAAGTGAGAGACCGCAAAACAGGATCTTGCGATTCGTTCGACAAACAAGGAAATAAAGTTGTAATCTTTCTTTACTTTTATTTGATTTTCATTGTAACCGGATCTTATAAAAAGACCGGATCTTTTGTAACCGATAAACTGTTGTAAAAGAGAACAATGAATTCAACAAAGAAAGACACGATTTTTCCCGCGAACAATAATCATTAAACACTATGGGGATGGGTTTGGATGCATATGATCTTGCCTTATCATGTGTGTAAGCCTCTGAAACTGATGTGAAATGACTTCTCATCGCCAAACGTCCCAGATCTGGCTTTTTCCTCGCTTCTCGCCTCACAAGACGCTCCCAAAATCTCAACTTTAGGGCTAGGGTTTGAGAGAGTAAGAGGGACTGCTAGGTTTGAAATTCTGATGAAAGGATGATAATTTTCGTGAAAACACACGAACGTCGATGTTTGCGGTGAAAGTTGCTATTTCCATTGCTATAAAATCTATTACAACTTTAGTCGTTACAATAAACATTGCTATCGAATCTATTACAACTTTAGTCGTTACAATAAACTCGAATGAAATAAAAAGTTGATCTTTTTATAAGATCTCCTTACACAATGAAAATAAAAAAAATTACAACTTTATCAAACAAATGCAGAGATCGTTCTTCGGTCTTCTGCTTGCGTGGGTGTCTTTGCCTGTGCCGGGGTTTATCCGTGGACCACCGTTGATCAGATCTGATTGCTGAAAAATTGGGCAGAGCTTCGTCGATCCGCGAGGAGATCTAGAAACTTGAAGCGCCTATCTCGGATAAAGCGAGATATTTGCTCTTCTTAGTATTAACACAACGTGATAATACTAAGGATCGGGTACGGGTGATGTAGATCTGACGAAGAACTCTCTCTTGCGTTGAAGAACTGGATCCGATCTCTCCTCCTCCTCTCTGAAATCTGTGTACTTTTAAGTCTTCAATCCGGCAGGGTTTCGCCGAGGCACACGAATTCCAGATCTGAAAAAATGAGGCCTAAGGCTTGTATTTATAGGCATGAGGGGTTGCGGAGCGGTTAAAACGGGCTAAAGGCCCAAATCTGCCTGGGAGGGTGTCTTTCAAAATCCGAGACACCCCTGGGGTGTCTCGGAATTTCCGAGACACCCCTGGGGTGTCTCGGAATTTCCGAGACACCCTTGGGGTGTCTCGGAAAATCCGAGACACCCCTGGGGTGTCCTGGAAAATCCGAGACACCTCTGGGGTGTCTCACAAAATCCGAGACACCCCTGGGGTGTCTCACATTGGCCGAGACATTCCGTTGAGGTGCATTCGTCCGCTTCCGCTGTAAATTCTTCGTCCGAACTCGGATTTTAGTGATTCGAAGTGCGTTGGAAGTCTGACGAAGAGTTCTATCAGCTCCAATGGTTGGATTATCTGTAGAATGAACGAGACACGAAGGGCGTTGTTCTTTTTGTAACATCGCGGGGCTCTCGATTAGCCCGTGCCTTCGTTATCCCGAAATTCCATCAGCTCACGTAGTTCGTCGGTTCACTTCAATCGTTCACCGACGTCAGTCGAACTCCTGTGAACCAGATAGTGACGTTCATTGTCGTTCCTTAACACTGAGCTGTTCATGGAGACCTATAGGCAATTTTCGATGCCTACAAACCCGTGGTCAATCCTAAGGACACTCAAATGAATGCACTACAGTCAGGAAAACAGGTCGATAATCAGGAAAGAACACCTTTAAGCCAAATTCTTGTTCTAATTCATTCTTCCCCTGATAATTCAATTCAGGAAAGACCGAGGGAAGAAGAAGAAGAGTCAGATCTAAGTTTTGAGGAAATTTTCGGTGAGGAGCTAAAAATATTAGGAGAAGCAGATCGGGTTTGTCAAAATAAAGAAACTGTGTTGGACAATTGCTGTTTTGATATTAGGAGAAGCAAATCGGGTTTGTCAAAATAAAGAAACTGTGTTGGACAATTGCTGTTTTGAACTGAATTTTGAAAAACTCTTTCTTAATGAACTAAGATTTTTGGAAAATAAACAACAACCAAATTTTTACACATCAACCATGAATCTTGGGGTTGAGAAAATTGTTAAAGAAAAATTGGTTGTTAGAGAACAAACATTCACAAATCAAGAATCTAAGTCCAATATGCATGACACCAATAATACCTACCTTCCATTACCACAAAAATCATTGAACACCCCGGAATGCTTAGAATTTCAGCACATTGTTGATTATATCATGTTGAATTTATTTAAAATCCGTGGGAGAATTTTCAGCAATAAGGTAGGATTCAATGTAGAACATGAACTCTTCATGTTGAATATTTTATTCTACATTGTTTATTTTGTTTATTTCAGAATAATAAAAAGAATTTATCCTTCTCTCATTTGAGAGTTTCTTGTTCAGTTGTTAAAAAAAAAGAAAAAAAAAGAAGAAAAAAAGAAAAAAAAGAAGAAAAAAAAAGAAGAAGAAAAAAGAAAAAAAAAAGAGAATAAATTTTTGATTTCATCCTCCTCAGACCAAAGATAATTGCAGACTTTTATCAGCGGACCAAATGTAAGTGCTTCACTTCTTATCTGCTTTACTTTATGCATCATAGAGTTTGCATTGAGGACAATGCAAAATTTAGGTGTGGGGGTGGGAATTAGTTATTTTTTCTCTTTATTTTACATTTTTAGTTACATTTTTTTCCCTTTTTCTTTTTAAAAAAAAATTTATAAAAATATCGTCACTTGCCAAATTGATGGAGTTATGTAATAATTGATTTATTTGATAAATTTGAAATTTTCTATTCCCTAATTAGTTATTTACTTAAGTTCACCTTTTATGATAACTCTAAATAAATTTCTTAAGAAATGATTTTCAAAGTAGTATACTTTATTTAAGCCTTAACTTGGAGTTTTATTTAAAATAATGAAATTTTTGCATGCTTAACTTAGAGTTGAAAATAATTTTTTCAAAGTGTCTTGATTTACATATTTTCAAAATATATATACATATACAAAAAAAATTGTAAAAGAAGAGTGCGAAAAGTGGCCACCAAAAAGAAAAAAAAAACTCTTTAATTCAAGGTGATTTTATCTTATAAAGCCTAAGCTGACCGAGTAATTAAGCCCAAGGAGTATTTCCATACTTAATGACCTAAGCCCATTTGGGTTGGGATCCATTGGCCTAAAACTCGTTAAATGGTCACTTAGAAAGCCCGTTAAAGTAGAAAAAATCACCAAGGAAGAAAGAGAGTTAAAAAAAAATTAAAAAAAAAAACTAATAAATGTTATAGTTGTATATATGGTTTTGTAAAATATTTTAAATCAAGCAACTTGAAAATTATTTAAAACAAAGAGTTAGCATGTTCTTTTCAAAACTTTTAAATTAAATTTCTAAGTTTGGCTTGGTTTCGTATTGCTACAATGAAAAGATTTTCTTGAAAATATACCTTAGAGTTATATATAAAAATGTTTTCTTGAGTGATAACTGGCTCCAATTAGATTATCTAAAAGTTATCAAGTGAATTTAGTTATTTACTGACTTCTTTAATTGGCAAGATTGACCGAATTTTGTGGGTATATTCACTGCAAACCCTCACGAGACTACAACTCGTCCACTAGGGTAACCTAGGGGTTTAAAGGCTTGTTGTATACGTTAAATACAACCGCGATTCCTGCGAAAGTGAGTTAGGATTTTATTTTTATTTTCTTTGCTAGAGGACTTTTGCCAAAAACTTGATGCGGCATAAACATGTACCAAAAAGGTTGCAAGTGCACAACCGAGTCAAGTTATAGTATTTAAGATATCGATCCCACGAGGAAGGTGTTTTGTAGGAGAAAATATGAAATCGGTTCTTATGTTGTGTGCGTGACAAATAGGAGTGAAATGGATGTGATTGTGGAGAAGAGATTGAGAGAGTGAAAATGGTGTGTAAATAGGTGCAAAGTGTAAGTGAGAGTGGATTTGAGTATGATCAATAAGGTGAGAAGGAAAAATGAATAAAATCAAGAAACAAATAAAAAATTCAAGAATGAAGAACAAAATTCTAGAATAAAAGAAAATGCAAGAAATTAAAGATGGTGGATTCAATTATAGATATGGGTAATCTACAATTGAACCCACTTCTTAGAAAAGGGTGATTCCCTAGAGGGTTCTAGCCTAAAGGCGAATCAAACAAAATAAAAATAAACAAAAAGAAAAACTAAACCCAAGAGGGTTCTAGCCTCAAGGTGAATAGTATAAGAAATTAAAATCTAACTACAAAATAAATTGCAAAATCTAAACTATAAAATAAAATTGCAAGAATTAAATGCAAGAAAATAAATCTATTCTATAAGCATGAAATAAATCTAAGGCAAGAGGGTTCTAGCCTCTTGGCTATTTAACAAGAAAATAAAATCTAAACTACAAGCATCGAAATAAATCTACACTAATAAGCAATAAAAGAGAAAAAGTAAAGAAATGCAAACCTTCAAATAATTCTCCATCTTCATCTTCATCTTCATCATCCAATAAAGAGAAGAAGAGAAAAATTTAAAGTGGTGAAAAAATTATTATTATTAATTGCAACTAAAGTTACAATTTTGGAAGGCCTTCTCAATTAAGAGTAGCCCTCCTCTCCAAAAGGAGTTTACAAAATTTTCACACCTCTAACCCCTCACTCTCAACCCCTATTTATAGTAAACATCAGTGAATGAGAGCCATTGGATCAAACTTGAGCCCCAAGACAAGCAAAATCAGCCATTGACGCGCGCTACAGTAATATGGTATCGATGCAGGCATCGAAGCAGGTATCGATGCCAGCATCGATGCCCACATCGATGCCGACAACGATGCCCACTATTTCCAAATTCTGATTTCACGGATAGCTTCGTCTCGTCGAGATAGGCGATTTTTATATATTATATGTTAAATTCCGCCTTCCGGATTAGGAGATATCGTCGTTTCTTTATGGCCAACCATTTTGAATATGATTTCTTTTCATATTGGATTTTTGATTTTCTCCGGCTTCTACAGGCTACACAACTTCATTCTGGGCTTTTGGATAATTTGGAAATTGATTTTCCAATGTGTTTCTTTGCTTCATTTCTTCATTTAATCAATGGGTTTTTGTTGAGAGATGAGAGTTTGAGATTTATTCTTCATTAACCTGTAATTAAAAGATAAAAATAATTATTAGTGATATATTTATTCATATAAAATAGATAATGAGGGTATAAAATTGTAGTAAAATATGATTATCAGCTATGATGTTGAATACGTAGTCTTCGTCATTATTACGGGAATGAATCACCCGGTAACGCGTATTAGGCGTTGACTTATCCCTACTTAGGATTTGGGATAAAATTCCCCATACATGCGAGGTATGAATTCAGAGATTATTAATTTAATGATAATCACTATCTACGATATTAAATACGTAGACTTTGTCATTATTTCTTCCTGTGTTACTTGAAACACTGAAAGAAAGTTGGAAGCACCAGAGGTGTAATATTAACTTGACATGAATTTTCACTTAGAGTGAAATTCAGAAATTTTCTTTATTATCACTAGGATAATTCCAGAAAATATTTAATCCGTTGGGGATTTTATAATAAAAACTTGCTATTCTTGTTGAAAAAAGATTAACAAGTTCATTGGGGTATTTGACTGTTAGAGGTGTGATGTTAACGTAACAGTATTTTATGGGCCTATCGTTCTATTGAAGAGAGTCGATAAGTTGGTTTGATCATCAGAGGTGTGATGTTAACTTGACTAAAATTTATGGAAGAGAGTCGATAAGTTGGTTTGATCATCAGAGGTGTGATGTTAACTTGACTAAAATTTATGGACCTATTGCTCTATTAAGGAGAGTCGATAAGTTGTGTTAACTTGACTAAAATTTATGGACCTATTGCTCTATTAAGGAGAGTCGATAAGTTGATTTTGTCAGATGTGTGATATTAACATGATAAGAAGAATATTATGATCAGGGTAATTTTGAGGACCTATCGCTCTATTGGGAAGAGTCGATAAATGGATTGTCAGAGGTTTGGTGTTAACATGACGGGTTTGTGGACCTATCGCTCTATTGAATAGAGTCGATAAGTTGATTTTGTCAGAGGTATGATATTAACGTGATAAGAAGAATATTACGATCGAGGAAATTTTAAGGACCTATCGCTCTATTGACGAGAGTCAATAAGTGGATTGTCAGAGGTTTGGTGTTAACATGATGGAAATTTGTGTTGTGATTGGAGCAACTTTGGAGACTTATCATCCTATTAGAGAGGATTGATAAGTGGGTTGTCAGAGGTATGATGTTAACGTGATAGGAATGTGTTGCGATCGGAGCAACTTTGTGGACTTATCATCCTATTGAAGATGATTGATAAGTGGGTTGTCAGAGGTATGATGTTAACGTGACAGGAATGTGTTGCGATCGGAGAAACTTTGTGGACTTATCATCCTATTAAAGAGAATTGATAAGTGGGTTGTCAGAGGTGTTTGATATTAATGTGACAAGAGAATGTGTACTTGTGATTTGCATAAGATTTTGGGAATTAGCGTCTCGCCGGGGAAACTTTCTAGGTGAGTTTATCATCAGAAGTGATGAATTTTGATGCTTGTGATTTGAATAAGATTTTGAAGACTTAGTGTCTTGCTGGGGAAGATTGCGATTTGCGTAATTTTGAGGATCTATCATCCTATTGGTAAGGATTGATAAGTTGATTGTCAGAGGTGTATGTTGTTAACGTACAAATTGGGAATAATGCAAGTTGAATGCATACTCTGTGGGGATAATTATCGTCAGAAGTGTAATGTTAACTTGACGATGTGAAAGATTCTTTACTCTTAATCAAATAGATTCTAAGTAACCAACCCCCAGTCTTGATTAAGACTTAGCAGGGGAATAAAAAGAGGTAGACAAGGCACATTGTCTAGTGGGGCACTATCCATAAAGTCAAAATAGAGGCACATCACCTGGTAGGCCATTATCTGATGAGTTTGACTATCAGAGGTAACTGTTAATGTGATAGTTTTGTGGACTTACCATCCTATTGAAGAGGATTGGCGAATTGATAGACTATCAGAGGTAACTGTTAGCGTGATAGTTTTGTGGACCTGTCATCCTATTGAAGAGGATTGACAAGCCGATGGACTATCAGAGATAAATGTTAGCGTGATAGTTTTGTGGTCCTGTCATCCTATTGAAGAGGATTGACAAGCCAATGGACTATCAGAGGTAACCGTTAACGTGATTGTTTTGTGAACATGCCATCCTATTGAAGAAGATTGGCAAGTTGATGGACTATCAGAGGTAACTGTTAACGTGATAGTTTTATGGATCTGCCATCCTATTAAAGAGGATTGACAAATTAATAGACTATCAGATGTAGATATTAACGTGATAGTTTTGTGGTCCTATCATCCTATTGAAGAGGATTGACAAGCCGATGGACTATTAGAGGTAAATGTTAACGTGATAGTTTTGTGGACCTATCATCCTATTGAAGAAGATTGACAAGCCGATGGACTATCAGAGGTAAATGTTAACGTGATAGTTTTATGGTCCTGTCATCCTATTGAAGAGGAAGCCGATGGACTATCAGAGGTAAATGTTAACGTGATAGTTTTATGGTCCTGTCATCCTATTGAAGAGGTTTGACAAGCCGATGGACTATCAGAGGTAACCGTTAACGTGATTGTTTTGTGGACATGCTATCCTATTGAAGAAGATTGGCAAGTTGATGGATTATCAGAGGTAACTATTAACGTGATAGTTTTGTGGATCTGCCATCCTATTAAAGAGGATTAGCAAATTGATGGACTATCAGAGGTAGATATTAATGTGATAGTTTTGTGGTCCTGTCATCCTATTGAAGAGGATTGACAAGCCGATGGACTATCAGAGGTAAATGTTAACGTGATAGTTTTGTGGTCCTGTCATCCTATTGAAAAAGATTGGCAGATTGATGGACTATCAGAGGTAGATATTAACGTGATAGTTTTATGGATCTGCCATCCTATTGAAGCGGATTGGCAGATTCATAGACTATCAGAGGTGATCATTAATGTGATAGTTTTGGTAGACTTCGTGATTAACAGAGGTATTCTATTGAACATGACAACTCAAAAAACTTATTATTTATAATCTAATGAACTACAAATAAACCAACCCCCGGTCTTGAATAGGTGTAGGGGAAAAAGGAGCAGACATGACACATCGCCTAATGGGCCACTATCTAACGAGTTTGACTATCAGAGGTAATTATTAACGTGATAGTTATTGGAGACCCTGGCATCCTACTGAAGAGGATTAGCTTCAGTGGCCGCAGTATCTTCTCTTTCTGACTGAGAAGATTGGGCTGGGTCCGATTGCTCAGGCTGATCCTGCCTATTTTGTTCTTCAGCTTTGATCCTGACAATAATCTTTTGAGCTTGTTCGCCTTAAGAGATTAGTTGTCTCTAAGAACGACATTCTGCAACTCCTATTTAGGTTAGGAGGTCGGTTTGCAAGTTGTGTTGATAGGTCTCTACCAAGGTAGATTGTGTCATACCTGACGAACACCGGAGAACCATGGTTCAGAACCTCTTGACAAAGGCTTTGACGGACTCCCTCTTCTTCTGCTTAGTGGCGAGAAGGGTATGGATGAAGACTTCTGTATCCTCTTTAAAGAATCTCGACAGGAAGAGTCTCTCTAGATCCGCCCACTTTTGGATACATCCCGCAGGCAGTTTCCTAAACCATTCAAAGGCAACTCCCTTGAGGGTGCCAATGAACAATCGAGCCAGTATGGCATCGTTTGATATCACATTCCAGTCTGTGACTTGAAATGATAGATATGTTGGTTCGGTGATCCCGTGCTGTTAAAAGTTTGTAGCGTCGGGACCTCAAATTTTAGAGGATAAGGGGCTACATCCTATTCGGCAGGATAGGGCCTGACAACTCCCTCATCTTGGAGCTCGCTTCTGTCAGCAATGGCATTAAGGTGGGCTTTCAATTCTTTCATTTTAGCAGACTGGAGATTCTGCTCGTTCTCCGTCTCTCTTCCTTCATCAGAGGAAGATTCTAGATTGTGAGCTTCTTGGTCAGAAGCAGCGTCATCAACCGCTTTTTCCTTCCCTTTGCTTGTGCGAAGTCGGGATGAAGACGTTCTTCCTCTTCGGGAAGATTCTTGCCTGGGTGGCGAACCTGTCTTCTGAGATTTGGTCTTGTCTGCGACGATTTGAGTCAACATGGCCAAGAGTTCATTGATGGCCTCCTGCTGAGATTTGAGCATGACCTCCTGCTCATCAAGTCTCTTTGCAAGATCTTCATGGTTTCCCGTCATATAAACGGAGCTCTCATGTTCAACAAAAGAGCTTGATGATTGGGACTCGTCATATAAACGGAGCTCTCATGTTCAACAAAAGAGCTTGATGATTGGGACTCTGCAATGGCTGAGTGTTCATCATCGACGGAGCTCTCATGTTCAACAAAAGAGCTTGATGATTGGGACTCTGCAATGGCTGAGTGTTCATCATCAAAATTGGTTCCTCTGGCTAACCTCTGATAGTTGACAGGGGGAATGGTTCCCGTTCGAGTCCGAGTGTGTCCGTAGACTCCTTCAAACTCGTTAGTGATTTCTTTAACGGTCGGTGAACGACTTGTCTCAGAGTCATCAGAACTAGAACCTGAGGCTTCCCCTCTGCCGATCACATTGATAGTGACCCCAGGATACTCGTTCTCTGGAGACTTCTTCCTGTGCGAACGTCATCGTTGGTTAGGCAAAACAACATTCGTTGGTCAGTTAAATATCGACGGTTTGGCCGCATATGAGCAGCATTGGCATCCCGAGAGGACCGTAGGGATCAGTCGTTCACATTGGAATGAACGAATAATTTGTTGCATCGGTCTTTCACTCGATATGAACTCTCTCAAATCTGTTGTAAAGATTTGAGGAGAATTACTCACTGATCGTGAGGTTTGAACTGGAACCCCCAGTCTATGATTAGACCGGACTGGCTCTTGGTGGTCATGAATCTGGTTTAGATGCCTTGGATCCATGAACTTCTTATATCCGCCTCTCAATCTAGTCTATGATTGGACAGGACTGGCTCTTGGTGGACATGAATCTGGTTTAGATACCTTGGATCCACAGTATACACCACGTTCTGTATTAGATTTGGAACTTGGGACACGAGGGTCGCGTTTGGCACTTGAGACGCGAATGTCGCGTTTGGCACTTGAAACGCGAAGGTCGCGTTTGGCACTTGAAACGTGAGGTCCGCATTTTGGTTTGGCAACATAAGGGTCGCGTTCTTCATTGTCGACGCAAGGGTCGTGTTTTGACTGGGAAACGTGAAGTTGAAGTTCGCGTTCAACGAAGGCTTGAGGTCTGCGTTTTGGCTGTAAAACGCGCCATTGAGGGCCACGTTTAGTCTGGTTCTCACGAAGCTCATGTTTAGGCTCATAAACACGAGGCTTGCGTTCTAAAGTAGAAACACGAGGCTTGCGTTCTAAAGTAGAAACATGAAGCTAAGGGATTCGGAGGAGATAGCCTCCTCAAACTTGGCTTCATCAAACTCTACCATGAGAGTTTCGACGGTTGTTCCAGTGAGATGAACATCGAATTGCACCACCACTTCTTCATTAGAGAAGCTAATCCCCAGCGGAGTCGCCATCTTCTGTTCGGTGGAAAATTTGTAGTAAGAGAAATGAAAGAAAATTTTGATTTGTATTCATTTGACTTTAATTACAATTGGATTTCCTGATTACAAAAGAGAGGAGAATTAATCTGGATTCTCCCCTTTGTTTAATTCTGAGTTCTTCACGGTGGCGATGGAGTGCCTCTCTTAAATGCTCGTGTCGAGTTTGCTCTTCGTTGACGATCCGACGTTTTGATTCACTGGAATGATGTCTTCTCCTCACGGTTTGATGTTGTGAAGAACTTGCGTGGTAAGTTTTAGAACTCTGAACGAGTTTAGAAGAACTCTGTAAAAGAGTTGATTTGAACCAAAAATTGGTTAATAAGCCAAGGACAAAAAAAAGCTCCGGTGGTCGATCTCCAGATCTGAGAATGCTCCAAAGATCCTCTCTTTGCTGCCAAGCTCCAGGGTCAATCCGAGCCAAGAAGTTCCAACCTTTAACTCAGTTGAGTTTCTTCTTATTTATAGGGGATTAAGGGGGTGTAACCGCCCCTTAATCGAAGACGTGGAGGAAACAAGGGTTTTCGTCTTCGATTTGCATTCTCCCTAAACTCAGGGTTTCATCTCTCTATGAGTAGCTATTCCCATTTCTTTGATTTTTCTTTTAGTTAAAAGCCTTGATTTGAAGCAAATGTTATTGTTTACACAAAACCCTAAACACTATGATCATCAGTTCTTAAAATTAGGGTTTCTTATATGGAATGATAAAAGGATTTTTGGTGATCAAGCATCTGATTTGATTTGTGGACTTCAAATTTTCTTTGTTTGGTCGGCTTTAGTTTGCACTTTGAAGTTCTTAGTTATTTTAAGTACATGATTGTTTTGTGAAAAGAAGTTACAGATGTTTGGAAAATTATAAAAAAAAATTGCCAGATCAATATCTGGGGTGGAGTGATCCTAAAAAAAAAATTAGCTACTCTTGATATTAGCAACTGATATTTACCAGAATTTTAGTTACTCGTGATACTAAAAATCATCGGCCAATAACGTTAATGATACCCAGATCTCACTCTGTGTAATGGAGTGGAACTTGCCCAAACTAATCAAAAGCTCCCTGTAAATTATGTGCTCGATTATTTGTGGTGCGAGTAAATAATTTTCTCCTTACCATGTGTATGATGTGTGGCTCCTGTGTTTAGCAAAAAATTGATATTGACATGGATCTTGTGTTGGAATTTGTTGGGTAGTGTTCTTTTTCTTATTGTAGTTATTTGTTATATATGAAGCTATTTTATTAACTTTGACATTTGATTTGATATTAAAAAAGTTGTTTTTCTTGATTCAGATACTATGTCTTTGAATGAATTTACTGCATGCGATGATGGTAGTGAAGCTGATAATGAAACTATATCTAAACGTAAAAAAAGAGCAAAATTAAAAGTTTAGGAGTATTTTACTCAGTTGCCTATTGATAGTGATGGGAAAGCTAAAGTTTAGTGCAAGAAATGTGACCAAGTTTATGTTAGTGGTTATGGTACTTGATAGTGATGGGAAAGCTAAAGTTTAGTGCAAGAAATGTGACCAAGTTTATGTTAGTGGTTATGGTACCACAAATATGTTGAGGCATATTCATTCTAGTGGTTATGGTACCACAAATATGTTGAGGCATATTCATTCTTGCCCAAAACGGGATATAGATGAGGCAGATTCATTGTGGAAAACTATGTCATTAGATCAAGATAATTACAGAGAAATGTTGGCTAGCGTCATTGCATTGCATGGTTATTCATTCTATTTTGTAGAACATCGAGGGATACTCAAGTTACATACATTTTTAAATCCTGAAGTCAAGCATATCTCGAGGAACACCACTAAAGCTGATTTGCTTAAGTTGTACAATAAAGAAAAAAATTCTCAAACAAACTTTGAAGCTAGTTCCTAGTAGAATCAGTCTAACTACAGACTTGTGGATCTCTTCAACATCAGATTACTACATGTCTCTCACTGCACATTACATTAATGAACAATGGATCTTGCAAAACAAAATATTAGCTTTGTCTCATGTTTCACCCCCATATAGTGGGGCAAAGTTTTAGTAGAGAAGCTATTTCATTTACTAAAGGAGTGGGGAATAGTAAAAAGAATTTTCACTGTTACATTGGATAATACATCATATAATGATGCTTTCATGAAAATTTTGAAAGACCATCCTGCTTTAAAGGCGCATTTTGTCTCCAATGGTGAATTTTTGCATGTACGATGTTGTGCTCACATTTTAAATCTTGTTGTACAAGACGGTTTAAAAATAATTGATAAATCTTTATCCAAGTTTAGAGAATGCATTAAATATGTGAAGAGTCCCCCTAGAAGGAAGAAAAAATTTGCAGAGTGTATCGAACAAACTTGTTCTGTTAGTGTAAAGAAAATTCAGCAAGATGTGTCCAATAGGTGGAATTCCACCTTTTTTAATGTTGGAGAGTGTTTTTTTCATCGGGCATTTGAGCAATTGAAGGTAATCGATTCAAATTTTACATTTTGTCCATCAGCTGAAGAATGGGTAAAGGCTAAAAAATAGCAAAGTTCTTGAAATCTTTTTATGAAGTATGCACTCTTTTTTCTGGAAGTAAATACCCAACTTCTAACTTGTATTTTGGTGGAGTTTGGAAGATACAAAAATGCATAAAGGTGGAGATGACAAGTGAAGATGAAGACAGAAGACATAAAGTCCATGACAAGTGATATAGAGAAAAAGTTTAATAAATACTGGAAGTGTTATAGCAAGATTGTGTCCTTTGCATGCATCTTAGACCCCAGTTATAAGGTGAAGTATGTAGAGTTTTGTTTTCAAAAAGTGGGTCTTGGTTCTACTCATGTGGTGACTATCTTGGATAAGCTAAAGCTTCTTTACAAAGAATATGAGAGAGCATCAAATGATATATGCATGGTCAGTAGTAGTTCGGAAGAGACCTTTGGAGATATTCGTGATGATGAGATGCTTGAGTTTGAACAGTTTGAGAGCCAACTAGTTTCAGTCAGTAGGACCAAGTCTGAATTAGAAGAGTATTTAGATGAAAAGATACTTTCTTGAAAGAAAAATGAGAATCTGAATGTTCTTGAGTATTGGAAAGTAGAATCTGAGAAGCGTCCTCAATTATCCATGATGGCTCGTGATATACTCAGTATCCCTGTTACTTCAGTGGCCTTTGAATCTTCTTTCAGCATAGCTGGTCGTATGCTTGATAAGTATCGCAATCGTCTTCTTCTAGAAAATGCCGAAGCTCAAATATGCCTTGGTTCTTGGTTAGATGGGGTTCCTTGTAAGTTGCTTACTTTTTCTTGTTACCTTTTATAAATTTATGGTGTACATGTGTTATATTAGACTAACATAGTTGTATCCTATGATCTAAATGCAGCTTTGGAAGATATTGAAGAAGGACATCTGTTGGTGCATGATTTTAGTAATATTCAAAATTTTGAATCTGAAGGTGAAATCTAGATGTGTATTTTCTTTGAGGTATTTTCTCTCTTTCGTTTCTCTCTTGATGACATTGATAGAAATGGTGTACATGTGTTATATTAGATTAACATAGTTGTATATACTAGGTGGTATTCTTGATATGAAATATATATTGCATCTGTGCCAATATCAAAACTGATGAATGGGTAAATTCTCTAGTTCCTTTTATGATTGTTGCTTCTGTATATCTTGCTTATGTGTGTTAATACTTGCTAGTAATCAGATTAACTGGAAGAAATATCCTAAGTTTCAACAAGTCGTCCAGTCTCAGCCAGGTAAATATATTAAAATCAAATTAAAACTACACAAGATTCTGCTTGAATTTAATTGGTTACTAATTTGTGGCTCTTTATGTATGTTTTTCCTCAGGGAACTCTTCAGAAATAAGGCTTTCGAATCCATATGATAAGGGTATCAAAGACTTCATAAACCTCATGGATTATAGCCTTCATGTAATAAATGTGTTGTCTTGAAGCTGAGATTCTTGAGCATGTTATAATGATCGGATGTACATTATTCTCATCATTATTTTTTAAGTGATCAGTCCTAAACATTCATTGTGAGTTCACGCAGTGGTTTTATTTATAGTTATGCGACATAATGGAAAGAGAGAAATGTTATCCTGATACTGTAATGTTTAATGTTTTGATTTCGGGTCTTTGCAAGCAAAGAAGAGTTAGAGAGGGGATCGAGCTCTTAAAGGTAATGAAGCTTAAAGAATGTTGTCCGAACCCTGGAAGTTATCAAGCGCTTGTTTATGGTTTGGTTGAATCGAAAATGTTTGTAGAGGCTAAAGATTTCATGTTTATGATGGTCTCTGAAGGCTTTTGCCCAAGTTTTTTGTCGTATAAATTGGCAATTGAGGGTTTTTTGCAGTGAGAAGTTTACCAAAAACTCCCTGCAAGTTTACAGAAAATTCTCTAAAAGTTTGCAAAAAAAAAACCCCTAAAAGTTTATAGAAACCCCCCTGCAAGTTTGCAGAAAACCCCCTAAAGTTTGTAGAAAACCCCCTAAAAGTTTACAAGTAGATCCCTAAAACTTACATATATATAAAAATATCATAACTAAATGGGTTATTGGTCACCCATGAACCACCCATTTAGTAAATTGGTGGATGAGAAGTGACTCATTTAGCATATGCTAAATGAGTTATAAATGATCAAATGGTCATAAATGTGCCCACCCATTTATGACTCAACCAAAACCCAACCAAAACCACCCATTTGACAACCCTTAATACAACCAAACATAAGAAAAGTGGGAAATATCAAATCAACAAAAGCTTTCCCTCTTTTTTTCATACAAACCAAACATAAGAAAAGTCCATACATTGGTTTCCCACCATACTTTATGTGCGAACCAAACTCAAACAATTGATTTTGTTTTGTTTTGCATAAATTGTAATGTCTGAGATCTGGAGTTTTATTTTATATTTTGTTTGTGAGAGGACAATGTGGGGGGGGGGGGAGGGGGTGAGGACAAACCCATGCGCGGAACCATGCGGGGAACACTAGCCCATGCTCCTATGTACACTAGCCCATGCTCATGCTCCTATGTACATTAGCCCATGCTCCTATGTCACTAGCCCTTGCTCCTTGGCTATAAATAGAAGGGAGGTTGAGAGGAGAAATGTGGTGGGGAAAATTCTCTTTAGTGAGTAGAGAGAAAAAAAGAAGAGAGAGGAAGAGAAAACTTATAATAGTTTGGTATTCTCCTCATAGTGAAAACCCCTCCCGTGGACGTAGGCAAGTTTGCCGAACTACGTAAATCTGTTATCTCGTCTTTTACTGTGTGTTACCATAACTTGTAGGTTCCCTCGATATTTCAGTCTTAGAACTGATGAGAGGAAGAGTGTATATTTCACTTTGATAAAATATATCACTTTCGATTCTTGTTTCCTTTGAGAAATAAGAATTTCACTATCTATTCTAGTTTTCTTTGAGAAACAAGAATATAGAGGTTGACTTGTGCTTTTGTGACAACAAAAGTCAGGGCTATCTCTCAGGTGATATCGCTTCCACGGCGGTGGGCGTGACTCTGCGCCCAACAATTGGTATCAGAGCCCTTATTCAGATTAGCAGTGGTTGAGCTACTGATCTGAGGTGGTGGTTGATTATTGTGTGGTAAAATACAAGGTATTTGTTGAAATTCCTGAGAGAAGCAGACAAACGGAGAATGACGTCTACAAGCAAAACAATTAAATTTGGAAAGTACGAGATTGAAAAATTCAATGGGAAAAATAATTTTTCCTATTGGAGGATGCAGATGAAAAACTCGTTGATTTCGCAGAAATTGCACAAAGCTTTGGCGGGAAAAGAGAAGAAGCACAAGGACATGTCTGATGAGGATTAGGAGGAATTGGATCTGGAAGCACGGGCATCGATTATCCTTTGCCTTGAAATGGATGTAGCTTTCTTGGTGGACGGGGAGAAAACGGCTGCGGGCGTGTGGTTAAAGCTAGAGAGCACCTTCATGACGAAGAGTCTAATGAACCAGATCTATTTAAAATCCAAATTATATACTTGCAAGATGGAGGAAGGTTCATCAATCCGGGAATACATCAACAAGTTCGATGGGATCTTATCGGATTTGAAAGATATTGAGGTGACAGTGGAAGACGAGGATCAGACACTTCTACTACTTCTATGTCTGCCGAAGCCTTATGAGAATATGGTTCCAACACTAATGCTTATGGGCGACAGTTTGTCAATGGTTGAAACTAGAACGGCGCTTCAAGCGGATGGTCTTCGAAAAATTATAACTAGTGATATGGTCACTGGTGGTAACAAGGAACAAGCTCAGGGACTGTTTGCCTCTTCGAAAAATTATAACTAGTGATATGGTCACTGGTGGTAACAAGGAACAAGCTCAGGGACTGTTTGCCAGAGGAAGAGGCAATGAGCGAGGAAAAGGTCACTGGTGGTAACAAGGAACAAGCTCAGGGACTGTTTGCCAGAGGAAGAGGCAATGAGCGAGGAAAAGGTAAAGGAGGAAAGTCTAGATCTAAATCGAGACCTCTTGCGGGACGAGCGTGTTTCAAATGCGGTGAAATTGGGCATTTCAAGGTCGACTGTCCAAATAAGAGAGTGGGTGGGAAGAAGAACAACAACAAGACAGAAAGATGAGAAGGCAAGGAAGAGGCGAGCTACGCTTCAGGGGAAGGGAGCGATAAAGAATGCTATATCGTCACGGGTGGTGAGGATACCTCTGGGAAGTGGATACTTGAATCGGGTTACTCTTACCACATGTGCCCAAATAGGAAGTGGTTTACTACCTATAGAAACATTGATGGTGGAACCGTGTTGATGGGGAATAACCATGCTTGTAAAACGATGGAGCTCGGTGATATAAAAATCAAGATGCATGATGGAGTAGTCAGAACCCTAACGGACGTGCGACATGTTCCCGACTTGCGGAAGAATCTTATCTCAGTGGGTGTTTTGGACTCCGGTGGCTGCAAGATTATTACAGAAAACAGAGTGAAAAAGGTTGTTCGAGGTTCCCTAATAGTGATGAAGGGTATTCGTCATGGTAACCTATATACTCTCTCGGGTACGACGGTGACGGGAGATGCAGTAGTTGGAGCTGAAGGAAGTGGTAGAGACCCATGTGAGCACATACGGTTATGGCATAGGCAGCTTGGGCACATGTCAGAGAAGGGTCTGGATCTGCTTGGTAAAGAGGGTTTGCTAAAGAACCTGAAGAAACCATGCATGGATTTTTGCGAGGCTTGTGTGTATGGAAAGGCGCACATGGTCCAGTTTTTGAGGAGCAAGCACAAGAGCAGAGGAATTCTAGATTATGTGCACACAGATGTTTGGGGTCCGACTTCGACAACTTCCAAGGGTGGTTCCAGATATTTTGTCTCATTCATAGATGATCATTCAAGATATGCTTGGGTTTATTTCCTGAAGCATAAGAATGAGGTATTTGAGACATTCAAGAAGTGGAAGGCGATGGTTGAGAACAGGACGTGCAAGAAATTGAAGACACTGAGATCTGATAACGGTACAGAGTATACAGACGGTGCCTTAAAGGAGTTCTGTGATAAGGAGGGGATTGCCAGACACTGTGTAGGATCTGAAATAGATACACTTGAACACTAGAGGGGGGGTGAATAGTGTTCTTTTAAAATTTATACAAAGTATATTATAAATTGCAAAGAAAAATGGCAATCTCAGAAATTCACAATCACAAACACAAGGATTTTATATTGGTTCCACTAATCCGGTGTATATCCAGTCCCCAAGCAAATCCCGCTTGAGAGTTTTCACTATGATTTTGAATAAACTTACAAAATTAAATGCAAACCTGACTAATTTGCAGGGACAATTTGCAAGTCCCTGCAAATTACAACACCAATTGACAAACACCTTATCAATTTGAACACCAATCTCTAAACCAAGAGATTAACCCTTTCACACCCGAGAGAAAAACTTTGTTGAAGCAAGAACACAATTGATCCTATAAGTCTTGAATGTGTAGTGATGTGCAGCAGTGGCTTAGGATTCTTTTAACCTCTGTAAATTGCCTAAATGATAGGTATTTGATGAATGTTTAGAGGCAATTTCAGAAACTTCTCTTTTTCATAAAATCTAAATATTTTTCACTTGAAAAATTGCACAAAGATCAAAGCTTATGGGTATATAAGTCTCTGCAATTTTTCTGAACCAATAACCTATTTATAGCCCTTGAAAAGACAATTTTTGAACTTTAAAAACGTTTAAAAACGGCTATAAACTGTCAGATATTCAAACTTTGAAAACTGGAAAAACTGTATCTGTAGTCGACTACTGTTAACATTAGTCGACTACACTGAGTTCAAACAGACTCTATGTTTTCGGAAAATTTTCTCAGTAGTCGACTACAAAGCCCATTAGTTGACTACACTGTATTTTGACAGAAACTGATAAAATAAAATTTGAGTTCAGTAGTCGACTACTGTTGACATTAGTCGACTATACTGTAAAAACACAGAAACTTATGTTTCTGTCAAACACTTAAGTAGTCGACTATAATCACTATTAGTCGACTATACTGTAAATTAACAGAAACATGTAATTGAGTTTTATACATGAGTAGTCGACTACTATTCTAATTAGTCGACTACTAAGATCAAAAATTCTGCTATAAGGAGTTTTTATAATCAAGTTTTAACTATAATTCTAATGGTTAACATAGGGGATTTCTATTGTTAACCAACATACTAAGCCTGTGTTAGTGTGTTCTAATATTGTGTGTGTGTGCATGTGTGTGATCAAGGCTTGTACAATTATTCTAAGTAAAGAAAATGTAAAATACATTATCTCATTTGTTCTTTATTTTCTTCACTTCAAAATGCCTTGAAATCAACTTGCACTTGTACATATTCTGATATTAAAATCTTCATATAAAAGTTAGTGCACACACTGTATAAATTGTTATCATCAAAACACTATCATAGATATATGATATTCAACATTCTCCCCCTTTTTGATGATAACAAATAATTTATGCATCAGATTAAAACTTAAAATAATCATACTTACTCCCCCTGCATATAATACTTACTCCCCCTACATATATGCAAATTTGAGTCTATAACAATACATGATTCTAATATAGGTAATTATTTCTCCCCTTTTGTTATCAAAAAAAAGAGAAAAATATTTATGCTAAACATGACATTATTTCTTCAACATGAGCTAAAACTTCAAACAAATCATCAAGATTATGAACATAGTCCATAACTTCACCCATCCAAATAGGTAGGCAAAGACTTGCCATAAAGACCAAAAGTTCCACAATGTTCATCACCATGATCTGTTTAAAATATGTAGCACATGCATTATCTAACCAAACATTATCATAGATAATAAAAACACATAATTAACATAAGTGACATAGTAGAAACATAAGAAACATATTGCATAAGTCCTAACAACACACAACCACATAGTTTTTGAAACTTAAACAGAATAACATAATTGTTTTGACACTTAATATAAAAACATCTTAAGGTGCTGGAGGAGGTTGTTGTCCTTGAAAATACATATTAAGCTTTGTGTCCAAGTCTTCAAGCTTCTTGATTAGCTCTTCTTGATTACTAATGATGTATGAATTCTGTGCATAAAGAGCTCTTTGACCAGTTTCAAGTTCAAGGATACGTGCACTTAAAGTATTGTATTGCACGTCTGAAAAGCATGAGCGTTCTGTAGGAAATGGTGGTGGTTGACTTGAAGAGGCTCCTGCTTGAGTTGAGGATTGTAGAATTTCTTCTTGATGAGGTTCAGATTCATTTTGAGGATTTTATTCTTGAATTTCAAAGTTTGTCAATTTCATCCTAGTTAGGGCATTTGAATCAAAAAATTCAATGGATCGGACAACAGAATTTTCAGATTGGAGATCGACATGGAATTTGTCAAAGATTTTAGTTAGGAATGCACCATAAGGAAGAAATCCTCTTGGTATAGTCAGAAGATTGTCAAAGTAAACTTCAGCCCAATTAACTTGAATATTTCCCATTATAGCATATAAAACTTTTGCTAATTCTAGAGAAATAAAATGAAAACTTCCAGTTTTTGGAAACAAGTTATAGGCTAGGATTCGAGCAATGAACCTAGGAATTGGACGAAGTTTGTTTGAGTTATTTAAAGGTTTGCCATATCCAGGAAGAAAAATATGATTAGATAGCAAATCTGAGTCATTCATCCTAACAGACCTAAGAGAAACTCCTTGATAAGGAATATTGAAGATTTTACCAATTGACTTTGTAGTTAAGTCAATCTCTATTCCTTTAACAAGAGTTTTGAGTTTTTCAGAACCACCAATAGTTCCCACACGTTCTATATCAGTATAGAACAGTTGCACAAGAAATGGATATGTGGGTTTTTTATTTTCAGCAGAGAACAGTTCAAGCAATCCCACATTTTCAAAATATAAACTAAAATTCCTGGGTATAAAATCATCAAATTTCACAAATCATCCTGGAAGAACTTCAAAAGATGATATTTTGTTAAACTCTTCTAATAAATCAGGACTTTTTAAATAGATGATGATTTCATCATTGATAGAGGTATGGGTTTGCTTAGCTTTCTTAGATCTAGACATGATTAGATAGATAAATAACAAAAGATGTAAAGATCAAGTTTAGAAGCAATACCCCAAACTGTAGAAATCCTAGATTAGTCGACTATAGCTTGGATTAGTCGACTACTGAGCTTGAATGCTTGAAAGATTTGAAAGAAAGTTGAAGAAATTGATGAAAATGTTGAGAGAAGAGAGATGCACTAACATGGAATCGTTGATTCTGAAGTGGGGAAGATGGGTTTTCGGTTTTGGGTAGAGGTAGTGGGTAGTTTTTGGCTTTTTACTTTATCTTTTAAGAATGAAAAACAATGTATGGTTCAGATTAGATAGTAAATTGAATGTAGGGTTAAGATTTAGTCTTAGATAGTAAATTGAATGTAGGGTTAAGATTTAGTCTTAAATATGTGGTTAGGATTGATAGGGATGAAAACAATGGTTGAGATGAATTTGACTTAACTGAAACGGGTATGGGTATTGGGTTTTGGGTTTAAATCAAAGAAAAAATCCACTTGGCTTAAAAACTGTAAAACTGAAAGTTCAGAATCAGTAGTCGACTAATAGTGAGAGTAGTCGACTACACTGTGAACGACAGAAAGATGAGTTTCAGTTTTTAACTCCGAGTAGTCGACTGTTCTGTATTGTGGTCGACTACACTGTAAACAACAGAAAGTTTATTTTAAGATTTTAACGTTGAGTAGTCGACTATAAAGGCAAGTAGTCGACTATACTGTAATTTTTTAGAAAAAATTATTAGTAAGACTTGTGCATGTAGTCGACTATAAGTCACATTAGTCGACTATTTAGGGTATAAATTTATATATGTTTGTTTTAAAAATTAATTTAAATCTTCAATTGAACATATACTTAATTCTCTTCTTAATTTAACATAAATTTCTTCTTTTAGGGGTTTTGTTAATATATCTGCTATTTGTTTATCTGTAGGTATAAATTCTAATAAAATGTCACCTTTAAGCACATGATCACGTAAAAAATGATGTCTAATATCAATGTGTTTTGTACGTGAGTGTTGAATAGGATTTTTAGATAAATTAATTGCACTAGAATTATCACACATAATAGATGATATGGGACAATTTATGCCATAATCAGTTAAAGTTTGTTTCATTTGTTTCTAAAAATCCATTTTGTTCCAATAATGAATTTATTTTGAGGTCTAGGTATAAGATCCCAAACATTATTTCTAGTAAATTGATTAAGTTCATCTTGCATAGCAATTATCCATGAATCATCAAGAAGTGCTTCTTTTATATTTTTAGGTTCAATAGTTAAAATAAAAACATTATGAGCAATCATATTAAAATGAGATCTAGTAGTTACTTTATCAGAAATATTTCCAATAATTAAATCATGTGGATGATTTTTAACTTCTACAAAATATTTAGGTAAGTCATTTTGTAGATTATCATCTTTTGTAATATCTATCATAGGAGTATCATGTATAGTATCAATTACATCATCATCATTATTTAATATAATAGGTGTTTTTGAAAAATTTTCATCAAAAGAAACATGTAAAGATTCTTCAATAACTAATGTTCTTTTGTTATATATTCTATATGCTTTACTATGATTAGAATATCCAACAAAAATTCCTTCATCAGATTTAGAATCAAATTTATCTAAGTTATCCTTTGTGTTTAAAATAAAACATTTACAACCAAAAACTTTAAAGTAAGATACTTTAGGAATTTTGTTATAAAACAATTCATAAGAGGTTTTCTTTAAAATAGGTCTTAATAAAACTCTATTTAATACATAACAAGCTGTTGATACAGCTTCTGCCCAAAAATATTTTGGTAAATTACTATCACACAACATGGTTCTAGCACATTCTTGTAAGGTCCTATTTTTCCTTTCTACAACTCCATTTTGTGGAGCAGCACGAGGAAAAGAAAAAGTATGTGATATACCATGTTTATCACAAAAATTTGCAAATAATTCATTTTCAAATTCACCTCCATGATCACTACGTATAGAGATAATAGAACTAGATTTTTAATTTTGAATTCTTTTGCAAAATATAGAAAACTCATTAAAAGCATCATTTTTATGTTTAAGAAAAATTACCCATGTGAATCTAGAATAATCATCAACAAGAACAAATGCATATCTACTTCCATTTAAAGATGCTACTCTAGATGGACCAAAAAGATCTATATGAATTAATTCTAATGGTCTATTTGTAGATATTACATTTTTAGATTTGAAAGAAGATTTGTGCATTTTTCCTTGTTGACATGCATCACAAAAATTATTTTTAAAAGACATCTTAGGTAAACCATTTACTGAATCATTTTTAGAAATCTTAGACATATGTTTAAAGTTAACATGTCCAAAACGTTTATGCCATAAAATAGAATCATTAGATGATGCAATAAGACAATGTTCATTTGAAATATTATTCATAGATAACACATATATGTTATTTTTTCTATAACCTTTAAAAATAATGGTTATTAAATCAATATCATAAATTAAGCATGATTCTTTTTCAAAAACAATTTTAAAACCTTTATCACAAAGTTGACTAATACTAAGTAAATTATGTTTAAGACCATCAACTAATAAAACATTATCAATGATAGGTTTGTTTGGATTACCGACAGATCCAATACCGATGACTTTTCCTTTGTTGTTATCTCCAAAAGTAACGGTACCACCATCCTTGTTTTGAAAAGATGATAACAATTGTATGTTTCCAGTCATATGTTTGGAGCAACCACTATCCAAAATCCACCTATATTTCTTGGGTACTTGAAATAATAAACATTTACATTTTGGTACCCATACTATGTTGGGTCCTTTAAATTAGCCTTTAGGAAACCAAACCCATGAAGAGTTTGATTTGCCTAAATAGTTAGGTGATAAACAAATATTTTTAATAAAATCAGAAATATAAAAATTCTCATGTAAAGAAGATAATTCTTTTGGAACCCAAATAGAAAAGAATTTTGATTTTTTTTACACAAATTTTCAGTTCTATAATCATACAAATCATGAGAAGGTTTAACAAAAATTGTTTTCTTTGATTTATTTTTATTAAATTGAAAACCTAATCCTTTTGTCTTTTGTGATTCTTTTTGAAAAGAAAGAATATTATTAAGATTTTCTTTTCCTTTATTAAATTTGCTTACATTTAAACATATATCTTCATATCTTGATTTAAAAGAAGAAATATCTTTTTCTAAATTATTAATACGAATATTTAAATCATTACATTCTGATTTTAAATATTTATTCTCATTAGATAAACATTCATTTTCTTTAAGTAAAGAAAAATTTTCTTCTTTCAATTCAATTATTTGAGAATTAGAAAAAGTAGAGGAATTTAAATCAGAAATTTCTTCAAGTAATCTTTTATTTTCACCTTTAAGAAAATTATGGGATGTCTTTAATCTCACAAAAGTTTCATATAGTTCATTGAAAGCATCTAAAAGTTCTTCATTTTCACTTACATCATCTTGTGCCATAAAACACATGTGAGCACTTTCCTTTTCTTCAATTTCTTCATCTGAGGATGATTCATCACTATCATCCCAAGTGACCGCCATTGCTTTCCTCTTCTTGTTATTTTGAATATTGTTGAAGTTGTTGAAATAACTTGATTTTTGTTTATTCTTCAACATTGGACAATCTTTCTTCATATGCCCTGGTTTATTACACTTAAAACAAAGAGGGTTAGTTGAATTTGAATTCTTAAATTTAAAATTACCTCTTTTGATGAATTTTCGAAATTTTCGTGCAAACATGCCCATTTCTTCATCATCATCATCTGAATCTTCTTTATCGGAAGTAGTATTGAATGCAAGAACTTTCTTGTTCTTAGATTCTTCATCATTCTTCCTATCTTCAAGTTGTACTTCATATGCCATAAGATTACCAATAAGATTTTCAACCGTAAGAGTTGACAAATCATTGGCTTCTTCAATAGCGGTAACTTTCTTTTCCCATTGTGGAGTAAGTGAACGAAGTATCTTTCTTACCATTACCATCTCCACTTGTGTATATGTTTTTCCAAGACCAATGAGAGAATTTGTGATGTCGGTGAATCTTGTGAACATTTCTCCTATAGTCTCATTTTCCTTCATCTTGAATAATTCAAATCTGTGCACAAGAACAGAAATTTTAGATTCTTTAACTTTATTTGTACCTTCATGAGTTACCTCGAGTGTGTGCCAAATATCATATGCGGATGTGGCCGTTGACACCCTATTGAACTCATTCTTGTCAAGTGCACAAAATAAGGCATTCATTGCTTTAGAATCCAAATTCGCATTGTTCCTTTGAGATGTAGTCCATTCCGCGAAAGGAGTTGTTGGTTTCTCATATTTTGTTTCAACGACGTTCCAAAGTTCGTAGCCAAGAGATTGGAGATAGATCTTCATCCTACACTTCCAGTAGTTGTAGTTCGTGCCATCGAACATTGGAGGACGATTTGTAGAGTGACCTTCCTTGAATTGTGATGTATTTGACAATGCCATCTTTCACCTTGCTCTGATACCAAATGTAGGATCTGAAATAGATACACTTGAACACTAGAGGGGGGGTGAATAGTGTTCTTTTAAAATTATTGCAAAGTAGATAATAAATTGCAAAGAAAAAAATGGCAATCTCAGAAATTTGCAAACACAAACACAAGGATTTTATACTGGTTCCACCAAACTGGTGTACATCCAGTCCCCAAGCAAATCCCGCTTGAGAGTTTTCACTATGATTTTGAATAAACTTACAAAATCAAATGCAAACCTGACCAATTTGCAAGTTCCTGCAAATTGCAACACCAATTGACAAACTCCTTGTCAATTTGAACACCAATCTCTAACCCAAGAGACTAACCCTCTCACAACCGAGAGAAAACTTGTTGAAGAAGAACACAATGATCCTATAAGCCTTGAATGTGTAATAATGTGCAGCAGTGGCTTAGGATTCTTTTAATCTTTGTAAAATTGCCTAATTGATTTGTTTTTGATGAAAGTATATAGGCAATTTCAGAAACTCTTCTTTTTCAGAAAATCAGAATGTTTTTCACTTAGGAAATTGCTCAAGAATCAAAGCTTATGGGTATGTATATTTCTCCAATTTTTCTGAACAAATAACCTATATATACCCCTTGAAAAGACAAGTTTTTAAAGTTTGAAAACGTTTAAAAACGGCCAAAAACTGTCAGATATTCAAATTCTGAAAACTGAAAAACTGTCTCTTGTAGTCGACTACTGTAGTCATTAGTCGACTACACTGAGTTCAGACAGACTCTGTGTTTTCGGAAAATGTTCTCAGTAGTCGACTATAATGATAATTAGTCGACTACACTGAGTTCAGACAGAAACTTGAAAAAAGTTCGTAGCCAATTGATTGAAGGTAAATCTTCATCCGGCACTTCCAATAGTTGTAGTTCAATCCATCGAACATTGGTGGACGATTTGTTGAGTAACCTTATTTGAATTGTGAAGAATTTGTCGATGCCATCTTTCACCTTGCTCTGATACCAAATGTAGGATCTGAAATAGATACACTTGAACACTAGAGGGGGGGGGGGGAATAGGGTTCGATACACTTGAACACTAGAGGGGGGGGTGAATAGTGTTCTTTTAAAAATTATGCAAAGTATATTATAAATTGCAAAGAAAAATGGTAATCTCAGAAATTCATAATCACAAACACAATGATTTTATACTGGTTCCACCAATCCGGTGTACATCCAGTCCCCAAGCAAATCCCGCTTGAGAGTTTTCACCATGATTTTGAATAAACTTACAAAATCAAACGCAAACCTGACCAATTTGCAAGTCCCTGCAAATTGCAACACCAATTGACAAACACCTTGCCAATTTGAACACCAATCTCTAAACCAAGAGATTAACCCTCTCACACCTGAGAGAAATCCTTATTGAAGCAAGAACACAATTGATCCTATAAGCCTTGAATGTGTAGTGAAGTGCAGCAGTGGCTTAGGATTCTTTTAACCTCTGTAAATTGCCTAAATGATAGGTATTTGATGAATGTTTAGAGGCAATTTCAGAAACTTCTCTTTTTCACAAAATCTAAATATTTTTCACTTGAAAAATTGCACAAAGATCAAAGCTTATGGGTATATAAGTCTCTGCAATTTTTCTAAACCAATAACTTATTTATAGCCCTTGAAAAGGCAATTTTTGAACTTTAAAAACGTTTAAAAACGGCTATAAACTGTCAGATATTCAAACTTTAAAAATTGGAAAAACTGTATCTGTAGTCGACTACTGTTGACATTAGTCGACTACACTGAGTTCAAACAGACTCTGTGTATTCAAAAAAATTTCTCAGTAGTCGACTATAATGCTCATTAGTCGACTACACTGTATTTTGACAGAAACTGATAAAATGAAATTTGAGTTCAGTAGTCGACTACTGTTGACATTAGTCGACTATACTGTAAAAACACAGAAACTTATGTTTCTGTCAAACACTTAAGTAGTCGACTATAATCACTATTAGTCGACTATACTGTAAATTGACAGAAACATGTATTTGAGTTTTATACATGAGTAGTCGACTACTATTCTAATTAGTCGACTACTAAGAGTAAAAATTCTACTATAAAGAGTTTTTATAATCTAGTTTTAACTATAATTCTAATTGTTAACATAGGGGATTTCTATTGTTAACCAACACACTAAGCCTGTGTTAGTGTGCTCTAATATTGTGTGTGTGCATGTGTGTGATCAAGGCTTGTACAATTATTCTAAGTAAAGAAAATGTAAAATACATTATCTTATTTGTTCTTCATTTTCTTCACTTCAAAATGCCTTGAAATCAACTTGCACTTGTACATATTCTGATATTGAAATCTGCATATAAAAGTTAGTGCACACACTATATAAATTGTTATCATCAAAACACTATCATGGAGATATGATATTCAACACACTGGACAGTTAGATCTACACCACAGCAAAATGGGGTCGCGGAGAGACTTTACCGAACACTGCTGGAGAAAGTAGTGAGTATGCAATCTTATGCTGGTTTGGGCAAAGAATGGTGGGCAGAGTCGATTGCTGCAGCTTTCTATATTGTGAATCGATCTCCACATTCGACATTAGACGGTGATACACCCTATCGGGTGTGGTCAGGGGAGCACGCATATTATGAGAGGCTCTGGATTTTTGGATGTACCGCCTACTATCATATCAACGAGGGAAAGCTTGATGTGAGGGCCAAGAAGGTAATTTTCTTGGGGTATGCAAAGGGCGTAAAAGGCTACCACCTTTGGTGTACAGAAGATTCAAAGTTTGTGATCAGCAGGGACGTTACCTTTGATGAGAAGTCCATAATTACTAGGGTGCCCAAGGATGATGGTGTTGAGACTGTTGGGAATTCTAAGTCCCAGGTTATTGAGATAGAACCTAAAGACCAACCAGGTTCTAGTCGTGTTCAAGTGAAAAGTCAGGTAGATGATGAGCTTGAGCAAGAGGAGGTTCAGCAGGAGAATACACAGGCACTACAACAACAGCAGCTCGAGGATAGCTTGGCTTCCACTAGGCCAAGACGAGTATACAAGCAGGTACAAAAGCTGGGGGATGATCAACCCCTGAAGCACTATGGGCAGGTTAATTTGGTTGAGTACGCATTCTCGGTGGAGGAAGATGAGCCGGTCTCCTTCAAGGAAGCTATTCGGGATAGAGATATCGAGAGTTGGTTGGCTGCGATGGAGGAGGAGATGGAATCTCTCCAGAAGAACCAAATATGAAAGGTGGTCCCATTGCCCGTAGGAAGAAAAGCTATTGGTTGTAAGTAGGTGTATAAGAGAAAAGAAGATCCTTCAGAGCTCGGTGGTACAAGGTACAAGGCGAGACTAGTGGCTAAGGGGTTTGCACAAAGAGAGGGTTGTAGGCGTTAAAAATTGCCCATAGGTCCTCAAACACAGTGCAAGACAAGGAAAAGACGATAAACGTTATTATCCAAGTCAAAGGAATTCATCCAAAATCAGCAAGGCGACGAAGCGTATGCAAAACAAAGAAGCTGGAAGAATCACGAAACATTGCTTAGAAGCTTGAACAGTGCCGAGTCACCAAATGCTGACTCGCACAGTTCCGAGTCACCAAATGCTGACTCGCACAGTTCCGAGTCACCAAAAGCTGACTCGCACAGTTTCGAGTCACCAGAAGCTGACTCGCACAGTTCCAAGTCACCAAATGCTGACTCGCACAGTTCCGAGTCACCAAAAGATGACTCGCACAGTTCCGAGTCACCAAAAGCTGACTCGCACAGTTCCGAGTCACCAGGACTCTTGTTGGATACAAAACCTCCCCAAACACGGATTTCGATGATTTTTAAGGATTCTTTCGTCCCAAAACCTCTCCAACTGCTCTGAGGTTATCCATAAACACGTTTAGACAGTTATAAACCGCAGATAACGTTTAGACATCAATTCCTACTAGGAGACACATCTCAAAAAGCCTATAAATAGAAGCCTAAGGTCTTCTTTCAAGAGGATCGGAGATCTGAGATTAAGAAGGCGAGGTGCTGTCAAATTGATCAGTCAACCACGAATTTCAGAGGAGAATCATCAGAGTTTGGCGAATACTTTCATAAAGAAAGCCCCTTCGAAAGGTTTGTGATTCTCTTCCCTTCTTTCCTCCGGATTAAACTTGGTTTTAATCTCGAGAAGAGCCACAATCTCGCTTGGTCGTGATTGTCGCTTCCGTAATTGTTTCCCTCGTGAAACAAGAGCGTAATTATATTGTCGATCGGCTTTGGTCTGCGGTGGTCCACGGACTAACGCGTCCCCGGCACAGGCAAAGATCCCACGCAAAGCAGCGGGAGATAAACTACTGCTGCGTTTTGTTTGATAAAGTTGTAATCTTTATTTTTCGTTGTAAGAAGATCTTATAAAAAGATCAACTCTCTTTTCAGTTTGAACTTGTAATCGATAAACGGTGTAACAGGTTTGAAAACAATGGAAAAGGCAACTTTTGACCCAAACAAACTGGCGACCACAGTGGGAGCCGACAGCTTTTCTGCAAAAGCTGTAGTGTCGCAACCAAAGATCGTCATACCGATCAACGAGGAGGTCGAGTACGAGTTCGACCAAGCAAAATATGAAGAGTACTTATCCTCCTCTTCCCGATCATCCTCCCCTCGTAGGAATAGGAGAAACTCCACAAGGAAAGGTCGAGGACATTTGGATTTGAAGGTTCAAAATCAAGAACCTCATCCCGCAGCGGTTCAAAAGACTCCTTGTGAAGCTGAAGCTACCAAGGCCGAACCAACTTTATCCAAGAGGGCGCGTCAAAGACGGCGTCAACGCCTAGCACGCCAATTGGCCAAGGCCTCCGAGCCGGTGGATGGAATCCGCTACGAAGCGGATCTGAAGTCTAGAGGACGCCAACAGGCACAGCAGCGACTTAGCGATTGGTCCAAACCAACGACAAATGAATGGGTCCCCGTTAAGAGGACACGTTCCACTCTTAAAGAACGAACCGAGAAGCGCCACGCTTTACTTGCGCACGCAAGAATCCTGGTACAAGAGGCCAAGAAACTACAAACAAGTACTGCAGACTTTAAACTGACGAAACCACGTCAAATCTGGAGGCCAAAATCCAGAACAAAGCCCGAAAAAACCGAGGCACAGGCTGCTGGCTCGGCCAAGGCCGAGTCACCAAACGCTGGCTCGGCCAAGGCCGAGTCACCAATTGCTGACCCGCGAGCTGGTTCATCTCTGTCTGCAGAAATTTCGCCTCCTGCGACCAGCTTCAAGTCTCCGACAGCTCCTGCTTTTGTTCCGATAACTTCCTCACCTCCTGTAAAACCCCACGGTAACGTGGACTTATCCAGAGTTAAAATGAGCATAATGGATCGTCTCGGCCCTTTGCATAAAAATAAACCCCGCATGATTTGTCAGAATGGGGGTCGGGAGCGAGTCTCCAGTAACTCAAAAATCCCTCATACAGAGAAAGTACCAGTAACCGCTCGCCTTGGGCTACGGGTAGAAGTTCGAGATTCTGTTGAACCCTCACGCGCGCGAAGGCGAGTTTTCAAACGAGCGACTCTTGAAAATAATGACGGAGCGATATATCCTCAAAGAGAGTTTTATTCGTCAGAAGAAGACGATGTTAGAATAAGAGGGTTATGCCAACACAAGATAGGTGGCTCCGATAATAATATCGATGAGCTGTACTATCAGACTGAAGGTATGAGTAAATCTCGGAAGAGAAACTCCCGAGAAAGGGATTCTCGTTATCCTTGTACTAAACTCATCAAGGCAGTGTTAGCAGAATGTAACTGTTCCAAGACTGCCTCGCAAAGGATTTCAGTGTTTGAAAGACTTTCTACAGAAACGGAGAGAAACAAATCAAGACATTTCCGTAAAAGAAAGCCACCCGTTCGGGAACGTGAACTCTAAAAGAAAGCCACCCGTTCAGGAACGTGAACTTTCGGAATTCACGATTAATATGGCAGAAAAAGGAAAGTCCACGCGGCGCTACAACCCTGAGCCTTTTTCACAAATGTCCAAACGGTTGACTCGGCTGCAAACCGGGGCTATAAGGCCTAGGGATTACAATTACAACAGGATCCAGAGAGGACAGTCCTCAGACGAAGAAGCATCGGATGCTAACTCAGCGATTGCTTCAGATGCTACTGTATCCAGTACAGGACAGTCTCGAGAGTCGTTCATGATCACCACAGAACAGATGGCTCAACTTCTTCAAGAAGCTTTGGCCAAGCAAAAAGAGGATTTCAAAATTGAAATGGAGATGGCTGTACAACGTGTTAAAGATTTACACGCACAACAACTCCAACAGCTGACAAACCAGCGCGGTGAATCTAGTCGTCGTCCGACCGCGAATCAGATAGATAGCGACTCAGAGGTAGAAGAAAGTCTTAACATCGAGACTCCCCGCGAGAACAGGAATACGGAAGGCGTTCTTAACGCTAGGGGTGGTATCAATATCCATCCCCAAAATCGCCAGAAGAGAGAGGTAGGCGAAGATCTTAAGATGAAAGACTTGGAAAGCAAAATCAATGCTTTGATGTCTGCCCAAGAAGTAAAAAAGACTGGCATTCCGTGTCCCTACCCGAGGGAGTGGGACTCCATTCCATACCCACCGAAGTTCAATTTGATCAACTTCACACCATTCGATGGAAGGGGCTCCCCTACCCAACACTTGATTTATTTCAAGTCTCACTTGGGGATCATTTTAGGTAACGAACCTCTGATGGTACGATCGTTCGTAGGAACCCTTCGCGCGGCTGCGTTTGATTGGTATCGCCGGCTCAAACCGGGAAGTATCACTACGTGGGACGATATGGAGAGCATGTTTCTCGCTAATTCTTCGACGATGACACGGAGGTATCAATCGGGATGCTCTTTGAAGAAAAGCAGAAAGATGGAGAACTCGTGGAAAACTTTGTTAAACGCTTCCGGAACAAGGCAATGAACTGCCGAGATCCGATCACAGAGGAGTTCATACTCTAGACGTGCCATAATAATCTTTCCATAGACGTATTAGAAGCTATGGGTACCGCACCATCCAATACATGGAAGGAATTAAAGGTACAAGGAGAGCAGGCTGAACGCTTCCTTAAAAGGAAGAAAGCTGAAAGGGGACAACCCGCTAATAACACTCAAAAACAGAACTTTACCCCCCGTGGTAAAGGGAAAGGACCGGCAAACGCGGTAGACGCAAATCAGACATTTGAGTTGCAACCCCAACAGCAGTCGCAGCAACAGCAGTCGCAGCAACAACAGCCGCAGCAACAAGCGCCAAAGCAACAAACGCCTCAATGGCAGCAACGACCTCCAAGGCAACAGAAAACTTCTGAGCCGAAATTCCCGAAGGAGTATTCCTTCAAAGAAGATGAGGTCCCTGGAATTTCCAAGTATTTGAGGGAGAACAACAAAATTAAGCTACCTCCGATCACCGACCATGAAGGAGCCCAGAAAATTACAGATCCGCGGTATTGTGCATTTCACAGAACAATCCATCATCCTACAAAGGCGTGCTACGCTCTCAAGGACAAGATTCAGGCCTTAATTGATGTAGGAATTATCACGCCGAAGCAGCCTAAAGAAAAGAAGGTGGGCGCAAACGTCGTTTCCGTTAGTTTCGGTTCTGTCCCTCTAGCGTGGTTTCAACCAAAACCCATATATAAGGTACAAATGAAGACCGTCAATGATGATCCTTACGGACAACGTCAAAAAGGACTCGTACAGCATATAACTCCTAGCGGTGAAATTCTTTGGGTTCACCCGGACTTGTTAGAAGACGAGCAATGGGTAGGAACCTCATCTAAGAAAAAGCATAGGGGTAAAGGCAAAACCTGCTGCCCCACCACAGCAATTCCCGAAAAAGATGATGAAGGTATTCCCACCTTATCACTTTCTGAAGACGAACAAGAGTCGCTGGCCACAAGGGGTGGAAATGAATATCATTACAAATACCCCGAGACTTCAAACGCAAATGCCAAGACTTTAGCAGAACTGGGGGTGGTTACAACTCCCCCCGCACCAGTTGAAAAGGCTCAACAAAAGTCAGCTAATAAGCAAAAAGAGAAAGAGCCTCAACTCCAAGAGACTCAAAACCCGAAGCAGTCTCGATTCAATCGTCCGATTGGGAGAGATAAACCGGGAAGTTCAAACACTCCCTACCGCTTTGATGTCATGGCTCAGCTAGCTAACATCCCGGCGAGAATAACCTTATATGAGTTATTGCGCCTCTCCAAGGATACAAGAGAAGCATTGCGAGAAGCTTTAGCCGATTCTGATGCGTTCCTTACTCAAATCAAGCCGGCCCGCGAAGAAACGGAATCATCAATTCAACTTTGCAATTTATCAGCCAAACAGTTTCCTCATATCACATTCACCAAGGATGACATGCAAGTGAGGAACTCAAAGCATGATAGGCCCTTATACTTCACTGGATACATTGGCTCCAGCGTAGTTAACCGAGTCCAAGTCGACCCGGGTTCCGCTGTTAGCATCATGCCACTCCGATTGATGAACAATCTCGGAATCCCGGCAAGTAAACTAGCTTCCACAGGTACCATTATATACGGGTTCAATACCAGTGGATCTAGACCTTTGGGTAAAATCCGGATTAAATGCCAGCTTGGAGATCTAAAATCCGAAGTTACGTGTTACGTAATCGACGCAGAAACCTCCTATAATTTACTATTGGGTCGGCCATGGATCCATGGTAATCTTATAGTTCCCTCTACTCTTCATCAGTGTCTAAAATACATAGATGCAAATGGTGAGGTCAAGACGGTGGTCGCAGATAAGCAACCGTTTAAAGGATTGGAGAACTACTTTACCGATTCCCTCCTTTACGGCGCTGAATCTGATACTGAATCATCGGCTCAAGGCGCGGAAAGCGGGGGAGAAGCTGACGTAGAGGCAGGATTTGATTACAATGGTGGTTTTGTACTAAATGACATTGTACCCTTTGTAATCGGTCTTGACGATGACGAATCGTCAGACGGTAGTTGTAACTGGCAGCTGTTAGACCCTAGAGGGGGGGTGATTAGGGTCTTATGCTAATCTAATCCGATTAAATGCCAATTAAAACTAATTAACAAATATATTCTTGCAAGATAGATATACAAAGAGTTATGTGCAAGAATATGACAAGATATGTAAGCTAGGATAAACAATATGAACAATGAGATATATATCCTATATGATGAATATATATATGCAAGGATATATAAACTAACACAAGGGGTAAACAATCTAAACAAGATAGTGGATGATATAGATAAAGAGCTAATGACAATGGCGATATAAGATATGAACATAAATATGAAAGAACGCCAAAGCACACTCAAACAAGCAATATGATCACGGAGTTCGGACCTTCCGTCCTACGTCTCCGCTCCCCACTCCCGGGGAGAAATCCACTAACACAATCCGGTTTGGAAGCCGGAACTTCTTCTACACACTCGGTTTTCTAGCTAACCGAAAACTCTACAACTCACACTCTTGCAATCACACTCTACACCCACTAAGTGTTGGACCTAGCCGTGTCTCCCTCAAGTGCTCGGTTACAACCTCTCCCTAGGCACGTCAACCGACGCCACTCCTCTTGGGACGATCCCCGACTCTCACCACACACTCCTCACTCGGTGTACAAGAGTATTACAAAGTGATTTAACAATTAAGCACAATATAGCAAATGATTGTTCTCTCTAACAAGGTGAGAACTCAATTAGGCTCAACTCAATGTCACACTATCCCACAACCCAATTATATAATGTATGCAAATACAATAAGCTCAATGGTTGTGTGTGCAAACAAAGAGTAAATCAAATCAAACTAAACTCAATATAAAACTAGCTTTAATAGAAATGATAATCAACAAATAATTATAAATAAAAGCTAGACTTGAGTTTAGGAAAACTTCTCTAGATCAAGATGGAGAGATGGAGATATGAAGCCCAAACAAGAAGATGATCTCCTCCACTTGTGAAAATAATCTTCAAACCAAACAAACACTAAAACTCACTTAAACCCTTGTTTAAAACTCTTTAAACTTGTTTAAAACATTTCTTGAGTTACCTTAGAGGTATGAGGGCATGGGGTATATATAGGCTCATGAAACAACCCCAAAAACCAATAAAAACACCCCCAAAACATTAAAATAAACAAAAAAACAGAACTAGCTGTTACTGTAGCAACGGTCGGATGCTACAGTACTTCGGTCGACCGGTACGGTCGACCGAGAGCCATCTGCAAAGCTGAGAAACGTCCAGAGACATTTCCGGTCGACCGGTCCGGTCGACCGGAGTTACTGTAGCAGTGCGCAGATGTTTTGTAAAATCAATTTAAAATAGTAAATGAACTCCAAAAATTATGAAATTTTGTGAGAATGTTCTAGACATGTAGAATAACATGTCAGACAAAGAATTTCTGAAAAATCTTTTCCCAGTTGAGAGAAATAAATATTTGAACACAAATTTACAGTTTCTGAAAAACTGTTAACATATACGATTTTGTAAAATCAATTAGGCACAGTAAATAAACTCCAAAAATAGTAAAATTTTGAGGAAAGTTTCTAAACATGTAGATAAACATGTCAGAGAAAGAATTTTTCAAATATCACTATTGTCGGTCGACCGGAAATTCAGTCGGTCGACCGATGGAGCGAAAAAGCACGAAAACCAGCTCTGGACAATCATCGGTCGACTGGTGCGGTCGACCGATGGAGCTTTCGGTCGACCGGACTGGTCGACCGACAGACTCTCTGTCGCACAGTGAGAAATGAACAAATGATCGGTCGACCGGTTCGGTCGACCGAAATCTGATACATGAAAAATGAAGTCTGAAAGTTGTTTTGCTGATTTTAAAACACTGTTTAAAAATATCAAATAAATTCCAAAAAATGTAAAACTTTGGGGAATGATTGTAGACATGATAATAAACATGCTACAACGACTGGTTTCGAAAAAGGACTTCCCAAATGAAAAATATCATCATTTTACAAAATAGTCCAAAACATGAAAATATGAGATACTTGAATTTTGATGTTTTGACATAAACCAACTTTTGAAACTTTGTGAAATGTTTTTGTAGACTTAGTAAAACATGTATAAACTGATATTGAAGTCTATAAACTAAGAATACAGTATTTTCACAAATACAATAGAAAATGAAACCTATGAGTATGTATATGAAAATATATTTGTTTCATATCTATGTAGATAAACCAAATCACAATAATAAATATGAAACATGTAATTTCATATTTATAAACATGAAAACCAAAACTTGTGTTGTATATATATGTGATTACATATATATACAAGGAAACTAATAAAATGTGTGTGTATAGATAATTGAGCTTAGAGTACTTAACACACATAATATAAATCCTAAACTACATTACCCAAGCAATCTTGATCTTCAATTTATCTTGACTTGGTATACGTTGCGGATGAAGCTTGAACTTGATCTTTAACTTGAATTGTACGATGCTTCACTCCACAATTCCGCCAACCTCCATTTGATATCGTCGTTGAAGCGCTATTCCATCCATCCTCCAACTACGTTGTTTGTCTACAATACATAGGAATGCACAAACACTAGTCAAACAACATTAGTAGTAAATTGTTTGTAAATCATCATCAAAACAAGAAGGCCAACAGCAGCTTGCCGAAGAAGTAATAAATGACGATTTAGAGTACTTACCGTGTGTGACTAATGTCATGCAGGAGTTATACGATAATCCCGACATACATATGCCGCTTCAATCATCTTGCTTCACGAAAAAACGCTTCCAAGACTCGTTTGGAACAACATTTGTCATTCCTGCTAAAGCAGGAGGTGAAAAAGCAAGACTCGTTTGGAACAACCTTTGTCATTCCTGCGAAAGCAGGGGGTGAAAAAGAGTTGGTGTTCGGCAAAGGGGAAATATCCCCACCATCATATCTCTCTCCAGATGAAGATAAAAATGAAGAGAGATCCGGCCTTCATTCATCTAGATATAGTCATCAAGCGCGTGATTACATGGAAAAATGGGGATATAATTTTACGCTTGAAGAAGGTCTTTGTTTTGGTCGAGGCCCACGAGTTCCACCTCGTATGGCCTATGTACCAGAAGGAAAATCTTATAACTATTATAGTCATAAAAGGGGTCTGGGTTATGATTCTGACAACGAGTGTTGTTGGCAAATCGTAGATCACTTAACAAATCAAGAGGGATATTCATCCGACTCGTCCAGTTGGGATTCAGATGTCAGCCTGGGAGACATATTCAAAAGTCTGATGTCGAACATGACCACAATCGACTCTTCCACTATACAAGAAGATGACCAACTACCGGCTTGGGAAGATCCCTGGGTTCATCATCTAAATATACAGTATGGAGATCGATTCGAGCAAAGAGAACCTCCAACCGAAGACAAAGTGGTCCAGATAAATATGGGTGATGAGACGAATCCAAAGCCAATATTTGTAAGTGATAGTCTTCCACCAGAGGAAAAGGAAGACTTAATTTCCCTCGTTAGAGAATTCATATGTTGGCCTTCTTGTTTTGATGATGTTTAACAAACAATTTACCACTAATGTTGTTTGTCTAGTGTTTGTACATTCTTATGTATTGTAGACAAACAACGTTGTTGGAGGTTGGATGGATTGCGCTTCAACGATCATATCAAGAGGAGGTTGGCGGGAAAATAAGGATATGCATTGACTTCAGAGACTTGAATAATGCGTGTCCGAAAGATGATTTCCCTCTCCCTATCACAGATGTTATTATTGATAACACATGTGGGTTTGAGAGGATGTCCTTTATGGACGGGTTCTTGGGTTACAATCAAATCAAGATGCACCCAGAAGATGAAAAACATACCGCATTCAGGACACCTCTCGGAGTGTTCTGCTACACAGTGATGCCTTTTGGTCTAAAGAACGCGGGCGCCACTTATCAACGGGCCATGTCCAAAATTTTTCAAGAGCATCTCCGTAAAACCGTCGAATGCTATGTCGACGATTTGGTAGTGAAGAGCCGTAATAAAAACGATCACCTCAAGGATCTAAAGACTATGTTCGAGCTTATGCGAACTCACCAGTTAAAGATGAATCCCACCAAGTCTTTCCTTGGAATGTCAAGTGGTAAGTTTCTGGGATTTGTCGTCACTACAACAGGTATCCGCATCGACCCTGATAAAGTTAAGGCAATTAATGAATTACAACCTCCGAGAAATCTCAAGGAGCTCCGAGGATTGCAAGGGCGATTAGCCTATATCCGTCGGTTCATCTCGAACCTTTCGGGAAAGTGTCAGCCATTCTCCGAACTCACAAAGAAAGGCGTGTCGTTCGTATGGGATGACGCTTATCAAAAGGCATTCGAGAGTATTAAAGAATATCTCTCAAAGTCTCATGTACTCGTTGCACCGAAATCGGGTAAACCGTTCTTGATTTATATCAAGGCAACGAGCCACTCATTAAGTGCATTACTTGCGCAAGATGACGATAACGGTCGTGAGCAGGCGGTATATTATCTAAGTCGGACCTTGATAGGCGCTGAATCCCGATATCCCATGATCGAAAGGGAATGTCTTGCCTTGGTATTCGCGATACAAAAGATGCGACATTACCTAGTAGGACAGACTATTTATGTTTCCCCAGGAAAACATGTGATGCCTCGAGCTTACTCACTAACCAGGCCGTGTTCAAACAATGTAGCTGAATATAACGCGTTGCTTATTGGACTCAGCTTTGCTAAAGAGCTGGGGGTTGAGTATCTCGAAGCCTTCGGTGATTCTCAACTAATAGTTAAGCAAGTTCAGGGAGAGTATGAAGTCAGAAATCAAGATTTAATACCATACCACAAGGCAGCTGTTGAGATGGCAGAATCGTTCGAAGGATTCTTCATCGAATACATTCCACGCCTACAAAACACGTACGCAGATGCGTTGGCAGCATTAGCCGTGTCCCTGGCGCAGCCACCCAAAACGGAATAGTCCGTTACAGTGAGAACTCATCAACTTTTCGTGCCAATTCACGATGAAGATGACAAGGAAGAGGATGTTCAAGAGGTATATTCAACTCAACTCGAGCTTGAACCCCGAGATTGGCGTTTCCCTATCATTGATTATGTCCTACATGGAATCCTACCGGAAGATATAAAAGAGAGGGATTCAATCCGAAGAAGGGCGGCAAGATTCTACTATAACGCGAAGAGTCGAACGCTATATCGCAGGGGGTATGATGGTTTACTGCTACGTTGTTTATCGATTAAAGAGGCGAAGGAAGTCCTCAAGGAAGCTTACGAAGGGGTTTGTGGTGCACACCAACCCGGTCCCAAACTTTATGACCGCATCAGAAGAATGAGATACTTCTGGCCTCATATAATGACTGACGCAGTTGCATACGCCCGAAAATGTCATGAGTGTCAGATACATGCGAATTATATGCACCAACCACCGGAGTATTTGCATCCGTCGGTCACATCATGGCCATTTAAAACTTGGGGAATGGACATCGTTGGTCCTATAAATCCCCCGTCGATCAAAGGTGACCGGTTCATCTTAGCAATTACTGACTACTTCTCCAAATGGGCTGAAGCGGTCCCACTCAGAGAGGTTAAAACAAGCAACGTCATCGCATTCATCAAACACCATATTATCTACCGGCATGGTGTCCCAAGAAGAATCATACATGACAACGGTCCTCAGTTTGTCAGCAACGCCTTTATCAGGTTTTGCGAGAAGTTTAAAATTCAGGATATCTCGTCAACGGCTTACAATCCCACAGCGAATGGATTGGCTGAAGCTTTCAATAAGACTATCATAAAACTGTTGTCAAAACTCGTGAAGACCAATAAGCGAGATTGGGACGACAAGCTTGGCGCGGCTCTGTGGGCCTATCGTACCACAGTGCGCACGCCGACGGGAGCAACCCCATACTCTTTAGTGTACGGGTGTGAAGCCGTCCTTCCGTTAGAAATACAAATCCCATCTCTTCGAATCGCTCTCGTAACCCATATGACGACCGAAGAGCAACATCAGAAATGCCTCGAAGAACTCGAGATGCTTGATGAAAAGCACTTAGAAGCTCAACAACATATTGAGTTCTACCAAGCCAGAATATCCCGAGCTTACGATAAGAAGGTTCGACAACGGAGTTTTAAGGAAGGAGATTTGGTCTTAACTGAAAGACGGCCTATGATCCTTAACTCCAAGAAGAAAGGTAAATTTGAACCCAAATGGGACGGACCATTCGTAGTAGAGACAGTTTACTCGAGTGACGCATATCGCCTAGTTACCAAGGATGGTGACCGGCTCATGATGCTAATAAATGGCAAATTTCTGAAAAAGTACTACCCTTAGTACATTCAGAATTCATTATTGACGGGAAGTTCCTGAAGAATACCATATACGATATTCTTAAGGATAACCCGGAAACAACCAGCTGTTCTCTAAAATAATTCAAACCTGGTTATAGGGAACCCCTGCTGTAATCGTCTAAACAATCTTTTGTGAGATGAGATTTGATTACTCGTTAGAACCAATCTTTCCTCACAAGAAAATTCTCATTATCCCTCGTTGTCAGATCAGTTTACAACAGGCCTAAATTTCTTGGGCCAAGCCTGACTGTCACTATAATCTGTACTCACATTCCTACTTTGAAGTTGTCTTCCCCTCTTCGGCAAAGAAGACCTTCGCTCTACACTGAACGACCAAACCTACGAAAGTTAGGGTCGTCTCAATATCCCCTTTTGGTCTAACTATCAAGTCACTTGGGCCAAAATTGGATTTTTCTTCGATAAACATAAACAGTTCATGTCTGTCTCTCCAACCAAACCTATAAAAGTTAGGGTTGGAGTTTGAATTTCATCTTGATAAACAAGAAAACTTATTCCCGGATCAGATGACCTAGACTATAAAAGTTGGGGTAAACTGAATCCTCCCGATTCTCAGGATGGAGATCCCATTCTTAGTTTCATCTCACCGATTCTTGAAGTGGAGATCCCACTTTTAGTTTCTTCTACTCTCCAAGGATAGAATATAAAATTCTGCTTCTTTGATATCGGGTTCACTTCTCCCTCAAAAGAAGGACTGAAGAAAGAATATAAAATTCATCCTCTTCAGTATCTGGTTCGTTTTTGTCCTATAAAAGGATGCTATATTTTCAACTCCCAAAATCCGTACCTCACAGGTACGGGGAATTTTATCCCGAATCCTAAGAAGGGATAAGTGGGGTTCATCCCTTTAGCACAACGTTACTTGTGAAACGGACCTAGATAATTCACAAGCTAGCCCGATTCAAACGGTAGTCGGTAAAGGCATACCAAATCCGTTGACGGCTGAGGATTTGCCAAAAATCCTACAAGTATTATGGTTGATTATTCTAAAAAAAAGAATGAGAAATCATAATAAGAATAAAAAGCGCACTGAACAAAACACGCATGTCATTAACAAAAAAGTTCGGATACAGCAGTCACAATCACTTTACATTGTATTTTAGACTAATGATTTCTTGCTCAAGCTTGATTAACTCTTCAGCATAAGCACGTTCAAGCTCACGCTGCAGCTCGGTTTTGAAGGAGTCCTCAGAAGCAGATAATAGTTGCGCGGCTTCTTCCTCCATCCTGGCTAATCTTTCCCTCGAGAGCATCACTTTGCTGGATATCACGGCCTTGCTATGCTCCTCCCCAGCCTTGGTCACCTCCAGAATAGTTCTTCGCTGCTTCGCCTCCACCAGCTTTCACTCAAGCTCCGTTATTTCGACGTCAACAGAGGCTAACGACGAGTCAATTTCACGTAAATGAGCCGATCTTTCGGAAAGAACTGCCTCTGCTTGGTTGACCCGTTTTCGCTGCGCCTGAATCCCAAGTCCGATCGATTCTCAAGATTCACGCCATGTCTGCATACGAGCCTCCATTTGCGCAGCAACATACCCAGAGACACCAATAGATTGGAGTTCCTGGAGTTTCACAAACCTACGCTCAAATTGATTTACATCGTATATATATATATATATATTACACTAGTATAGTGCACGTTGCACGTTGTTGGATTAATTTTATGCTTATCTTTTTTTTATAATAAGTTTGGTGTTAGATGTAATTTGAGGATTTTTTTTCCATCTTTTTATCATTAAAATCCTAGAGTAAATATAATCTTTTATGAGGTTTATTTATGACATTTCAATGTCCTTTCTGCTAATTTTATGGCAAATCTGTAAAATTATGAAGTTTCAAGGTTGTTCTACAAATTTAAAGGTTCACTCTATAATTTTTTTTTAATTTTAGTTTTATAAAACCTGAGCTTTCCAATAAAAATTATGGAATACCTGAAAGACATTGTTCAATTTGTGAATCTAAAAGGCATAATTCTATTTGTTTTATAATTTAATGTAATGTCTACCGTTTATAATTTAGCACATGCTGAATGCACTACGCCCGCCTCTCGCCGCTCAACTTCGCAAGTCGCTGGGGGTGGCACAGATGTAGTAACTGTTGTAGCATCAGCCACTTTAGGTGGTCTCACAGGAAAACTCTCGCTAATAGTTGCAGCGGGCACGGTAGTCGGTGTTCCTGAAGAAACCGAAGATTGTTGCGGAAAGTCTGATGACCGAGCGTCAATAACAATTCCTGCCAAAAGCAAGAAATCAAGACCCTCAGATTCACCAGATTTCCCATTAGGGGTAGTTGCATCAGTCATTATGACTGGTCCTACGATTTGAATCTTCCGATGAGTGGCTAAGGAACCACGAATAAATAAAATAGTCCTCTGAAAAGACTTAATCAGAGATTCTTCAATTGTTAAGAACAAACATCATAACAAAAAGTTATGGGTCTTACTGTAATATGTGTCATTATTTTGCTCTAACAATATTTTTAAGTTAAACCTACAAATTTTAATCAAACAAAAGTTTTTGTGAAGGATGAATTTTGCAACTCAGTACATGATTTTTTAAGGAACCATCATGATGGGTATGACCAAAGTATATCCTCAGTTCAAACTTAATTTCCACAATAGCAGAGTGAATATTATTTGATATTAAAATTTTTAATCTTTTTTCTTCGGTACGCTGAAAAATATGGACTGCTATGTGCATATTATGCTAGTGCTAAATATTTTTGCATAAACATAGTAAGTGCAAAACCTGAAAACCTCAAACTCATTTATATGAATACAGGGAACTATTCTCTATGATAAAGATAGCACATTATTACTAAAAATTAAGAAAGAGAGAGAGTGTGGGAGATTAATTTGTTATTATGAGGTTTCAAAAATTAAGTATGTTTAGTTTCTGCTAAAAATAAAGGGTTCTATTTGGGGAGTTCCTTATTGTTAGTGATTGAGATTAATGGATGAAATTAAGGAATAGGAGAGGTTATGAGTGAGAGATTAAATAAAAAATTTATAGATAATTAATGGAGAGGATATGAATATGAGGAGGTTATAAGTGAGACTCTATTATTGTTATTTTTATGTCCAACTCTTTTTACCCATTTGCATCATCTTAAGTTTTGATAGCACATTATTACTATGACTTTAAAATAAAATAAGAGTTATATAAATAAAATATGTTAAGTAAAACATATTTTGTTAAATCATGGATTTCATACTTACTAGTTTTTATGGTTTTCAAAACAAAAATTAAATACAAACTTCAAAAATCTTGATTCCGCAGATGTGAGGATTCTAAGAAATAGCTATCAAAACAATGTGAATCAATCTTGTTGATCTATAAAATATGCATTACGAACTAGTCTACTTCTTATTATTTTGTTGGTCATTATATATATATATATATATATATATATATACACACACATATACATATATTATCCATAAACAAATTGTAAATACTTATAGTAATTACATAAAAATATATAAAAA
>NC_033802.1:17020796-17139976 GCF_001876935.1 Asparagus officinalis | reverse complement strand
TTTCCTTCATGCATATATTTCTTTTTGTAAATTGTTTGTCATCATCAAAAAGGGGGAGATTGTTGGCCTTCTTGTTTTGATGATGTTTAACAAACAATTTATTACTAATGTTGTTTGTCTAGTGTTTGTGCATTCCTATGTTTTGTAGACAAACAACGTTGTTGGAGGATGGATGGAATTGCGCCATAACGACGATATCAAATGGAGGTTGGCGGAATTGTGGAGTGAAGCAACGTACAATTCAAGTTAAAGATCAAGTTCAAGCTTCATCCGCAAAGATTACCAAGTCAAGCATATTGAAGACCAATCAAGCTTGGGTAATTTAGTTTAGGAGTTTATATTATGTGTGTTATATACTCTAAGCTCAATTATCTATACACACACATTTATTGGTTTCTTCGTATATATATATATATATAGTCATATATATATATATAAGTTTTGGTTTCTATGCATATATATAGTTATATATATACATACATATGTTTTGAGTTTTTATGGTTATATATATGAAATTCTATATTTCATATTTTCTATTATGTTTTTGAAAACATTGCATAGAATATGCAATTTTGTGAAAATATTGTATTCTTAGTTTATAGACTTCAATATCAGTTTATACATGTTTTACTAAGTCTACAAAAACATTTCACAAAGTTTCAAAAGTTGGTTTATGTCAAAACATCAAAATTCAAGTATCTCATATTTTCATGTTTTGGACTATTTTGTAAAATGATGATATTTTTCATTTGGGAAGTCCTTTTTCGAAACCAGTCGTTGTAGCATGTTTATTATCATGTCTACAATCATTCCCCAAAGTTTTACATTTTTCTGAATTTATTTGATATTTTTAAACAGTGTTTTAAAATCAGCTCTAAAACCGATTTTTTCTGGAATGTCAGTTTTCGGTCGACCGGTACGGTCGACCGGTCTAGTGACCATTCGTCAGTATTTTTCCAGAGAGTCATCGGTCGACCGGTCCGGTCGACCGAGAGCTCAAATCGGTCGACCGACAGAATTTCCGGTCGACCGACGATGGCTTTTACTGTTTCCAACGGCTAGTTTTTGTACCGTTGGCTGGGTCTTTTGGTCTTTTGTTTTGGGTGTTTTTGGCTGAGCTTTGAGTGGGTATATATACCCCATTGCTGATGTCTTTTCAAGTTGATTAAGAGAGTTTTTTAATCAAGTTTAATAAAGTTTTTAACAAGGGTTTTAGTTTGGTTTAAGTGTGTTTAAAAAGCTTTTAAGCAAATTGAGAGTTTGTTTTTGTGATTCAATTCTACAAGAGCTTGAGGAGATCATCTATTGGTGTTTGGGCATTCAACTATTCTCCCTCCAACTCTTGATATATTGAGAAGTTTTCTAAACTCTATTTCTAGCTCTTTTATATATTTGATTATCATTGTTATTAAGCTAGAACTACATTGAGTTTAGTTTTGATTTATATCTCTTTGTTCACACACAACCTTTTGAGCTTATTGTATTTACATTCATAGTATAATTTGGGGTTGTGGGTTTGTGACTAAGAGTTGTGCTTAATTGAGTTCTCACCTTGTTTAGAGAACAATCAATTGATTTATATTGTGCCTAATTGTGAGGATTCACTTGTAATACACTTGTACACCGAGAGAAGTGTGTGGTGAGAGACGGGGTCGAATCCAAGAGGAGTGGCGTCGGTTGACGTGCCTAGGGAGAGGTTGTAACCGAGCACTTGAGGAGGAGGAGGGTGAACGCGTAGAAAACCCGGTTGATAGTGGATTTCTCCCCGGGAGTGGGGAGCGGAGACGTAGGACGGAAGGTCCGAACTCCGTGATCATTTGATTGTGTTTGAGTGTGCTTTGGCGTTTATTTTTATTTATGTTCATATCTTATATCGCCATTGTGCATTTCTAGACACACAACCCTGTCTCGGCCATAGAGTTGGTTACAACACGTTTTTTGACGGTTTTTTAGCTTCATAACTACTTGAGATCAACCATAAATGTGGGGAGATAGTTACAAACTGAAAAGAGGCCCACTAACCTCATAAAAAGATGGTATTTAAGTAGTGGGACGTTTGTTCATATTGCCTTATCCTAGCTAATGTATCTTATTGCATTTTATTCTTGCTAGGATATTTTGTTATTAGTTTTAATTGGCATTTAATCGGATTAGATTAGCATAAGACCCTAATCACCCCCCCTCTAGGGTCTAACAATTGGTATCAGAGCTTGGTGCTCTTTGATTTAAGGTCTAACCACCTTGAGTTAAAGATCCAAGTTATCTTATTTGTGCTAATCTAGTTATGATTACTTTTGTCTTGCTTGCATATTTTCATATATATATATCATGAATATGAATATGTTTCGTTTAGGCTATGAATCAAATGTTGCTCCAAAATTCATTAGTTTTCCCTATGCACAATGGGCTTCTAGATTTAAACTATTTGTTGAATCTAGAAATATTGACTTATGGAAAATTATTGATTATGCTTATATTGTGCCCACATTGGAGAAATCCAAGTGGAGCGATCATGATAATAAAATGTTTACAATGAACAAGCGTTTGTTATAATTTTTGCTTAATGCTTTTGACTCATCCTTTTCTAACAAATTTGTTCATTTTGATAGTGCTTACAAACTTTAGAAATTCATAGAAGCACATCAAGGCAACTTGGAGGAAATCCGACGTAGTTTGGAGGATTGTTCTTCAAGTGAGTGTGGAGCATCATCATGCACACGGCCACTAGGCGATAGCCCTAGTGTGGTAAGCGATTCGGAATCCGATAATGATTTATCTATTGATGAACTCGCTTGTGCATATGATAGATTATCTCATGCCTATACTAAATTGCAAAATAATTTTATTGATCTTAAAAGTAAGCATATTAGTTTAAAATCCGATCATGAGTCGCTAGCTTCCAAACTTGATATTGTTGTTAAAGAGAATGCTATTTTAAAAGAAAACAATGAGTTATTAAGTTTGGAAAATAATAACATGTCTTCATCTATTGCTAGCTTAACTCATTCTAATAATAATGCCATGATAGAAGTAGAAACTATTAGAAATAAGTTTAATTCTTTTAGAAATGATCATGTTTCATCTACTTCTATTTCCAATGCTTGTATGCATAATGATAAATTGAATCTTGTGAAAAACTGCACATCATGCTTAGATTCAACTTCTAACACATGCATTGATAATCATAAGAAACTTATGGACAAGTGTGTTAAATCTAGTGCTATAACTTTAAAACCACCTACACACTATGCACACTTGTATAGCAAAGTTTACAAGTACTCCATTTGTGGTCGTAAAGGCCATTTAGCTAAGTTTTGCTATGATGCACAAAAACATAAGAATATTAATCCTTCTTGTGCATCTCATCAAGTTTCTTTATCACATGTACACACAGTATCATTGTGATTTTTGTGGTAGAGTTGGTCACTTAGCTAAGTTTTGTTTTGATTTGCGAAAAGTTTCTAAATCGCAAAATATTTCAAGTAGACCAACATTATTTCAAAATGTTTCTCATTTGCAAAATAATCTTAAAAGACCATCTTTAGTTGCAAATGTTCCTCGTGCACATCCACATGGTCAACATAACTAAATGCATCCTCTTCATTGAACTTATTGCAATCAAATGGGTCATTTACATAATTATTGCTATGACCGGACCCGTGCACTAAATGCGCCCAAATGGGTTCATAACCCTAGGGCTTTGAGCTTGAATGATAGGGGTCATGTTCCTAATTCTTTTGGTACCAAGAGTTCTTGGGTACCAAAACAAATTTAATTTTTTAAACCAAGATTTTTAGAGTTTTTCTTTTCCTTTTTCTTGGTTTTGAAAAATGTATTTTAAACTTTTATGAAAACAAATTCCTTTTATTGGTCAAATTCTTTTGTTTTCATAATTCCTAGTTTTGATTTTGATGAGAGGTTTGTATGTATATAACCCTCCGGATTTATTGAGTGTTTATTCCTAAATCATGTTTACCGGAGGCTAGAATGATTATATGGGTTGGAACAAGCTTAAGAGCTTAATATATTGTTGCCTCTCTTGAAATTCTTTTGTCAAATATTTTGTTTTGAATTATTGCTTTGAATTCATTATATTTCACTTATATGATGATATTTATGTGTTTGTGCTTATGGATCATCTATTCGTGCCTTATAATGTATTCCATATGTGGTTTGATCAAATCCCACAAAGAAAATTTTCTTGATTGATCAAACATCGTTTTTGGATTTAAACATTGATTTATGATTTCTTTTGGTTGATTTGTTTTCATTTGAAAACTTTTTACATGATTCTCATGTCTTCCTTCTTGTGATTTCATAAACCTTTTTTTTATACATGGTTTTTATGTTTTTGATATGAGACAATATGTTCATCTTGATATATTTATATATGTTATCATTTTCTATTGAATGTGGGTGATTTTTAGCATATTTTTTATGCTTGCTCACATGTTTGCCATGATCTTTTATTGCTTATATTTCATATGGTTTTGCCATGATCTTTTATTGCTTATATTTCATATGGCTTTTTGATAGGGGGAGCAATCCCTATATCTTTCTATGTGTTATACTCACCTATGCTTATTGATAGGGGGAGCTTTCGCTCTCTTAATTCTTTTGTTCCCTTTTTGATGTTGTCAAAGGGGGAGAAATATTGTGAGTATATTCTTTTTTGTTTATATGCATGTGAATTATAAATTATATATTCATTTCCTTCATGCATATATTTCTTTTTGTAAATTGTTTTTCATCATCAAAAAGGGGGAGATTGTTGGCCTTCTTGTTTTGATGATGTTTAACAAATAATTTACCACTAATGTTGTTTGTCTAGTATTTGTGTTTTCTTATTTATAATCGACAAACAACGTTGTTGGAGGTTGGATGGAATCGAGCCTTAACGATCATATCAAATGGAAGTTGGCGGAATTGTGGAGTGAAGCATCGTACAATTCAAGTTCAAGATCCAAGTTTAGCTTCATCCGCAACGTGTACCAAGTTGAGCTCAATGAAGATCAAGATCAAGCTTGGGTAATCTAGTTTAGATTTATATTATGTGTGTTAGATACTCTAAGCTCAAATATCATATACACACACGTATTTGGTTTCTATGTATATATATAGTTATATATATACATGCATGGTTTTGAGTTTTCATGCTTTGGACACACTTGCAAAATACATGAGTTTCCACAAATGGAAATTCAATTTGAGAAATTCTTTTTCTAACATATTTGTTTTCATGTTTATAAACATTTCGCAAAGTTTCATCAAGTTTGGAATTGATTTGTTATGTTTAATGGAATTTACAAAATCATGTTTTTCGTTCGTGCATGTTCGTGCATGTTTTACAAAACAGATGAGTTTTCACAAATGGGAAGTGATATTTGAAAAATTCTTTCTCTGACATGTTTATCTACATGTTTAGAAACTTCCCTCAAAATTTTACTATTTTTAGAGTTGATTTACTGTGCCCAATTGATTTTACAAAATCATGTATGTCAGCAGTTTTTCAGAAACTGTAAATCTACGTTCAAACATTTATATCTCTCAACTGGGAAATTATTTTTGAGAGTTTTTAAAAACAAGTTTAAGAAAGTTTTAAACAAGGGTTTGAGTTTGTTTAGTTTGTTTTTTGGGGTTTGCTGTTACAAAGAGGAGTTTGCATCACCAGTTGAGGATTTCATCCTCAAAATCTTCTCATCCTCTCTTTGTGTTTATAGAGAAGTTTTCTAACTCTTTTCCCTAGCAATTTCATTATTGATTTATCATATATTAATTATTGCTAGTTTGCTATTTGAGTTAGATTTCATTTTACTCATTGTTACACACACCCACATTGAGCTTTTAGTATTTACATACATAGTATAGTTGGGTGGTGAGAGATTGTAACTTTGAGTTGTGCGTTCATTGTGTTCTCATCCATAGTTGAGAACAATCAAATTATTGTACTGAGCCTTATTGTGAGATTCACTTTGTAATACACTTGTACACCGAGTGAGGAGTGTGTGGTGAGAGTCGGGGATCGTCCCAAGAGGAGTGGCGTCGGTTGACGAGCCTAGGGAGAGGTTGTAACCGAGCACTTAAGGGAGACACGGCTAGGTCCAACACTTAGTGGGTGTAAAGTGGGATTACAATAGTGTGTTGATTGTAAAGTTTTCGTTTAGCTAGAAAACCGAGTGTGAGGTGTAAACGTTATTCGGGTGAACGTAGAAAACCCGGTTGATAGTGGATTTCTCCCCGGGAGTGGGGAGCGGAGACGTAGGACGGAAGGTCCGAACTCCGTGATCATTTGATTGTGTTTGAGTGTGCTTTGGCGTTTATTTTTATTTATGTTCATATCTTATATCGCCATTGTGCATTGCTCATTACTATATCATCCACTATCTTGTTTAGATTATCTACCCTTGTGTTGTTTATATATCCTTGCACATACATTGCCTATATCTCATTATTAGGATATATCTTGTTGTTCATATTGCTTATCCTAGCTTACAAATATTGTTGTATTTCATACCTGCTAGGATAACTTATTAATTAATTTTAATTGGCATTTAAATCGGATTAGATTAGCATAAGACCCTAATCACCCCCCTCTAGGGTCTACAAAAACATGCTGGAAAATTTTAAACATGCAAACAATATATAAAAAGTCTAGGGATTACTCTCATTAAAATTTTTAGGATTTGCATAAAACACCTTAAAAGTTTGATAATTGCTTTAAAACACCCTCAAAAGATAAAAATTTACAAAAAGCACAACTAAACTTTCAAACAGTACAAAATCTATCAATTTGAAATTTTCAAAAGACACTGTGAAAGTTTAAAATTTATAGAAAACACCCAAAAATTTGAAGTTTATCTAAAACATTGGGGTTTCAAAGTTTTAACATTTTTAAAGTGCTTATGTAAAATTTGAATTTTTAGGGGTATTCTGTAATTTTCAAAACTTTCAAGGTATATATGCAAATTCTAAACTTTTATAGATTGTTTAAAATTTCCAACACATTTCAATGTTTGTTTTATGGTTATTAACATGGGGAGAGGCAAACGGTAAGTTAAAAAAAAATTGGAGGACAACACAAATATATTGTATATATCGGAAATTGGATTTAAAGACAAATACATAAAATTATTCAGATTTTCAACTACAAATAATGCTATTTGGATTTAAAAATAAGCTAATAATACCTGGATTTAAAAATAAACTATGTTAAAGCTTGTTTAAATATCGATGAATAACAAATTCAAGAAAGCAACTAAGAGTACAGGTACTATCGTCTGGTGTGACAAGACTTCGGGTCTCTTTTTACTGTCAGGTCCCCCTTTTCATGCTCTCCCGTGGCTAAAATTAATGATGATGATAGTTCCTTGATTTATCGTTGCTTGCGCTTTGGGTAATAATTGCCCGTGACCACTTCTGTCATCACCTATTTCATATTGCACTTTGGGCTCCCTTCTTCTCCTCTTGCTGCCATAGCCAATGCTAGGCTTTGAGGGTCTTCACACGGCAATTGACTCTGATTGGACCGACATCATCCTTGAATTAGATTACGTTTGACCTCGTGCTCATGATGCATTGCTTATAGGGGTGTTAAACAGTATCCGTATCCGAGAAAATATCCATAGCCTTATCCGTTAGGATATGAATATGGTTACTCAAATTTATAACTGATAGGATATGGTTACATATATAGTTTTGTAGTGAAATATCCGTATCTGTATCCGAAATATCCGAATACATATTAGTCATACTCTTACGATAGTGAAATATCCGTATCTGTATCCGAAATATCCGAATACATATTAGTCATACTCTTACGATAGTTTTGATTCTTAGATTATGGATTTGTGGTTAATTTTGATGATCAAGATGTCTAATCTTAACTTTTCATTACAATGAACATATTAACAAACTCTTTTGTATCACATGAACTATGTTTTTCTCAATACGTTTTAGTTTTCTCATATCCGTTTTGTATCCGCGTGCATATCCGCTTATATATCCATATGTATATCCGTAACCGTATCCGATTTTAGCGGATATGTTATGAATTTTTTTACTGAGATATATTCATATCTATGTCCATATCCGAGATGGGTAAGCGGATATGTATATGATAAACATCGTATCTGAGCCGTATCCGGACCGAATGCACCCCTTTGCCCATCCCCCACATGTCTCTGGTATTTTTGGTAAATGTTGGGCTTTGTTCAAACACTGTAACGCCTCTTATGTTAGCCGAAACAAAATGAGGATCATCCCCAAAAACATAGGTGCTAAATATAGGATAACAAATGGCACATATGTATTTACTTTAATATGTAAAAGTTACTTGGAATTATTAATCCTGTGAGATTATTTAAGAATTACTGTACATGCATTTTAATCACTCTACAATACTTAACCGGACCAATTTTAAGCATATTATATCACACAAGTAAAAAACCATTTAAAGTCAACTAAATATGATTGAAAAAATAATCACCACAACCCAAAATTCATCATACAACTAACATGAAACTACGTGTGAACAGTGAGAGGCACTTAATTAAGACAAATTAAACATACATTAACAAACATTTACTTGCATCAAATACTCAATTCTAGACTTCCTAACGGAAAAATAAAAAATAACACATGACGCCCAATTATAAATTTCAGACATAAAATAATAAACGGGAAATTAAGACATAAAACAGTCATTTGAAAAATTTTAAATTTACAAAAAGACACCCAAAAACTTTAAAAATTTGGCCCCAGAAATTTAAAACTTATAGAAAAAGCATGAAAATTTTAAACCTAAAATGGGACAATAAAAATCTCTAAATTGCAAAGAGCCTCAAAGATTTTAGAATATGCAAAAAACACCCTAAAAATTTAAAGTTGCAATAAACACCCTAAAAATTTCTAAATTTACAAAATAAATATATGAATATTTCAAATCTACAAATAGCTCTTTGAAAATCTTAGAATTACAAATAAGCCCCTAAAAGCACCCCTAAAAATTCAAAATTTGATAGAAAGAGCCTAAAAACATCAAATCAATAACAGTACACTGAAAATTCTAAGAAGTATAAAAAATCCCTTGCAAATTTTTAATTTGCAAAAAACACTCTGAAACTTTAAAGGTTGCAAAAAACACCCTAAAATGCAAAATTTTCTAGAAACACCTTGAAAATTTTTAACCTACAAAGAGTAAATTGAAAATCTTAGATTACAAACAGCCCCTTGAAAAATTTGAAATTTACAAAAAACACCCTAAAACTTTTAAAATTTGAAAAAACACCCTACATTTTTTTGTCATTTACAGGAAACAACTAAAAAGACAAAAATTTTTAGAGAGGTGTTTTCTTATCATTTCAATTTTTAAAAGAGTTTTAAGAAACTTTTAAAACTTTTAGGGTGTCAAAATTAAAATTTTTTAGGGGGTTGGTTGTAATTCGTAGATTTTTAACATATTGGTTGTAGCTTTTAAATTCTCGCGGTGTTTTTTTTTACAAATTTTAAATTTGGAAAATGTTTTTTGCTAAAAAATTTAGGCCTCTTTTATAAAATCTAAACTTTTAAAGGCTTGTCGTAATCCTAGTTCTTAATTTACTATATGTAGGTTTGAAGATTTTTCGTAAGTTTTAAATTTTTTGGATGCTTTTTGCGAACTTTTAAAAGTATAAGGTTATTTTTCACAAATTTGAAAATTTTTAGGGGGCTGTTTGTAATGTTTGAAATTTTGCAATGTAGGGTGTTTTTTTGCAAATTTCAAAAATGTTAGGAGGCTGTTTGTAATGTTTGAATTTTTGTGTTATTTGTATGCTATGAATCTTGATGGTGTTTTTATAATTTTTTTGAATATTTTGGGTTGAGAGAGAGAGATCCTGTTTGAGATTAAATTTTCTCCTTGTTGAAAGTTTATACTAAATATCGGAATATTTATCTCATTAATTTTTCTAGGATAATAATTGTCATATTAAAGTTTAACCCTGATTTCTTTAACCTCATACCAAACAAGCCCTAAGAGAAGTAACATCTAAATGCATGGCGTTAATTGTGAGCATGACTAGCACGGAGTAGTGGGCACCACCGTTAGGCTGAAAGTATAATTATATACAAACATGAAATATGCAACTATAATTATATACAAACATGAAACATACAACTATAAATTGGGAAGCTTGTTTAAAATCAACACATACGAGAATCTCCACCTTCTCCACTCAATCTACATGGTTTGGATATACTTTGACCAGTCTTAGACAAAATTTAACATAAAACGTTTGCGCTAAACTCATGTAACTTTTACTCATATTTAAATCAACTCTAGAGTTTACAAGACAAACAATCCAAACCAATCGTCCATTCACAAACGAAGCTTAAAAATGAGGCAATTAAGTTGAGTCCACAAACCTAAATTAACCACAATCCAAATTAACAAGCACATAGACAAAATATGCATCTAATTTCAGGAAGTTCATCAAATTGAAAATGAAGTGGTTGATGTGTTGCCTCAGAGTGCTAAGAAACTTGATGATTATATGGAATAACTCAAAGACTATCCACCATTTTTACAGAGTGTATTACAGTCTGATAAGGAGAGGTCATAACAGTCATTTCACCTGAATAATTAAAGATAAGGAAATATTTGAGGACTAATATAGAAATAATCTCAAGCTGCGAAAATATTTGAGAGCTAATATAGAAATTACAACTTCGATGATTTGTTACTTATGAGACTAATCTCAAAGGACAACTTCAATAATTTGTGAGACTAATCTCTAAATACAAAATATTTGAGGACAATTATAGCAATTACACTATCGACAAATGTCAGGCACCTCTCGGATGCAAGTACTTAGAAAGCAAGTGATATAATAAGAGGACAAAAAAATCATTTCGCGTAGGGGAGAAGCAAAAGCTGATTTTCAAACTAGCACATCTGATAGTAGAAAGGGACATATCTTTGGACTCACGTGAGATCGAATAATTTTTTAAAATAAGATTTAAAAAGATTTCTAGTACATAGGCCAAAAGGTCGATACGTTCTTTATACTGTAGTCCTGGAAGCTATCTCCTTGAATGCAACCTAACTCGAGCATTCACAACAAATCACATGATAATTGCAGGGCAATAGTAATGACTAAAATGGTCAAATTTAAAAGAAATGTTGGGGATCATAGTCTTCCCGCCTACTGCGATCTGCGCAACTCAAAAACTAAGCACAATCAATAAGTTAGGAAACAACCATAATAAAAAAGAAAGAACACTGAGATTTACGTGGTTCGTTCGATCAACTTTGGCCTACGTCCACGGGACAACAAATACGAGAAATCCCACTATGTATCAGTGACAACTACAAGAGGAATCACTCAACTCTCGTCTTTCAATCTCTCACCCTCATATACATAACCAACTCTCATATTCTCTCCAAAGCCCTCTCCTTACAATTTTTTGAATGGACAAAGACTGCGAAACCCTCTCCCAATGATGTAATCTTTTGCATGGACAAAGACTACGAAACCCTCACCTCTCACATAATATTCTTGAATCAGGATACGCCCTTTGCTAACCCTATATTACAAAGATATTGGCTCTCTCTCATATGCTTAGTTTTTCCTCTAACATGTGACACCATTGTTTTCACACATGGCTGCAGTCTAAGGTGAACCTAGAGATATCAAACCTGCCATGCACCACACACTGTGCATAAACACGTTTTACCAATCACACTAATATTCTCTAGTGGAATCAAATAAAAGTGCATGTACAACACATGCAAAATAAGGAAATAAACGCAATAGATATGATATAGAAAAAGATATATCATAAATAAGGAAATAAACGCAATAGATATGATATAGAAAAAGATATCTCATAAATGAAATCATGTCTTAACTGTAATTAATAATGGAAATGTCTCAACATGAATCAACTGAAAATTGTACTAAGGCACACTGTCTTTACAATATGAAAATAAAACTCTAATGTCTGAAAAGAAATATAAATCTATTGTGGAGCCTCTACTAATAACTCATGTGACAACGACTATGCAAGAATTCTGTCATCCTGCGGCTCTCCAAAACTCTGAACTGCCTGAAAAAAACAAAAAGAACCACAAAAAGAGCGTCAGGGTGCTATAACAAGATCACCTCCATCTGCCCCTAGGGGAAGGGCTGCTAGATGGAGTGGACGCTCTATCTATTAAGCATAGTCTACATATATCATTTTCCCTTTATCTAAGTGAAATTAACATTTAGAAACATACAACACGAGACATAGTACGTCGAGCGAAATAATCAAAACAATGAAACATTCATGTATATACCATATGTCTCAAATTGTAGATATCTAAACATTAATCCCGAACTAAAAATAAACATCTTAAATAAAATCAACAATTAGAAACCCACAACATGAGACTAGTACGTCGAACGAAATAATCTAAACAAAGAACCCTCATGTATATACCATATGTCTCAAATTGTGAACCGCTAATCATTGATCCCAACTAAGAAGTAAAGACAATAATAAAAAAAATAAAGACATCAATACATCGTATTTATAATCTCTTCCGCTATCATTGGGGAGATAGAATAAATACCAACATATAATCTCGTGTACTTTCAAGAGCAAAGTATCTCAGTCATATATCTCATTGATGAGTCGTATTCATAATTGGTATCCACCAAAGATTCAAGCCATCAATTAGTCACCTCAATGCAACTCCTTGCAAGATTCCTAAACTTAGCATTATCATGTGCAACGGACTACTTTGTAGGTATCCTAAACAGTGTACATGGCTTATTAGTCTCATCGCGATCTCAGTGCGTAACATGAGTGTGGGGCGGCCTACCATATAGGTATCCTAAAAGATGACTCATAAGCCTCATCGCACCCTCATGCAGACGGACTGCTAGACAAAACATCCAAACCCGACTCAATGCCTATACAAATGGAATATCGACGCACTACCACACGTAGTAGTGAACTGAACTCATCAACGATATCCATCTCGTGTGTAAGCTGTGTGTATAATGGTATATCGACGTACTATCCCCAGATAGCACTGAACTGTGCTCATCAACGATATCCAAACAAATATTTATACAATCGACCTCTAACTCAAGTGTAATCGAATCAAAACTCGTCATAATCCCCTTCGGGATACCCATGTGTGTGCAACGACCCTGTACTTGTGTATTCGTGAATGTACTTGTAAAGAAGTGCGGCTCAAACCCCGCAGGCACATCTCAAAATGGTGCAAAACAATACTCAGGAAAAACAACCTTAGTAGTCGACTACTAAGCTCAGCAGTCGACTACTTTGAGTCTATCCAGACTCTGTGAAGTCAAAAATCAGTGTTAGTAGTCGACTACTAGGGATATTAGTCGACTACTCTGTAATATTCCAGTTTCTATAAATTGTATCTGGAGCAGTGTAGCCGACTACTAAGCTTAGTAGTCGACTACACTGTAAAATATGGATTTTCACATGCACGAACATAACATTCATGATCAAATGCACTTATTATAAAGTTAAAACAAGGTTTAATTCTGATAATATTCAACAAAGGTTAACTTGAATTATAAAGCAAAGTTTTTAAATTATTCACATTAGGGTTTAACATCCTAATTAGTCATCTTACTCAATTAACTCACAAATTATCAACATGATAAATTTATAAACATGAACAGAGGTAAAATTTTGTTTAAACATGTTTATTTCACTTAGGTATCACAAACCTAAGGTTTAAGAAACTGTAATTAACATATAAACTCAAATAATTACATAACTAAGGTTTAGACATGATTTAAACACGACTAACAAGTTAAAAACAAAATTAACGGCAACCCTAATGATCATGATCATGAATCTAATGTAAAAAGCAAGGAAAAGCTTCAGACCTATCATGTGTTAAAGATTTATTATAAAAAATCTAAACTTTATCATATCAGTTTAAGATTTAGCATGAAAATCACTTTTTAAACATCTTAATAACTTGATTTAACTAAAGGGAAGGGTTTGGATGCAGATGATCTTGCCTCAGAGTCGTGTTGAACTCCCCAAACACGTGTGCAATATCCCTTCTTCAACAAAAGCCCACGATCTCTCCCTCTACTCGATATCACATCTCAAAACGCCTCGAGGAACACCTCAAAAAGGTTTTAGGGTTTGAGGGGTGATGGTGACTGCTTAGGGTTCAAAAAACTTGATAAAAGAGAGGTAATTTTCGTGTAAAAAGGGTATATATAAACATATATGAAGCTGGGCCCCAAACTGACCCGAAACCCAATAAGAATCTGAAAATCAGCTCGATTAGTCGACTAATACCATTATTAGTCGACTAATGGCCTTACTAGTCGACTACTAATGTTAGTAGTCGACTACTAAGACTCAAATCAGTTTGTTTGGAAAAATAATCTTCGGTATTTTGGCTATAACTTTCCTGTCTGACCTCGGAATGAGGTGATTTAAGATGATTTGGAAAACTGTTGGAAAGACCTGCAACTTTTATCTTTTGAGTTTTCTAGATTCGAACTATATCTATGTGTAAAATATAAACACTCTTAACTGGTTGTTTTTCCAGATTCAGGCTCGTGTATGTCGTGCATGATTTCACTCCTATATTCATATATATATATATATATATATATATATATATATATTAGATTGATCTCAAATCAATCTCTAGCATAATCAAACATCAATATATGTTATTTATCACCATATAATATATTTATTATTATTTATTATAATATATTCAAATTTACGGGGTTTTACATAACAATAGAAGAATATATATGTTGGCCTTCTTGTTTTGATGATGATTAACAAACAATTTATCACTAATGTTGTTTGTCTAGTATTTGTGTTTTCGTATTTGTTATAGACAAACAACATAGTTGGAGGATGGATGGATTGCACTTCAACGATGATATCCAAAGGAGGTAGCAACATACAATTCAAGTTAAAGATCAAGTTCAAGCTTCATCCGCATGTGTACCAAGTTGAGCTACAATGAAGATCAAGATCAAGCTTGGGTAACTTAGCTTAGGTTTTATATTATGTGTGTTAAGTACCTTAAGCTCAATATCATATACACACACGTATTTGGTTTCTATGTATATATATAGTTATATATATACATGCATGGTTTTGGGTTTTTATGTTTTGAACACTTTTGCAAAATAATGAGATTTCACAATTGGGAAATGCAAATTAGAAAATTCTTTTTGTAACATGTTCAAAATATCATTTGCAAACATTTCTCAAAGTTTCATCAAGTTTGGAATTGATTTGTTATGTTTAAAGGAATTTACAAATTCACGTTTTCGTTCGTGCACATGTTCGTGCATGTTTTACAAAACTGATGATTTTTCACAAATGAGAAGTGATATTTGAAAAATTCTTTCTCTGACATGTTTATCTACATATTTAGAAACTCTCCACAAAGTTTTACTATTTTTGGAGTTGATTTACTGTGCCTAATTGATTTTACAAAATCGTGTATCACAGCAGTTTTTCAGAAACTGTATTTCTGTGTTAAAACATTTATTTATCTCAACTGGAAAATTGTTTTTCAGAAATTCTTTCTCTAATATGTTTTTATACATGTCTAGAACCTTTCCTCAAAATTTCATAATATTTGGAGCTGTTTTACTATTTTTAACCGATTTTATAAAATTGGATATACCTGCTTCAGTACCGTCGGTCGAACGAAATTTCCGCCGGTCGACCGAAATTTACCATCGGTCGACCGAAATTTCCTCCCGGTCGACCGAAGACTCTCTGGACGTCTCTTGCGACTCTGAACTTGTTTCCGGTCGACCGCGTTTTTCATCGGTCGACCGCTGGAGTCCCAACGGCTCTTTTTAGAGCCGTTGAAGATGGTTTTTTGGTCTTTTGACTTGGGATTTTTGGCTGAGTTTTGAGAGGGTATAAATACCCATTGCTGATCTCTTTTCAAACTATCTAAGAAGTTTTTAAACAAGTTTTAAACAAGGGTTTAAGTGTGTTTAAGGGTTTGTTTTTGTTTGTGAAGAAGTTTTCACAAGTGGAGGAGATCATCTTCTTGTTTGGGCTCCAATCTCCATCTCTCCATCTTGTCTTCCATTGAGAAGTTTTCTAAACTCTACTCTAGCTTTCATTTGTTATTTGTTAATTATAAATTCTATTAAAGCTAGTTTTATCATTGAGAAGTTTTCTAAACTCTACTCTAGCTTTCATTTGTTATTTGTTAATTATCAATTCTATTAAAGCTAGTTTTATATTGAGTTTAGATTTGATTTCACTCATTGTTACACACGCCCACTTTGAGCTTATTGTATTTGCATTCATAATATATTAGGGTTGTGAGAGTTGTAGCATTGAGTGTGAGCTTTTATTGTGTTCTCATCCATATTAGAGAACAATTTATATTTGTTACATTGTGAGATTGTTAGGTTTTCGGTGAGCTAGAAACCGAGTGTGGTGTGAAAGTTTTCGGTGAACTAGAAAACCGATTGTGAGGAGTGACGTTGATCGGTGAGCGTTGAAAACCGATACTGTGAGGTGTAAACGTTGTTCGGGTGAACGTAGAAAACCCGGTTGTGATAGTGGAATTCTCCCCGGGAGTGGGGAGCGGAGACGTAGGACGGAAGGTCCGAACTCCGTGATCATATCGTGTGTTTGTGATTGCATTGGCGTTCTTATTCTTGTTTTCATATCTTATATCGCCTTTGTGTATTGCTCATCATATTACCCTATCACTTGTGTAGATTGTTTATTTTACCCTTGTGTTGTTTATATATCCTTGCATATATACATATTCATCATATAGGATATATCTCTTTGTTGTTCATATTACTTATCCTAGCTCATATACATTGTTGTATTTCATACTTGCTAGGATAACTTGTTAATAAGTTTTAATTGGCATTTAATCGGATTAGATTAGCATAAGACCCTAATCACCCCCCCTCTAGGGTCTAACAATTGGTATCAGAGCTTGGTGCTCTTTGATTTAAGGTCTAATCGCCTTGAGTTAAAGATCCAAGTTATCTTTTTGTGCTAATCTTGTTTTGATTGCATTTGCATCTTGCTTGCATATTTTTACAAATTATGAATATGAATGATGCATCTTGTTTAGGCTATGATTCTAGTGTTGCTCCTAGATTAGACAATTTCCCCTATGCCCAATGGTGTGTTAGATTTAAACTATTTGTTAGATCTAAACATTTTGATTTATGGGAAATTATAGATGATGCTTATATTGTGCCCATTTTGGAGAAATCCAAGTGGAATAAAAATGATCATCGCATGTTTACTATGAACAACATTTTGTTAGAATATTTGTTAAATGCTTTTAACTCATCTATGTCTAACAAGTTTGTTCATTTTGATAGTGCTTACACCTTATGGATATTTATAGAAGCACATCAAGGAGACTTGGAGGCGATCCGACAAGCTTTGGAGGATCCCGCTTCAAGTTCATGTGGAGCATCATGCACACGGCCACTAGGCGATAGCCCTAGTGAGGTTTGCGAGTTCAAATCTATTAATGATTTACCTAATGATGAACTTGCTTGTGCTAGTGAAAAATTATTACATGCCTTTAACAAATTGCAAAATGATTTCATTAATTTACAAAGCAAGCATGAAATTTTGAAATCCGATCATGAGTTGTTAGCATCTAAGTTTGAAACTATTTCTAATGAAAATGTGATCCTTAAAGAAAACAATGAAAAATTAAAATTGGATCATGTTTCTTTAACTTCAAACGTTGCTAGTTTAACTCATGAAAGAGATAATGCCATGTTAGAAGTAAAGAACATACAAAATAATACTGCTTCCTTTATAAATGATTATTTATGTTCTACTTCTAAAAATGCATATGTGCCTAAAAATGAAGATTTGAATCTTATGAAAAATAGTATTTCATCTTTAGATTCAACTTTGAAAATATGCATTGATAACCATAAGAAACTTATGGACAAGTGTGCTAAATCTAGTAAATCACCCATACACTATGCACACTTGTATAGCAAAGTTTACAAGTGCTCCATTTGTGGTCGTAAAGGCCATTTAGCTAAATTTTGCTATGATGCACAAAAACATAAGAATATTAATCCTTCTTGTGCATCTCATCAAGTTTCTTCATCACATGTACACACACATGCACCCATTGCTCATCATAAGCATGCTCATGTGTATAGATGTGATCATTGTGGTAGATTTGGTCATTTGGCCAAATTTTGTTTTGATTTAAAGAGAGTTTCACATTTGCAAAATAATTTTAAAAGATCATCCATGTTTGCAAATGTTTCTAAAGTTTCCCGTGCACAACCGTTTGGTCAACATAAGCAAATGCTTCCTTTCCATTGTACTTATTGCAATCGGAAGGGTCATTTGAGTAATTTTTGTTATGACCGTGTTCGTGCACCATATATGCCTAAGAGGGTTCATAACCCTAAGGCTTTGAACTTTAATGATAGGGGTCATGTCCCTAAATCTTTTGGTACCAAGAGTTCTTGGGTACCAAAACAAATTTAAACTTTAAACCAAGAATTTTAGTGTTCTTACTTTTTCCTTTCTTGGTTTTAAAATTATGTCTTAAAATATTTTGATTATGAAAATAAATTTATAATTGATAAAATCTTTTGTTTTCATGATTATTTGTTTTGTTTTGATGAGAGGTTTGCATTTATATAACCCTCCGGATTTATTGGGTGTTTATTCCCAAATCATATTTACCGGATGCTAGAATGATTATATGGGTTGTAACAAGCTTAAGAGCTTGATATATTGTTGCCTCTCTTGAAATTCTTTTGTTAAAGATTTTATTTTGATTGATTGCTTTGAATTCATTATACTTCACTTATATGATGATATTTATGTGTTTGTGCTTATGGATCATCTATTCGTGGTTTATAATGTATTCTATGAGTGGTTTGATCAAGTTCTTCATTGATCAAACATCGTTTTTGGATATAAACTTTGATTTATGATTTCTTCTGATGGATTTGTTTTCATTTGAAAACTTTTTTGCATGTTTCTCATGTTCCTCTTCTTTTGATTTCATAAATCTATTCTTATACATGGTTTTTATAATGAGACACTATCTTTATAATGTCATATCATTATGTGTCCTCATTGTATCTTGTTTGTATGTGAGTGATGCTTAGCATATCTTTTCATTTATGCTCGCTCACATATTTGCCATGATCTTTCTTTATCTATATTCTATATGGCTTTTTGATAGGGGGAGCATTCCCTATAATTGTTTGGTACTCACCTATGCTTATTGATAGGGGGAGCTTTCGCTCTCTTATTCTTTTGTCCCCTTTTTGATGTTGTCAAAGGGGGAGAAATATTGTGAGTATATGTATATTCTTTCTTGTTTATATGCATGTGAATTGTAATTTATATATTCATTTCCTTTCATGCATATATCATTTTTGTAAATTGTTTGTCATCATCAAAAAGGGGGAGATTGTTGGCCTTCTTGTTTTGATGATGTTTAACAAACAATTTACCACTAATGTTGTTTATCTAGTATTTGTGTTTTCGTATTTATTGTAGACAAACAACAAGTTGGAGGATGGATGGAATTAGAGCTTCAACGATCATATCCAAAGGAGGTTGGCGGAATGTCGGTGAAGCCTTGCTATTCAAAGTTCAAGATCCAAGTTCAAGCTTCATCCGCGAGATTACCAAGTAGAGCTTATTGAAGACCAATCAAGCTTGGGTAATTTAGTTTAGGAGTTTATATTATGTGTGTTATATACTCTAAGCTCAATATTATATCGACCGAGAGCTCAAATCGGTCGACCGACAGAATTTCCGGTCGACCGACAAAAGAGCCGTTGGCTCCTAACGGCTATTTCTGAGCTGATCTGTCTGGGGCTTTTCTGTCTTTCTCTTGGGGGTTTTTGGCTGAGTTTTGAGAGGGTATAAATACCCATTGCTGATCTCTTTTCAAACTATCTAAGAAGTTTTTAAACAAGTTTTAAACAAGGGTTTAAGTGTGTTTAAGGGTTTGTTTTGTTTGTGAAGAAGTTTTCACAAGTGGAGGAGATCATCTTCTTGTTTGGGCTCCAATCTCCATCTCTCCATCTTGTCTTCCATTGAGAAGTTTTCTAAACTCTACTCTAGCTTTCATTTGTTATTTGTTAATTATCAATTCTATTAAAGCTAGTTTTATATTGAGTTTAGATTTGATTTCACTCATTGTTACACACACCCACTTTGAGCTTATTGTATTTGCATTCATAATATATTAGGGTTGTGAGAGTTGTAGCATTGAGTGTGAGCTTTTATTGTGTTCTCATCCATATTAGAGAACAATTTATATTTGTTACATTGTGAGATTGTTAGGTTTTCGGTGAGCTAGAAACCGAGTGTGGTGTGAAAGTTTTCGGTGAACTAGAAAACCGATTGTGAGGAGTGACGTTGATCGGTGAGCGTTGAAAACCGATACTGTGAGGTGTAAACATTGTTCGGGTGAACGTAGAAAACCCGGTTGTGATAGTGGAATTCTCCCCGGGAGTGGGGAGCGGAGACGTAGGACGGAAGGTCCGAACTCCGTGATCATATCTTGTGTTTGTGATTGCATTGGCGTTCTTATTCTTGTTTTCATATCTTATATCGCCTTTGTGTATTGCTCATCATATTACCCTATCACTTGTGTAGATCCACTATCTTGTTTAGATTATCTACCCTTGTGTTGTTTATATATCCTTGCACATACATTGCCTATATCTCTTTGTTAGGATATATCTTGTTGTTCATATTACTTATCCTAGCTCATATACATTGTTGTATTTCATACTTGCTAGGATAACTTGTTAATCTGGTTTTAATTGGTATTTAATCGGATTAGATTAGCATAAGACCCTAATCACCCCCCCTCTAGGGTCTAACAATATATAGGGAAACTAAAAACCTATCTCTAACCTAACACCCTAATTAGAATAGTATTCAAACTACTTATCATTATGAGACTCAATCTCCTAATCATGATAGATCTCTAACCTTATCTAATTCTCATGAAGTTATACAAAGAATCAAAGACACAATCCAAATAATCTCCACATTGGATTTGATTCCCAAGCCACCTTGAAGATCTATCATTGACATCTTAAAACTTTGCCTCTCATGCTAGAGTCTTCTATTCGTTTCGCATTTTAAATCGAAGCACCTGCACTCCTTGGGACGTCCCGTGACCCTCGCTATCGTCTGTTTCACCGTGGCGCCTCCACCTCTCTTGTGCGCACCAAGAGATCTTTGCCACCTCTAACATTAGAAGTAAATCAACCATGTTTCTCCTTTCAAACTGAACTTGACAGTAGCATCCCCCAACTTATTGTCCTTATGTTCCGCCTGCATCGCTCGTCTCAAACTTATCAGTGCACCTCTCCTACTCCACACTACAAGCCAGATGCCTTCATCTCCTCCATCACTTAGTTTGGACCAAATATGAGCGCTCATCGTCTTCAAGTCCATGTCACCATCTCCATCTCCATGTGTGTCACTTAGTCGTGCCTGCTTGCAAGCTCCACCTAATCTGGCAATGTCCTCCTCGAGTCTACACACCAACCAACTCTTGCTCCCGCAATGACTCTGAATAATTATATGCTGACAACTCTACTACTAGAATCACGTCTGATTCTCTGTACCAGTCTCATCCGTCACATACTCGTTTGCCCTATCTACCATCAAATTTGTCTTGCTACCATCATCAAAACTTTTCAGTACTTTCTGACCAATCGGAGCAGAATATGAAAAATCAAACCCTCTCATCGCGTTCAGAGCACTCCAAAACCTAGGAATAAACTCCTGGATCGTCGAAATCTGCATCCAAACCTTCAATCAGAAGACATATTAATCTTCTTTTTTTCCTTTTTCTTTTTCTTCATCTTGATTCTTGTAAAGCCGATCTTCAATCTCGCATGCCGACAACTTCTATCTTGCGAACTCGCTCCTAGATCCATCATCATGACTCTTATACCACTTGTTGGGGATTGTAGTCTCCCCGCCTACTACGATCTACACAACTTAGAAGCCAAGCACAATCAACAAGTTATAAAACACAATCAACAAGTTATAAAACAATCACAATCAAGAAGAAAGAACACTGAGATTTACGTGGTTCGGTCGACCAACTTCGACCTACGTCCACGGGGTAACAATATGAGAAATCCACTGTATATCAGGGACAACTACAAGAGGAACCACTCAACTCTCGTCTTTCAATCTCTCACCCTCATATACATAATCAACTCTTATATTCTCTCTAAAGCCTTATCCTTACAATTTTTGAACGGACAAATATTGTGAAACCCTTTCCCAATGATGTAATCTTTTACACGGACAAAAACTATGAAACCTTCGCCTCTCGTACAATATTTTTGAATCAGACTACGCCCTCTGCTAATCCTAGATTATAAGAATATTGGCTCTCTCTCATCTGCTTAGTTTTTCCTCCAACAATAGAAGAATATATATAGAGAAACTAAAAACCTTATCTCTACCCTAACTTCCTAATTAGAATAGGATTCAAACTCCTAATTATTATGAGACTCAATCTCCTAATCATGATAGATCTCTAGCCCTTTCTAATTTTTATGAAGTTATACAAATAATCAAGGACACAATCCCAACAAAAAACATCAGATATTTGATAAATTAATCTCACTTCTTAGCTACTAAACTACTTCATAATTGCAAATTGGCCTTGTGGTCAAGCAGTAAAAGTATGCAAATTTTTGACCAAAATATATGCAAACAGGGATTAAACATGTCATCATGTGCATCTCTAATACCTAATTCATTAAAGAAGTCTTGAATCTATTGCTAATGGCATTTTTTTTGCCCGTCTTCTCATAATACTATAGCTATGAAAACGCAATCATAAATCTAACAATTACAAAATAAATAGATTCAAAATAACATGTATATATCTTATACCTAACATGAAAAAAACTTGCACGTTCACTTACTACTTATAAAAACAAACAATTTAAATTTAAAACTTACATGAAGAAGTGGCATGCCCCCTCGCAGCTTTTTTATAAATGAATCTTCTGCAACTGTGTTCACTCTTTCAATGTTATCTACATACTTGAATAATAACCTAGGAAAGCCTTGCACACTACTAGGGCACCATATCATCGAGCATTGATAATAATTTATAACAAAACAAAGTTATGAATATTCTTCTTCTTCTTTGATTCCACAAGACTTTTTAGTAATTCTCACCCCTCGCCCTCTCTCTCTACCCGTATCTCCATTTCAGGCTCTTTTATTTTGGCAAAATATTCCCTCCATATTCAGCTATTGTGGTATCTATTGCTATAAACAAAATTTCCATCAACTGGGAAACTAGTATTGTCATGAACTCGATCTGGGTAAAGTTAAGAATTCTTTTTTCACTTTTTTACATCAGGGATAGAAAATATTTTATTACATACTTCATAATAGCTCAATACTAACTCAAGTGTTGGGCGATCAACTGTGTATGTGTGTGTGGGGGGGGGGGGGGGAAATGGGGGGGGGGGGGGGGGTCAAAAAGTATATAATGCTCAAATGTGGAACCATCATAGGCATCCAAATGCCACTACCGCACCTTTGGAGCAAGATGCCTCATGAAATTATAATTCACACTGAAATTGGTAGCTGATGTAATTTCAGCATGACCACCAAATATTACTGTAAAAATGGATAATTATACACTTAGCAATCTTTCAACCTATTTATAGAGTTAACACTCATTTAATAAATCTAACAAGTATCGCGACAAAATTAACAAGTATTCCAATATACTTAATATGTACTTATTAAAGTTAACATGCACTCGTATAAAAGTTAACATGCACTCGTATAAAAGTTAACAAATATTGGTATAAACTTAACATGTACTTTTTTTTGGTTAACAAATACCGCTAGAAAGTAGTGCGGCCTGCAAAAGCAAAAATAATGGCATCAGAGAAAGAAGCGACTCCCAAGTCAATAAATAGTTCCTCTCTCTCTCCCTCCCCTCTCCTCCTTGAGATCCGACTCCAAGTTGATTCTAGGGCTCAATAGTTCACGGGTCTCTCTCTCTCTCTCTCTCTCTCTCTCTCTCTCTCCTCCTTGAGATCCGACTCTGTTCTCCCTCGAGGCAGCTGGTCGTTCGATCCTCCCTCGAAGCTCGTCGACCCTCGAATCTCGTCGCCGGCTCCTCCCTCGAATCTCGTCGCCGACTCCTCCCTCGAAGCTCGTCGTTTACTCCTCGATCCCTCGACTGTCTTCCCTCTCGAGTCATCAAAATGTAAGTTGAAGCTTAAAGTTACCATTTTTCTCGATTTTTAATTTATACTAATTGCTAAAGATTACTTCTTTATGCCTTTTACAGATAGTTTTGCACAAGATCTGATCTCATCCCTTGCGGATCTGTAATTTCAATCAGCTTCATTCATTTAATTATCAGAGGTGAACTCTCATCTTTACTACCTAATAATCCGGCTCATTGTTTTTCTCCATGGCAAGTGACGTAAATCATTAGTGATACCATTAGTTATCAATGATGCTCTGATGGTCATTTGATTTGCTCGACCTTAAAAATCATGATAGGAGTCACTAGTTTTACATGTTGTCGTATCAGTTGATTGAGGAGTCCTCTCTCCGACGATGGAAGAAGACGATGATGAAGACATCACTAGTAGAATATTAGAAGCTTAGATTGGATTGGGAGGCATTGGAAATTTAGGTGAGATTGTTTCCCTGGCTGATCCCCCCCCCTCCCCCTCGTCATTTGATGTTTTCCCTATTGTTTCTTTATTGAATTTATAGCATTGAAGTCCATCTCTAAAGATTAAAAGTAGTGCTCTTTCTTAATGTCGTGTTTGATTTTTTATTTTATTTTATATTTTTTTGCGAGCTATTGCTAGGTAAAATTCCAGCTTTTAGTAAGTAAAATTGGGGACTGCCTATTGATCTTTCCACAATCTCCGAATACTTACACTTATGAGAACCTTTTATTTTTTTCAAAGAGAGTAGGTTTAAATGATGCTATTTGTATGCCTTTATAATCAGAAAAGACGACATTGTTAAAAGGAATGATGCTTCTTCAATGTTAAGTATGATACCAAAGATATGATTCTCCAATCTTTTGAAAGATAGGTGTTCATATTAAACCTGCGTTGCCTATCAAATATATATTTTCCTTATGAACCATGCCCTCCATCATATAATTATATGCATACATTACGGGAGTGCCACGAGAGCCATCTCGCAAAGGCTATAGTACATGGAACCAAAAGAGGACAAAATGGCAAATTAGAACTTTTCCTACCCATACTTGCAAGAGAGTTTATAAATACAAGTAGATGTTGCATGGTTGGACAAATTCATTTTCTCATATCATATATGCACGACGCCAATGAAAAAAGTAGTAATAAGATACCTCTTAGTTTTTGTAGTTTATTTCACTCGACATACAATATGAGAGGATGTACATGTGATTCGTCTGTATCCTAAGAAAGTTTGTTTTACGATAAATGTTACATTTTGTACATGTAGCCCTTTTGATAGTACTTAGAACCGAAAACAAGCTAGTGTCTTTGTTAGCTGTTCCTTGTTACTAAAAACAACATAAGTTACCAACTTACCATTATCTTCCACCATTTGTTATTTACCACCCTTTTTTCCTTGTGAAACTGTTGTCTTGTTTTTTCATCCAAATCATAGGCTCCCCTTTCCTATTATGTCTTCTTTCAACACTTATTCCATCTAGTTGATTGAATTAATAACATTGAACGCTTATTCTAAATTGCTGCTGGTGCATCACCGCATGCACGTGTTGTGAAGCTAGGTATAAGTTTGCTCATAGGGAGCAAGAGCTGTCCTGACTTTCCCCACAAGAAATCATCAATTGTTACCTTGAACATTTTGAATGCAGTCCTAAGTTTGATAAAGTTCAATGTTACTATGGGACCATCAACTATGCTTTTAGATATATCATGAAAAGGGGCGTGATGTATGAAAATAGCTGTCCTTTTGTTAAGAAAAGAGAAGAATGCATCGACCGCAATGAGGTAATAGTATTGGGCTATTTAGTTAACTCAAATATCGCATTTAACTTCTCTTCTAAATTGTAAACGGAGATTATAACTTGGATTTTTTATTTTCATAATACAAAAACTTTCAAGATAAAAAGTTTTCAAATTATAGTTCAATTAACTTGTGATTACAAAAAGAAAACAGAAGAAAATTACAAACTTGTATATAGATAAGCAATCAGCACCACAAATAGTCTAATTTTTTTGTAAAAATCTAAATTAAGCTTCGCCATGGTATAAATTAAACACAATATCATGATAAATTAAACACTAATTTTTTTTTCATAATTTTTATTAAATCATGATATGTGCCATTTTGTTAAAACCTGCAATCAAACATTTCATATATCGAGTCAAAAGTCCTATTGTTTGTTAAAGTCTGCAATCAAACATTTCTCTAACAACATTTAGTTTTTATTTTAATTGTTTGTTAAGAAAAAAAGCTCTCTGGCAAAAGCCGTTGTACTATGTACGCAGGTGATGCGGCATAATTATGTACCAAAAATTGCAAGTGCACAATTTATCAAGTTATAGTATAAAAAGATATCGATCCCACGAAGAAGGTGATTTTAAGAGATTATTAAACTTGGTTCTTATATTTTGTACATGACAATTAGGAATAAAGAATAAGTATGAATGTGATGAGTGATTGTTGTGAATATTTGCAAAAGATAATAAATTGAATTTTAGAGGAGAGAAGGAAGAATTAAAGAATAAATGAAATCACAAGGCAAGAAAGATGAATGAATAAAATCAAGAAATAAAACAAGAATGAAAAGAAAATTTAAGAAAGTTAAGATGAAGGATTCAAAAGAGGTAAGAAATCTAAAATATAATCCACTAACCAATTTCAATTACAAAATATAAACTATTCTCTTTTTATCATATTTCAACTTAGATTTATTAAGCATAGATTATCAAACCATTTAAGGAAAGTGTAACCTATCAAATTATCATCTAAGCTAAAATTACTATTCATGATAAGAACAACAACATGATAATAATCCTAGAATTCATAAGCATAACCTATCAAACCATTTAAGATAAGCATAGATTATCAAATTCTTCTTCTACCGATTAGTTCTCTAGTTGATTATCCTAACATGAACATTTTAAGTACAAGAGAATAATTCATACAATATAAAGGAAATTAGACTAGTTTCATATAATTCTAAACTTCCTACAAGAATTAAATTCACATCTTTAAGAAATAAAAACAAGAAAAAGAACTAATTACAAAATTAAAAAGAAAAGAAAAATCTAAACTATGAACAAGAAATAAATCTAATTACAAATAAAAATAAAAATCTAAACTACAAAATAAATTGCAGAAATTAAATGCAAGAAAAATAAATCTACTCTACAAATTAAAGTACAAAAAGAAATAAAAAAGACAAGAAAATAAATCTACACTACAAGCATGAATTTAAATCTAACTAATAAGCAATAATAAAGAAATTACTAAAAAGAAATAAAAGAGAAAAGAAATGCAAACATTCAAATTGTTCTTCATCTCCATCCTCATCATTCAACAAAGAGGAGAAAGAAAAAATTTAAAGAGGAAAAATTATTATTATTAATTGCAACTAAAGTTACAATTTTTGGAAGGCCTTCTCAATTAAGAGTAGCCCTCCTCTCCAAAAGGAGTTTACAAAATTTTCACACCTCTAACCCCTCACTCTCTACCCCTATTTATAGTAATCTTCAATGAATTTGAGCCATTGGATTTGTCTTGAGCCCCAAGCAACAATCTCCACATTTGAATTTGGTTTTTGTTCTTCTCTAGCCCATGTGATTATCAAAATCCGGCCCATAAAGAAAAATCCAAAGATGCAGCAACCATTTGATTTATGTAAGAAAGTTTGGCCCAATGACATTTCTTTTGATTTTTAACATTTGTAGCACAAAATCCATAAGCAAATCCGGCCTCTTATGCACACCAAGCCACAGGTCCATGAAGTTCGGCCCATTTCATTCTCCATTTGATTTTCAAATGTCAAAAGTCCAAGAAAACCCAAGTAACCGGCCTTTTGTGTGTTAGACAACTCTGCAGCTATTCATTCCAATTTCATTTTCAAAACAAAATTGAACCGGCCCATTCATTCATGTGAATTATCAAGTCCGGTCCATCTTGTTTTTCTTGTAAAAATCCAAGCAAATCCGGCCCATGTGATTTTCACTTGAGAAATCAAATTCAAGCCCACGGTCTTGCAACAGGTTTGGTTATGTGGACTTTGCATTCAAGTCCATCTCATTCCACTATTTGCATCCAAGCTCATTTGAGAATAAAGAGGATTTTGCTTCTTTTGGACATTTTGGCTTTTGGCTTCAATTGATCATTTTCTTCACTTGCTTGATGGGCTTCATGCTACAAAATAGAGAAGAGAGATTTTTGAGGGGTTTTTACATTTAATAATATTTATTTATATTTCCATTCATTTATGTATAAACTAATCTAAAAACAATTATTAATGGTATATTTATTCATGTAAAATAGATAATGAGGATATAAAATTGTAATAAAAATATGATTATCAGCAGGTCTGCAGGCTTTAACTTGATGGAATAAGTGCTGAAAGAAGACAAAATAGGAAAGGGGGGAGCCTATGATTTGGATGAAAAAACAAGAAAAAAGGTTCACAAGGAAAAAAAGGGACTGGTAAATAACAATTAACAAATACTGGAAGATAATAGCAAACTATAGGTTGCCAATGTTTTAAATGTCGGATGTCGGGTTCATGTTGGTCGGCCAAAATTCATGTCGGATAGCGAAAATCGGGGATATATCGGGGGATATGAAAAAAAATATCGGATTGCCATATTAGATAGGTTGATATAATATCATAAATGGAATATTCACATACTTGATAATTATATTATCTAAACATATGAAAAAGTACATAACTTATTGATGTTAGGATCACTAACTAATTGTAGACACCTGATTTCCGAGTCGGATTTTTCAAACTTGACCCAATAAGCTTAAAACCGTTTTTTTTTTGAAATTTGGCCGATATTTCTTGGCCGCAATGACGCCCGACATACCCGATATTTTTCAACATGTCCCCGACATGACCTCAGAAACGCAATACACATTGAAATAAAGGATATCGTGGCGACTAGGGTATAAAACCGCCATATCGGCCGCTATGTCCGACATGGCGGGCGATATTTAGAAAAACCCCGCCATATCGGCCGCTATGTCCGACATGGCGGCCGATATTTAAAACACTGTAGGTTGCAGAGTTAAATGATCCAGCATATTCATCTTCCACTTCTTGCTGCATTTAACCAAATAATCCCATATAACATATGGTGAGATGTATTTTTTCCATGTGAGATTTAAAGGATTATGTGATGCATTACATAGGTTAAGAGCTTAAAAAAGCAAAATCATATGATTGGTATTATACTGGAAGCAATTAATACTATTCACTAAAAGCTTCTTGCGTTCGAATTTTATTTAACACTCATTTCCTCTAGTCCATTGAACGTGGGATTCCTCGTGGGAAAAAGATCTGCATCGTAAGCAAGGAAAAAAACAACGTGATCACATAGCAATAGACAATATTAAGATGAAGAGAATCATTATAATGTTTGCTAACCCCCCCCCCGCCCCCCAAAATGAGACATGAAAACCTTTTGAACCCAAAGTCTCAAATCTCACCTCGGTCGACATTAGAAGAAGAAAGTGACGAGAGGAGAGCAGACGAGTGCAGACGGCCCGCAGCGTCAAGCGCGAGGGAGGCGAAGAGTAGAAATAGAGAGCTTTTTCTCTCTCACTTTCTTCTCTAATGTCGACCGAGGTAGATTTGGACTTTGGGGGTCTAAGGGTTTTCATGTCTCATTTTGGGGTTTTTTACAACATTCTGATGATCTCTTCGTCTTAATATTGTCTATTACTATATGATCACGTTATTTTTTCCTTGCTTACGATGCAGATTTCTTTCCCACAAGGAATCACACGTTTAATGGACTGGAGAAAAGGAGTGTTAAATAAAGTTCGAATGCAGTAAGCTTGCAGTGAGTAATATTAATTGCTTCCACTATGATACCAATCATATGATTTTGCTTTTTAAGCACTAAACCTATGTAATGCATCACATAATCCTTTGAATCTCACGTGGAAAAACTACATCCCATCATATGTTATATGAGATTATTTGGTTAAATGCATAGAGAAGTGGAAGATGAATATGCTGGATCATTTAACTCTGCAACCTATGGTTTGCCATTATCTTCTAGTATTTGTTATTTACCACTCCCCTTTTTTCCTTGTGAAACTTTTTTCTTGTTTTTCATCCAAATCATAGGCTTCCCTTTCCTGTTATGTCTTCTTTCAGCACTTATTCTATCTAGTTGATTGAATTAATAACATTGAACACTTACTCTAGATTGCTGCTGGTGCATCACCGCATGCACGTGTTGTGAAGCCACGTATAAGATTGCTCACAGGGAGCAAGAGTTACCTTGGCTTTCGCCACAAGATATCGTCAATTGTTACCTTAAATATTTTGGTATCATTCCTGAGTTCGACAAAGTTGGGTGTTACTATGGGTTCATCATTAAGGCTTTTAGATATATCATGAAAAGGGGTGTGTTATATGAAAAGGACTGTCCCTTTGTTAAGAAAAGAGAAGAATGCGTCGACCGCAATGAGGTAATATTATTGGGTTATTTAGTTAACTCAAATATCCCATTTCACATTTCTACCAATTTGGAAAAGAATATTATAACTTAGATTTTCTATTTTTAGAAAACTTTAACTTTCAAGATATGGATGGAGATGAAGCAACTCTCCTCTCTTGTGTGAGCAAGCACCGGTAGGCGCTGCAATCGTGATTACAAAAGACTTTTTAAATTTAAAGAAGGTAAAATGCTGAACTTGGTAAAAATTATATTTACTATGCAGTGGAGGTTGATTAAGTTTTCCATTCTGCAAGCATTATGTGTGGTCTCCTTATATGAAAAAATTAGCTCATTTTAAGCTGCTTTCTAACTGACAAATGGCATCATTAGTTTTCTTGATTCCATGACAACAAACATTCAATGCTCAAAGTTCATCAGATATAAAACCTTTGATGAGAGTGACAGAAAGATAATTTTATTGACTAAAACAAACAATGGATAGAGATAATAAGTGAAGGCTTATCAACTTCCCTTGATCAATGAGTCTTTTTCATTGTTATTGCAGTTTTGAGGACTATCAGAAGAAATTATTCTTGTATTTGTTACCATCATATATCTTAGACAAATTGATTTCTCTTGTTACCTTATATCAACAAATTATAGTGTCTACTTTACACATTACTAATATTTCCCGCTCTGAACTATAGCAATGAAAGAGATGACACCTTCAAGGTATTAGCCGGTCTGGTCTAACTCAACGTAGCGCGCACTTATAATTTAAGGTATCCCAAATTGAAAACAATTTAAAAACTTGCGAACACACCCTCTTCTTATGTTCCAGATTTCAGCACACAACCAAATGCCTATGTCATTCACATAACTATCTAAATCTTAGATTAACATCAATATGTAAGATCACCAACACATATACCATTAAGCAGCATTCAACACTTAAAACTGTCAGTGTAAAGTGCGTATGTACTTTCCACAATAAATCACTTGCTAGTTGCTAGTATATTTAATATTTACAAGGCACAAATGTTCTCTGAATAACGTAACACGATAGATGGACAAAATAAGTAGGAATCTGTGAGAAGAAAACATGTAGACAACTATTATGAATGCAAGTGGAGAATCGCCATACGTCGTCTTCAGAACAACCGAAACATTATTGCACAGAGTCTTCAAATTACCAGAATTGGTCATACTTCCTTTTTAATTAAAAAATAATTAGTCTTGACAATAAGCGAATACACAAAACAACTTAAATAAAATTGAAAAATTAAAGAAATATTAGAAAATGGGAAGCTTATACATTAATAGAGAAGTTAAAATAGTTATCCTTGGTGAGTTTCCATGACCTCTCAGATCGATAGCTACAATAGGATATCTGTGTTTTTTATTACTGATAATGTAAATGAAAGCCTAGCAAGACAATGAGTATCTTTAGAGTTGGCAGACAACGTATTGCAAGTATTTATTAATTTGATTTGTTTCATTAATTCTCTATGATTTTTCTTGTTGATGCTGCAAATAAAAGCCAAGCAAGACAATGAGTATCGTTAGAGTTAGCAGACGATGTAATGCTAATATTTGTTAATTTAATTTGTTTCATTAATTCTTTTTTTATTTCAGGGTACAATTCACTTGGCATTAACGTTTGGATTGTAGTGAATAGCTGGGGGAAGAAATGAGGTGACGAAGGTTATTGTCGAATCTGTAGAGACTCAAGTTTGCCTTCAGGCAAAACATCAATTTTAAGTAGAGCTTCCTACCCTGTGCTTGGTAAGTTTCAGATGTATTGGTCATTTTACTTCAACAATTTTATTGAAAACTTTATGTTTATCTACATTTCTGCAATATGAGGCTTCCTTCATTCACCTTTACACGCACATTGAACAAGCTCGTATTTTGTGCTGGGAAAAATTGATATCCTATTGCGTTAGCTAACTTTAGTTTATTTTTCATGAATTTAGATGACTGAGGACATGGGAAGGAGCAGAGAGACAAGAGCAAAGATGGTTCAAGAACGTTAAATGATGTTTATGTAAATGAATTGAAGATCTCTTCCCTGTATGATATAGTCTATTATCTGCATGCTACTTGCTATATTTCTTGGACTTATTGCTAAATGCTTAACTGTTTCTTCGCTATATCTTTTAGGATGAATCCTTTGATAAGTTGAATCTTGTATAATATAGTTTATTGGCTGACATGGTAAGCTTTGATGGGGAATGCAGGTTGTGTTAGATCAAGGCACTCATATAGCTTTTAATGGTAGGTAACTTCTGATTGGGGACTTATTTAATGATGTTTGGTAGTTATTATTCTAGTCCTCAAGTTCTTCCCAGTTTTGTTTCCTTAGATGATATTAATCATACAATCTTAGAAGATTGAATCATGCATTTCTTTCATCCCTGAAACGAAGTGGCATTTAAGGTTGGCTATTTATCACTGATAGTGTAGCCTTCTTAAGATTTATATGTTATGAGAAAATTTAATATCATAAATGACTTCCTATAGTTTTCTGTTCTCTCCCATATTGAACTTGTGTAAGCTCAATTATCGTGCCACTAGTTTTCTAATTTTCAATTTGAGTTTAGTATTGGTTGCTTGTATGGTGTTTTAACTCAGATTTGTAAAAAACCAAGTATTATGAACTTATGAAAGAAGTGTTTTTTCTATAATATTCCTCATGAAAATCTCTCTTGTTTTTGCTAATAATAATATTTTCGGTACACTGAAATTTTTTCCAAATACTTGACATAAACATCACTACAAATACACTGGATATTTTTTCTCTCTGGTAGGCAATACATTATGGTGGCTAATCTAGAATTATTTTGGCAATTTAAAAAGTAGTTTGCTACATCTTTGAAGATGAATCCCCTTGATATCTTGGACATTGTATGTATACGTACTTTACCGTCTGACATGTTACACTTCAACGTGGGATGCGTTTAGATCGGCATATTCATTTTTAAGAAAACTAGTACTCCTATCATTATGCATTAGTTTTTTGCTTTTTCTAATGCATTCTAATTTTTCTAATGTATTTATAATCATTAGGTCTTTGAAATAAATAACGTTGCTTTTGTTTTGTAGGTTGCGCAAGTCTCAATCAATTGCTTTCTTCTGAGGCATCAAAAGTTTTGCACAGTCTCATCAATTTTTGCAGAGTAAAAGAAGATCTGTGATTAAATGGAGAGTTGGATTTACCAAAAAAATGATAATAAAAAAAGGGGAAAATGAAGAGTTAGGGAGTTTAGGAAGCCACCTCTCTCCTTTGCAAAAGAGTACCAAAGAGGTAAAGTTGAGCCCTATTATCTTCTTTTTCATTTTCTTGTGGTAGTTGCGACTGTTTCCATAATTGTATATTTGAAACAAATTGGCTAATATAAAAAAACCCTTCAACTTTGGACGATTATTAAATAACCTACGATAACTTTCAAAATATAAGAAATCCTCCCTTAAGTAATATATCTTGGTTTATATAAAATACTTCGACCATTCCATTTAATTCAAAATCATTTTGTTCACCTTTATACACGCATTGAGCAACAAGCGGGGGTACCATGTGCGCGGAGAAAAATTGATCTCCTATTGCCTTAGCTAATTTTCCCCCTTATATTTAATTCCAGATGACAAGTGAAGATATGCAGAGGGAGGGAGGGAGGGAGGGAGGGAGAGGTATACTTTGCTACATGTATAATTGTTTCTTTGCTACATGTTTGAATATGAATCCCCTTGATATCTTGGATATTGTATGGTATACTTTACTGTCTGACATGTTACACTTCGATGTCGGATGCATCGGATGCAGGTTATGTTAGTTTAGAGGATTCATTTTTAAGAAAATGAGGAATCCTATCGTTATGCATTAATTTTTACTTTTTCTAATGCATTCTTTGGTTGTGTCTAGGTTCAAATGGATACTAGAATTATTTTGCGGCTCGGCGTGCAAACGGAGAGGCACCTCATAGCAAGAGTTGCAGTTCTTTGCGCGCGCGCGTGTGTGTACACTGAAGCCTATAATTTGGTAATCCATTTACCTGCAGTTGAGAATGGCGCTTTGCAGTTGTACACATGTTCTTGATCCGATTGTAAGATAATATTATATCTTTAGTTAGTACAATTTTCCTCCAAAGATCATTAGTTATACAATAAAGTCGTAGGTGCCACCAGATTTGAATTTGAATATCATGGAATGCCATAATATACAACATTTACTTGTTAGAGCTGAAAATGAAAGAAGCTGAGAAGGAAATCATAAAGTAGGAAGAATTTGCAACCCTATCATGACGGGAGTTATAGCAAACTTATTCCTCATTTAGATTGTCTGTGGGGTGTTCCGTTGTATCCATGATAAATCCGTTCTGCAGTTTATTGGAATTTCTTGCTTCATAGCATCTCACTATCATATAGTAATGCATACCACACATGGTCTTGCAGAAGATGATAATGTTTGATATTATTCATTGGTCGATTGGATCCGTGAAACGATCATCAGCCAAAAAAAAAAAATCTTGAGTGGAAGCATTTGCCCACACCCTTGAATGTGGCTCCGCTGCGGGAGCAAGGGAAAGAAGAAAATATCATAGGAATTGTCTGACAGTAGCCCATCATGGCGACTTCAGCTCAAAACTGTGAAGTTTATAAACCTACAAAAAGATGTTAGTTCAAATTACTTAATACATAATATAGGCATCCTTACTATTAATACTTATTAGTTATTTTGACATAGAAAATGTATAATGGAGCATCACAAGCGTGACGATGGAGAAATACACTCGATTCTAATTGTTAGATTTTGTTTCATAACGTAAAAAATGATGACTTTTCGCTCGTCTGAAATTCTTTGGGCCCAGATTGGGCAAACGGAGGATATGGAAAAGTTTATATGAACTCCTATCTTTCAAATGGTAGGAGAACCATACCTTTGGTATCTCACCCAATATCAGAGGTATGCAAATAAATATTATTCTTGGTTGCTACTTGCTATGACAATGTAGATAATGAGTTTATTGGAGAAGCATATTCTCTTTTTACATTTTCGCATGTTCTATTTGTCAGGGCGTACAAATAGAAAACAAAAAGATCTCCTAAGTATTATATGGAGAAGAGAAGCCTCATGGATGGCTTTCATGTTACCTGCAAGTCTGATATATTTTTAATGTTTACTTGCAACTTGTTTACATTGAAGCCCATTGTACATATTTAACTATTGGCTCTCAAATGTTTATGATCATATTTGATCAGTTGGATGGATTTTTTAAAAGTATTAGTAAATCCTCTCAGTCCTATCTATTGGCAAGTGGCAACTGAGAGTCATGTTCGGAGTGTCAAGACTTATTCAAGTATTTTGTGTTAGAAAGAATAAAGTTCGTTAGAAAGAACAAAATTTGTAGCACTTAATTTGAAGCATGGCTTTACAAATATATTCTGGGGAATTTTCATTAAGATTTCTAAACCTGAGAGACTATCTCGTGAAATTAGGCGTATGTTAGAACTGGGGAGTATGCAAGAGACTATGAGCAGGTCAAGGGGTGGCATGGTGATTAATGTCGAATGTAGTTTTGTTGGTTATGAAGAGTCGGAAGATAAAAGATTCGTCAACATATCATGCAACTTGATGTTTCTCTCTCATGTACCCAAAAAACAAGCAATAGCATGTAATAAGTTTATATCCTCACACATATCGTTGTATGGAGAACGAAAATAGAGCTGAACGTTATCTAAATTGATTTCTTGTATATTATTTCTTGTATTTCTAACTTCTATTGGGCTTCGTATATGCGGTATTTCCTTATGATTTAATTTTTGGTATCATGTAAATTGGCAATAATTATATTTCATACTTGTCCAATGTTAACAGCGTGGTAGTTTAGTTATGGTGTAGCTACAGCCGCTACTTGGGACTTGTTTGGTATATGGGTAAAGGAGGATAGGTTTAGCCTGTTAAATATTATCTCATCATTATCTACGTTTGTTATTTTTTAAACTTTACCAATAATAAAGTTTAACCATAAATGAGGGTAAACTTTTAACCCGGAGTAGAAAAAAAGGGGTGGGTAGTTAAGGCTTGCTTTTTTTAAGCAAGGCTTGCTTTTTTTAAGCATGCGGAACGACAAAATTGAAAAGATCTTTTGGAGTTTGATGTTTATAATAATCTTGTTGTAAATCAATGTTGGAAATTGATAATCACATTTTATTATAATTTTATACCATCATTATCTATTTTATATGAATAAATATACCACTAATAATTATTTGTTATCTTTAAATGCAGGTTAATGAAGAATAAATCTCAAATTCCCATCTCTCAACAAAGGTCCCTTGATTTAATGAAGAAAATCCCAAGCCTAAAAGCCAAAAGAAGAATTACCAAATTATCCAAAAGCCCAAGCTAATAAAAGAAGAAGAAAAGCCAAAGTGAAAGCCCAAGCCCAAGAGAAGAAGAGAAGTCCGGACAGCAAAAGGGAAGCAGCTCACATCGATAGGCACATCGATGGGCGCATCGATGCGCTTATCGATGCCCTTATCGATAAGCCTATCGATACCCTTATCGATAGCTCCGGCAGGCAGTTACGAATCTAAGGCTGAAAATTAATGTTTTTGGATAGGATTTCAATCCAACGGCTCTCATTCACTGATGTTTACTATAAATAGGGGTAGAGAGTGAGGGGTTAGAGGTGTAAAAAATTTTGTATCTCCATTTGGAGAGGAGGGTTACTCTTAATTGAGAAGACCTTCCAAACTTGTAACTTTTTATTACAATTAATAAACAATTTTTTTCACCACTTTAAAATTTTCTTTTCTTCTCTTTGTTGGATGATGAAGATGAAGATGGAGATTAATTTGAATGTTTGTTTTTCTTATTTTCTCTTTTAATGCTTATTAGTTTAGATTTATTTCCATGCTTATAGTTAGATTTTATTGTTTAAATAGCCAAGAGGCTAGAACCCTCTTGCCTTAGATTTATTTCATGCTTATAGATTAGATTTATTTCATGTCTTTATTTTCTCGCATTTAATTTTTATAATTTATTTTGTACCTTAGTTTTTGCAATTTATTTTGTAGTTTAGATTTTATTTTCTTGCACTATTCACGTTGAGGCTAGAACCCTTTTGGGATTAGTTTTTGTTTTTGTTTATTTTTTATTTTCTTTGATTCGCCTTGAGGCTAGAACCCTCTAGGGAATTACTATTTTATTTTCTTACACTATTCACCTTGAGACTAGAACCCTCTCGGGTTTAGTTTTTTTTTTGTTCATTTTTATTTTCTTTGATTCGCCTTTAGGCTAGAACCCTCTTGGGAATCACTCTTTTCTAAGAAGTGGATTCAATTTTAGATTACCCATATCTTTAATTGAATTTTCCATCTTTAATTTCTTTAATTTTCTTTTTATTCTTAATTCTCTTTTTTGATTCTTGATTTTATTCATCTTTCCTTGTGAAAATCATTCATTCTTTGTCACATCCACTCTCACTTACATTTTGTGCCGATTTACACACTACCACTTTCACTCTCTCTATCTCTCCATAATTACATTCACTCATCACTCCTAATTGTCACGCACACAACATAAGAACCGACTTTAATTTTCTCCTACAAAACATATTCCTCGTGGGATCAATAATATTTTATACTATAACTTGATTAGTTGTGCACTTGTAACTTTTTGGTATATATTTATGCAGCATCAAGTTTTTGGCGCCGTTGTCGGGGAGGGTGCTTAAGTAGGATTTTATTTAATTTGGTTCTTTAACTTGTGTGTTTTTTTGTGAAGGAACCGCTTGGAGCTTGAATATCGCGGATTAGAGATCTAGAATTTGAAGATTTTTCTTTTGGGTAACTCTTCTTTCTAGAATTTTCAATTCCACCCTTTAGCTACTTCTTCACAATTAGAGACAATTAGGACTTATAAAAAAAGATTTTATTTTTGTCGACCATAATAAAATCCACCATCCACTTTAACATTTACTAACAAGATAATAAATTCAGACAAATTTCCCCCTTCTCATTTGTTTGATTGTTAACCCAATTAAAAAAAAGATTTTTATTTTTACCATCCTTTTTAGTTGCTTTTAATTAATAGGGTTGCATTGCATATAGTTAGTAGGAATTCACCAAAGTAATTTGAGCATCTTGATTTGGCACACACTTAAAAATATTTTTATAGTTAGTAGGAATTCACCAAAGTAATTTGAGCATCTTGATTTGGCACACACTTAAAAATATTTTTAAAGGCAAAACCCCATAATCAAGATAAGGTGAGGGATTTCATCACCCTTTCCTTAGTCCAAAATCACTAATTCCTCACTGCACCACCCAAGCCTAATAAAACTCATTAGACGTTGGCCTTAAGGATTCGAGCTCAATAAGGAACAAAGAATCATTAAGTGAACCGGTTTAAGTTTTCTTGGATTAGTTGGTGTCTAAGGTAAGGTTTAGAGGTTGCGTAAAGCGCTCCGCAAGGAACGATGTACTTAATTAATCTCTGATCACCCTCTAGTACTATCCTTACCTGGCTGACTACCCGGGTAAAACTTTAATCTTTTTACTTTAGAAGTTTTTGGTTAGAAGCTAGTCTAGTTGAGTTAGGCTAAACCCTAGAGTTAGAGTAATTAAAAAGTGATTGCTTTTGATTTGTTTTAGTTAGGATTTTCCTTTTTCTTCTCATAAAAAAACTAATTTTTTCTCCTTTAAAAAAAATTGTTTTGGGTGTATGAAAACATGGATTAGGGATAATACACATCGATTAATTCGCTTTGAACCAATAATAGAAATGAGGTATCCTAATCCACCCGTTCTTCAAGATATGTGCTATCCCATTAGGAATGCAATCCCCTCTTACATTAGGCTTCCCGAGGCAAATGGAACTAACTTTGAGCTTCGACCGCACTATATCAACATGCTTCCAAAATTTCTAGGGAATGAAACTGAAGATGCATATATTTTTATCTCAGAATTTGAGAAAGTATGTATGATGATTAAAAAGATGCATATATTTTTATCTCAGAATTTGAGAAAGTATGTATGATGATTAAAATAAGAGAATTAACTGAACATGCAGTCAAACTCAGATTTATTCCTTTTACCCTCAAAGACAAAGCAAAAAAAGGGTATACAGCTTACCCATAAATTCCATCACAACTTGGGAGGAATTTATCACCATTTTTCTTAAGAAAATTTTTTCGATCCATAAAATGGTGAAGCTAAAAAATAGCAGCATGAATTTTAAAATTATCCCGAGAGAACATTTTTGGAAGTATTTTGACCAATTTAAAGATCTTCTCATCCAATGTCCTCATCACGGTTTAGAAAAATAACGATTGTGCCAAATAATTTATAAATGATTAGATTATTCTACAAAAACTTCCTTAGAGTCAATATGCCACGGGGATTTCATGAGGAAAAACGCTGATGAAGCTTGAGAGTTTTTAGAGAGTCTTTCTGAGAAAACCATGCAATGGGAACATTGTGATGACAGGGTTTCGTCAGTTTCCCAACCTAAATCTAGTGGTCTTTCCTTAGAGTCGAACATTGCCTTCGAAGCAAAGATGGCGATAATTCTGTGAAGGTTAGAAGCCTTAGAAATTAAGGAACGAGCTCTAGCTCAAATTAATCAAGTTTCTGCCCCAGGTTATCATAACTATCAGTCTCCTGCCCACGTTTTAGAGGAATGCCCTCTCCTAAGAAACACCCATTCATTAGAACAGATGAACGCTGTATTCTAACATCCAATGAATGATCCATTTTCTCCAACCTACAATCCAGGTTGGAGAAATCATCCTAATTTCGCATGAAATCAAGGAAGTCTCCAAGGAAATCAAAATTTTAATCTCACTTCAAACCAACACTTTCCTAGGGGGAACACAGTTCCTTTCAATTCTCATCCACAATTTCAACAACCCAATCTGTCATATCAAAATCAGTCTCCTCTTCATCAAGCTGTAATTCAGACTCCTCACAATCCAGATCAGGATAAACATCTCAATGTCTTGGAAAAGGGTTTGGAAACCATAATTAATTCCTCCACTCAAACCACAAATATGTTGACTCAAACGTCCAGCACTTTGAATTACTTTATGCAATCAACCGGACAAATGTTTAACTCCAACACTCAAGCTATAGCTAGATTAGAATCCTAACTTGGTTAACTAGCTAGTGCCGTGAGTGAAAGAGAGAAAGAAAAATTTCCGAGTCAACCCGTGGTCAACCCTAAAGACACAGGATGCAGTTCATTCTATGAAGCTCAAGTGAATGCAATCCATTCACTTCGGTCAGGTAGACAGGTCGATAATCAAGTAAGAACTCCTCCAAGTCAAACTCTTAACCCAGTACAAATTCCTTCTCTTTCTCCTTCTGATGAATCTATTCAACAATCACCCCCCTCAGATGACCAAGAACCTGAACCCGAACCTGAGCCTACTTTTGATAGGTTTAGACTAGTTGCTCCTTTTTCAGATAGACTCAGGCCTAGGAAACACTCCCCTCAAGACGAGAAGATCCTAGAAACATTCAAGCATGTTAAAATCAATATTCCTCTCTTAGATGTAATTAAACAAATTCCATCTTATGCCAAATTTTTGAAAGAATTATGCACTAAGAAGAGGAGAATAAATGTTCCAAAGAAAGTCTTTTTAGCCGCCAATATCAGTGATATGCTCTCAAATCCCATACCTTTGAAACGTAAGGATCCAGGTTCTCCTATCATTTCATGTGTCATTGGTAATACTCACATTGATGAGGCGCTTTTAGACTTAGGGATCAGTGTCAATTTGCTTTCATATTCAGTGTACCAGCAATTGGGTCTAGGTGTACTGAACCCAACCCGCTGCACTTTGCAGTTAGCTGATAGATCTGTCAAGGTCCCTATGGGTGAGTTAGAGGATGTTCTGATTAAGATTGAAGATTTTATTTTTCCAGTAGATTTTGTAGTCTTGGAAACATAGCCAGTTTCCAATCCCAAAGGACAAACACCTGTCATCTTAGGACGACCATTCTTTGCCAATTCTAATACTCTCATCAACTGTAGAACTGGTCAAATGAAGCTGTCCTTTGGAAATTTGACTGCTGATCTTAATATTTTTAATCCAGAGGACCAACCAAATAATCAGCCTTTAGAAATAAATTACATTCAGGAAAGATCAAAATAATAATAAGAAGAAGAGTCTGATTTGAGTTTTCAGGAAATTTTTGATGAAGAGTTGGAGTTTTTAGAAGAAGCAGATCAGGTCATTGAGAATGATGAAACTATGTTAAATATTTGCTGCCTTGAATTAAATATTGAAGAACTCTTTCTTGATGAACTTAGATTCTTGGAGAATAATCAACAACCAAATTTTTAGAACTCAATTTAGATTCTTGGAGAATAATCAACAACCAAATTTTTAGAACTCAACCATGAATCTTGGGGTTGAGGAAAATGCTACAGAAGAATTGGTTGTTAGAAAATAAAAATTCATAGTACAAGAGTCTAAGTTCATTAAGAAATGCAAAATGCATGATACCAATAATACATACCTTACTTTGTTGCAAAACTTATTGAACACCCCGAAATGCTTGGAATTTCACATTATTAATTATATCATTCTGAATTTATTTAAAATCCGGGGAAGAATTTTTAACAATAAGGTAGGATTCAATGTAGAATACGAGCTCTTCATGTTGAACCCTTCATTCTATATTGTTTGTTTTGTTTTATTTCAGAATAATAAAAAGAATTTATTCTTCTCTCATTCAAGAGTTTCTTATTCAGTTGTAAAAAAAAGAGAGAAAAAGAGAAAAAAAGAGAAAAAAAGAAAAAGAAGAATAAATTTTTTCATCCTCCTCAGACCAAAGGTAATTATAAATTTTTATCAGCCAATCAAATATAAGTACTTCACTTCTTATCTGCTTTACTTTATACATCATAGAATTTGCATTGAGGACAATGTAAAATTTAGGTGTGGGGGTGGGAATTAGTTATTTTTTCTCTTTATTTTACCTTTTTAGTTGTATTTTTTCCTTTTCCTTAAAAAAAATTATAAAAATATTGTCACTTATCAAATTGATAGAATTATGTAATAATTGATTTATTTGATAAATTTTAAAAAATTTTAATCCCTAGTTTGTTATTTACTCAAGTTCATCTTTTATGACAACTCTAAATAAATTTCTTAAGAAATGATTTTCAAAGTAGTATACTTTACTTAAGCCTTAACTTAGATTTTTAATTAAAATAATAGAATTTATGCATGCTTAGCTTAGAGTTAAAAATAATTTTTCAAAGTGTCTTGATTTACATATTTTTCAGAATATATATACATATACATATTGAAATAATAATAATAATAATAATAATAACATTACAAAAGAAGAGTGCGAAAAATATACATATACATATTGAAATAATAATAATAATAATAATAATAACATTACAAAAGAAGAGTGCGAAAAATAGGCACCAAAAGAAAGAAAAAAAAAAGAAAAAAAACTCTTGAATTCAGGATGACTCTATCTTATAAAGCCTAAGCTGACCGAGTAATTAAGCCCAAGGAGTATTTCCATACTTAATGACCTAAGCCCAATTGGGTTGGGATCCATTGGCCCAAAACTCGTTAAATGGTCACTTAGAAAGCCCGTTAAAGTAAAAAAAATCACCAAGGAAGAAAGAGTTAAAAATAATAATAATAAATTAAAAAATAAAAAAATAAATAAAAATAAAAATACTAATAAATGTTTTATATATATAGTTATATTTGTATATATAGTCTTGGAAAATATTTTAGATCAAGCAACTTAAAAGTTATTTAAAACAAAGAGTTAGCATGTTCTTTTTAAAACTTTTAAATTAAATTTCTAAATTTGACTTAGTTTTGTATTGCTACAATGAGAAGATTTTCTAAAAATTTTACCTTAGAGTTATTTATAAAAACATTTTCTTGAGTAATAACTAGCTTTAATTAGATTGTTTAAAATTATCAAGTAAATTGAGTTATTCACTAACTTCTTTAATTTGGCAAGTTGACCAAATTTTGTGGGTATATTCACTGCAAACTCTCACGAGACTACAACTCGTCCACTAGGGTAACCAAAGGGTTTAAAGGCTTGTTGTATGCGTTAAATACAACCACGATTTCTGCAAAAGCGAGTTAGGCTTTTTTTTATTTTTCTTTCTTTGCTAGATGACTAGTAAAAGTTTAGGTGTGAGGGTATTTGATAATCACATTTTATTATAATTTTATACACTCATTATCTATTTTATATGAATAAATATACCACTAATAATTATTTTTTATCTTTAAATGCAGGTTAATGAAGAATAAATCTCAAACTCCCATCTCTCAACAAAAGCCCCTTGATTTAATGAAGAAAAGCCCAAACCCAAAAGCCAAAAGAAGAATTACCAAATTATCCAAAAGCCCAAGCTAATAAAAGAAGAAGAAAAGCCAAAGTGAAAGCCCAAGCCCAAGAGAAGAAGTGAAGCCCGGACAGCAAAAGGGAAGGAGCTCACATCGATAGGCATATCGATGGGCACATCGATAGGCGCATCGATGCGCTTATCGATGCCCTTATCGATAAGCCTATCGATACCCTTATCGATAGCTCCGGCAGGCGGTTACGAATCTAAGACTAAAAATTTATGTTTTTGGATAAGATTTTAATCCAAGGGCTCTCATTCACTGATATTTACTATAAATAGGGGTAGAGAGTGAGGGGTTAGAGGTGTGAAAAATTTTGTATCTCCATTTGGAGAGGAGGGTTACTCTTAATTGAGAAGACCTTCCAAACTTATAACTTTTTGTTATAATTAATAAAAGAGTTTTTTCACCACTTTAAATTTTTTCTTCTCTTTGTTGGATGATGAAGATGAAGATGAAGATAAAGATTAATTTGAAGGTTTGTTTTTCTTATTTTCTCTTTTATTGCTTATTAGTTTAGATTTATTTCCATGCTTATAGTTAGATTTTATTGTTTAAATAGCCAAGAGGCTAGAACCCTCTTGACTTAGATTTATTTCATGCTTATAGATTTGATTTATTTCACGTATTTATTTTCTCGCATTTAATTCTTACAATTTATTTTGTAGCTTAGTTTTTGTAATTTATTTTGTAGTTTATATTTTATTTTTTTGCACTATTCGCCTTGAGGCTAGAACCCTCTTGGGATTAGTTTTTGTTTTTGTTTATTTTTTATTTTCTTTGATTCGTTTTGAGGCTAGAACCCTCTAGGGAATTATCATTTTATTTTCTTTCACTATTTACCTTGAGGCTAGAACCCTCTCGGGTTTAGTTTTTTTGTTCATTTTTATTTTCTTTGATTTGCCTTTAGGCTAGAACCCTCTAGGGAATCACCCTTTTCTAAGAAGTGAATTCAATTCTAGATTATCCATATCTTTAATTGAATCCGCCATCTTTAATTTCTTAAATTTTCTTTTTATTCTTAATTCTCCTTTTTGATTCTTGATTTTATTCATCATTCCTTGTGAAAATCATTCATTCTTTGTCACATCCACTCTCACTTATATTTTATGCCGATTTACACACTATCACTTTCACTCTCTCTATCTCTCCATAATCACATTCACTCATCACTCCTAATCACGCACACAACATAAGAATCGACTTTAATTTTCTCATACAAAACACCTTCCTCGTAGGATCGATAACTTTTTACAAACTTGATTAGTTGTGCACTTGCAACTTTTTGGTATATGTTTATGTCGCATCAGAAATTGATTGTTAAGGTTAGGTTGTTGAGATTATGCTTTGGTTGATAACCATAGGGATTTATTGTTAAGGTCACAGTTTAGTTGCTAAGGTTGTGGTTTGGATGTGAAGCTTAGGTATATGTTGTTAAGGATATGTATTGGTTGTTAACCTTAGGCATTTAATGGTGTACCTTTTTTTTGTGTGTAGGTATGACTGCGGGATCTACGTATACCAGTTTGTAAAAGTCATTATCGAAGGTAGAAGTGTCCTGCACGTCATGTCCAAAGAGCATAACACATGGGTGGTACGAGCGAAGCTAGCAGCATATTTACTAATTGAAGGCAGTAAGAGGAGAAAATATGCAGATAAAGTTAACGATGATGATGTTGAGATATAGACTTTTGTAAATGATCATATCACAATTCTTTGTAAATAATACTATACATGTAAATATTATAAATATAAAGGTTAACAGTATTGTGCGCTGCGGAAGTCAAACAACCAAACCAACGTGCTACGAGAAATCAAATCAAATGAACGTCGAGAGAAGGCCAAACGAACCAAATCAATGACACAAACACAAACAACCAATTTTAACGTGGTTCGGAAAGTTGCCTACGTCCACGGGGCAAGAAGGGGATAAAGTTTTTCACTAATAGAGAAGAAGAGTATAAACTGAGATTATAAATCACTCAAACTCACCAATTAATCTCACCAACAAATCTCTAATTCTCTCCAAATAAAACCGTAACCAATAGCTCAGAAAATACTTCTTTTATGTGCTCCAAATATCCCCAATACTAGGAATATATAGAAATCCTAAAATCATAAACGTACTAGGAATTCTAAAACAAAAAAACAAAACAAATTAGGAATCCTAATAACCTATTACCAAAACAGATTTGGAATCATGTTACCAAAATAGATTAGGAATCCCAATAATCTGTTACCAAAACAAATTAGAAAACATATTAGGAACCTGCTACCCAACATTTCTCCACCTCGGCGAAGTTTTCCCAAAACTGAGCCGACACAAATACCTACCAAACGTCTCACTTGTTGCGTCCAGTACGAAGTTGAACAAATCCATGATAACGGACTCAATCCATAACAAGTTGAGAACCCAAACGAGAATGCGAACAAACTCCAAATATCGGTATCAACTCACCAAACCGGTTGTATCATAAATGACTGCCTACGTATCCTCTTGCCTAAGGAATCAAGCCTTCACGTAGTTCACCTAAACGGCCTCCAAAGGCCCTCAATCAAATAGAAAAGTTTGTAACTCTTCACCAATATCACCAACGGATCTACAATTGATAGCGCTCATAATGGCCCCAAACTGAAACAAATCAAACACCTCCACCTGAGGTGAACCAATGGTCGTATCCAAAACATGTCCACCAGCTGCACTCGAATCCAAAACCAACTCATCTTCTGCATCCAAATCCAAATGATCTCCAAACTGTGTCACCTCAGCTAGAATCCTAAATGATGCAGTATGATCTGGAGTATATGAAGTAATCTCCCAATGTAAAGTAGCATCATTCTCCACGCGCTGCGATATCCTAATGATCTGATCAACACTCTCCACCTCTGAATCCCAAATGTGCATCGGATCAAATCTCATATCCTCGATGTGACCAAATGCTAGGCAACCAAATATCCGACGCAACCTAAAATCTAAAGCAGCTCCATCAGATCCAAAATCTCCACACGCAACAGTTGACAACCTATGACCAAGATGACCCAAATATGTCGAACCTCCAAAACCAAAACTAATGCTCAACAACCAACGCCGCCCTCCAATAAGGAACGACCCATCAAAACTATCATCTCATCTCGTCGCCCCAATGTCACCATATCAACGAAGTGTCTTAAACTGCCATGAGCTCGACACAAATGCAAGAAAGGACCCCTACAAAAGCTAGAGCGATGGGTTACCTTTCTACCAATACACTTCTTCCAATTATTATTGACTTCTAGGACTTCACACCAACGGGACCTGGTTGCAACCCACCAATACCTAGAATAATCCCTAACTACGGAAACCAAATACTGATTACCTCCCAATGATGCCTCCTTTGAAGGCCCCTAAATGCCTGACTGAACACCACCTAAAAGACCCCTCGATCGATGGATAGAAGTGCCAAACTCCACCTCGGTCTTCTTGCTCATACCAATGTGCTCAAAGGACTTCAATCTGCAGGTCAAAACACTCCTTAACAAACCATGCATGCTTGCTCATACCAATGTGCTCAAAGGACTTCAATCTGCAGGTCAAAACACTCCTTAACAAACCATGCATGACATAACCAATCAAATAACCCAGTCTCAACAAATGCCATAGTCTAGCCAAATCCAAAGAAGTCGCCAGCTCTCTATCAAACACCGTGCTCCTGATCAAATAATACAAATTATTCCTCCTGATGCTCTTCATTACAATCATGGATCCCAATGTGACCTTCAAACGTGAATCGACCAAGGTCGACCTCCCCTCTTTTCAACTCCTGAAAGCTGGAGAACCAATCCCTCCTAGGAAAAAAATATGGTAAGAAGCTTCCAAATCCAACATCCACTCTGTAAAGTCGGCAACACAAACTGACGGTAGTGTAGATAACGAGTAGCCCGAAGAATCCGAATCTGAATTATTACCACTAGCATTGACAACATTCACCTTTGAAGCTTGAATAGCTTTGCCCTTATTCTTCCCGGCTCGATCAACCAACTTTGAGCATTCGGTTTTCCAATGTCCATCCTCTTTACAAAAGGCACACTGATTCCTACGAACTCCAAAATGTGCCCTTCTAGACTGCGAGCTCCTACCACGGTTTGGACTCTTTGCTCTTGCGACCAATGCCCCCGCTACCGGCTCAACTGAAGTCTCCTTATCCTTCTTTCGAAGCTGATAATTCACAAGTACAGCGATGACCTCACTATAAGAAAGAGATACCTTCCGATTAATAAGAGTAAGAACGAATGTCACATATTCCTCGTCAGGCAAGGAACTCAACAATAACAACTCCTGGTCCTCATCTTCAATTATCACATCTACATTCGTCAAATCCATAAGAAGCTTCGTGTAGTGGTTCATGTGATCACCAATGGAGGTTCTCTTCTTCAATTGTAAGTGATAAAGTATCCTCTTCAAATGCAAGCAGTTCTCTACACTTGTTCAAATACTTGCCCTCTAGGATCTTCCAAATCTTCTTAGCCGAAGCCTCATTGATCACATCATATTTTAAATCTTGAGTCAAACAAGATCTAATCAAACCACACGTCGTTCTATTCATCTTTCTCCAAACCTCCTCCTCAATGTCGTCTGGTTTCCCATCCAACTCTAAAGTATCTTCCAAATTTTACGCATTGAGCACATCCAAGACTTCACATCTCCAAAGACCAAAATTATTTGTTCCATTAAACTTCTCCACATCTATCTTCATAGAGTGGATATTCAAACTTTGGACGATCTTCACACCGGAAGTACCCTCCACAACTCCTTCTTTCCTGACCATCTTTCTCAAAGCACCAAAACAAATATGGAACAAATGAAGAATAGATCCAAAACTAAAAAAGATAGAGTCTTTACCAAAAAGATCCCACCTTTATCACCAAACGAAGCCGTAGGTGAGCCTCCAAAACTGTAGCCTGAGCTCTGATACTACTTGTTGAGCATTGCGGAAATCAAACAACCAAACCAACATGCTACGAGAAATCAAATCAAACGAACATCGAGAGACGGCCAAATGAACAAAATCAATGCCACAAACACAAACAACCAATTTTAACGTGGTTCGACAAGTTGCCTACGTCCATGGGGCAAGAAGGGGATAAGTTTTTTCACTAATAGAGAAGAAGAGTACAAACTTAGATTATAAATCAGTCAAACTCACCAATTAATCTCACCAAAAAATCTCTAATTCTCTCCAAATAAAACCCTAACCAATATATCAGAAAATACTTCTTTTCTGTGCTCCAAATATCCCCAATTTTCTTTTCAATTCTCTCTTCCAATTGTTCCATATATATAGAAACCCTAAAATCATAAACATACTAGGAATTCTAGAACAAAAAACAAAACAGATTAGGAATCCTAATAACCTGTTACCAAAACAGATTTGAAATTATGTTACCAGAACAAAAAACAAAACAGATTAGGAATCCTAATAACCTGTTACCAAAACAGATTTGAAATTATGTTACCAAAACAGATTAGGAATCCTAATAACAATCCTAATAACCTGTTACCAAAACAGATTTGAAATTATGTTACCAAAACAGATTAGGAATCCTAATAACTTGTTATCAAAACAAATTAGGAGCCTGCTATCCAACAAACAAAGAATTGTTAAGATGGAGTACAAAGCCGATACCTTGACAGCAACCCCATAAGCTGGACAACCAGAACATAAGCTTGACAACCAAGCCACAACCAAGCCACAACCTTAATAGCGAAAAGTTAATCTGGACAACTAAAAAAAAAAGCCACAACAAAGCCACAACCTTAATAGCGAAAAGTTAATCTGGACAACAAACCCATAAACTTGACAACTAAAGCCCTAACCTTAACAACAAACCCGTAACCTTAACAACATACCCATAAACTTGACAACCAAAGCCCTAAGCTTAACAACAAACTCGTAACCTTGACAACCAAACCCTAAGCTTAACAACGAACCCATAATCTTAACAACAAACCTGTAACTTTAACAAAAATCCCATAACCTTGACAACCAAAGCCCTAAGCTTAACAACGAACTCGTAACCTTGACAACCAAGCCCTAAGATTAACAACTAAGCTATAAAGCTTAACAACAAACACATAAGCTTGACAACCAAGCCACAACCAAGGCACAACCTTATCAGCAAAAAGTTAATCTGGACAACAACCCCGTAAACTTGACAACTAAAGTCCTAAGCTTAACAACAAACTAGTAACCTTGACAACCAAACCCTAAGCTTAACAACGAACCCAAAACTTTAACAACAAACCCGTAACCTTAACAACAAACCTAGAACCTTGACAATCAAAGTCCTAAGCTTAACGACAAACTCGTAACTTTGACAACCAAGCCCTAAGCTTAACAACCAAGCGATAAAGCGTAACAACAAATCCGTAACCTTAACAATAATCCCATAACTTTGACAACCAAGCCCTAAGCTTAACAACGAACCTATAACCTTAACAACAAACCCGAAACCTTAACATCAAAACCATAACATTGACAACCAAAGCCCTAAGCTTAACAACAAACTCGTAACCTTAAATACAAGATCGTAACCTTACAAGCGATAAAGCTTAACAACAAACATATAAGCTTGACAAGCAGCGTATTTACTTAATAGCTAAAAGCGAAGCTAAACAACAAACCCATATCTTAGTGTAGTACAGTCATTCCAAAAGTGTATCATATATTAATATGTTGTTAACATCCCATATCAACATCAAGTTAAACAAAACAAAAGTAAATTTACAGATGGTGGTAACCTAGGGGCCGGCTACTCCTCCACTGCTCCCCTTGCTCGACGCGAAGTCGTTTGAGAAACCCGTATCCCGAGGAAAGGTGGACCCCCAACACCTTAGTCCTGGAGAAATCACTGCCAGATATCTCTCCACCGTCATTTGCCTGCTATCCCTAGTCACCTCAATCAACTCCGGGTCGGCGATAGGAGGCTAGGTACACTAGTGGGGAGGTTGGTCAACAGTCATGTCGATAGGATCAACTTACCTATTCACTTGGTGCTCCAAGTCCCGGCCGATAACCTGAGTTACGACGAACCCTTCTATTAGGGTGCCATCCATAGGAGATGTGTAACGAAACCTAATCCTCTTAGGGACATCTGAATAAGCCCTGATCTTGAGAAGCACCCTGCAGTCTTTAAAGTTAATTTTTATGATGACGTCGGTGGAGCAGTACAGGCATTGGCCGATACCCTCGAACAGCTGTTGCAGGAACTTCCAGTCCCAGAGGTGGTATAGGAGATTAAAGAGGCGGACCCACGTGAGAAAGGGTTTGGGCAATGTTTTTAGCTTGAGGTCCTCCCTCCAATGCCTAAATCTTCCCTTGAAGGAGCTCATATCTATCAGATTGAGATCGATGGATTGAACTAGCAGTTCATCAGACGGAAATTTAACCATGAAGCTATTTCCAACTGCCTGCTTGATCTCATATGTCCAACTTCGGACGTTGAAGCGGTACCCAAGCATTAATCTGAGCTCCTCCATTGATGGACGGCCTAACTCAGGAGTGAAGATGGCGAAGGTAGTCACGTCTTGAATGGTGCTAGCGGTGTTGTCTGGCACGGGGAGCAATCGTGGAAGGGTTCAAGCTTTGAAACCATGAGGGAAATCCTAGGAAATATGCATGCAGACGATATCATCATGAGCCATGATCTTCTGGTTTAGGACAGGAAGGGGGGATCTAGTTGCCAGGAGGTTTGTGAGCAGACAAAGAGAATGGAAGAGTGAGGGGAAAGGTTATCATGACTGTCATGTCTTGGAACAGGCGAAGGGATGGCGGTAATCGCCACGTTGCATATGGGAATAGAGAGGAGCAATGTGATAATGACTGCATGTCTTGGGAACAAACATTACTGTGAAATGCATTTAATACAGAAATACATCATTTTCTCTAGGTAACATTGACAACCAAAAGCTAACCTTAACCACCAAAAGGCTAACCTTAACAACCAATCCATAAGCTTAACAATAAAATGCTGAACTTAACAATAAATCCGTAACCTTGACAACCAGTTCATTACCTTAATTATAACAGCCATGCGAGAATTTTTCTGAACAAAAAATATGCGTAAATATTAACAACCTAGAATCAGGTAAACATATTCTTTTACAACCAAGACATAACCTTGACAACCAAGCGCGAGTAACAACCCAGCGCTAACCTTGACCAAATGGTAACCTTGACAACCAATTAATAAGCTTAAAAATAAATGCTAAACTTAATAATAAATACCGTAATATTAACAACAAACCCATAACATTAACAACCAAGCCACAACAAGTTAAACAAACCAAAAGTTAAACAAACATCCAGTATACATTGTTAATATATGCTCGTATTTTTCTCTCCACCATCATATGCCTTCCTTCCCATGTGACTTCACTATTACAACAGAGATTTCTTAGATGAACTCCCTAGATTGATTGACTTCACTGTACTTTTGAATCTTGGCTCAAAGTAGAAAGAAATTATCAGAAAGTTAGGTAAGCCTGGTAAGCTCACGGAAAGCTCTCCCGAAAAAGAAGCGCATAGTATCCCCAATCTGCCACCTAGACCACCTCAAAGGAAGGAAGCATTGGCTTAGCTCTTGTTGCAAGTATCTAGAATGGTATACTCTCGCAAAAATGGATTTCTCTTTACCATTGTAAGCTTTTATAGATTCGCCTGCTCTTTGTTTCAGGCCAAATAGGAAATACCAACTACATTATTTCAATAAGTATGGTCACCTATTCTGTGCGTACGATTGTTTACGAACGCCATAGCTATTGAGCTTCGTGGAGTAAGAAAGATAGTTGATGTGGTATATGTTCGACTTTGGTTGAGGGCTTGTTCTTGGTTAGACAGGCTAACGACGACCGGACGTCAGAGAAAAGACTTCCATTGCTCACTTATCAATTGTTCTTGCTTCAAGCAAACCATAAAGGCAAGCCGAAGATTGCGAAAAGGTAATGGAGCCCACTCTTAGGCTCCGAAAGATCAGTAGCTGCCTGGGGCTGGCGAAAGTTACCGCAGGTAGTGAGGTCGTCGAATCCCCCTTACTGGGATGAATGCTTTCTCTCAATGGGCAAGGAGCTTTATGTCACCTCCACGCTGATTCAGAAGGTGTTCGGTCTACCGCACCTGCCAGCCATATTTATATATTAATATTTTAATATATAAAGAATTCAATTATTTGGATATTGATTTATATTCACCCATAGCTGATGGAACTTAGAGAAATGACAATGGAAAATAGGTAACAATATTAACATTCAAAAGGTTGATGCTATTATATGGGAAAAATCCATAAATTATTAGAAAGTTAGGTAAGCCTAGTAAGCTCATGGAAAGCTCTCTGAAGAAAGCCACTTATATTCACCCATAGCTGATGGAACTTAGAGAAATGACAATGGGGAATAAATAACGATATTAACATTCAAAAGGTTGATGCTATTATATGGGAAGAATCCAGAAATATTAAAGATGATGAAAGAATAAAGCTCTTCCAGTTTATAAAAGCCATGAGGACAGTAGTCGTAGACTTCATCAGCGTGAGGGCTAGCCATTATCTTCTGGTTTATAACAGAAATATGACTTGAAGGTGCTAGGAGGCTAATTGGAGGGGGGGGGCTTAAGATGTTGAGAAAGGAGTGAGGATCAATAGAGTGGCGGTGATGGGAAGATAAAGATGAAAGAATGAGGAGAAAGGGTATCATAACTGTCCTGTCTTGGAACAAGCCAAGGGATGGTGAGATTGCCACGTAGAAGGTGAGAATGGTAGGAATCAAGGTTATCATAACTCTCCTGCCTTGGGAACTATGAAATACATTGAATGCAGTATCAGAAAAATATCTCGGTAACCTTGACAACTAAGTGCAAGTGAATAACAGTAACCTTAACATTCAAGCGATAAAATTATGTGATGCCCCAGGGTTCTTACAAGGCTACAGTCCAAGATGAAACCCGGATTGTCAAACCTACCATGCACCCACACAGGGCATTAACACATTTCACCAATCACAATAATATCCTCTAGTGGAATCAATAAGAAGTGAAGGTACAAAACATGCAAAATGAGGAAGTAAAAATACTAGACATGATATAGAAGGTGAGATCTCATAAATAAAAGAATCATGTCTCAACTGAAGTACATCTGATATCTAAAATAATAAAATATATCAATATGAATCAACTAAATCTCATACTAAGGCACTCTGCCTTTATAAAATAAATACAACTCTAAAGTCTGAACAATGAACGTAACTGTACAGTGGAGCTTCAGCTACTAAGACTGTGCGACGGCGACTATGCTAGAACTCCGTCATCCTGCGACTCTCCAAAACTCTGAGCTGTTTGAAAGAGAAAATTTAAATAAAAAGAATAACAACAAGAGCATCAGAGCGCTACAGCAAGATCACCTCCATCCGCCCCTAGGAGAAGGGCTACTAGATGAAGTGGATGTTCTACCTATTAAGCATAGTCTACCTAGATCATTTATCCTGTATCTAAGTGGAATTAATATTTAAAAATTTACAACACGAGATGTAGTACAGACCATCAAAAAGGTGGGCGGTCAAAATGCAACAGTACAAGATCGAGAAACTCTCTCGAAATCAAAAAAGTATCGAACAAAACATGCACAGACCATCAAAGAGGTGGGTGGTCGACTGCACCTTTGCGTCGGTCGACTGCGACAGGTTTTAGGTGTTGCCCAGGCTTCTGCCTGGCACGCGGTCGACCGAACCCGATAACTAAAGAATGTGCAGGTTTCAGCACTGTTGTGTTCGTGTCGTGTTTTTTTATTTAAACCTGTTTAAATCTTAAACCTATTTAAATCATACTGAAACATACATAAAACATTATAAACTTTAAATCATCATCTCTGGGAATTATCAAATACCAATAACATGATTAATTGTAAAAAGAAGCATGCTTAAACCCTTAAAAATGCATGAAACATCACTATGACGATTAAACTTATACAATCTCAGTTAAACAACATAAAACATTCAAACATGATAAAATATAAACATGAGCAGAAGGAAAAAATTTGTTTAAACTTATTCATCTTACTTAGGTTTCTCAAACCTAGGGTTTAAGCATAATTAACTTACATAAAAACTCAACTAGTTTCTAAATCTAGGGTTAAACATGATTAGATTATGATTAACAAGATAAAAACTAAAATAATTTTAACCCTAGTGTTCATGATCATGTTACTAACATAAACAGTAAGAAAACAAAATAGATCTAACATTGGTTTAAGATTTAACATAAAAAATCTCATCTTTTTCACATAAGCTTAAGCTTAAACATGTAAAACACTGATTTAAACATGTTAAATCATTTATTAACTAATGGTGCAGATTTGGGTGAAGATGATCTTACCTTAAACTCATGTACAAGCTTTTGAAACAAACAGTAATAAATCCACAAGTGCAAATAACCCGTTCTCCCTTGCCACATGTTAATAATCTCGCCTTCCTGTCGGTATTGTCACTGCTGGATTTTCCACTTTTAGCGATGGACTATTCCGTCGCTAAAAGTCAATATTCCGTCGCTAAAACTTTTGGCGACGGAAAAAATTAATTTCCCGGACTATTCCGTCGCTAAAAGTCAATATTCCGTCGCTAAAACTTTTGGCGACGGAAAAAATTAATTTCCGTCGCTAAAAGTTCGACGTTATGGAAAAAATTAATTTCCGTCGCTAAAAGTTCGACGTTATTACAAGGGTCCCTAAAAAGACTTATAGCGACAGAAATTCCATCGCTAATTGTTAGCGACGGTTTATTAGCGACGGAGTAATGGTCGCTATTTTAAAAAAATAAAAAAATGAAAAAAACATTAGCGACGGAATTTCCGTCGCTAATAAAACTTTAGCGACGGAAAAACCGTCGCTAAAAATTTATTAGCGACGTAAATTCCATCGCTAATGTTTTTTAAATTCAGTTATATATGATTTCGTGCACGTTTTCCGTCGCTAAATATTAATTTAGTGACGGAATTTCCGTCGCTAAATAGTAATTTAGTGACGTAATTTCCGTAGCTAAAACTTTTAAAAGAGGAATTTTTAAAATATTTTGAAAATTGAAAATACCCTGTACAATATCAATAATAATTTTTAAAAACCTGTTCAATCAACACAGTATAATATTCAATCTCACACAAATATCACATCTCACGCATATATCACACATTTAATTCAATAAAAGCAAGTAAAAGTTTCTCGACGGGTACATAATAAATATTGTTTATACAACACAAGAAATTATTTTCAAAGTTATATTAAGAACAATCAATCCTCCTGATCATCATCATCCTCATCCTCAACACCAGCCGCATTATGACTACCCCCGGCTGCACCTTGTGAAGAAGTCCCGGCCTGTAAATATAAATCAAATGTTAACAAGTGTGTGTAAACGTTAATAAGAGTGTAAATATAAATATACTACAACATAACACCACAACATCACAACAACAACACAACACCACAACACAACAACACACAACACTACACCATCATAACACAACACAACACTATACTACACAACACATCACCACACATCACACCACAACACAACAACACCACCACAAATCCTCCAACCTCACCGTTAGAGTTAGGGGTTTGTGTGTAACAGTTTGTATCAGTGTGTATCGTTTGTGTGTAACACCCAATCCTCATTCCTCCCCCCCAAACCAATCACATAACGACCACCATTACACAACACCACAGCCAACCAACCAACCAACCCACCAACCAATACCACCAACACTACGCACGCATACACCATCAACACCACCATCACATAAAAACATTATAAGTATATATTTTGAGGTTTGTGTTAGGGTTTGAGTTAGAGTTTGTGTGTAACAGTTTGTATCATTGTGTATCAGTATGTCGATATCATCTAATTAAAAAAAAGTAAAGTATATATATTACCTGTGACGACAGAAACAGTCTCCTATATGCCTCCTGAGCCTCCTGAGGCAGAGTCGACATGAATTGTGTGAACTCCAATACGGTCTGCTCTCGGCACCTCCGTTCTTCCTCTAGAGCCCGCTGATATGTTGTTTGTTGCGACTACCAATCTTCAATCGCTTTTAATCGCTGCTCCATCGAGTCTTGATATGAACTGCTTCCTGGTGTTCCTTATGGTGCTGCAGACTCGTAGGTGCTACTAGACTCGTGCGGCCTCTTCTCGGATCCTCTCCACCGGTATCTGTTCTTCCTACTGGGTCCAATGACCGTCTCGATCCTCTCCACCGATATCTGTTCTTCCTACTAGGTCCAATGACCGTCTCGATGATGGAGTCCTCATCCTCTCTACTTAGCCGGGCAGGAGTGTTAGAACAGACTTGAGACTGAGTCAATTGCTCCTGTACCTTGGCATGTAATTTCTCCTGCGATATATCAAAACAACCCGGGCAAGTCGACTTAATAATGATGCATTGATATGAAATTGAATATATAAATGAACTGCTACTTACAGCCAGATCCTTATTCTTTGCTTTCTTCTCTACAAAATGTTCGAGATCTCCCATTCCCTAGTTTTATTCAAATATATCAGTAACCCATAACACATAAATTATACTCAAATTGACAACTTAAAAGCTACTATATTATATACCTCAAGCTCCAACTGATGATAATGCTGGCTGAAGGACCTGGAGCCCCCGTGATGCTCGTAACTGCGAGGCGCGTTGCGATTCCTCCTTGCTATTTCAGCTTGAGCCTGCAAAACAATGTCAAATCAAAAAATATAGAAATTAAAACAATAAATTAAAAATATATACTTCAATAATACCTGAATTTCAGCCGTGTCCCAGTAACTGCAAAGTGCAAAAAAATCTACTCCATCCACACGCTCGTCAAGATGCCAGAATCGCTCCCAATCTTCTGTTATTTGGACGAAATATTTTTTCTTTACCTCAAACCGCCATCTCTTGAACGATAAATTGATTTGCCCGAAGCAGTACGTCCAGGCACAAATATTATCGTCAAGAAAGAAAAAATCGCTTCAGCATATAAAGAAAAAATAGATACAAATCAGTGTATTAAACATAATAATAAACTAATAACTAATAATGATGAAAATTAAAATAAATGACTCACACATATATATCTCCAACAAGCCACCAGCGTATCAATCCGCTGTGATTTCCACGTCAAAAATATGTTGAAGAAATCGTGTCTCCTGGCTAAAGCGGCAAGGAAATTGTTCACCAGCGCATCAATCCGCTGCGCTTTCCACGTCAAAAAAATATTGAAGAAATCCTGTCTCCTAGCTAACGCGGCGAGAAAATTGTTGAAAGCATTGGCAAAGGCCCTGACAGGCACTCCATTTTCCCATTGGTTCACGGCCCTCCGATGAATATCAGGGATGAGGCTATGTTCCTTGGTAGCATTACGGCCGCACCTAGGAGGTCGTCCGGTACCTACGAAAGAATGAATCGGATGAAACAATGAATCAATCCATATATGCTATTAAAATTTAAAATAATAACCGATAAACTATAAAAATTTATTCATACCTTTCAGTTTGAGGTACCTACGCTTTGCTTGTTCGTACCTTTGTTGTGCAATGTCGCGCATAGTATGATAAGAATCCCAATCATCCCTCACCTTGGCCGGACCGTGGACTCGCTGATCCGTAATAGAATCTGGCGATAATGCCGCAGCTTCTAAAGTTACGCTATACGGCTCAAATCTCCTCTCCTCCAATATATCTGCATGCGGTGGTGGTGGTATCTCTGCATGCTGTGTAGGATCAGCCTGTGTCTCCACGTCATGTGGAGCATCTCCGTGTGATGTGTCCTGTGGCTGCGAGTCATGTGTAGCATCTCCTCCTCCTGTGTAGTAAATGTTAAAAAAATATTAGGCTCGTGTTAATAGTTTATAGAAATGTACAAATATAACAAATAAATAAAAATACCTGACGTAGAGGCATGTGCGTCGCCTCCAGAATGTCTACCAAAAATTCTCTCAAGCGCTTTCTTACGTAATCCTTTTGTCATCTATACTTTGAAAACATAATGAATATCCAACAAAAGTATATAATGCAAATAATTAATAAAATAGCACATGGCAACAGAATCGCATGTACATGATGTCCAGTTAAACAGATAATACAAAGGCAATAATGTAATACATGACACACCGTGATACATGATAACCAGTCAAACAGATAATATAAAGGTAATAATATAATACATGACACATCCACATGATAACCAGTCAACCAGATAATATAAAGGTAATAATATAATGCATACACATCATGATACATGATAACCAGTCAAACAGATGATGTTGAGGCTCTACTCTGCGATCGTGTACGGATAGCTTGCGACCGTGTGCGTGCCAACGAAAGGACTGTTCTTATAGTTTTATCGACTCCGCTGCGGACATGTTTTTTACCTTTACGCCTTGGCTCACATATAATCGCAGGTACATCAGGGCGCGCTAGTGCAATTTCATCGTCCAGATTATTATTTTGTGTCAATGAAAACTCCTCGGCTATGTCGTCGGCCAAAATAACCTCCTCATCGTGATCTTCGTCAGACACGACTTCATGAATGTAGGCTCTAGGCGGATTCTTAAGGATAACCCATTCGTCATTTTTCATTATATCTTTGACATAAAAGCACTGTTTGGCGTGAGCAGCTAACATGTATTTTTCAGACTGATATATTTCCTTGTTAAGATTAACGATTGTGTAACCGTAGTCATCCTTCGCCTTTTTCTGTTCACACCAACGAACCTTAAACATCACATGACTGACTTCCTTATTAATCCCATAGAAAATCTCCACGATGTCTTCTACCTGACCGTAGCAATAGATTTCCCCCTGTATCGGATTTAGATCTTTTGCACTAGCGTATGACAGTTGCGAGAAGGAGCAGAACACACCGCTGTTTTGCGTTTGTCGTCTCTCTTCAAGACCGACGATGTTAAACCTAAAGCCGTTGACACAGTAGCCTCCATAATGCTTAACCACATTAGAAGGACCTCTGGCATATAAATAAACTTTCTCAGACAGGTTAATCCCATTCGTAATCCGTTTGTCAACCTTTAAGAAAAAGAAGCAAATAGTTTACATATCTATTGACAGGCACATATATTTGATATACGAATCAGAAATATAAAAAGATCTTACTTCACCCTTCAGCCATGCAGGGAATTGTCTAGAGTGTGTGTCCATAACTCTCTTATTTTTTGTTCTGCATTTAAGATTAGTCTGGACATGTCGGATGTGAAGCCTAGACAAGAAGCATTTATAACGGTTAAATAGAGATAATTATTATGAGGTGATATAATCTGATTCAAACAGTTAAATACTTACGCTGTGTATATGTTAAATGTAGTATCATTGCTCAGGATATATATGTGGGCTTGATCTAGCTCCATTCTGGGGAATCTAGTATCCTTCTCACGATCATTGTAGAATGTACCGTCAATTATTCTTTGGGGACGGTTTAGCCTTGTCTTTACGCCCCACAAGTAACGAGAGATAAAATTCAAACTCTCGTTACTTATGTAGTTCTCTGCGATCGACCCTTCAGGATGTGCACGATTATGCATCAGTTGTTTCATGAAACCCAAATACCTAAAAGCATATAGTTTCATGATTTGTGACAAAATGGAACTGAGAAACGTAATTTGACAAATATTAAATGAATATTATAATAATAAATACCTCTCCATGGGGTACATCCAGCGATATTGAACTGGTCCTGCGATGCGGGCTTCGTATGCTAAATGTATTGTGAGATGCACCATGACCGTGAAGAATGAGGGTGGAAATAGTATTTCCATTTTACACAGTGTATTAGCAACACGTCCCTCTAATTCTTCAAACTCCCTGACATCAATCACCTTAGAGCACAGTTGCTTGAAGAAACTGCAGAATTCTATTACCACCATCGCGAGTTCCTTGTCAGCATGTCACAACGCAACCGGGAGAAGTTGATGTAATAGAATATGATGATTATGTGTCTTGAGTCCCAAAATCTTTCTGTCCTCAATATGCACATTTGCTGAAATGTTTGAAGCATAACCATCCTGTGTCTTCACGGACTTTAGAAATAAACACATATTGTGGACCTCATCCTTCGACAGTGTGACACGGGAGGCTGGGAGTTCAAACTTTCCGTCCCCCTTATCTATAGCTTGCAGTTCTGGACGAATGTTCAATTCTGCTAGGTCTCGACATGCCCTTAAGTCATCTTTTGATTTTTTCCCGTCCTGCAACAAAGTGTTCAAGAGATTCTCGCATATGTTCTTCTCGATGTGCATGACATCCAAGTTGTGACGTATTTTTAAACTTCTCCAATATGGCAGCTGATAAAATATGCTGAATTTTGACCATCCATGCGGAAGTTCGGTGCCTTTTGAGACACGCTCATGCGACTGGACAGTGCGAGGTTTATTTCCCTTCCAATTTTGCTTACCCTTTCCCCTTCCCTTCCAATTTTGCTTCAATATTTTTCTCCTAACCCCAAATGGATTTTCTTTGTTGAATCTTTTCTTTCCAAATATTTTTTTAGGTAGAGGATGTAGAAGCTCAAATATTTCTTCCCCGGTCAGCCTTGGTGGTGCCGGTCTGTTTTCTGGATTGCCGTCGAACTTTCCTACTAACTTTCTGAACTTGTGCCCTGTAGGCAACCATCTTCTGTGTTGCCAATAACAAAACTTACGGCTGTACTTTAGGAACTTTCCCTCATAGTCTGACATGCAAATCGGACAAGCAATCTGACCCTTCGTCGACCATCCAGACAGGTTAGCGTATGCCGGGAACTTATTAATTGTCCACATGACCATTGCCCGCATACAGAAAGACTCCTTACCATAAGCATCATAAGTGCTGACACCTTTTTCCCAGAGAAGCTTCAGGTCATCAATTAATGGTTGGAGGAAAACATCGATGTCATTTCCAGGAGAATATCTTCCAGGGATCAAAAGTGACAGTATCATGTATGGTTGCTTCATGCACATCGACGGCGGCATGTTGTACGGTGTCAGCAACCTTGGCCAGGTAGACCAAGCAGAGTTCATTAATCCAAACGGATTAAATCCGTCGCTAGCAAGCCCCAGCCTAATATTCCGAGACTCTTTACCGAAATCGGGGTATATACCGTCAATGTGCTTCCATGCCTCACCGTCCGCAGGATGTCTTAGTTTCCTGTCCTCTTTACGGTCGGTCGAATGCCATCACATATTCTCAGCTAGCTTGGCAGACATATAAAACCGCTGCAGCCTAGGAATAATTGGAAAATATCGGAGAACCTTCGCAGGGATTCTGTTCTGCTTATTGGATGCACCGCCTTCGGATGTGCTTGCAACTTCCCCTTTCCAACGTGATACATGACACGTCGGACATTCCTCCAGAGCCTCATTACCCTTATTGTACAAGATGCAGTCGTTAGGACGGGCATCTATCTTCTTGTAATCAAGCCCCAGCGTATCAACAATCTTGTTAGCTTCGTAATAGGTCGCGGGAATGCTTTTATCGCCGCCTGGAATGACTTTCCTCAGCAAATCTAATAACATCTCAAAATGTGTAACAGCCATCCCACTGAGTGTTTGGATATGAATAAGCCTCAGCATAAAAGAAAGCCTTGTGAACTCCTTGCACCCCTCGTATAACGGTGACTCGTTTTCTTCAACAAGTCTCATCAATCGATCTACATCTTGAAACATATCATTAGTATTGACATCACTCACCGACGGCGCTGCAAGAATATCTTCTAACATATCAGTCGTGTCAACTGTCGGATTGCTGACTTCAGTGAATTCTTCCTCTGATTGCATCACCGAGACGCCTTCACCGTGATGACTCTAAAATACATAAGAGCTATCAAATCCATTGATTGACAGATGAAAACTTACGTCACTCCTAGCGAGCATTTTACCGTTCCTACAATTCTTACAAGGACAGAAAATCAACATGCTTAGCGACCGTAGAGGGTTTGTGTCAGAGTATTCTAAGAAAGCTTCTATCCCATCCTTGTACCGGGTGTCTAGATGTCTTCGATCACGTGGTATGCTCATGAACGATTTGTTAGGAACTGTCCGCATCTATAATTTAAAAATTAATGGAAGTGAGCATATACCGACATATATCATTTTAATTTAGGGATGTAAACGGCTGTCAGAGGAAGGCTTCTATCCCATTAGGTATGTAAACGTGACGTGTATATGTATTTACGTGTGTTCAAGTGTACTTTCAATTCGTCAAAATTTTGGCAGCACCTACCCACTGTTCTCCGAGTACACTATAGTGGGAAGGATATACTCATGCATATCCCTCCGCAATTTGTACACGGAGAAAAACGAGTAAGCGCCGCCGAAACTCCGACGAAAAGAAAGTACACAAGAACACAAGTAAATACATATACACGCCATGTTTACATACCTAACCCGTCCAAACTGGACAGATCCAATAAATATTTATATATAAGCCCCCTCTCACATACGCGTACAAAAAAGTTATCGGACCGAACAAGATGGTCTCGTATCCACCAACGATCCTGTACGTGTATGTGACAAGTAAAAAAAAGAGATTATATATAGTATTTATTGGACGGGGTATTCTACGGCTCGAAAATATGAGTGTACGGTGTGTGTAGTTTCTATGTAATTAATGATATAATAGTTACGCTGACCCATTATCGATTCTCACCCTCACCCTCACCTAACCCTAAACCTAACCCTAAACCCTAACCCTCAACCTCAACCTCACCATCACCCCCACCCTCACCCTCACCCTCACCCTCACCTAACCCTAACCCTCACCCTCACCTTCACCCTCCCCTAACCCTAACCCTATCATTAACCCTCAAACTCACACCCACCCCTCACCCCTCACCCTCACCCCACCCTCGATCACCTAACCCTAAACCTTAACCCTAACCCTTACACACCCCACCTCACCCCTAACACTCCTCTAAAACCCTAATCCTAACCCAAACCCTAACCCTCGCCTAACCCAACCCTCACCCCCACCCCCACCTAACCCTCCTCTAACCTAATCCTAACCCTAACCCTAACGGCGGGCGCCTAATCCTAAACCATAACCCTAACCGAAAACCCTAACCCGTAACCCTGAAACCGAACCCTAACACCTAACTCCTAACCCTCGCCTAACCCTAACCATAACCCTAATCCTAATCAAATTATTTTTATATTATAATTTCTATCAATATAAATTTTTATTAGGGTTTGGGTTTGCATAATTTATTGTTTTACCAAAATTAAACAATAATTATAAAAATAAATTAAAATTGCAAAAATAACAAATCCATCTCCGCCCTTCAATCTCTCTTCTCTCTCCCTCTCTCTCTCTCGCGGCCGAGCCGGCGGCCGGCTCGCTGCCGCAGTCGGCCGACAGCGAGAGGATGAGAGAATGAGAAGAGAGAAGACGAAATGAGAGGGGGCGAGAAAGAGAGATAGATCGAGGGGGGGGGCATAGGAGAATTTACCTTGATGAGAGAGAGGGGAGAGAAGGCCCTTGACCAGGGCGGCGGGGAGGGCCGGCCGGTCAGGGGGGCGGAATGAGGAGGGGCCGGCGGGATTCGCCACAGGAGGGGGGGAGGGAGATGGGGGCGGGATTCGACCAGTGCGGGGCGATTCGACAGCGGGGAGGTGGGACACGGACAGAGCGGGCGGATTCACCAGAGGGGGGGGGATCAGACAGCGGGGGGGGACTAGGATCGACAGGGGGCGGGATTCGGACCTATGGGGGGGGATTCTGACCGAGGGGGGAGGATCCGACAGGGGGGCAGAAAAGAGGAGAAGGGATTCGACTAGTGGGCGAACTTAATTGTCGGATTAATTCTGGCGCGCGGCGCCCAAAAAAATTTGGGCGCCCGCGCCCAAAAAATTTTGCCCAACATAGTTTTTAGCGACGAAAATTCCGTCGCTAAAAACTAATTAGCGACGGAATTTCCGTCGCTAAAAATAAATATTTTAGCGACGGAAATTTTCCGTCGCTAAACTTTACTATTCCGTCGCTATATTTATTTTAGCCACGAAATAATAGCGACAGAATTTTCCGTCGCTATAAACTAACATATAGCGACGGAAAATTCCGTCGCTATTATTCCGTAGCTAAAAACTCATTTTCTACTAGTGTGTGCTTCACAAAGCTCTCAAAATTCATAAGAAAAAGATCTAGGGTTTTTGAGGGGAGAGGGTGACTGCTAGGGTTCAAAGATATGATAAAAGAGAGGAATTTTTGTGAAAAACATATGTATTTATAGAGGCAAAACCAAAATAAACCCGTTTGACCCGAACCAGGAAACCTAGTCTGACTAGGAAAACCACCTTCTGTATTGTGGCTGTAGCTTTCTCATCTAACCTTAGAATGAGGTGATTTAAGATTTGTTAAAAATTTATTGAAGATACCTACAAATTTTTTCTTTTGAGTTTTTCTAGATTCTAACTGAATCATTATGTAAAATACGTATACTCTTAACTGGTCGTTTTCCAGATTTCAGGCTCGTGTATATAGTGCATGATTTTAGCCCTATATTCACATATATACATTGAATTGATCTCAAATCAATTCCTAGCATACTCAAATATCAATAAATGTTATTTATCATCATGTAATATATTTATTTTTATTTATCAACATATTTTCAAATTCACGGGGTTTTCCATTCTTCCCCTCTTAAAAGAATTTCGTTCCCGAAATTCTGCAATCATATCTTAGAGATTAATAATACCAAAAAAAGTAAGTTGAGGGGATAATCCATACAAGCAAACCCTCACATACACATCTCATACCATTAATCTCTAGATATGAAACATAGAAATATCTACATTTAACAATCTAGAATGAAAAATATTCCCACTTAACTCCTAACTAAGTGGAACTAGTACGTCAGGTGAAAAATCCAAATAAAGAACCCCCCATATATATACCATGTGTTCCGAATAATTAGGAGCTAAGTGTTAAATACCCCCATTCTAGCGTTAAATATAAATATAAATATATAGATAATCATAAACACCAAACAAAATTCAATCAATTTATCTACTCAAACAGGTGCGGGTAATCGTGACACATACTCTCCTCCCGTTCCCAAGAAGCATCATCAGCTCCTTTCCGATTTCATTGAACTTTAACCAAAGGTATCACTTTGTTTCTAAGCTTCTTGTCCTCCTTGGCAAGAATACAAATAAGAATCTCTATCGTAGTTAAATCACCATGAAGCCCGATCTCTGGTGCGTCTGACACTCGCTGCTGCTCCTCATCACGTAAATACTTCTTAAGCATCGAAACATGGAAAGTATCGTGTATACTCGACATCGATGCTAAAAGATCTATCCGATATGAAATGGCTCTAATGTGCTCAACAATTCTGAATGGACCAATATACCTCAAGACAAACTTTTCCCCATCTACTAAAACGCTGAACTCCCTTCGTTGGTGATACTTTCAATAATACATAGTCTCCATCCTAGAACTCTAACGGTCATCGCCTCTAATCGGCGTAACTCTTCTATCTACTCTGTGCTGTAAGAATGCTCTCTTAAATTTCTACTACCTTCTTCGTAGTCTATCTCCCAAGTTCTGATACAAACAATAGGTTGTTCTCTGGTTCTGCCTAACAAATAGGCAATCTATAAGGCCTCCCGTACCATGCCTCATACGGTGCCATGCCAATAGTCGTTTGACAACTATTGTTATAATTAAACTAAATTAAAAGAATATTGTCCTCCCGACTACCCTGAAAGTCAATAACACATGCTCATAACATGTCTTCTAATACTCGGTTCACTTTTATGTTTGTCCATCTATCTACGATTGGAGAACACTAGGATACCGCAACTGGCTACCGAACGAATCCTAAAAGTTTCTCTAAAAATGGCTCTTTAGGTCTTTGTACATTTTTGTTATACCTGGATGTACTGTGTATCTGGTACGATGCGCCTCAACTATCATGAAATATAAGCCAATACTCTCTGGGACTGCATCAAAACACCTTCTAGACCCGCTAACTATGCATCAATATAGACGACAAATATTTTATCACTGCTTGGAATAACCATTACTGACGCTGTATTCAATTTTGCCTTTAGAGTCTCAAAAGCTTCCTGGCACTCTGTGCCCCCAAACAAACTATACACCCTTATATCGTGTGTACGTGGTGTCGCAATCTCCGAGAAGTCTTGAACAAACTTCCTGTAATAGCCGGCCAAACCTAAAAAATTACGAATCTCTGTAACTATCTTTGGTGGCTCCTAATCAAGTACTGCTTTTACTTTAGTTGGATCCACTACAATGCCCTCCTTGCTGATAACATGACCAAAAATCTGACCTCAAATAGCCAAAAACTCATATTTACTAAATTTGGCGTATAACTGATGCTCCCACAAAGTCTGCAATGTCAAACAAAGATGCTGCTCGTTCTCTGCCTTCAATCTCGAAAAGATAAGAATGTCGTCATAAAACGACCACAAACTAGTCCTAACATGGACGAAAAACTCGGTTCTTCAAATCCATGAATACTGCGGGTGCATTGGTCAGCCTAGATGGCATGACAAGAAACTCGAAAGACCCATATCGAGTCAGAAAAGCTATTTTAGGAATATTCATTTTTCGCACTCGTATCTGAAAATAACCAGAACGAATATCAATCTTTGAGAAATGCTACACTCCCCGTAGCTAGTCGAACAAGTCATAAATTCTTGATAGTGGATACCTAATCCAGGAAGTGACATTCTTCAACTCACGATAATCTATACATAATCACATGCTATCGTCCTTCTTCTCCACGAAGAGGACCAGTGCTCCCATGAAAATGACTCTGATAAATAAAACCCTGAGTTAACAACTCATCTAGCTAAGTCTGTAGCTCCCTTATCTCAGCGGGTGCCGTGCGATAGGGTGCTCGGAATATCGGTACGGTGCCTGCTGCAACTCGATGTAGGAAATAACCTCTCTCACTGGAGGAAATCTTGGTATGTCCTGAAAGATATCCTGATACTCTGAGACAACTCCAGTCTCGCTCAAAACTACACCCCGATCCCGTATCATCACCTCCTCAACGTATGTCAGAAATGACTCCGTATTCTAATTACCCTATGAGGTTGCTACTATCTATACAAACCCATTAAATGCTTACAAGCTGACTATCTTTGCTAAACAGTCTATACTAATATGGTAGGATGATAACTAATCCATGCTAAGAATAACATCAAACTCGGACATTCGCAAGATGATCAAATCGACCACGGACTCAGACTCATCTAAACTGACAACACATCTCTTATAGATACTCTCTAAGAGAGATAGGAGTAGAAACTAATAATAGAACGCCTAAAGGCTGCGCTACAAGCTGAAGTCTAATCATGACATCATGATAGATAAAAGAATGTGAAACTTCTAAATCAACAAGATTCGAGCTGGAAAGGAAATCACTAAGAAAGCTCCGTTCGCACCATGATCACACGGTATGACTACATAAACCCTACCAGTGGGTGACAATTGTTATGCTGATGGCGGTGGAACATATAAGACTATCTGTCCCTCATGAATCTCCTTAGATGGCATGAATCTAGCCTATTGGCCCTTAATCCTCGAGACGGCTGGATGTGCCTCAAATCCTCTGCTACTTACCATAACCACGACCCTAAGACTGCTGATTTTGACCTATGTTATGCTGGCCTCCTGCTGGTATACTGCGATAATTCTTTACTCTATGTCCGATCTTGTTACAATTGTAACATGTACACTGAATTTTGTGCTGTTGCGGCGCTCTCGAATCATATTGTAGGTTGTGCTCTCTTCTTAAACTGTCCTTGTCTGACAGTAAAAATCCTTACCCCACTACTGGGGCTTTCTAGATTCCGCAATAGGTCTCCTTTCCCTTACCATTGTCATGTTGGTCATGATTCCATAATTAACTACATGCATATCTCCATGCTTTAATCGGACTAGCTCTACTGTTTACCAAAGAAGCAAACAAAATTTTCCCAAATAAGTGGAATTCGCTGCTCCAGCGAAAATATGAAGTCGGTGCCTTCCTCTGGTGTTAAGAAATCTTCACATATTTCTTTTATTTATAGGCTACACATAAATCCGGTGTGTCCTGAAACTATGATGTTCTCAGCGTCTGATGTCTTTCTTATTCTTACAGAGCCAAGCTCTTGCTCTGCGGCTATATCAACAGCTGGTTGTGGTGATGGTGAAATCATTGGTATTGTCTCTTCAATAGGCACGATTGGTACAACTAGTGGTAGAACTCCAGAAAATGTAATATGGCTCGTTACTCGCTCCTCGAGTGTTGCTAGTTCTGCTTCTGCGATCGGCGTTACGAAGTCGATCAGATACTGTGGAGCCTATTGTGACTCGAGCTCTGCTTGCCCAGCTCTCTGGGTACGAGTTTTATCTTGACAGTATCCTTGTTCCAATATTTATAATATTAAGAGGAGAGCTTAATAGACATAGTAAATGAGGTTGCAAACATATATACATAACATAACGCATCACATAGTATTCACGCAAATACTTTTCAATCAAAGTAAGGTAGGCATAAATTTTTTTTGTAATTTTTGAAGTGTACGTATTACATCCTCACTCATTCTAGAAATTTCTAGCAGACTCTATACATGAATCCTAGAAAACTCTATCCTAGCTCCACGACTCGACACAAGATGATCCTAAGAATGTTGGAACTAGAACTCTGATACCAACTGTGACGCCCTAGGGTTCACACAAGACTACAGTCCAAGTTGAAATCCAGATTGTCAAACCTACCATGCACCCACATAGTGCATTAACACGTTTTACCAATCACAGTAATATCCTCTAGTGGAATCAGTAAGAAGTGAAGTTACAAAACAGGCAAAATGAGAAAGTAAAAATACTAGACATGATATAGAAGGAGAGATCTCATAAATAAAAGAATCATGTCTCAATTGAAGTACATCTGACATCTAAAATAATAAAATATCTCAACATGAATAAACTAAATCTCATACTAATGCACTCTGCCTTTATAAAATGAATACAACTCTAAAGTCTGAACAATGAATGTAACTGTACAGTGGAGCTTCAGCTACTAAGACCATGTGATGGTGACTATGCTAGAACTCCATCACCATGCGACACTCTGAAACTCTAAGCTGCTTGAAAGAAAAAATTTAAATAAAAAGAACAACAACAAGAGCGTCAGAGCGCTATAGCAAGATCACATCCATCCGTCCCCAGGAGAAGGGCTACTAGATGAAGTGAAAGTTCTACCTATTAAGCATAGTCTACCTAGATCATTTATCATGTATCTAGGTGGAATTAATATTTAAAAATCTATAACACGAGATGTAGTACGTCGAACGGAATAATCCAAATAAGAAAATCCTCATGTATATACCAGATGTCTCAAATTGTAGATAACTAAATATTAATACCGAACTGAGAATAAAACTTCTAAAGGAAATCAACAATTAGAAACCCACCACACGAGACTGGTACGTCGAGCGAAACAATCCAAATAAGAAGCCCTTATGTATATACCATGTCTCAAATTGTGAATCACTAAATATCAATTCTAACTCTATGAATGAAAACAACACTCAAAAGAAAATACTCCAAACCTCAACTATATAGAACTAATGTCACATCTCGAACTACACTCGAGTAGTTGACGCAATAATAAAAGAATATCTCCCAACTCAAAAAAATATCATAGGTCATATTATGTAAGCCACATATCAAAAAAAGTACCCTACTCTTAGGTAATCTAACATGGGAGTAAACTACAATTGTAAATATATATATTATATATATATATATATATATAATATATATATTATATATATATATATATATATAATATATATATTATATAATATATATATATATATACTATATAAACACACACACACACACACACACACACACACACACACACACACAGACACCACACACACACACCAACACACACACACACACCCATCATTAGGTGCATATACTATATATCGCTATATATAGTACTAATATATATACTATATCAAGTTAGTATTATATCTCATATATAATTAGGGGCTATATACGCTAGAAGCATATATATATATACTATATATATATATATACTGATATACCCGTCACCGATATATATATTATGTATTATATATACTGTCATGCTCCTTGTGCAATAACGATACTTTTGTAAGATCCTTACTCAATCGCTTTGTGGCATTAGGTTTTATCTCCCTAATTCGGCTACATGAAATAATGATACTTTTATAAGGTACTCACAATATCATGTGGATTCAACATTCTTACTCAATCGTTCTGCGGCAATAGGTTTTACCTCCCTATTTCTGGATATACTTCCAGATGATCGTACAATGGAGTATAGGCATATCAGCCCAATCCGAAAAAACCCCGATCATCTTCGAGTATTGGTACAGCCAAAGTCTTATTATGGGAAAAACAATCAAATACTCATAGTGTGGTACATCCGAGGTCTCATTACGGGATAAACAACCACACTGAGCATCCATAACTGATAACTAATACTTTATTATATGTTATTACACTTTCATCAACTCAACGTATGTTAAAAGTCTCAACCGTGTAAGTCAAAACAACATAAACTAAGTATACGTACACATATCTCGGTGTGCGTATCAAAATCTGGCATTCTTCAACATTCTAGGTATTAAACAACTCTTAAACATCAAAATGCAACAGTACAAGATCGAGAAACTCTCTCGAAATCAAAACAGTGTCGAACAAAACATGTACATGCCATCAAAGAGGTAGGCAATCAACCGCACCTTTGCATCGATTGATCGCGACAGGTTCGGTCGACTGCATGCCAGGCAGAAGCCTGGGCAACCCCTGAAACCTGTCACGATTGATCGATGCAAAGGTGCGGTCGATCGCCTACCTCTTTGATGGCCTGTACATGTTTTGTTCGACACTGTTTTGATTTCGAGAGAGTTTCTCGATCTTGTACTATTGCATTTTGATGTTTAAGAGTTGTTTAATACCTAGAATGTTGAAGAATGCCAGATTTTGATACGCACACCGAGATATATGTACGTATACTTAGTTTATGTTGTTTTGACTTACACGGTTGAGACTTTTAACATACGTTGAGTTGATGAAAGTATAATAACATATAATAAAGTATTGGTTATCAGTTATGGATGCTCAGTGTAGTTGTTTATCCCGTAATGAGACCTCGGATGTACCACACTATGAGTATTTGATTGTTTTTCCCATAATAAGACTTTGGCTGTACCAATACTCAAAGATGATCGGGGTTTTTTCGGATTGGGCTGATATGCCTATACTTCATTATACAATCATCTGGAAGTATATCCAGAAATAGAGAGATAAAACCTATTGCCGCAGAGCGATTGAGTAAGGACGTTGAATTCACATGATATTGTGAGTACTTTATAAAAGTATCATTATTTCATGTAGCCGGATTAGGGAGATAAAACCTAATGCCGCAAAGCGATTGAGTAAGGATCTTACAAAAGTATCGCTATTGCACACATGTGCAATAGCGATACTTTTGTAAGATCCTTACTCTATCACTTTGCGGCATTAGGTTTTATCTCCCTAATCCGGCTACATAAAATAATGATACTTTTATAAGGTACTCACAATATCATGTGGATTCAATGTCCTTACTCAATCATTCTGCGGCAATAGGTTCTATCTCCCTATTTCTGGATATACTTCCAGATGATCGTACAATGGACTATAGGCATATAAGACCAATCCGAAAAAACCTCGATCATCTTCGAGTATTGGTTCAGCCAAAGTGTTATTATGGGAAAAACAATCAAATATTCATAGTGTGGTACATCCGAGGTCTCATTACGGGATAAACAACCACACAGAGCATCCATAACTGATAACCAATACTATATTATATGTTATTACACTTTCATCAACTCAACGTATGTTAAAAGTCTTAACCGTGTAAGTCAAAACAACATAAACTAAGTATACGTACACATATCTCGGTGTGCGTATCAAAAACTGGCATTCTTCAACATTCTAGTTATTAAACAACTCTTAAACATCAAAATGCAATAGTACAAGATCGAGAAACTCTCTCGAAATCAAAATAGTGTCGAACAAAACATGTACAAGCCATCAAAGAGGTAGGCAATCGACCGCACCTTTGCATCGATCGATCGCGACAGGTTTCAGGGGTTGCCCAGGCTTCTGCCTGGCATGCAGTCGACCGAACCCGATAACTACAGAATGTGCAGGTTTCTGCGCTGTTGAGTTCGTGTCGTGTTTTTATGATTTAAACCTGTTTAAATCATACTAAAATATATATAAAATATTATAAATTTTAAATCATCATCTCTGGGAATTATCAAACACCAATAACATGTTTAATTACAAAAAGAAGCATGCTTAAACCCTTAAACATGCATGAAACATCACTATGGAGATTAAACTTATAAAATCTTAGTTAGACAACATAAAACATTAAAACATGATAAAATAAACATGAACAAAAGGAAAAAATTTGTTAAACGGGTTCATCTTACTTAGCTTTCACAAACCTAGGGTTTAAACATAGTTAACTTACATAAAAACTCAACTAGTTTGTAAATCTAGGGTTTAAACATGATTAGAGCATGATTAACAAGATAAAAACTAAAATAATTTCAACTCTAGTGATCATGATCATGTTACTAACATAAACAGCAAGAAAATAAAATAGATCTAACGTTGGTTTAAGATTTAACATAAAAAATCTCATCTTTTACACATCAGATTAAGCTTAAACATGTAAAATATTGATTTAAACATATTAAATCATTTATTAACTAAAGGTGCAGGTTAGGGTGAAGATGATCTTGCCTTAAACTCATGTGTAAGCCTTTGAAATAAATATCAAGCAATCCACAAGTGCAAACAACCCGTTCTCCCTTGCCACACATCGATAATCTCACCATTGTGTCAGTATTGTGCTTCACAAAGCTTAAAAAATTCATAAGAAAAAGATCTAGGTTTTTTGAGAGGAGGTGACGAATGCTAGGGTTCAGAGATATGATAAAAAAGAGGAATTTTTGTGAAAAACACAGGTATTTATAGAGGCAAACCCGAAACAAACCCGTTTGACCCGAACCAGGAAACCTAGTCTGACTTGAAAAACCACCTTTTGTGTTTTGGCTGTAACTTTCTTATCCAACTTTAGAATAAGGTGATTTAAGATTTGTTGAAAATATGTTGATGAGACCTACAATTTTGTTTTTTTTTTTGAGTTTTTCAAGATTCTAACTTAATCGTTGTGCAAAATACATATACTATTAACTGGTCGTTTTTGCATATTTCAGGCTCGTGTATATAGTGTAAGATTTCACACCTATATTCATATATATACATTGAATTGATCTCAAATCAATTTCTAGAATACACAAATATCAATAAATATTATTTATCACCATATAACACATTTATTATTATTTATCAACATATTTTCAAATTCACGAAGATTTACAAATTGACAACCAAGTCATAACCTTAACAACCAAGCCATAACCTTAACACTTGTAATGATATACTTGATAACAAATCCATAAACATGATAACCAAATAGTAACCTTATCAACCAGTCTATAACCCTAACAATAAAACACTAAACTATATAGGTTCATTACAAGTTTGACGATTGTGACCTCCATGTTGCATCGAGAGCACTTAACGGGACGGGTGTTCAGTGACCAGTTATTTATTCGTCTAGTACATGGTCTTCCCCATCTTTTTTTTGGAGAGAGGAGTCTTTAACAATCGATCTTCTGGTAGTACAAAGCATTTCTCGTAATCTGGGATAGGAAAGAGGATCGGTGTATAACTTGTTCTGAATGCGTCATCAGTCATAAACAAATCATAATATTAATAAATATCTGGTCTCATCCATGTAATTACAGTGCACGCATGTTTGCAAGGAATGCGGGTGGTGTCCTAAGCGCTTTATGAACATGCCCAATTCTTCAAATCCACACGGCAAGTTTTATTGGACTCGACCTCCATAATATCTTATGTTGAATGTTTAATGACCAAGCAGCTACCATGGTGAATATTTTCACTCAACACTATCTCCGCTTCTGGACATAAGTATCCAGACCAATTCGCTGCCATTATGCCATTAGCCTCCTTTCATGCATGCGCTCCATGATTTGCTTCCGTATCGTCTCATCCAAAGGTAAGATTCGCATCATTCGGGCCTTTCTTATCCAGCTGTTGAAGGACTCAGTAACGTTTGAAGTAACATGGCCATACCTACAAAGTTAGAAGTAAGATTAACATCCAAAAATAAACTTAACAATGAAAAGATTAACTTAACAATAAATCTCTAATCTTAACAATCAAAAGATAACCTTAACAACCAAAGACTAACCTTAACAATAAAACCCTAACCTTAACAACCAAATGCTAATCTTAATAATAAAACTCTAACCTTAATAATAAAACTCTAACGTTAACAACCAAAACTTAACCTTAACAACAAAACTGTAGGCTAACTCTAACCTTAACAACTAAAATGTAGCCTTAACAAGATAATGTTTAAACCAAGCTATCATACCTTATATCACGAAAATAAGCATTTGCCCATCTTTGTGGGGAGTATTCCATCGTAGTAACATAAGTCCTATGATCGATCGATGCTAATTTTTTCATGTAATCATCCCATTTAGAAATTGTGTACTTATAAGTCGCTGATTGTAACAAATCACCCAATATTTGGGCGACATTTACCTTGTATCCAAAATCCTTCATCTTCTTTTTGAAATTCTCGACTAGGTACAGAACACACCTTGAATGGAAAGCATCTGGAAAGAATTCCTTGACTGCTATCATAATACCCTTGTCAGCGTCGGAAATCATTACCAGTTGATGTGGAGGATTATAAGGTTTTTCCCTATAAAACAATAACATCCACAATCCTTATAAAAACCATTTCCAATTAGCCTCATTCTCCTGGTTGCATACACAATAAGCAAGAGGAAATATTCCCTGGTTGCCGTCATATCCAATGGCACTAAGTAGTATGCCTCTGTAGCAATCTTTAAAAAATGTTCCATCCAAAAACAAGAGAGGCCTACACCCATCAATGAACCGTTCAATACATGCATTATAACTTATGAGCAAATGCCTAAACCTTTCGTCATCAACATCAATAGCAACACGACTTTCTGGATTAGTTGCATGAACCATGGCTTCATACCTGCATAAATATGACAACAAATCAGTAACCTTAGCAACATATTCATAACCATAACAACTAATCTTCAACCTTAACAACCAACAAGTATGCTTAACAACCAACCAATAAACTTAACAACTAATACATATGGTTAACAACCAATACGTAACCTTAACAACTAAAACATAAGAACAAAAGAATGTACCATCTCAGTGAATCGTAAGCCTCATCATCGTCACCGAACATGTCCTGTTGAGCTGTCTCTTTACTTTTCCATGCTTTAGTATAGTTAATCTTGATGCCATAATTTGAGAGCATGTCGTTCTTGATATCAACTGCACGAAGATCTAGCTTAACCTTTAAAACATCTTGTATTTGGCCTGCAATGAACTTTCTTGATGCCCTTGAGTTGCCAGCACTAGCTCCATAATTGATTGCATGTGTGGGTAGAACAGAAATTCTTTATGGACATGATCGATGAATTACTGAGTGGGGAAGAAAACAAAATCCAAGGGAAACCCAGCATATGCCTGAATCAGCAATGAACTCTTATACGTCTTTGTTCATTATGATAAAAATCATACTCAAACCTTTTAACAATTGAATAGTATTGAAGTGCTAATCTAACTTTAGCAGTACTATCAAATTTCTGTCCAATATCACGTATGACTGTGTGCCACTCAGCTGGGATCTTTGTTTGGTTGTTAATCATGTCTACCAGTAGCATGATCGAGTCGCCAGTGGGATTGTTATTAGGAATATGCTCATTATTATATGTTTAGGTGAGCGTGGTAGCTGCGCATCGTAAATTTTCTATCAGGATAGTCCTGTAGAAGTAAAAAAATACATAACCTCAGCAACGAACTCCTAACCTTAACAACAAACTCATAAACTTAACAGTCAACACATAACCTTAACAATGAACTCTTATCCTTAATGAAAAACCGTAACCTTAACAACAAACGCGTATACTTAACAACAAATGCCTAACCATAGCAACCAACTAGTATACGTAACAGCGAACTCATAACCTTAGAAAAAAAATCTTAAAACTATTTCATAAAATCAACCAACTAGTATACGTAACAGCGAACTCATAACCTTAGAAAAAAAATCTTAAAACTATTTCATAAAATAAGCCAAACAACACATAAAAAAAATCTTAAAACTATTTCATAAAATAAGCCAAACAACACATAACCTTAACAACCAGTCCGTAACCTTAACAACCAACTCATAACCTCAGCAACCAATGCAAAAGATTAACAACCGACTCATAACCTATCAGTGATCTCATAAGGAAATCTAAAGTGTAATGCCTAATGCCTACACATTTTCTGGCATAGTTTGTGTGTTCTGAGAAGTTGAGGATTACCCAGTGGAGGTAGCATACAAATTTACATTTCAAAATCTATTACGATGACAATACTCAAACATCAAACTCAAGTCCTCCTCATTATCAATTGAAATACTAAATTTCTTTTCCCTTTCACATATGAACATTAGTGAAAGAGATTGCATTGGTATTTTAAGCCTTTGTGACACTTGATCTTTCAAGCTGATGATTTCTGTAGTCTCTTTGATAACGACGAATACATCGTTACCCTCTTCGTTGTTTTTTTGCCCTTGTCACCATGCAAAGAAGGGATCCACCCATCATTTTAAATAAGGGAGTAGTTAAAGAATCAAAGAGGATTTATTACGGAGAATTAAGTGGAAGGAGAAAGAGTAGTTGGGGTAAGCAAATGGGGAGGAGATGGTTTTAGCGGTAGGGGATTTAGATATGGTAATAATTTGAAGGGAAATGAGATTCCCCCCTCAAAACCATATTCTATTCACCATTTAATGCTATAATATCAATCCCAGATTTTCGACTTGAGAGGGTGATGGTTACAGACTGTTGAAGGGTATTTTGACAGTTCGTGTGAGTTTTAAATGGTGTTTCACATTAGGGCTTGTTTTGGGGGCTAGGGAAAAATCACGATGCTTTTTGGGGGCAAATCGCCAATTGAAAAAGTCTTGGGGGCACGTTCTGGCGCGTTTTGGGGGCTAGAGGCATTTTTCCCTTATAGAAATTACACTATCGACAAATGTCAGGCACCCCTCAGATGCAAGCACTTGGAAAGCAAGTGATATAATAAGAGGACAAAAAAAATCTTTTTGTGTAAGGGAGAAGCAAAACCTGATTTTCAAACATGCACGTCCGATAGTAGAAAGGAACTTATCTTTGGACTCACGTGAGATGAATAATTTTTTAAAATAAGATTTGAAGTGATTTCTAGTACATAGGTCAAAAGGCCGACACGTTCTTTGTACTGTAGTCCTAGAAGCCACGTGATATGTAGCTATCTCCTTGAGTGCAACCTAACTCGAGCATTTACAACAAATCACATGATAATTGCAGGGCAATAGTAATGACTAATATGGTCAAATTTAAAAGAAATGTTGGGGATTCTAGTCTCCCAGCCTACTGCGATCTACACAACTCGGAAGCCAAGAACAATCAACAAGTTATAAAACAATCGTAATCAAGAAGAAAGAATACTGAGATTTATGTGATTCGGTCGACCAACTTCGACCTACGTTCATGTGACAATAATACAAGAAATCCACTATGTATCAGGGACAACTACAAGAGGAACCACTCAACTCTCTTCTTTCTCTCTCACTCTCACATACATAATCTGAAGTTACCCTATGTAGGATGTCTAAAAATTACTGTAGATAGCTTATCCCCATCAAACACCGATGATAAAAGTTACAATCTGACAACATCCAGAAGACTATAATTTGAAGACTTTTATGTAGATTGATGAAGGTTACAATCTGACGACCTTCACAATAACTGATGAAAGCTCTAGTTCAACAGCCTTCACAATCAACATCAGGAGATAAATCTAATGATTCTCATAGTTTTAAGGAGCCAAGATAAAGATTACAAGATGACGATCTTTGCAAACGCTCAAAAGAGATTACAAATTGACGGCCTCCCCAAACTAAGACGAGAAGGTCCTCCTCGCGTATCAGCTAAAAACGCAGCATAAACACAACATTCATAACTGTTGATGCAGTTCAAACGTGGACGCAGAGCAAATGCAAATGCGGACGCAGATCCAACTCAACGCGGACGTAGTTCAAATTCAGCCGCAAATGCAACTCCCAGACGCTGCAAATGCAGCTCTTAAACGCTGCCAACGCAGCTTCTAACTGCTGCCAACACAGTTTCCATATGCTACCCAACGCAGCTTGCAAACACTACATTCAAATGTAGATTTCATTCTAGAACGCAAGACCTGCGTTTGACTCGTTCAAACACGAGTTAAACGGTTCTAGAAATCATTTCTCCCCACGATTTGAGGGATTTCCACCCCACTTAAGAACGGATTAAGGGGGCGGTTACACCCCATTTAGCCCCACTTAGGAGCAAATTTAGAGGGCAATTACACCCCTTAATCCCTATAAATAACTAAAAAATCAGTTTAGCTCGGATCGAGGGGGGGGGGATCTTTGAGTATTTTGGAGATCTAAAGATCGGCTCTTTCGGATCATCTTCTCGACAGCAGATTCTTGGAGCTTTCTTTGTCCTTTGTCTTTCTAACCAATTACGGTTAAGATCAATCAACTCTTTTACAAGAGTTTAAACTCGCTCTGAGTTCAAAAACTCATTAAGAGTTAATTTCAAACCTGCCACGCAAGTTCTCCTCTACGTCAAATCAAGAGGAATCAACCACGTTTCAACGAAGTGAGATGTTCGGATCGTCAACGGAAAGCAAACTCGACGCGAGCATTCAAGAGAGGCATTCCATCGCCACCGTGAAGAACCAAGACTTAAATAAAGGGGAGAATTTATATTAATTCTCTTCTCTTTTATAATCAGGAAGTTCAAATTGTAATTGAAGTTGAAAGAGTTGTAAACATTCTTTTTCTAAGCAGTTAGAAAGAATAAAACACTCAATTCTTTCATTTTTTTCTTATTGCAAATTTTCCACCGAACACCCTAGAGAGGGGTGAATATGGTATATGCTAATCTAATCCGATACTAATGCCCAAATTAAAACTTATTAATAATATCCTAGCAATTATGATATACAACAAGATATATGAGTAATGATATGCCATTAAACTAAGGGCGATATAAACATGTGACAATGGCGATATATAATATAATAAACAATGAGCACAAATAATACGCCAAGACAAACTCAAGCACACAATATGATCACGGAGTTTGGTCACCCTCGACCTACATCTTTGATCCTCACTCACGAGGAGAATCTCCAATATCACAACCGGTTTTCAACGTTCACCGAAAATGTTTACAACTCACACAATCTCGGTTTTCTAGCTCACCGAAAACTCTCACAATCACTCACAATGTAATTGCACACTACAACCTCAAGTGTTGGTCTCTCACATATCGTTTTCCTTAAGTGCTCGGATTTACAACCTCTCTAGGCTTTACTACCAATGCCACTCCTCTTGGTGTCGACCACGTCTCTCACCACACACTCCTCTCGGTGTACTTGTGCATTACAAAGTGATTCACAATTAAGCATAAATACAAAGTGTTTGTTCTCTAAACAAGATGAGAATACAATTAAGCTCACTCTCAATGTTATAACCTCACAACCCCTATATACTATGTATGAAAATACTTAAGCTCGGTGTGTGTAAACAATGAGTAAAAATAAAATACAAACTCAATTAAAGTCTAGCTTATAAAAATGATAATCAAACGTATAAATAGCTAGAGTTTGAGTTTAAAAAAACTTCTCCAACGAAAAACAAGAGTGAGAGAGATGAGATTAAAACCTAAACACAAAATGGATGATCTCTTCCTCTTGTGAAATCTTCTTCACATAAACTCTTGTAAAAACACACTTAAACAAACTAAAACCCTTGTAAAAATTTTAAAACTTTCTTAGATCTATCTTAATGTTGAGGGCTGAGGGATATTTATATGTTCTCAATACAACAACCCAAAGCCAAAGAACAGCACAAAAAATAAGGCAAAAACCCCAAAAAATAAGAATTGGAAAAAACTAGCCGTCGCTCTCTGGTCAGTTGACTGAATTTCAAGTGTCGGTCGACCGAATTTGGGTATCCGGTTGACTGGATGAGGTGTGTCGGTCGACCAAAATCATGTACACGCAGATTTGGCATATCTTGAAATTTTTGCGTAGCTTATTTTATAAAATCAATTAAAAATATCAAATCAACTCCAAAAATTATAAAACTTTGAGAAAGGTTTCTAAACATGTAGATACACATGTTAGAGAAAATATTTCTGAAATAACAATTCCCATTTGTGAGAAATTTTTGTCTTAAAATAGATATTATAGATTCTAAAAACTGCTAAAATACTTGAGTTTGTAAAATCAATTTAACATAGTAAATCAACTCCAAAAATAATAAAATTTTGGTAAATATTTATAAACATATAATAGATCATGTTAGAAAAATAATTTATTAATTTTCATTTTCTAGAATACCCAAACATCAATAAATGTTTTTATCACCATATAACACATTTATTATTATTTATCAACTATTTTCAAATTCACGGGGTTTTAGAAATTGACAACCAAGTCATAACCTTAACACTTGTAATGATATACTTGATAACAAATCCATAAACATGATAACCAAATAGTAACCTTGTCAACCAGTCCATAACCCTAACAATAAAACGCTAAACTATATAGGCTCGTTACAAGTTTGACGATTGTGACCTCCATGTTGCATCGAGAGCACTTAACAGGACGGGTGTTCAGCGACCTATTGTTTATTTATCTAATACATGGTCTTCCCCATCTTTTTTTTGGTGAGAGGAGGCTTTAACAATCGGTCTTTTGGTGGTATAAAGCGTTTCTTATAATCTGGGATAGGAAAGAGGATCGGTGCATAACTTTCTCTGAGTGCGTTAGAAGTCATAAACTAATCATAATATTGATAAATATCTAGTCCCATCCATGTAATTACAGTGCACGTATGTTTGCAAGGAATGCGGGTGATGTCCCAAGCCCTGCATGAACATGCCTAATTCTTCAAATCTACACGACAAGTTTTATTGGACTCGACCTCCACAATATGTTATGTTGAATGTTTAATGACAAAGCAACTACTATGGTGAATATTTTCAATCAACTTTATCTCTGATTCTAGACATAAGTATCCAGACCAATTCACTGCCATTAGCCTCCTTTCATGCATGCGCTCCATGATTTGCTTCCGTATCGTCTCAACCAAAGGTAAGATTCACATCATTCGGGCCTTTCTTATCCAGCTATTGAAGGACTCAGTAACGTTTGAAGTAACATGGCCATACCCGCAAAGTTAGAAGTAAGATTAACATCCAAAAATAAACTTAACAACAAAAAGATAAACTTAACAATAAATCTCTAACCTTAACAATCAAAAGATAACCTTAACAACCAAAGACTAACCTTAACAATAAAACCATAACCTTAACAACCAAATGCTAATCTTAATAATAAAACTCTAACCTTAACAACCAAAACTTAACCTTAACAACAAAACTGTAGGCTAACTCTAACCTTAACAACTAAAATGTAGCCTTAACAAGATAACGTTTAAACCAAGCTATCATACCTTATATCATGAAAATAAGCATTTGCCCATCTTTGTGAGGAGTATTCCATCGTAGTAACGTAAGTCCTATGATCGATCGATGCTAATTTTTTCATGTAATCATCCAATTTAGAAATTGTGTACTTATAAGTCGCTGATTGTAACAAATCACCCAATATTTGGGCGACATTTACCTTGTGTCTAAAATCCTTCATCTTCTTTTTGAAATTCTCGACTAGATGCAGAACACACCTTGAATGGAAAGCATCTGAAAAGAATTCCTCGACTGCTATCATAATACCCTTGTCGGTGTCTGAAATCATTACCAGTTGATGTGGAGGATTGTAAGGTTTTTCCCTATCAAACAATAACATCCACAATCCTTATAAAAACCATTTCCAATTAGCCTCATTCTCCTGGTTGCATACGCAATAAGCAAGAGGAAATATTCCCTAGTTATCGTCATATCCAATGGTACTAAGTAGTATGCCTCTGTAGCAATCTTTAAAAAATGTTCCATCCAAAAACAAGAGAGGCCTACACCCATCAATAAACCATGGCTTCATACCTGCATAAATATAACAATAAAGTAGTAACCTTCGCAACATATTCATAACCATAACAACTAATCTTCAACCTTAACAACCAACAAGTATACTTAACAACCAACCAATAAACTTAATAACTAATACATATGGTTAACAACCAATATGTAACCTTAACAACTAAAACATAAGAATAAAAGAATGTACCATCTTAGTGAATCGTAAGCCTCATCATCATCACCGAACAGGTCCTGTTGAGCTGTCTCTTTACTTTTCTACGCTTTAGTGTAGTTAATCTTGATGCCATAATTTGAGATCATGTCGTTCTTGATATCAACTGTACGAAGATCTAGCCTAACCTTCAAAACAACTTGTATTTGGCCTGCAATGAACTTTCTTGATGCCCTTAAGTTGCCAGCACTAGATGCATAATTGACCGCATGTGTGGGTAGAACAGAAATTCTTTATGGACATGATTGATGAATTTCTGAGTGGGGAAGAAAACAACATCCAAGGGAAACCCAGCATATGCCTGAATCAGCAATGGACTCTTATACGTCTTTGTTCATTGTGATAAAAATCATACTCGAACCTTTTAGCAATTGAATTGTATTAAAGTGCTAATCTAACTTCAGCAGCACTATCAAATTTCTGTCCAATTTCACGTATGGCTGTGTACCACTCAGCTAGGATCTTTGTTTGGTTGTTAATCATGTCTTCCAGTAGCATGATCGAGTCACCAGTGGGATTGTTATTAAGAATACACTCATCATTACATGTTTGGGTGAGCGTGGTAGCTTCACATCGCAAATTTCTGTTGGGATAGTCCTGTAGAAGTAAAAAAAATACATAACCTCAGCAACGAACTCCTAACCTTAACAACAAACTCATAAACTTAACAACCAACACATAACCTTAACAATGAACCCTTATCCTTAACGACAGACCCATAACCTTAACAACAAACACGTATACTTAACAACGAACGCCTAACCATAGCAACCAACTAGTATATGTAACAGCGAACTCATAACCTTAGAAAAAAACCTTAAAACTATTTTATAAAATAAGCCAAACAACACATAACCTTAACAACTAGTCCGTAACCTTGACAACCAACTCATAACCTCAGGAACCAATGCATAAGGTTAACAACCGACTCATAACCTATCAGTGAACTCATAAGAAAATCTAAAGTGTAATGCCTAATGCCTACACATTTTCTGGCATAGTTTGTGTGTTCTGAGAAGTTGAGGATTCTCCAGTGGAGGTAGCATAAAAATTTACATTTGAAATTTTATTACGACGATAATACTCGAACATCAAACTCAAGTCCTCATCATTATCAATTGAAATACTAAATTTCTTTTCCCTTTCGCATATGAACTTCAGTGAAAGGGATTGCATTGGTATTTTAAGCCTTTGTGACACTTGATCTTTTAAGCTGATGATTTCTGTAGTCTCTTTGATAACAACGAATACACCGTCACCCTCTTTGTTGCTTTTTTGTCTTTGTTACCATGTAAAGAAGGGATCCACCCATCATTTTAAACAAGGGAGTAGTTGAAGAATCAAAGAGGGTTAATTACGGAGAATTAAGTGGAAGGAGAAAGAGTAGTTAGGGTAAGCCAATGGGGAGGAGATGGTTTCAGCGGTAGGGGATTTAGATATGATAATAATTTGGAGGGAAATGAGATTTCCCCCCAAAACCACATTCTATTCACCATTTAATGCTACAATATCAATCCCAGATTTTCGACTTGAGAGGGTGACGGTTATAGACCGTCGAAGGGTATTTTGGCAAATCGTGTGAGTTTTAACTGGTGTTTCATGTGGGGGCTTGTTTTAGAGGCTAGGAAAAAATCGCAATGCTTTTTGGGGGCAAAGCACCCCTTGAAAAAGTCTTGGGGGGCATGTTCTGGCGCGTTTTGGAGACTAGAGGCATTTTTCCCTTATAGAAATTACACTATCGACAAATGTCAGGCACCCCTCAGATGCAAGCACACTAGAGGCATTTTTCCCTTATAGAAATTACACTATCGACAAATGTCAGGCACCCCTCAGATGCAAGCACTTGGAAAGCAAGTGATATAATAAAAGGTCAAAAAAATCTTTTCGCGTAAGGGAGAAGCAAAACCTGATTTTCAAACATGCATGTTCGATAGTAGGAAGGGACTTATCTTTGGACTCACGTGAGATGAATAATTTTTTAAAATAAGATTTGAAGTGATGTCTAGTACATAGGTCAAAAGGCCGACACGTTCTTTGTACTGCAGTCCTAGAAGCCACATGATATGTAGCTATCTCCTTGAATGCAACCTAACTCGAGCATTTACAATCAATCACATGATAATTACAGGGCAATAGTAATGACTAAAATGGTTAAATTTAAAAGAAATGTTGGGGATTCTAGTCTCCCCGCCTACTGCGATCTACGCAACTCGGAAGCCAAGCACAATCAACAAGTTATAAAACAATCATAATCAAGAAGAAAGAATATTGATATTTACGTGATTCGGTCGACCAACTTCGACCTACGTTCACGTGATAACAATACGAGAAATCTACTATGTATCAGGGACAGCTATAAGACGAACAACTCAACTCTCGTCTTTCTCTCTCACCCTCACATACATAATCTGAAGTTATCTTATGTAGGCTGTCTAAAAATTACTGTAGATAGCTTATCCCTATCAAACACCGATATGAAAGTTACAATCTGACGACTTCCAGAAGATAATAATTTGAAGACTTTCACGTAGATCGATGAAGGTTATAATCTGACGACCTTCACAAGAACCGATGAAAGCTCTAGTTCAGCCTTCACAATCAACATCGGGAGATAAATCTGATGATTCTTATAGTTTCAAGGAGCCAAGACGAAGATTACAAGATGACGATTTTTGCAAATGCTCAAAAGAGACTACAAATTGATGGTCTCCCCAAACCAAGACGCGGAGGTCCTCCCACCGTATCAGCTAAAAACGCAGCATAAACGCAACGTTCACTACTGCTGATGCAGTTCAAACATGGACGCGGAGCAAATGCAAATGCGGATGTAGATCCAGCTCAACGCGGACGTAGTTCAAATTCAGCTGCAAACGCAACTCCCAGACGCTGCAAATGTAGCTCTTAAACGTTGCCAACGCAGCTTCTAACTGCTGCCAACATAGTTTCCATACGCTGCCCAACGCAGCTTGCAAACACTGCGTTCAAACGTATATTTCATTTCAGAATGCAAGACCTGCGTTTGACTCATTCAAACATGAGTTGAATGGTTCTAGAAACATTTTTCTCCCCACGATTTGAGAGATTTCCACCCTACTTAAAAGCGGATTAAGGGGGTGGTTACACCCCCATTTAGCCCCACGTAGGAGCAAATTAAGGGGACAGTTACACCCCTTAATCCCCTATAAATAACTAAAAATCAGTTTAGTTCAAATTGGGGGGGGGGATCTTTGAGTATTTTGGAGATCTAAAGATCGGCTCTTTCGGATCATCTTCTCGACAGCAGATTCTTGGAGCTTTCTTCATCCTTAGCCTTTCTAACCAATTACGGTTAAGATCAATAGACTCTTTTACAAGAGTTTAAACTCGCGCTGAGTTCAAAAACTCGTTAAGAGTTAATTTCAAACCTGCCACGCAAGTTCTCCTCTACGTAAAATCGAGAGGAATCAACCACGTTCCAACGAAGTGAGGTGTTCGGATCATTAACGGAAAGCAAACTCGATGCGATCATTTGAGGGAGGCATTCCATCGCCACCATGAAGAACACAGACTTAAACAAAGGAGAGAATTTATATCAATTCTCTTCTCTTTTATAATCAGGAAGTTCAAATTGTAATTGAAGTTGAAAGAGTTGTAAACATTCTTTTTCTAAGCAGTTAGAAAGAATAAAACACTCAATTCTTTCATTTTTTTTCTTATTGCAAATTTTCCACCGAACACCCTAGATAGGGGTGAATATGGTATATGCTAATCTAATCCAAAACTAATGTCCAAATTAAAACTTATTAATAATATCCTAGCAATTATGATATACAACAAGATATATGAGTAAGGATATGCCATTAAACTAAGGGCGATATAAACACGTGACAATGGTGATATATAATGTAATAAACAATGAGCACAAATAATACACCAAGACAAACTCAAACACACAATATAATCACAGAGTTTGGTCACCCTCGACCTACGTCTTCGATCATCACTCACGAGGAGAATCTCCAATATCACAACCGATTATCAACGTTCACCGAAAATGTTTACAACTCACACAATCTCGGTTTTCTAGCTCACCAAAAACTCTCACAATCACTCACAATGTAATCACACACTACAACCTCAAGTATTAGTCTCTCACATGTCATCTTCCTTAAGTGCTCGGATTTACAACCTCTCTAGGCTTTACTACCAATGCCACTCCTCTTGGTATCAACCACGTCTCTCACCACACACTCCTCTCGGTGTACTTGTGCATTACAAAGTGATTCACAATTAAGCATAAATACAAAGTGTTTGTTCTCTAAACAAGATGAGAACACAATTAAGCTCACTCTCAATGTTATAACCTCACAACCCCTATATACTATGTATGAAAATACTTAAGCTCAAGTGGGTATGTGTAAACAATGAGTAAAATTAAAATACAAACTCAATTAAAGTCTAGCTTATAAAAATGATAATCAAACGTATAAATAGCTAGAGTTTGAGTTTAAAAAAACTTCTCCAATGAAAAACAAGAGTGAGAGAGATGAGATTAAAACCCAAACACAAAATGGATGATCTCTCTCTTGTGAAAACTTCTTCACATAAACTCTTGTAAAAACGCACTTAAAAAAAATAAAACCCTTGTAAAAATTATTTTAAAACTGTCTTAGATCTATCTTAGTGTTGAGGATTGAGGGATATTTATATGTTCTTAATACAACAGCCTAAAGACAAAGAACAGCACAAAAAACGATGCAAAAACCCTAAAAATGAGATTTGGAAAAAACTAGCCATTATGCAACAACTCACTGGTCAGTTGACTGAATTTAAAGTGTTGGTCGACCGAATTTGGGTATCCGGTCGACTGGATGAGATGTATCGGTCGATCGAAATCATGTACACGTAGATTTGGCAAATCCTAAAATTTTTGCGTAGCTTATTTTATAAAATCAATTAAAAATATCAAATCAACTCCAAAAATTGTAAAATATTAAGAAAAGTTTCTAAACATGTAGATACACATGTTAGAGAAAATATTTCTGAAATAACAATTACCATTAATGAGAAAATACTGTCTTAAGATAGATATTATAGATTCTAAAAACTGCTAAAACACTTGAGTTTGTAAAATCGATTTAACATAATAAATCAACTCTAAAAATGATAAAATTTTGGTAAATATTTATAAACATATAATAGATCATGTTAGAAAAATAATTTTTTAATTTTCATTTCCTATTTGTGAAAACTCATTTAGTTTGCAAACTGTTAAACAATACGAAATCATCAAAACTTGATTTTGATAAAATTAATACAAACAAGTTTTGAAATACTTTTTAATAGATTAATAGACTTGAGAAAAGATATAAAATACTGTAAATAAGTCTTTAATCCATAAACATATTATTTTCTAAATAAAGATGATAAATATGAAACTAGCATGTTTGTTTGTAAATTTAACTATATGTTTCATATTTATTTGATTTAACTTGAAAGGGATAAACCAAAAATGTGTATGTGTGTAATATTTAAGTTTTAAGCATAAACACACAAAAAATAAGATCTATACTAAAAACAATATACCCAAGCTAAGAGATCTTCGATATGCTCGTCTTGGTTGCGGATGAAGCTTGAACTTGTACTTGACTTGAAATGCAAAGCTTCATTCCGATATTTTTTCCATCCTCCAATGGATATGATCGTGTAGGCGTAAGTCCATCCAACCTCCAACAAAGGATTCTTGTGTAGAATACCTAACAATTAAATATAAACACTCGACAAACATGGTTAGGAATTGTTTGTACTCATCAAAACAATATTAGGGATTGGGCTTATAAACATGAGACCTAACATAATCAACTCTCATATTCTCTCCAAAGCCCTCTCCTTATAATTTTTTGAACGAACAAAGACTGCAAAACTCTCTCCCAATGATGTAATCTTTTCCATGGACAAATACTACAAAACTCTCGCCTCTCGCACAATATTCTTAAATCAATCTCCACCTTGGATTTGATTTCGAAGCCTCCTCAAAGATCTATCATTGCCATCTTGAAACTTTGCCTCTTATGCTAGAGTCTTCTATTCCTTTCGCACTTCAAATTGAAGCACATGCACTCCTTGAAACATCCCGTGACCCTCGCTATCGTATGTTTTGTCGTAGTGCCTTCACCTCTCTTGTGTGCACCAAGAGATCTTCACCACCTCTGACATTAGAAGTAAATCAATGATGTTTGTCCTCTCAAATTGAACTTGACAGTAGCCTCCCCTAACTTATTGTCCTTATGATCCGCCTACATCTCTCGTCTCAAACTATATCAGTGCACCTCTCTAACTCTACACTACGAGCCGGATGCATTCATCTCCTCCATTACTAGGTTTGGACTGAATATGAGCGCTCATCGTCTTTAAGTCCAATGCCACCATGTCCATATCCATGTGTGTTACTTAGTCATGCCTGTTTGCATGCTCTACCTAATCTGGCACTGTATTCCTTGAGTCTACACACCAACTAACTCTTGCTCTTGCAATGACTCTGAATAATTATATGCTGATAACTCTACTGCTAAAATCACATCTGATTCTCTGCACTAGTCTCATCCATCGCATAGTCATTTGTCCTATCTTCCATCAGATTTGTCTCGCTAGCATCATCAAAACTTTTTAGCACTTTCTGGCTAATATGAGCAAAATCTAAAAAATCAAACCCTCCCATCGTGTTTAGACCACTCCAAAACCAGGGAATCAACTCCTGGATCGTCGAAATCTGCCTCCAAACCATCGATCAGAAGACAAATTAATCTTCTTTTTTTTCTTTTCCTTTTTCTTCATCTTGATTCTTGTAAAGCCGATCTTCAATCTTGCATGACGACAAATCTATCTTGTGAACTCGTCTCGGATCCATCATTATGGCTCTGATACCACTTGTTGGGATTGTAGTCTCCCCGCCTATTGCGATCTGCATAACTTGGAAGCCAATTATAATCAACAAGTTATAAAATAACCATAATCAAGAAGAAAGAACACTAAGATTTACATGGTTCGGTCGATCAACTTTTGACCTACGTCAAGGGGCAACAATACTAGAAATCCATTATGTATCAGAGACAACCACAAGAGGAACCACTCAACTCTCATCTTTCAATCTCTCACTCTCACTCTCACATACATAATCAACTCTCATATTCTCTCCAAAGATCTCTCCTTATAATTTTTTGAATGGGCAAATGCTACGAAACCCTTTCCCAATGATGTCATATTTTGCACAGATAAAGACTACGAAACTATCACCTTTTGCACAATATTCTTGAATCAGGCATTGCCCTCTGCTAAACCTAGATTACAACAATGTTAGCTCTCTCTCTCTCTCTCTCATCTACTTAGTTTTTTCTCCAATAATAGAAGAATATATATAGGAAAACTAAAAACTCTATCTCTAGCCTAACTTCCTAATTAGAATAGGATTCAAACTCCTAATCATTATGAGACTCAATGTCCTAACCATGATAGATCTCTAACTTTATCTAATTTACATGAAGTTATACAAAGAATCAAAGATACAATCCCAACAAGAAACATCAGATATTTGATAAATTAATCTCACTTTTCAGCTATTGAACTACTTCATAATTTTAAATTGGCTTTGTGGTCTAGCAGTAAAAGTATGAATTTTTTTGACAAAAATATACGCAAATAAGTTTTAAACATGTCATCATGTGCATCGATCTCTAATACCTAATTCATCAAAGAAGTCTTGAATCTATTGCTAATGGCATTTTTTCTTTTTGCTCGTCATCTCATAATACTATAGCTATGAAAATACAATCATAAATCTAACAATTACAAAATAAATAGATTCAAAAGAACATGTATATATCTTATACTTAACATGGGGGAAAAACCTTGCACATTCACTTACTACCTATAAAAACAAACAATTCAAATTTAAAACTTACATGAAGAAGTGGCATGCCCCCTCACAGTTTTTGTATAAATGAACCTTTTGCAACTTTGTTCACTCTTTCAATGTTATCTACATACTTGAATAATAACCTAGGAAAGCCTTGCACACTACTAGGGTACCATATCATCGAGCATTAATAAGAATTTATAACAAAACAAAGTTATGAATATTCTTCTTCTTCTTTGATTCCACAAGACTTTTTAGTAATTCTTCGACATACATTCTCATGTTCCTTGATGCTCTCTCTCTCTCTCTCTCTCTCTCTCTCTCTCTCTCTCTCTCTCTCTCGCCCCCCTCTCTCTCACGCCCCCTCTCCCTCTCTTTATCTACCCTTATCTCCATTTCAGGCTCTTTTATTTTGGCAAAATATTCCCTCCATATTCAACTATTGTGGTCTCTATTACTATAAATAATTTTTCCATCAATTAGGAAACCGGTATTGTCATGAACTCGATTCAGGTAAAGTTAAGAATTCTTTTTTCCACATTTTATATCAGGGTTAGAAAATATTTTATTACCTACTTCATAATAACTCAATATTAACTCAAGTGTTGGACGATTTTGGGGGGGGGGGGGGGTCAAAAAGTATATAATGCTCAAATGTGGAACCATCATAAGCATCCTATGCCACTGCCGCACCTTTGGAGCAAGATGCCTCATGTAATTATAATACACACCGAAATTGGCAGTTGGCATAATTTTAACATGATCACCAAATTTTACTGTAAAAATGGATAATTGTACACTTAGCAATCTTTCAACCTATGTTTATAGTTAACACTCATTTAATAAATCTAACAAGTATTGCGACAAAATTAACAAGTATTCCAATATACTTAATATGTACTTATTAATGTTAACATGCACTCCTATAAAGTTAACAAATATTGGTATAAACTTAACACGTACTTATTTAGGTTAACAAATAATGCTACAAAGTTAACATGTACTTTATAAACTCAACATTTATCCAAAAACATTTAACAATTAATACTATAAATTGCACAAACATTTATTAGACTTAACACTAATTATGTAAAATTTAACTCCTACAACCTATAGTTAACAACCTATCTGTAGCATTAACAAGCACTTTAGATATTTCAAACTTCAAAAAAAAAATATCATTTCCAGTAATTCATAATCAACAATATTTAATCAACAATAAACTAATACGACAACATCTTTGACTTTCCAAATAGTTAAAAGTTAATAAACACAACCATAAAATTTAATTTCTAAAAATTTCCACATAAATTACACACAATCTACATATATATAACAAACGATTAAATTCCAGTAGGCCAAACTTATTTCCTTCCTGTGAGGCAACTATCCCCTTTTGAACTTTGTTTCTCGCCTTTGCCAAGTGTAACCTTTTGCATGTTTAAAAGGGTCATCACTTCATTCGTGTTGCCATTCTCAGAGGAATGATGTGATTCATCATCGTTTGAAAAGACACCAAGGTCATCACTCAAGGATGCCATGGGATCTTCATTTGCAGATTCACTATCATCGGTGGTAGCACATGGCTTATGAAAAGCCTTCTATGACGAGTAATTAACTTTATTTCTATATTTTGATTATCGTTCATGCCTAATGTTTGAAGTTGATGCTTGTCGTCCACTTGCAATTAACCACTTCAAAATCGTAGGCAACTTTGTCCTTTATGGCCTGATATGATGATTTCCTCATCTGAAATGGGTTTTTGGCCATTTTTCACTGAAGAAGCCCTAACCCTAGGTAGAACTTTGAGAGGGGGGAAAAAAGGGATTTTTGGGGTTCATTCGCTGTGTTACTGTTAATAATAGAAGAGATGGGAGAGGGTAATTCATTTTGGGTTATGGGGAGTGCTTTATCGATTTTTGGGGAGTTCAAAAACATATAAGTAGGGGTAGTTTGGAAATTGAGGGATGGTTTTTCTGTCCCTGCTTACTTCGCAGTGTGATTAGGCCTTAAACACAAATATGATTTCTATTTGGAGCTGAAATATATGATACAAAATGTAAAGAGTCTGCTCACTTGGACTTTTTAATGTCTGGGCACAATGTTCCCTAAAAACTGTTGAGAGGGGGTGACGGGTGACCTTTGTGTGCATCACGAGACTCTCGATCTCACCTATGAAACAAATGAAGCTGACTTCATGGATCACGAGCCTCCCTGACCTCTGAAACAAATGATGCAAAAGAATCCTTGTGTTTTCATTGTCAAAAGATTGCACATTAATTACTCGGCCATGCATCAACCATCCTCACTCTCTTAAATAACAAGTACAACTTCTGGTTTCCTCTTGCACAAGATTTTACACCTTTTGCATGAGATGAGCTTACTAGAGTTGGAATTCTTCTATCACCATGGTTAATGCTTCGACTCCCAAGTCAATAGTTCACGGGTGTTCGATTCTCCAAGCCTGCACTAAATTGCGAGTCCATGCAATAATTTTGAGGCATCAGAGAAAGTAGTGCGAATACATGTGCAGCGAGCAAAAGCAAAAATAATGACTATATGAAATTTATTTCAAAGATACGATGATAAAAATTGATCATGTTTTTTTTTTATTTTTAGGAATATGAAAATTGATCATAAAGAGAGAAGCAAGAGGGGGAAAAAAAGAGAAGGTCATCTCTACATTTCCCTTTCTTTAATATTTATAACAAATGGATAGATTTTTAATGAAAAATTTGAGATTAATCAAAGTTCATTTTAAATTAAATAAGCTAATAGTGACAACGTGCATGTATAAAAATGCTATTCATTTGATTACATTATATATATATATTTCAAACTAAAACTAACAAAGTAGTAACATTTGAGTAAGGAAGATGAATTATATTAAGAGTAATGACGACTATATACAAGAATTGTACTATTCGTTATTACTACATACAAAAGTAGAACCTTTTCTTGTAGATTGCAAAGAGAATTTATGAGTTTCTATGGAGCACTTTTTTGTGTTTAATAGTACACAATTAGTAGAACTCTTATAGCAAACTTAGCATTTTCCTTATGTCGATTCTCTACTGATAGCTAGGGGTGGAAGTGAACCGAATAATTAATAAACAGTTCAGTTATTGTTCGTCCAGGCATTCGATCAAGTTCGATTCGATAGTTCTTTTAGTACTAAACAAATAATTTTTAGTATGCGGCTTATAAATGAATAGAATTTAACAAAATGTATGTTGGATTTGGGAGTTCATTCACTATTTGATTAGTTTTTGCATTTTAGTCCTATTAATTGAACTTATTACAAATTTACTTACGTAAATTTATATCTACAAATGTCACCCATATAAATAGGTAAGAGTGGACTCTAGGGCTAAGGTTTTCACTTTTCTCCTTTGGGGTTGTTTGGTTCGTTTCCTAGATATAGGGAAATACAATTCCATGTAAAGAAACTCAAGTTTTGAGTTTTTCAAACTTTTCTAAGAAATAGATTGTTTTGGTTTGGTTCGCACGTAAAATATGGTGGGAAACCAATGTATTTACTTTATTTGTGTTTGGTGTGTATGGGGGAAAAAGGAAAAACTTTTGTTGATTTGACATTTCCTACTTTTCTTGTGTTTGGTTGGTTTTGAAGTGTCTAGGGAAAAGTGTTTATGGTCACCATGGTAAGATTACCCCATCACTATAGACAAATTTATTTGTCCTTGTTATAGGAGGTAATCTTAATCATATAAAAGTTCGAATGTAACATTGACAAATAATAATATCTCGAATTCATTATAAATTTCTGTTTGTATTAATGTAATCATAAGAAACCTGAAATAACATGAATCAATTGCTATGAACTGCGTACCTGATTTGCCCTAAAAAATACCTATTCGAGATGGAAAAAAATCACACGAAACCTGTTTTCTAAGAAAAAATAAACAAGACCTATAATAATCTGATTATTCATAAATTTATGAAATATGTACCTGAATTAGCCAAAAATTCTTATGAAACCTATAAAAAACATATAAACAACCTGATTAACCATAAATATGTATATAACATAACACAAACAGTGCAAAAATCTGAACACAAATAGAACTCCAAGTGACTAAACATAAACATAGCACAAACCGGAGCATCAATATTGTGTTAATGAAAACTTTTCAGCATTGTTAGCCAGAACAGAATATAACCTGATGATAAGGAGGCTGTTGTGAACAAACATGAACACAAAACTTGCTCACGAACCTAAGCATATATGAATGAGCAGTACCTCTTACAAAAGTGGTCATATGCTCACAAAACCTGGCTAAGAACAAACCTGAACAAAACAAAATCCACAAAACAGAACAGGACAAAACCTAAACACAACCAGGCTCCACAAAACATAATAGGTTAGAACCTGAACACAAATGTTGTATGATAATATTTATCCCCACAAACTTAAAATATAATATGAGTTTGCACACAAAATCTCACCAAGGAAATGTTTGTGTTCAAGTAAATGTATAAAGTGAATGTAAAATTGAAGTGCGAGTAAATGTAAATTACCACGTAGGGCTTATAACTTCGTCAATATCATCATTGTTAGCCATCCAGTGCAATTTCAAAAGATATTGTAGGTTATTATTCTCAAAAATTTTGACAATCATCATAGCCTAAAAGTAAAAAAGTCACAAATATTAACTCGTTTCATGAAAACTTACTACGCAAATAACCCAGAGCAATAGCCACCCACTATAATGTGTGCACATTGTAGGTTGCTTGCATCGTAGCAAATTGTATGGTGACTTATAAATATCATATAGTCACAAGTTTAATTTAAAGGTTAGTACACCACAAATTTCACACCATGAAAGGTAATATTACAAAATAGAAACAAATAACTACTTACTACAAAATAGAAGCCAAAATAAGATATCAACATGAACCTACTAAAAGACACCATAACTCAGAATCCATTTTCTCATCCTTCACAGTCTCCTCCTTTTTGTCTCCCCTCGGTCCCAACTTCAGGACTCACAAATTTTGCCTGGGTCCTTAACTGCACAATTTGAGTCACTTGGTCCATGCTACAAAATATGATTTAACATGCATCAATAAGATTGCTGAAATAGAAATTAAGCATTTAAACTATAACATAATCACCACAATTCAAACATCACTTAACTTAAAGAAACATCGGTTACAACTCAAGTGTGGGCCATAACTAGTGTTTTTCCATGCTATAAGGGATTTTACTGGTCAAATAAATATTGGAAAAAGAATTAACATTTTGAAATGAAAATTATTTGACTTTTCTCTAGCTAAAAAAATCAAATTAAATTAAACCTTTGACTAACATAACAAGCCTTTTCATAACAAATCTCAGCAATAGCATTTTATTCAGAAGTCTGCAGTCAAAAAAAAGACAACAAAAATTAAATACACAGTCAATCTTCATAAGCACATCTCCATAACAAACCTACCCAAATAAATCAGTCAAAAAAGGAAAATAAATTGCTGTAAGAAACCTTTAAAAACGAATCCATCAGAGAAAAAGCCAACGTTATTGAGTCAAAGGCAGATTATCTAATGCAATAACAACACAAATAGAACAGATTTAACAAAAATAAATGGGTAACCTTTTAGAGAAAGATACTAGAGAGAAAGAGAATTGAGTGGCTGGATTTTCGAAGATTGTGGCCTCGTCGATGTTTGGTCACCAATGCCTTTGAAGTTTGATGTCATCAGCATTGTCTCTTGAGGCTGTTAGGGTCCTAGGAGGTTGTGTCCAAGACTAAGGGTAAGCAAAGTTTGGCTTAAACCGAATAAAAAAACGGACAAAACTTATTTGCACCAGATAAAATAATTCAAACTAAATCCATGTTTGTTCCTGTTGATCGAATAAAAAAATCCACGCCTATTCCTAATCCTTATGCAGATGTTATTATGGTAGCTTATCTCATAAATAAATCGAGGTCATCATTTTTTTATCAATGGTTCAATATATTAGGCTTGGTGACCTCAGTTCATAACTTGTGCAACTTTTTGAAGTGGTTAGGCTTGGAACCACGTGTAAACCTTTACATGAATTAGCAATTGAACGCAATAGCAAAAAGTTCAAGTCTAAGAGTCTTGGTAAACACTTCAATATTTCGGTTGGTGTCTGACATCTTTAAGTGAGGGCAAGAACAACACTTCAGGTCATCGATATTTATATCGATTTTAGTCCGAAACAAAATAAACCAAACCGAATTAACCAAAGGTATTTAGGTCAGACCGGTTCACTTAGAATCATAAACAGTTCGCTTTCGATTTGTCAAATTTTGATAAAAACCAACCTGATTTACCATTTGCTCACCCCTAGCCAAGACTCTAAAATTTAAGTGAGAAGAGAACCTAATGTTATATAGAGGAGATGACCTCGGAAATGGAAAACTATTAGGAAAAGTCACTAGTATAAGGTTATCATTTGAACTCCACCATTTTGGACTTTAAATTCCATTCACATTAAATAATTTGATTTTAAGTGCATTGCCCAAAAGAATGCCAAAACATGAGATTTGGATCTGGGCCAAGCCAAATTTAAATCCAGGACCCAAAAACATGTTCCCAAAAAAAACCTAAATGTTATTGAATCGGGTTCAAAGTTCAAACCGCTTAAACATATCAAATATTTGGTATGCTTTGCTAACATTCTTAGCCTTCTGATAAAAACACAACACATAATTGATAGATGTAATATCAAGAACTCATTATGCTGCATGTAAAATCCAACGAATTTAAAAATTAAAAAACAAGTTACACATATATCCAGAGAGCAAAAATAATTGACACAGTCACCTGAGGACCTTGTTTGCTAAATCACTCATATTTTTGGCAAGCGGAGATTAGTTAATAATCAAAAATGCACAAGTGAATATTGTCTACCAAATAAAGAGGAGATCCTACTTTGTTAAGTAACACACTAGTTAAATGTGAATCACTATGTAGAATTAAGGCTTTCTTCGCCTTTTGATAAGAACTCAACAAATAATTGACAGATGCAATATCAAGTACACATCATTACACTACATGGAAAACCCAATGAATTTAATAATTAAAAAAACAAATTGCATATAGATCCAGAGAGTAAAAACAATTAACATGGTGACGTGAGGACCTCATTTGCTAAATCACTCATATTTTTGGCAAGCGGAAACTAGTTAATAATCAAGGATGTACCAAAGTGAATATTGTCTACCAAATAAAGAGGATATCCTGCTTTGTTAAGTAACAATAGTTAAAGGTGAATCGCTATGTAGAATTAAGGCTTTTTTAGCCAAGTTGTTCTCTTCACGCAACAATGAAATTAGAATATCTAACAAATTAGTAAAGAAATTAACATAGCTCGTCTAAACTAGAAATCTAGCATGTTTTTTTATGATTCTAACCTTAGATGCAATTCTCAATGATAATTCATCCGCACACTCAATTTGACTTTATAAGATAAATGGCTCTACATACCTAATTTGCCCTATGTATCCGAAAGGCAAAAACATGCCTTATTTTGATCAAAACTATAGAGAGTGATAAGGAGTGAAAGGCTCCTTCAGCAATTTTGGTGTGGCTGACGCATATTGGTATTGGCCGAGTTTTAAAATCTAGGTATTGAGTAAACTCTAATCACTCTAATGGCACACTGAATGATACAAGGAATATGTGACGCCCCTGTTTTCACACATGGTTGTAGTCTAAGATGAACCCAGAGATGTCAAACCTACTATGCACCCACATTATGCAATAACATGTTTCACCAATCACAGTAATATCCTCTGGTGGAATCAAAAGAAGTGTAGGTACAAACAAGTGAAATAAAGGAAATAAATATAGTATACATGATTGTAGAAAGATAATTCTCATAAAAGGAACCATGTCTCAAATGAATAAAACTGTAATACATCGGATCTCTGGAAAAATGTGAATATATCTCTACATGAATCAACTGAAACTCGTACTAAAGCACATAACCTTTACAAAATGAAATAATAAACTCTAATGTCTGAAAGGAAATATAAATCCATCGTGAAGCCTCTACTAACAACTAAAGTGATGACGACTATGCAAAAACTCCGTCATCCTGCGGCTCTCCGAAACACTAAGCTGTCTGAAAAGAAATTTAAAACAAAAAAGAACAACAACAAAAGCGTCAGAGCGTTAAATCAAGATCACCTCCATCCGCCCCCACGGGAAGGGCTGTTAGATGTAGTGGATACTGTATCTATTAAGCATAGTCTACCTACATCATTTTCCCCATATCTAATGATATTAATACATAAAAGTCTACAACACGAGATGTAGTATATCGAGTGAAATAATCCAAAGAAGGAAACCCTCATGTATATACCATATGTCTCAAATTGTAGATAACTAAATATTAATCCCGAATTAAGAGTGAAAGGAAACATAACTGGAAAGTAAAGCATCATAATAAACATCAGCATATGTATCTCGTGTACTCGCATAACAGGGTATCTCAGTCGTCAAATATCTTAACAATGAGCCGAAATCACTTTTGGCATCCACCAAACTCAGGCTATCACATAATTGTCACAATGCAACTCTTTATAAGATTCGGATTTCATCACATTATCATGCGCAATAGACTACCCTGTAGGTATCCTAAACAATGTACATGGCTCATTAGTCTTATCGTGATTTCAATGCGTAATATGAGCGCGGGACGCCTACCATATAGGTATCCTAAAAGATGGCTCATAAGCCTCATCACACCCTCGTGCGGACGGACTGCTAGACAAAGCATCCAAACCCGACTTAATGGCATGTACAAATGGAATATCGACGCACTACCACACGTAGTACTGAACTGTGCTCATCAACGATAGACATCTCGTATATAAACCGTGTAGATCTAGTATATCGACGCACTATCTCATATAGTACTGAGCTGAGCTCATCAACAATATTCAACACATGCATAAACAATCTCTAACTCAAGTGTAATCGGTTCAACACTTGTCAAAATCACCTTTGGGATACTCGTACGTGTACTACAACACCATTCAAGTACAATCATGCCCGTACGTGTACTATCGTGCGACTCGAACCTTACGATCGCATCTCAAAATAGTGAAACTTAATATTCAGGAAATATGTCTTAGTAGTCGACTACTAAGCTTAGTAGTCGACTACACCGAGTCCATCCTAACTCTGTAAAGGCATGTATTAGTATTAGTAGTCGACTATTAAGGACATTAGTCGACTACTCTGCAATAATCAAGTTTCTAAAAATTTAAACTGGATATGAATAGCCGACTACTAAGCTTAGTAGTCGACTACCTTGTCAAAACATGCATTCTTTCATGCACGAACAATACTTATTAGTCAATTCCACATATCATGAAGTTAAAACAAGACCTTATACTTCGCACATGCAATAGAGATTATCTGAATCAAAATACAAGATTTTTAAATCCTTCAAATTAGGGTTTAGCTTCCTAATTAATCAATTTTCTAATTTAGCTCTTAAATAAACAACATAATTATCAATACATGATAAAAACTACTCATGAACAGAGGTGAAATTCATTTAGACATGTTTATCTCACTTAGGTATAAAAAACCTAGGGTTTTAGCATGATTAGTTTACAATACAACTCAATTAAATAACTAATTAGGGTTTACACATGGGTTAAACATAAATTAACAAGTTAAAAACACGAAATTAACATTAACCTTAATGATCATGATCATGATTCTAACATCAACAGCAAGGGTTAAGCTTCAGATCTAGCACTGGTTCATGATTTATCTTCAAAAATCTACATTTTATCACATCGGATTAAGAATAAACATGTAAAACATAGTGGTAAACACATTAAATTATTTATTTACTAAGGGTGTATGTTTGGATGAAGATGATCTTGGCTCAATTGATGTGTTAAACTCCTGAATACACGTGCAAGATCCCTTCTTCAGCAAAAGCCCACGATCTCTCCCTCTGCTCGATATCACGTCCCAAAACGCCTCGAGGAAACCCAAAAACAAGATCTAGGGTTTAAGGGGTGTAATGACCGTAAATTTTCAATACTGGTTTAAATAATTTTTCTGGTATTTAAATATTAAATATTATTTTTCTAAAAGAGTATTTGTATTTTCCCCAATTTCTCTAGAATTTTCTACGATTTAAATATACGGTATTATATTATTTTAATAGTTTTGCTAATTTTAAATTTAATTGTTTCGATAAAATTTTTAAATTAATAGTTAATTATTCATTATTGTTATTGTTATTATTATTTTGACCATAAATTTTAATATCTATTTGAATAAATTTTCTGGTATTTTAATTTTTTAATTTTATTTTTAAAGAGGTATTTTTCCTATGTTTTTCCTTTCACCGGTATTTCATATCTCTCTCTCTCCCCTACCCCATTTCCCCAATTCACTCCCTAAATCCCGCAAATCCCCACCTCGTGTTTCCCCTCCCTCGTGTCCTGCACCCAACCCCTTCTTCTCTCTCTACAAATCTCATTTTCACTCTCCTCTTCACCCTCACGTTCAATCTCTCTCTCTCTCTCTCTCTCTCTCTCTCTCTCTCTCTCTCTCTCTCTCTCTCTCTCTCTCTCTCTCTCTCTCTCTCTCTCTCTCTCTCTCCATCTCTCTCTATCCTCTCTCCTCTATCATTTCCCCAACATCTCTCCCTCTGTCACTCAGCTCTCACGTTCTCTCCCTCTCTCTTCATCGTCACCATCGCTCTCCTCTTCACCCGATGCCACCAGCGAGCTCCGCCCCGCCGCCTGAGCCCGCCGCAGCTCGCCTGCCGAGCTCCAACACCGAACCCTGCCAAACCGCTTCCAGCCAGCCGTCGCGAGCTCCGCCTCCACGAGCTCAGTCCACGCCGCAGCCGCACCAGACCACAGCTCGCCTCCCTTCTTCCCGAACCCCGCCTGCACCCAGCTCGCCGCTCGAGCTCCTCCACCTCGGCCATCAGCTCAGCCTAACGCCGAGCTCCGTCTGTCTTCCCTTCAGGCCACCGCCTGCATCTCGCCGCCCCAGCCTGCCCTGCCGCTCGCCGAGCCGCTCCCGTTCTCCACCTTTGACACCAACACCTCAGTCACTGCCGCCAGTGCCAGTACGCTAAACCCCAACCCCTCTCTCCTTCTCGCCCAACTCGACCACCACCTCCCTATCGGCCGACCACGAACCCCCGACGCGCCTGACCGTCGACCTGAGCACCGCCGACCAGACTCTCCATCCCCCGCTCCCGCTGCCGACTCCCCGCTGCACCACGTCGCCATCCCCAGACCCTCTGCCTTGCACTGTTCGCCTCAATCCGCCACCACGGCCAAGCCTCCTCCTCCCCTTCGTTGGTCCAGATCTGCTATCACCATCGCCGTCATCTTCCTTGCAGCAGCGACGTCGCCGCTTCTCGCTCGAACCCTAAGCTTCCTTCAATGCCGCCGTGCCGTGCTCAGTCCCAATCCGCCCCCTCATCGTCGACGAGCGTCGGCGTGATTCCGCAGCCCTCGCCAGAGTTCCTTCCGTTGCCACACTCCCTACGCTCAAATCAGATCCGCACCGTCGACGTCGATTCGTTCGACAAACCCCGAGGCAAGATTCCACTTGCTCAGATCTATATTCTTCTATTTATTATGAATTATCTACAATTTTAGATCTGTTAATATTTATTTGCGTGGGATTGTTGATGAATAATATTTAATATATCATAGTAATATGATAAATAGCATTTTCAGAATAGTTATGATAAATTAAAAGAATTTATTTCGGCAGTGGAATTATTTTTGGATAATTATATTAATTAAAAAGAATTTATTTAAGAATGAAATCATTTTAGGAAAATTATAATACTTTAAAAGGAATTATCTTGGAAAAAGAATCATTTTAGAAGAATTATAATAATTTTTAGAAATTATTTTGTGGAAGAAATCATTTTAGAATGATAAATATTTTTTAAAAAAAAGAAATTATTTTGGGAAAATAGACTATTTTGAATTGATGAGAATTTATCTTATAAAAAGATTATTTTTGAATTTATAAATTTATTATTTTAAAAGATTATTTTTATAATTATTGTAATGAGAAAATAACTTATTTTGAAAAAGGGATTATTTTGAAAGAACTCATTTTGTAAAAGGAATTATTTTAAGTAAATAAATTTATTATTTCATAAGATTATTTTAGAACAATTTTATGATTTCTGATCTTGATTATCTAATATGATATGATATTATTATACATGATTAGTTACATTGATTGTTCCTTGTTGTGATTGAGAATCGTTAGGAGTTTATGACTATAGTGACCTGTGTGACATGAATAAGACCTAGAGACTTGTGTGTTGTTGAATTAGAGAAAACGAGAAGAGTTGGGATGGGGAAGTTAATGTTCATGTGATCGGATAAGACTGTTGATGTATCTTCCAGACTAGAATCAGTGAACCGTTTCGCACTGGGGTTAGTTTGTTGGGCCAAGTGAACCGTTTCGCACTTGGTTAGTGAAATCGTTTCGTCACCTGAGCTTTGCCTGAGTTCGGACCAAGCCGAGATCGGATTGCGTGTAGTCCTCTAGCCGCCTGTTTCGCGGGATTGGATGCGCGTAGGGGATTTATGAACAGTCAGTTATCCGGTGATATGAGCGTTGACTCTGTGTGAGATGTGGACCAGTAACTGGTTATAGAATGGCTAGTTACATGACCTCGTTATTTAGATGATTATGGATTCTTGTGAGATGTAGGCCAGTTGTGTTCCTTTCATACATAGATCGGGGTTAATGTTTAATTATCTACAATTTGAGACATATGGTATATACATGAGGGTTTCCTTGTTTGGATTATTTCGCTCGACGTACTACGTCTCTTGTTGTAGATTTTTAAGTATTAATTTCAGCTAGTGTATGACCCTGTACTTAGATGATTACTCTGATCGCTAGCTGCATGATCGACTTGTTACTTGGTTGATTCCCTTGGATTTATTATGATTATTCTATTCTAGTAGTAAATTATATTTAGATTATTAGTATTTCAGTTGTATGTTTTAATCGTTGTTACCATTATTTGCATTGGTCGCACGACCGTTCTATTCTTCCTTTTGGGATCTTGCCGTGTGCCCTGCACCCTGACGTACACCTGTTTTCTCTGGTGTACGTCAGACTTAGAAGAAGAACAGGTTCAGCTTGGAGATGCGCCAGAGCCGAGTATTCCCAGCCGGAGTGTCTTCCAGGTGGAACAGAAGAACAGACGGAAGCTTAGTTTTTCTTTTACGTAATCACTGATGGACACTAGATTACTTATGTAGTACCTTATCCTTTAGTCTTTCGAGGGACTTAGTTATTTTGCAGTACTTCCTTCTTATTTTGTCGGACTATGTATTTTCTTATTTTAGTTGAACTGTTTGTAATAAGGGCATATTTGACCCAAACTTTGTGTCTCGGATGATATTTCAGTTGTGATATGTATATTTTCTATCTGTGTTATTTATTATATTCTTGCTACTGTGATCGGGGACCTGTGCCTTTGCATTGTATTATTTCTAGACGCTTAGCGTATTAGGTTGAGAAGAAAAGAAAAGAGAAAAAAAATGATAGTGTATATTTCTTCTCAATCTAATACGTCGCGGGCTTGTTCACGTTCCGATTCCCAGTATTTTGGGAAGCAGGGCGTGACAAGGGGAGAGGGTGGTTGTGTTCTCACATGAAAGAGGGTAAAAAGAGCTTTTAAAAATGAGTATATATACGCATATATACAACTGGATTCAAAACAAAACGAATCCGACCCGAAACCCATAAGAAATCTAAAAACAACCCGACTAGTCGACTAATACTACTATTAGTCGACTAATGGCCTTACTAGTCGACTACTAACAGTAGTAGTCGACTACTAACAACACAGATTCAGATTTTGCATGTTTCGTACATGATTCTCTTATATACTCGTATATATATACATTGGATTGATCTCAAATCAATCCTTAGCATACACAAACATCAATATATGTTATTTATCATCATATAACATATTTATTATTATTTATCATAATATACTCAAATTTACAGGGTTTTACATTCTTCCTCCCTTAAAGAATTTCGTCCCCAAAATTCTACAATCGTATCCTAGAAATTAATAATACCAGAAAAGCATGTTGAGGGGATAATCCAGATAAGAAAACTCTCAATACACATCTCGTACTATTAATCTCCAGATATGAAATATAGTAACATCTATATTTAACCATCTAGAATGTGAGTGCTCCCACTTAACTCCTAACTAAGCGGAACTAGTACGTCGGGCGAAAAATCCAAATAAGGAACCCCCATATATATATACCATGTGTTCCGAGTGATTAGGTGCTAAGTGTTAATACCTTTATTCTAATGTTAAATATAAATATGACTATATAGCTAATCATAAACATGAATAAATCATAATTAAATCAATTTACTGCTTAAACAGGTGCGGGTAGTCGTGACGCATATCCTCTTCGTGCTCCCAAAAAGCCTCTTCAGCTCCCTTCCGATTCCATTAAACTTTAACTAAGGGTATCACTTTGTTTCTGAGCTTCTTGTCCTCCTTTGCAAGAATACAAATAGGAATCTTTATCAAAGTCAAATCATCATGAAGCTCAATCTCTGGTGCGTCTATGTAGGCTATAAAAATTGCCTTGACAACAAGAAGGTTTAAAAATCCGCCTGTATGAGTACGCCCGCACACGAAAGAGCCAGACAAGCTCACTTTAATCATCGAGCCCGCCATCAAGAGCTCGATTCCGCCTACATGCTTGACTTACCAGCACAAGTCAAATCCACGCAATCGCCAAGTTTGCCAGCATGAACGAAGCTCACTCGCTTGCTTGACTCACCAGCACGAGTCAAATCCACGAAATCGCCAAGTTTGCCAATACGAACGAAGCTCGCCCGCGTGCTTTACTCGCCAGCATGAGTCAAATCCACACAATCACCAAGCTCGCCTTCACGACCATATGATCAGAAGCTCACCTGCAGACTTGACTCGCCTGCACGAGTCAAGTTCACTCAAGTGCTAAGCTCGCCTGCACGTCCAAGCAATCAGCCAGACGATCAACAAACTCACCAGAGTACCTAGCGGCTATGATGTCACATACAAGGATGAGCCTTCCTATTTCCCACGACGTGAAGAGGAGGAGTACAGTGCTTCGAGCCCATCAAGCAGCTGCTCACAGTACAAGTGAGAGGCATAACATCTCTTAACAGTGCATGGTCATATCTCATTATTTGAGGAAGTGACCATGCTGTCTCCTCTCTATTTAAGAGCCTCTCTTGGCTACGTAAAAGAGGTTCCCTTCTTCAGGGGTCGCTTCTTTAGAGGTTTGCTTCTTCAGGGGTTCACTTCTTTAGGGGGTCGCTTTTTCAGGGGTTTGCTTTCCAGTTGATCAATTGGCTCCTCGACTGAGTTAGCGACCTGCTCTTTGCATTGCTCTTGCACTGTAGCACTGTCTACCAGCTTTCGGCCTTGATAACCTTCAAGCTTGGGAACTCGAACTTGATAAATACGAGCTTCTACTGTGTACTAAAGCTCGCCTGCAACCTCGATCAGATCGTCCAAGGGAATCAAACTCGGCACGAGCACCGAGGAAGGCATCCTATCGCTACCAAAGACCCCATGTTAAACAAGGAGGGCATTCCCTCCGCTTCTGTTATAACTTTGATTCATTAGTTTGTAATAAGCTATTCTTATCAATAGAAATGAATTCTCCATTTCAGGAGATCAAAATTTACACCTATAGAAGATGGCGACCATAGTAGGAGAGACCGTTTCTTCAACTAAAATGGCGGTGGCGCGGTTCGATGAGGTTGCTGTCGAGATAACCGTGGATTCCCTCATAATTGAGTTTGACCAAGCCAAGTACGAAGAGTACTTGTCTTTCTTCTCCTCTAGTGGCAATGCGTCCCGCAAGTGCCATAGAGTTGTGCGTGTGGCCCGACCCCAAGTGGCCGAGGCATCCATGCCTGAGGACTCTATCGAGCTATAACAGGGGGTTCTATCTCTCCTAAGTCAGCCGAGGCTAAGCGGAAGACCAAGAGCACGGAGCGAAGGGCTACAAGATGGGTCACTTAACGATCCTCACAGACCCCCGCTCAAGAAGAGACAGTTGTTCACCTTGGCACGGACCACGTCGTCGTAGTTTGCACAGACACCCCTCTCTCTAAGAGAGCTCACCAGTAGCGACGACAGGCTCTTGCCCGACAAGAGGCCTAAGCCTTCGCCTCTTATGACAGCCTGAATTATTACTCATGCCTGAAGAATGCCAAATGGAGATACAACCCTCTCAATGCTGGCGATTTCACCAAATCAGGCGAGCCTTCATGTTCAGGCAGCTTCGCTATAGTCGTAGTGTTTCTCGTTTTGGCGAACTCAGTACATCTGGCATACCTGGCCACCCAGGCGAATCAACCAGATCAGGCGAGCCTACCAATTCAGGTGGGCTTCATTTCTTAGGTCATATTCCTGATTCAAGTAGACTGCCCAAATCAGGCGAGTCTGCCCGAGCAGGCCCCATCGGGTCCGCCTGACGAACAAACATCACATGCGGACAAGCCTTAACAACAAAGGCAAGACAACAAACGAAACCCACCAAGCCCGCCTGAATATGCAAACGGTTGAAGCTCCCCAACTGGCTGAAGCTCGCCCGAGCACAAGAACTCGCTTGTCAAGGTGAGCTCACCTGAATTCGACACCCAACGGTTTCGCCCAGTATACTAAAGAAAGTTCTTTAGAACCTCTCTCACACACTCACGTGTCAGACCCGTCTCACTCTGGGGGATGTCACCGACAACCCGTTGGAGATCTCCGGTATCATCTAGCCCACAAACTCACCATTCATGAGGCGAATCCTCAGTGCCACTACAAGAGGCTTATCCAAGCAGCACTTACCGACTGCCAGTGTGTAGGAGCATCGAGACCTTTGGTGTTCGAAAGGCTTGCTTAACAGCCTCCCAAATCGAGATCTTCTCGTTGAAGATGTAGTCGTCGAAGGAGGCGAGCTGTCGATGACTTAGAGCTTCCATCTACTACAGTCAACATGACGAGAAAGGTAAAGTTGTGCGTTCGAATTCCCTAGACTCGAACTCTTTCCTGGGGCCTAATCACTCATTCATCCAGCGCAAACACAAGGGTATATTCTTACGCACCCATACTCGTACGAGGGCGGTAGTCCCGTTCGATTATGCGCTCTTAGTGTCTCCTTCTGGTGGCAAGGATGCGGTTTGCTCAGCAGTGGTTACATCCCAAACCTCAAACTATATTCAGGACAAACGAGTGGGGGTACACATGGCTGAAACCACGGATGATCAAACGATCACTAAAAAGTTTGAAGAACATAGGCCGCCATCGATTCCATAAAAGAGATGTTGGAGCAACTTCTTAACAAGAAGAAAAAGAAGAAAAGAACTACGTGCACCCCGCGGAAGCCGACAGGGAACAAAGAATGGAAGCCCACTCCTAATCAGATGACTAAACAAGAATATAACATCGATCCGCATTCGGATCATTCTTCCAAGTCGTCGGCAGGAACATCACATACTAGGGGTACTTCCCGAGACAAGAGGCTCGATGAGTTCCAAAGTCAACTCAACGCCTTGAAGCTTCAACAGAACATGAACAAACTAGGGGTGGTTAGGCTATACCTAATCGAGTGGGATACGGTTCCTTACCCAGCAAAGTTCAAGCCTATAAGCTTGATACAGTTTGATGGCAAGGGCTCCCTCTCACAGCATATCTACTACTTCATGTCTCAAACCGGGTTCCTCACGATGAATGACGCAATCCTCACTCGACAGTTCATCAGCACCCTTAAGGGGGTAGCCTTCGATTGGTTCTGCAAGTTGGAACCAGGCTCTATCACCTCATGGGCCAATGTGGAAAGATTCTTCTTGGCCCACTTCTTCGATGATGACACAAAAGTATCGATGGCCAACCTCCTTACTGAGAAGCAAAGGAAGTCGGGTCCGGTCAATGATTTTGTGAAGAGATTCAGGAATCGGTCGGTTCATTGCCGGGACCAGATCTTCGAGGCCACCCTAATCGAGATGTGCCGAAATAATCTCTCTATCAACATCCTGTCCAAGATTAGCATGGTGGAAACTCGAACCTAGAAAGAACTTGTTCACCAAGGCGAGCAGGTAGAAAATATGATTAAGAGGCTGGAGGCTGAAGAGCCTCACCCTAAAAAGGGAGCCTCAGAACCAAGAGCGCCTAGAAATCCTCCTCGATCAAGAGGAAAGGAGACCATGACTGTTGATTTCACTCCGGCACCCAAACCAGCCCAGAGGCAATAACCTAGGCCATTTGAACAGCGCCTTTCGAGGCAATACGACTTCAGGGAAGACCAGGTGGTAGCAACCTTCGACACTATTCTCAAGAGCAACAGAATCAAGCTACCAAAAGTAACCAAGCCCTAAGAGGTGAACAAGACTAATGACCCAAGTTACTGCGCGTACCACAGGTTCCTCGACCACCATACCTCCAAGTGATATATCCTCAAGGATAAGCTTTAGGCCCTCTATGACGCGAGAGTCCTAAAAAAGGAGAAGGCGCAAAAGAAGGTGACTACGAACATGGTCACCCTGAGTTTCAGGACGGATCTCCCAGAAGTTCATGCGCCGGCAGGAGTGGTTCCTATCCCCAAGGTAGTACTGAAGATCACTAACGTTGATCCTCATAATCAGCAAGAGAAAGGCCTAGTATCGCTAATCTTGCCATCAGAGCAAGTGATGTGGGTCCACCCGGACCTCCTCGGTGATGAGCAGTGTGTTAGCCCTTATGTTTTGATGATGATTTACAACCACCATTATCAGTACTAATTGCTTGTTGAGTGATATTGTAGTTAATATATATATATATCAAGCTTGATAGTACCATAAATGGAGGATTGGATGGAATATGAGGTACAACGATGATATCCAAAGGAGGAGGAGGCATAGTGATGAAACAGTGTTCAATCAAGAACACTAAATGCAATAAGAAGCTATATCAACTCAAAGCAATATCAAGACTCAAAGAAATATAATTCTATATGAGGATATTTGCTAGATTTTCTTTTCTCTCTAGTGCTACAATGTAGGCAAGTAGTTGTAGATTTTATTTGAAGCTATTGGGATATCACACATATTTTCATACTTATATTTTCGAGCGTTTTGACAAAATATCATTTTTCACAAGTATGATGACCTATTCACAAAATTACTTTTCTAAACAGTTTGTTTTTAGTGTTAAAAATAATTTACAAAGTTTCACAATTTGTAGAAGTCATTTTAGTATTTTTTCTGATTTTTAATGAGTCAAAAATAGGTTTTAAAGCAAATATCATTTGTGTCAATTTGCGGTCGACCGCAACGGTCGACCGTGCCTATATTTTTCTCTGAGTGGGCAGCAGTAACTTTCACGGTCGACCGTCAATTTGAAAATTTCCACGGTCGACCGTCATGGTCGACCGCCAAAGTCGACCGTAAAAGTCTCTGGAGTTTTCTCAGATTCGAAAGTGGCTCCCCCCCCCTCATGAGAATTTTACGGTCGACCGTAACGGACATAATCGGTAAAGTTTTAGAAAATCATTTTTACGGGATTTTGGGGGATTTGGGTATGGGTTTTTGCAGCTGTTCTTTTTCCTATATAAACCCTTCTACCCCTCTTCTCTCAAGTGCTCTTGTCTATTGAAAAAATCCTGTTGTCTTGTTTTACCGTTTTCAAAAGAGCCTCAAACTTTCAAACCTGTTCTCTGTTTTCAAGTTCACATCCCAAGCTTCAGTGTGATCTTTCTCCTTGCCATAGGGACACTGTAAAGAGAGAGATTTTACACCATTTACTACTGTTGTGAGCTTGATCTTGTGGAGATTAACTGTATGGGAGTGAGATCTTATGGTGATCAACTGTGTAGTTGTGAGATCTTGTGGAGATCGTTGTGTAGAAGAAGTTTCGACTTCCAAACCGGATTGTGTAGTGGATTCTCCTTGAGAGTGGGGAGCGGGGACGTAGGTCAGCGAGCCGAACCTCGTTAACATATCGCGCGTCACTTGGATAACGATTTCTAACTCTATCTCACTTACTTTGATTGTTCATTTTGTGGTGTATTGCTTGTATCATTTTTTATTGCACAATTGTTGCCTTAAGATCCTAATCACCCCCCTCTAGGGTCCAACAATTGGTATCCGAGCTTGGTCTCTATATTAGTTTTTGGTCTAACCACCTTAGAGAAAAGATCATAAGGAGGCTTCAATGAATGTGCATATGTTAGAGGGACAATCCACCACTAGATCCCCACTTTTCACCGGTAGTAATTTTGCCTATTGGAAGGCTAGAATGAGGATTTACCTTCGTTGCATTGATCTTGACATTTTAGAACTCATAGAGAAAAAATACGTTGAAAAGCCCAAGATTAGTAACATGACCGATGGAGAAAGGCACCAAGCTAATCTCAATGCAAAGGCCATGAATGCCTTAATTTGCGGTCTTTCCCCCAATGAATACAATAGAGTTTCTACATGTGCAACCGCATACGAAATATGGATGAAATTATGTATTACACATGAAGGAACCCCCCAAGTTAAGGAATCTAAAATTAGTGGGCTTATGCATGAATATGAGTTATTTAAAATGCTTCCTAATGAATCCATTGATGCTATGTTTTCTCGCTTTACTAACATAATCAATGAATTGTATGGTCTTGACAAGAAATTAACTATCCAAAAGACGAACTATAAGATCATTCGTTCATTGACTCCGGCATAGGTGCCCAAAGCTACGGTCATAGAGGAAGCTCACGATCTTACTACTCTAGCTCTCGATGGTCTCATCGGCAACTTAAGTGTTCATGAGAAGAAGCTTAAGGGAAAGGAGAAAGAGGAAGTGTCCCCACGGGAAGTTGAGGAGCCATCACCAAAAACGAAGACTATAGCTCTTAAGGGAGCTAGTGATAACTCATCATCATCATCGGATAGTGAAGTTGATTTTTCTAGAGAAGTGGCTCACCTCTCTAGAAGAATATCGAGACTCATTAAAATGAATAAGAAGTTTAATCCCCGATCTAACAATAATTTTTTTTTCACGTGTAGGAAAATGTTTTGAATGCAATGAACCAGGTCATATCGTAAAAGATTGCCCTAAGCTCAAGGAAAAATACTTGAAGTACAAGAAAAAGAAAGCCATGTATGCCAGATGGGAGGAATCCGAACCAAGCGATTCGGATAGCAATGAAGAAGGAGCAAAGATTGCTCTTCATGATCCTAACATTTGTTTCATGGCTTATGAAAAGGTGGTAGTTTCCGATACCAAAAGTGAATCCTTTTATATGCAATGTGACCTAGCAACCGCATTAGAAGAATTAAACATTGAGTTTAAAAGGATGACAAAAGAATATTCTTCCTTTAAAAAATTACATGCTTCTTGTGATTCCAAACTTGAACAACTACAAACATCTCTTGCTTTAAAAGATGAATTGCTAGGGGATCTTGATTTTAAAAACAAACAATTAAGATCTAGGATTGAAAGACTTGAAATTGAATGTGGTACAATTAGACCTACTCATGCTTATTCTAATCATCATCACCATGAGAGAAATAGATTTCATAGATCTTATGCTCCCGCACACAAGAAAAATTTTGTGTGCACATATTGCATGAAACATGGTCATATTTCTACTCATTGTAGGATTAAAGACAATCATGATTTTTATGGAATGACATGGGTACCTAAAGGTACCAAGCTTACTAACCACCAAGGACCCAAGATTTGGGTACCTAAAGTTACTACATCTTCATCTCTTGTAGGGAACATCACGAACACGACGTAGAGAGATGTGGTACCTTGATAGTGGTTACTCACACCATATGACGTGCAATAAATAGCTATTTGTAACCCTATCAAGGATTAAAGGAGGTAGCGTCTCCTTCGGTGGCAGTGAGAAAGGTAAAATCATAGATGTTGGATGCATTGGTAAGAAACCTTCTCCCATGATAGAAGATGTTTATTTGGTTAGTGGCTTAAATCATAATCTTCTTAGCATTAGCCAATTGAGTGATAAAGGTTTTGATATTTCTTTCAAACCCGATAAATGCATTGTTAGCCTAAATGGAAAAACTATTTTTGTTGCTAATAGAAAATCTAATGTATACATTATTGAGATGAATGAGCTAATAGATCAAGATGTTAAATGCCTTGCGGCGGTTGATGAAAACCCTTGGATTTGGCATAAGAGGCTTGGACATGCTAACATGGAGTTGATATCAAAATTATCCAAGAGGAATCTTGTAAAAGGGTTACCAAACTTGTATTTCATCAAAGATACCATTTGTGAAGATTGTGCTAAAGGTAAACAAACTAAGTCTACCTTCAAATCCATCAATGAGGTATCAACTTTTAAACCCTTGTAATTACTTCATCTTGATTTATTTGGTCCTATACGTGTTACCTCTCTACGAGGCAAACACTATGTTTTTAGTATCATTGATGATTTCTCTCGTTTTATATGGACAATCTTTCTTGGTAGTAAAGATGAATATTTTAAAGAATTTTCGAATCATGTCAAAAGAATTAAAAATAAAAAAGAGTTGAAAGTTATTAAAATTAGAAGTGATCATGGTGGTGAATTTTAAAATAATTTTTTTAATGATTTTTGTGCACATCGTGGTATATCTCATATGTTTTCCGCTCCAAGAACACCACAACAAAATGATGTTGTTGAACGAAAAAATCGCATCATACAAGAAATGACACGAACTATGTTAAACTCTTTTGATTTGCCTAAGTATTTTTGGGCGGAAGCCGTCAATATGGCTTGCCATGTTTTGAATCGTGTTTTGATTAGACCAAAGCTTAAGAAAACTCCTTATGAACTATTTTATGGCAAAACTCCTTTTATTGGATATTTTCGTATCTTTGGTTGTAAATGCTTTATTTTAAATACAAAAGATCACCATGATAAATTTAATTCTAAAATTGATGTTGGCGTTTTCCTAGGATATGCACCTCGAAGTAGGGTCTTCAACAAACGAACTCTTGTTGTTGAAGAATCTATAAACGTTACTTTTGATGAGACTAATATTGGTTTACAAGTTGGTTTGCCTAGGAAAGATGATGATGATGTTGAGGGAGGATTGGAATTCTTGCAACTAAATGAAACTCCCTCAATAGATTCTCAAAAGGATGGAGAAAGCAACAACATTCAAGAGCAAGAGCAAGAAGAATTCTCCAAAGAATGAAAATTTGCACCAAATCATCCAAAGGAGCAAATCATTGGGAATCCTTTACAAGGAGTTCTAACTCGCTCAAAAGCTTTGAGTGAGTGTGGTAATGTTGCCTTCTTATCTCAAATAGATCCTAAAAAGATTAATGATGCTTTAAAAGATGAGTTTTGGGTTTTAGCTATGCATGATGAACTAAACAATTTTTAAAGAAATAATTTTTGGAAACTAGTTCCTAGACCTAACAATGCTAGTGTAATTGAAACAAAATGGGTTTTTAGAAACAAACTTGATGAACATGGCATTGTAACAAGAAATAAAGCTCGTTTGGTTGTCCAAGGATACAATCAAGAGGAGGACATAGACTATGATAAACCTTTGCACCGGTTGCAAGGTTAGAATCAATTAGGATGTTTTTGGCATTTGCAAGCTTTAAAGATTTTAAATTATTTCAAATAGATGTTAAAAGTGATTTTTTAAATGGTTTTATAGAAGAGGAAGTGTATGTTGGCAACCCCCCGGGTTTATGGATCATTCATTTCCTAATCATGTTTACCGGGTTCAAAAAGCTTTATATGGGTTGAAACAAACTCCTAGAGCTTGGTATGCTCGCCTCTCTAGTTTTCTTCTTGAAAATGGTTTTTCTAAAGGGAAAATTGATAATACTCTTTTTGTGAGAAAAAAGAAAAATGATTTTATTTTAGTTCAAATATATGTTGATGATATCATTTTTGGTGCTACTAATGAATCTCTATGTAAGGATTTTTCTAAAGTTATGCAAGATCAGTTTGAGATGAGCATGATGGGAGAGCTCACATTCTTTCTCGGGCTCCAAGTCAAGCAAACTAAGGATGAGATATTCATTTTTCAAAGCAAGTATGCTAGAGAATTGGTGAAGAAATTCAATCTGGAGAATTCTAAGCATGCACCAACTCCCAGGAGTACAAGTGTCAAGCTTGATGCAGATGATAGTGGTGAGGATGTAGACCAAAAACTATACCGAGGTATGATAGGTAGTCTTCTGTATCTCACCGCTAGTAGACCCGATATCATGTTTAGTGTGTGTGCATGTGCACGTTTTCAAGCTTCTCCTAAAAAATCTCATTTAATTGCGGTTAAAAGAATTATTAAATATGTTAATAGAACAATTGATCTTGGTTTATTTTATCCTAAAAGCATCTCTTTTGATATTTATGGTTTTTGTGATGCCGACTTTGCCGGATGTAAGGTAGATCGCAAGAGTACGAGTGGTACATGCTAATTTTTGGGAAATTCTCTTGTCTCTTGGGCCTCCAAGAAACAAAATTGTGTTGTATTATCCACTACGGAAGCGGAATACATTGCCGCCGGCTTATGTTGCGCCCAAGTTTTATGGATGAAACAAAGTTTAGTTGACTATGATTTGATTTTTTAAAATATAAAAATCTTTTGTGAGAACACTAGTGCTATAAATATTTCAGAAAATTCTGTTTTGCACTCTAGAACCAAACATATTGATGTGCGCCATCATTTCTTACGTGATCATGTAGAGAGGCAAGATGTTTTCCTTGTTTATATTGATACTAAATCTCAATTAGCGGACATCTTTACCAAGCCTCTTAGTGAAGATGATTTTTATCGCATAAGAAATGGTTTGGGTTTATGCACTATGTAATAGCTTTTGTTTTGTTTGTTTGTTGCACATCATATGCATTTTTTTTTGTTTACCATTTACCCTATTTTTGATGGTGACAAAGGGGGAGAGAAATCTCCTTATTTGTTGCACATAGTTAGGTGGAGCTCATAGATAAGAGAAGCTACTATCTATAAGCTATATTTGTTTTGCTCCCATATAATGGTTGGTTGTCATCATAAAAAAGGGGGAGGTTGTTAGCCCTTATGTTTTGATGATGATTTACAACTACCATTATCGGTACTAATTGCTTGTTGAGTGATATTGTAGTTAATATATATATCAAGCTTGATAGTATCACAAATGGAGGATTGGATGGAATATGAGCTACAACGATGATATCCAAAGGAGGAGGAGGCATAGTGATGAAGCAATGTTCAATCAAGAACACTAAATGCAATAAGAAGCTTCATCAACTCAAAGCATATCAAGACTCAAAGAAATATAATTCTATACGAGGATATTTGCTAGATTTTCTTTTCTCTCTAGTACTAGAATGTAGGCAAGTAGTTGTAGATTTTATTTGAAGCTATTGGGATATCACACACACATTTTCATACTTATATTTTCGAGCATTTTGACAAAATATCATTTTTCACAAGTATGAGGACCTATTCACAAAATTACTTTTCTAAACAGTTAGTTTTTAGTGTTAAAAACAATTTACAAAGTTTCACAATTTTTAGAAGTCATTTCAGTATTTTTACAGATTTTTAATGAGTCAAAAACAGGTTTTAAAACAAATATCATTTGTGTCAGTTTGCGGTCGACCACCACGATCGACCACGCCTATATTTTTCTCTGAGTGGGCAACAGTAACTTTCGCGGTCGACCGTGACGGACGACCGTCAATCTAAAAATTCCCACGGTCGACCGTAACGGTCGACCGTAAAAGTCTCTGGAGTTTTCTCAAATTCGAAAGTGGCTCACGGTCGACCACGAAAAGTTCACGGACATTATCGATACAGTTTCAGAAAATCATTTTTACGGGATTTTGGGGGATTTGGGTATGGGTTTTTGCAGCTGTTCTTTTTCCTATATAAACCCTTCTACCCCTCTTCTCTCAAGTGCTCTTGTTTATTGAAAAAATCCTGTTGTCTTGTTTTACTGTTTTCAAAAGAGCCTCAAACTTTCAAACCTGTTCTCTGTTTTCAAGTTCACACCCCAAGCTTCAATGTGATCTTTCTCCTTGCTATAGGGACACTGTAAAGAGAGAGATTTTACACCATTTACTACTGTTGTGAGCTTGATCTTGTGGAGATCAACTGTGTGGGATTGAGATCTTATGGTGATCAACTGTGTAGTTGTGAGATCTTATGGAGATCGTTGTGTAGAAGAAGTTATGGCTTCCAAAGCGGGTTGTGTAGTGGATTCTCCTCGAGAGTGGAGAGCGAGGACGTAGGTCAGCGGGCCAAACCTCGTTAACACATCACGCGTCACTTGGATAACGATTTCTAATTCTATCTCACTTACTTTGGTTGTTCATTTTGTGGTGTATTGCTTGTATCATTTTTTATTGCACAATTATTGCCTTAAGACCCTAATCACCCCCCTCTAGGGTCCAACACAGTGGACTTCAAAGCCTCCGGGGAAACCCCAAGGCAAGCCCTGCAATGCCATTTTCGCTATTCTAGATGAGGCAGATGCGTTGACCACTAGAGCTGGTAGGGAGTTCGCCGAGAACTATCCTCCGAGGGCAGAAGATCCTGCAGGACCCTCTGCGGGCCACGAGCAATAGCCCACCTGAGTCCCGATGGGCCAAGTTCGAGCGGTTAACCCTTCCAGTTCAACATGCTCGCACAACTGAAGAACATTCCAGCCATGATTACCTTGTATGAGCTCCTGCGGTTGTCCAAATCCACACGAAAAGCTCTACAAGAAGCGCTAGCCGACTCAGAAGCTTTCGCCACCCACTTCTTACCCGAAGTACGAGAATACACCAATAGAGGTGTCCGCGATGTTGCTAGGTGGCTGGATAGTAAGTCCCTTGCATCACCTTCTCCCTTGATGACATGCTAATCAAGAGTACGTCTTCATGACCAACCCCTGTACTTCACAGGGTATATCGGTTCTTCCAAGGTGGACATAATCCAAGTCGATCCTGGATCTGCACTAAGCATTGTCCCCTTAAAGCTCATCAAGCACTTGGGGGTGCTCCAGAAGCGTCTATCCACGACAACTACTACTATCTTTGGCTTTAACACTACTGGAACCCGATCGCTCGGCAAGATTCGTCTTAAGTATTGTTTGGGCGACATGAAGACGGAGGTGACTTGCTACGTCATCGATGCCGAGCCTTCCTATAACATGTTGTTGGGACAACCATGGATCCACAACAACTGCATAGTCCTGTCCACTTTGCATCAGTGTTTGAATTATGTGAACGACGACGACCAAGTGAAGACAGTGTTTGCCGACAAATAACCCTTCAAGGTGGTCGAGAATTACTTCACAGATTCCCTGCTATACCATGATCTTGATAAGCTACCAGCCGAAGAACCCGGTAGTGGTAATGAGGCGGATAGCGAACCCGAGTACGACGATAATCTTATTTTGGATGACATTGAACCAATTATAATCGGCTATGAAGGCCATGATGTAACTAACGCTGACCAAGCGGACGTGATTATCCTGAATGAAAATTTTGACTTTGCTTACTTGTTATCTTATTCTAAGTCTGATGATGACAATCCTGGTGATTCAATTTCGGGGTTGTACAATGATTCTTCCC
>NC_033802.1:16999931-17020786 GCF_001876935.1 Asparagus officinalis | reverse complement strand
TCGTTTGTCATGAAAAGACAAACGATCGAGTCATCGCAAGCTGTGTTTATCGTACCCACCCAGGATAATTATTAGAAGGATATTATCTTCAGAAGGATAGATCACCCCCTACGCACGATGTGGGACGAGTCAGAAGAAGAGGAAACCGCACATCAGTTTTCGTAATACAGTCAAATAGCAAAACGCATGATGAGGGACATTGGCTATGACTTCACTCATCGGGAAGACCTAAACTACGACAAAGGGCGGAACACGGTTATTCGACTCGTCTATGTGCCTAAAGGAAGGTCATCAAACTAATTTAGCAAAACTCAAAGAGGCTTGGGTTACACCTCCTCCTCATCAGAGTTGTGCTGCAACATCGGCGAAGAATCCGGTGACGCCCGATCGGATGATCAATCATCAACATCCTCGGCATGGGACTCGGACGTCAGTGTGGGAGACTTGTTCAAGGACCTCACAGTAAACATGACTATGACTGATCCTACCAAAATAATGGAGGATGAGCAGGTCCCGCTTTATGATGAAGCATGGGACTGTCACGTCAGTGCTCAGTGGAACGGTCACTTCGAACAGCGTGAACCACCCACGGAGGATGAAATCCTCCAGATAAACATAGGCGATGAGGCCAACCACAAGCCCATATTCATCAGTGTTAGCTTACCTCCCCAGGAGAAGGAGAACCTCATATCCCTCATACGGGAATATATTGACGTCTTCGAATGGAATTATAAGGACATGCCCGGCCTTGATCCTCAGATCGCCATGAGTTGCCTCAACATCGGCTCAGACGTCAAACCCGTCAAACAATAATAGAGACGGTTTCGTCCACAAATCATGGAAGTGATTGAAACCGAAGTAAAAAAGCTGATCGAATCCGGCTTTATCAGAGAGGAACAACACCCCGATTGGGTGGCCAACATTGTTCAGGGACCTCAACGCCGCTTGTCCAAAGGACAAGTTTCCTCTACCCATCACGGATGTCATCATCGACAACACATGCGGGTTTGAGAGAATGTCATTTATGGATGGGTTCTCGGAGTACAATCAGATCAAGATGCACCCTGATGATTGTAGGCAATAAAAATTCCTTTAAATCCTTATCAGAGAAGTTCAGAACAAAACTGCTAAAACCTCACCCAAAATAGCAAAAAGGGGAAAAAAACACTGATAAAAAGGGGAAAACGCTGATATCTCCCAAACCGTAAGGAATTTGGCGAAACAGAGGAAGCGAACCAAAGCCTTTGGCTAGGTTCAGATGGCTCCATCTCGTCGAGATAGGTGATTTTCATATATAATTCGTCCAATTCCGACTTACGGTTTGAAAGTTACGGCCTATTCTTCGATCCATGCTCAGGAGCACGCCTGCAGCTCGAATTTCGCCTGCACGATCAAGACCCAAGTCTGCCTGCACACCTGAGCTCGCCTGCAGACCCAGTTCGCCTGCAAGCTCGCCTGCAGACCCAAGTTTGCCTGCAGTCACAAGCTCGCCTGCACACTCGAGCTCGCCTGCAGACCCAAGTCTGCCTGCAGTCACAAGCTCGCCTGCAGACCCAGCTCGCCTGCAAGCTCGCCTACAGACCCAAGTCTGCCTGCAGTCCCAAGCTCGCCTGCAGACCCAGCTCGCCTGCAAGCTCGCCTGCAGACCCAAGTCTACCTGCAGTCCCAAGTTCACCTGCAGACCCAAGCTGCAGACTCACCAGCTCACTGTTAACAGCCCACTTGGAGTATGGGAACAGTTACATCAGTGGTCAGATCCCACAAATCAAGGGAGAAAGCATGGCGCTCCTCACCTAGCAAGAATAGGACGACCAAATGGGAGAAAGCCTGACGGGCGAACCTCGCCAGCCTGAACCTCGCCAACACGTTCACGCCCAAATGGGGGTGGCCACCTCATTTGCCTACACAGGTCTGACGTCCGTCTCTGACAACGACGACGACGATTGATCAGCAGTGGCAATGTCGCAGACTTCAAGCTCAGTTCAGGGCGAGCACGCAAATGTGCACATGACCGATATCCCTGACGAGATATCCAGGAGACTCGACGAGCAACAAGCAACCATCGACTCCCTAAAGGAGATGTTGGAGCAGCACCTGAGCGAGAAGAAGAGGAAGAGAGAGAGGACTTCGCGGGCTTCACATAAATCCCTGAAGCACAAAGAGCAGGTGCCTACTCCTTCTCACTCCTCATCCGAGTCATCTAGAGGAGCGTCATCTTCGGGCCATAACCCAAGAGACAAGAGGTTTGACGATCTCCAAAGTCAACTCGACGCCTTGAAGCTCCAGAAGCATGTGAGCAAGCTGGGGGTTGTCAGACCATATCTAATTGAATGGGATGCGGTCTCCTACCCGGCAAAGTTTGAGCCGCTGGACCTCCTGCCGTTCAATGGCAAGGGTTCTCCTACCCAGCACATCTACTACTTCCAGGCACAAACTGGACACATAGTGGGAAACGATCCCATTATGACTCGACTGTTCATTGGTACCCTCAAGGGGGTCGTTTTTGAATGGTTTCGCAGATTGGAGCCCGAGTCCATCACCTGCTGGAAGGACATGGAAAGGCTCTTCGTGGCCAGATTCTTCGACGATGACATAGAAGTATCTATGGCCACCCTGCTAACTGTGAAGCAGAGAACGACAGAGTCTGTAAGCAACTTTGTCAAGAGATTCAGAAACCGATCGCTACATTCCCGCGATCGAGTTTCCGATGCCACCCTCGTCGAGATGTGCCGGAACAATCTCTCCATCAGCGTTCTGTCCAATATGGGCGCTGTTGAAGCTCGCTCATGGAAAGACTTACTCCGCCAAGGAGAACAAGTCGAGAGCATGCTCAAGCATATGGGTGATGAAGACCCGCATGAATTTCGAGGAGATGATGACCAAGATGCCTTGGTAGTGGAGACCATTTCCTCATATCCTACGATTTCCCCCATTGATCCTCTTCAATAGGACGGCGGGCCCACGAAACTATCAAGTTAACTGTTACCTCTGATAATCATTTCTCCATCAGTCTCATTTAACTTGACGATGGATCTTTTAAAACTATCAAGTTAACTATTACCTCTGATAGTCTCCTCCAAATTTCCCCCGTTAGTCCTCTTCAATAGGACGGCGGGCCCACAAAACTATCAAGTTAACTGTTACCTCTGATAGTCATTTCTCCATCAGTCTCATTTAACTTGACGATGGATCTTTTAAAACTATCAAGTTAACTATTACCTCTGATAGTCTCCTCCAAATTCTTCTTCAGCCAGGTTCCCGGTTATGGCGAACCGCTCAAAACAGGCGAGCCTAACAGTTTAGGCGAGCTCCGCTTCTTGAGCCAGGTTCCCGGTTATGGCGAACCGCTCAAAACGGGCGAGCCTAACAGTTTAGGCGAGCCCATCTCTTTGAGTCAGGTTCCCAGTTTCGGCGAACCGCTCAAATCAGACGAGCCTAACAGTTTAGGCGAGCTCCACTTCTTAAGCCAGGTTCCCGGTTATGGCGAACCGCTCAAAACAGGCGAGACTAGCAGTTCAGGTGGGCTGCATCAAACTCCCACTTGGTCAAACCTTCAGATAGTTAGGACCAAAGCCACAATCCCCCACCAATCCTCTTCAATAGGATGGCTGGACCCCCACTGTCATGTTAACGGTCACCTCTGACAAATCAACTTACCAGTCCTCTTCAATAGGATGGTAGGTCCATAGAGTTGCTCAAATCGCAATAAACTCCCACTGTCATGTTAACACTACACCTCTGACAAAATCAACTTACCAATCCTCTTCAAAAGGATGGTAGGTCCTCAAAGTCACTCCGATCGCGGCAATTCCTATCACGTTAACGATTACCTCTGATAGCCGACATCGTCATTCCCGCAAATGACGTTGTCCGATCAGTCGTCATACTCATACGTCCCTGAATGATTTGATTCTCCCAGCACCGTCTTTCCCATAAAAGGCATTGTTGTTTGATAGTGGCCTACTATGCGATGTGCTGCTATTTCAGGGTTCGTCTTTGCCCCAAGAGAAGATAAATCAGGGTTCGTCTTCATCTTTGCCCTAAGAGAAGATAAGCTTCCCCCTAGACTCCAACGGGTATACGAGTATAAACTGTTCCCTAGACTCCAACGGGTATACGAGTATAAACTGTTCTCTTTACTCCAACTGGTGCATGAGTCCAAACTGCCCCCTTATACTCCCACTGGTGCAAGAGTATAAACTGTTCCTTTCCTCCAACCGGTGCACGGGGCTAAACTGCTCCTTCACTCCAACTGGTGCATGAGTCTAAACTACTCCTACCCTCCGACTGGTATACGAGGTTAAACTGCTCCCTTAAATCCAAACGCCTCGAAAGGCTAAGGATAGAGGAGAAATTTTAGCATTGAGCCTAAGAGAAACTCCTCGACAACTTACCATGCTAAGGGCAAGAGCATGGCTAGTCCAAAAAGATGAATCAAGTCCGTTGATAGCTGAGGGTTTGCTCAAAATCCTAGAAGGCGATCATCAGCTGCGAGTGAAGAGATCAACTTCACCGAGCTCGTTGGAGGGCTCCTCACTCCATCTGAGCAGGGATCACTTTACAGGTCTTCATATCTAAAGTGTTCCAGACCCTATGCGGCCTGATTCAGGTCTGAAAACTTTAGAGGGGGTTTTGTAGGCAATACAAATTTCCTTTAAATCCTTATCAGAGAAGTTCAGAACAAAACTACTAAAACCTCACCCGAAATAGCAAAAAGGAGAAAAAACACTGATAAAAAGGGGAAAACGCTGATATCTCCCAAACCGTAAGGAATTTGGCGAAACAGAGGAAGCGAACCAAAGCCTTTGGCTAGGTTCGGATGGTTCCATCTCGTCGAGATAGGCGATTTTCATATATAATTCGTCTAATTCCGACTTACGGTTTGAAAGTTACGGCCTATTCTTCGATCCATGCTCAGGAGCACGCCTGCTGCTCGAATTTTGCCTGCACGATCAAGACCCAAGTCTGCCTGCACACCTGAGCTTGCCTGCAGACCCAGTTCGCCAGCAAGCTTGCCTGCAGACCCAAGTTTGCCTGCAGTCACAAGCTCACCTGCACACTCGAGCTCGCCTACAGACCCAAGTCTGCCTGCAGTCACAAGCTCGCCTGCAGACCCAGCTCGCCTGCAAGCTCGCCTGCAGTCCCAAGCTCACCTGTAGACCCAGCTCGCCCGTCAGATGGCCGTCCACAGTACGAATGAGCGGACAGGCGCCGAAACAGCCTGCACCCTCATAAATGCGGCTCACCTCAGTTGTCCAGGTGAAGGGACGAGAGCCGCCAACGCTCGGTGGTTGGTCAGATCCACGCAAGCATCTGACAGCCGTTGTCACGCATACGAGGAGGGGCTTTCCCACTCCTATGTAGCGTGATGCAGAGCACAGCTCTTCGAATGACCACTGACGGTACGAATGAACAGCAGGACATCTCTGAACGACGTGTGGTCACATCCCATAATTCAAGGAGCAGTCAAGCTATCTCCCTGACCTCTATTAGTGGTCAAATCCCACGAATCAAGGGATGGCCCATGCCATCCCTTACCTATTAAAACCCATCTTCAGCCAGCATGAAGAGGGGATTGGCTGTTGCATATTCTGCTGGCTAATCTCCCAAAGGTTAAACCTGGACTTTTGCCAAAGGCTGCCTCATTTGAGAACTGAAGCTCCGGCAGCAACTTCGATCGGATCGTCCAAGGGAAGCAGACTCGGAACGCCTGCACACTCGAGCTCGCCTGCAGACCCAGCTCGCCTACAGACCCAAGTCTGCCTGCAGTCACAAGCTCGCCTGCAGACCCAGCTCGCCTGCAAGCTCGCCTGCAGTCCCAAGCTCACCTGTAGACCCAGCTCGCCTGTAAGCTCGCCTGCAGACCCAAGTCTACCTGCAGTCCCAAGCTCGCCTGCAGACCCAAGCTGCAGACTCGCCAGCTCACTGTCAACTGCCCACTTGGAGCATGGGAACAGTTACATCAGTGGTCAGATCACACAAATCAAGGGAGAAAGCATGGCGCTCCTTACCTAGCAAGAATAGGACGGCTGACAGGACCTCCTAAGTGGTCACATCCCACAGCTAGGGCGGCTGACATGACCCCCTAAGTGGTCACATCCCACAGCTAGGGCGGCTGGCTTCCTCACCTCTATTAGTGGTCAAATCCCACGAATCAAGGGATGGCCCATGCCATCCCTTACCTATTAAAACCCATCTTCAGCCAGCATGAAGAGGGGATTGGCTGTTGCATATTACAATCGTCCTCTTCTGGCGGCAATACTTCTCGCGATGACTGCAGAGTCGTGCGGGTGGCCCTGCCCCAAGAGGCCGAGGCAACTAAGCCTGAGGGATCTACCCAAGCCGAGGCAGGGGGTTCTTTTCCCCCCAAACCAGCTGAGGCCGAGCCGAGATTCGAGAATGCGGGTCTAGGGGCTGCTGAGTGGGTCGATCAACGATCCTCGCAGACCCCTGTGCAAAAGGAATCAACCATTCGTGTCGACGCAGACTACGCCTCCGCCGTCAACCTGAACGCTCTTCGTTCAAAAAGATCCAAACAGCGGCGACGAAAAGCTCTTGCTCGTCTCGAGGCACAATCCCTCATCCCCCACGACAGCCTGAATTATTATTCAGGCTTGAGAGGAATCAACCTCTTGAGCCAGCTTCCCAGTTTCGGCGAACCGATCAAATCAGGCGAGCCTAACGGTTTAGGCGAGCCCCACTTCTTGAGCCAGGTTTCTATTTTTGGCGAACCGCTCAAATCATGCAAGCCTAGCAGTTTAGGTGAGCCCAACCTCTTAAACCAGGTTCCCAGTTTTGGCGAACCGCTCAAATCGGGTGAGCCCAGCAGTTTAGGTGAGCCCCACTCTGTGAGCAAGGTGCTCAATTTTGGCGAACCAAGGGCACCTGGCGAACTCCGCAGTTCAAGAGGGCTTCGTCAAACAAGCGGACATCACCAAGCTCGTCTGACAGCCCAAGATCGCCAGAAAGGCGAAGTAACAGTTCGCCAGATAGGCGCAGGCACACTGTACCAATCTCGCCTGACGGGCGAACCTCGCCAGCCTTAACCTCGCCAACACGCTCACGTCCAAATGGGGGTGGCCACCTTGTTTGCCTGCACAGGTCTGACGTCCGTCTCTGATAATAACGACGACGATTGCTTAGCAGTGGCAATGTCGTAGACTTCAAGCTCAGTTCATGGCGAGCACGCAAATGTGCACATGACCGATATCCCTGATGAGATATCCAGGAGACTCGACGAGCAACAAGCAACCATCGACTCCCTAAAGGAGATGTTGGAGCAGCTCCTGAGCGAGAAGAAGAGGAAGAGAGAGAGGACTTCCCGGGCTTCACATAAATCCCTGAATCACAAAGAGCGGGTGCCTACTCCTTCTCACTCCTCATCCGAGTCATCTAGAGGAGCGTCATCTTTGGGCCATAACCCAAGAGACAAGAGATTTGACGATCTCCAAAGTCAACTCGACGCCTTGAAGCTCCAGAAGCATGTGAGCAAGCTGGGGGTTGTCAGACCGTATCTAATTGAATGGGATGCGGTCTCCTACGATGCGGTCTCCTACCCGGCAAAGTCCGAGCCGCTGGACCTCCTGCAGTTCAATGGCAAGGGTTCTCCTACCCAGCACATCTACTACTTCCAGGCGCAAACTGGACACATAGTGGGAAACGATCCCATTATGACTCGACTGTTCATTAGTACCCTCAAGGGGGTCGCTTTTGAATGGTTTCGCAGATTGGAGCCCGGGTCCATCACCTGCTGGAAGGACATGGAAAGGCTCTTCGTGGCCAGATTCTTCGACGATGACATAGAAGTATCTATGGCCACCCTGCTAACTGTGAAGCAGAGGAAGACAGAGTCTGTAAGCAACTTTGTCAAGAGATTCAGAAACCGATCGCTACATTCCCGCGATCGAGTTTTCGAGGCCACGCTCGTCGAGATGTGCCGGAACAATCTCTCCATCAGCGTTCTGTCCAATATGGGCGCTGTTGAAGCTCGCTCATGGAAAGACTTACTCCGCCAAGGAGAACAAGTTGAGAGCATGCTCAAGCATATGGGTGATGAAGACCCGCATGAATTTCGAGGAGATGATGACCAAGATGCCTTGGTAGTGGAGACCATTTCCTCATATCCTCCAAATTTCCCCCGTTGATCCTCTTCAACAGGACGGCGGGCCCACATAGTCGCTCTAATCGCGACAATCTTGTCAAGTTAACACTACACCTCTGACAATCTCCCGTCGATCCTCTTCAATAGGACGACGGGCCTACAAAGCTATCACGTTAACAATCACCTCTGATAGTTCTTCGACACTCCAACTGGTGCATGAGTTTAAACTGCTCCCTTAACACTCCGACAAGTACACGAGTATAAACTGCTTCTTCTGACACTCCAACTGGTGCATGAGTTTAAACTGCTCCCTTAACACTCCGACAAGTACACGAGTATAAACTGCTTCTTCTGACACTCCAACTGGTGCATGAGTTTAAACTGCTCCCTTAACACTCCGACAAGTACACGAGTATAAACTGCTTCTTCTGATCCTCCAACTGGTATAAGAGGTTAAACTATTCCCTATACTTCCACTTCTTGAGCCAGGTTCCCGGTTATGGCGAACCGCTCAAAACGGGCGAGCCTAACAGTTTAGGCGAGCCCATCTCTTTGAGTCAGGTTCTCAGTTTCGGCGAACTGCTCAAATCAGACGAGCCTAACAGTTTAGACGAGCTCCACTTCTTAAGCCAGGTTCCCGGTTATGACGAACCGCTCAAAACAGGCGAGACTAGCAGTTCAGGTGGGCTGCATCAAACTCCCACTTGGTCAAACCTTCAGATAGTTAGGACCAAAGCCACAATCTCCCACCAATCCTCTTCAATAGGATGGCGAGACCCCCACTGTCATGTTAACACTACACCTCTGACAAATCAACTTACCAGTCCTCTTCAATAGGATGGTAGGTCCATAGAGTTGCTCAAATCGCAATAAACTCCCACTGTCATGTTAACGGTCACCTCTGACAAAATCAACTTACCAATCCTCTTTAAAAGGATGGTAGGTCCTCAAAGTCGCTCCGATCGCGGCAATTCCTATCACGTTAACGATTACCTCTGATAGCCGACACCGTCATTCCCGCAAATGACGTTGTCCGATCAGTCGTCATACTCATACGTCCCTGAAAGATTTGATTCTCCTAGCACTGTCTTTCCCATAAAAGGCGTTGTTGTTTGATAGTGGCCTACTATGTGATGTGCTGCTATTTCAGGGTTCGTCTTTGCCCCAAGAGAAGACAAATCAGGGTTCGTCTTCATCTTTGCCCTAAGAGAAGATAAGCTTCCCCCTAGACTCCAACGGGTATACGAGTATAAACTGTTCCCTAGACTCCAACGGGTATACGAGTATAACTTGTTCCCTTTACTCCAACTGGTGCATGAGTCTAAACTACCCCCTTATACTCCCACTGGTGCAAGAGTATAAACTGTTCCTTTCCTCCAACCGGTGCACGAGGCTAAACTGCTCCTTCACTCTAACTGGTGCATGAGTCTAAACTGCTCCTACCCTCCGACTGGTATACAAGGTTAAACTGCTCCCTACTCTCTTAATCCAAACGCCTCGAAAGGCTAAGGATAGAGGAGAAATTTTAGCATTGAGCCTAAGAGAAACTCCTCGACAACTTACCATGCTAAGGGCAAGAGCATGGCTAGTCCAACTCAAACGGCAGTTGGTAAAGACGAATCAAGTCCGTTAATAGTTGAGGGTTTGCTCAAAATCCTAGAAGGCGATCATCAGCTGCGAGTGAAGAGCAGGGATCACTTTACGGGACTTCATATCCAAAGTGTTCCAGACCCCATGCGGCCTGATTCAGGTCTGAAAACTTTGGAGGGGGTTTTGTAGGCAATAAAAATTGCCTTTAAATCCTTATCAGAGAAGTTCAGAACAAAACTGCTAAAACCTCGCCCGAAATAGCAAAAAGGGGAAAAAACATTGATAAAAAGGGGAAAACGCTGATATCTCCCAAACCGTAAGGAATTTGGCAAAACGGAGGAAGCGAACCAAAGCCTTCGACTAGGTTCGAATGGCTCCATCTCGTCGAGATAGGCGATTTTCATATATAATTCGTCCAATTCCGACTTACGGTTTGAAAGTTATGGCCTATTCTTCGATCCATGCTCAGGAGCACGCCTGCAGCTCGAATTTCGCCTGCACGATCAAGACCCAAGTCTGCCTGCACACCTGAGCTCGCCTGCAGACCCAGCTCGCCTGCAGACCCAAGTCTGCCTGCAGACCCAGTTCGCCTGCAGACCCAAGTCTGCTTGCAGTCCCAAGCTCGCCTGCAGACTCAGCTCGCCTGCAAGCTTGCCTGTAGACCCAAGTCTGCCTAGTCCCAAGCTCGCCTGCAGACCCAAGCTGCAGACTCGCCAGCTCACTGTCAACTGCCCACTTGGAGTATGGGAATAGTTACATCAGTGGTCAGATCCCACAAATCAAGGGAGAAAGCATGGCGCTCCTTACCTAGCAAGAATAGGACGGCTGACAGGACCCCCTAAGTGGTCACATCCTACAGCTAGGGCGGCTGACAGGACCCCCTAAGTGGTCACATCTTACAGCTAGGGCGGCTGGCTTCCTCACCTCTATTAGTGGTCAAATCCCACGAATCAAGGGATGGCCCATGCCATCCCTTGCCTATTAAAACCCATCTTCAGCCAGCATGAAGAGGGGATTGGCTGTTGTATATTCTGCTGGCTAATCTCCCAAAGGTTGAACCTGGACTTTTGCCAAAGGCTCCCTCATTTGAGAACTAAAGCTCCGGCAGCAACTTCGATCGGATCGTCCAAGGGAAGCAGACTCAGCACGAGCACCGAGCGAGGCGTCCTATCGCCACCGAGGAACCCACGTTAAACAAGGAGGGCATTCCCTCCGCTTCTGTTGTAAACATTTGATTATTAGCTTGTAATAAGCTGTTCATATCAATACAAATGAAGTTCCCTGTTTTTGGGAGATCAAAATTTACACTTACAGAAGATGGCGACCACAGTGGGAGAATCCGTTCATTCAGATGAATTGGTGGTGGCGCAGTTTGACGAAGTTGCTGCAGGGACTACGGTTGAGTCCCTTGTGATCAAATTCGAGGGGTACTTACAATCGTCCTCTTCTGGCGGCAATACATCTCGTGATGGCTGCAGAGTCGTGCGGGTGGCCCAGCCCCAAGAGGCCGAAGCAACCAAGCCTGAGGGATCTTGAGGCCGAGCCGAGATTCGAGAATGCGGGTCTAGGGGCTGCTGAGTGGGTCGATGAACGATCCTCGCAGACCCCTATGCAAAAGGAATCAACCATTCGTGTCGACGCAGACTACGCCTCCGCCGTCAACATGAACGCTCTTCGTTCAAAAAGATCCAAACAGCGGTGACGAAAAGCTCTCGCTCGTCTCGAGGCACAATCCCTCATCCACCACGACAGACTGAATTATTATTCAGGCTTGAGAGGAATCAACCTCTTGAGCCAGGTTCCTAGTTTCGGCGAACCGCTCAAATCAGGTGAGCCTAACGGTTTAGGCGAGCCCCACGTCTTGAGCCAGGTTTCCATTTTTGGCGAACCGCTCAAATCGGGCGAGCCTAGCAGTTTAGGTGAGCCCAACCTCTTGAGCCAGGTTCCCAGTTTTGGCGAACCACTCAAATCGGGCGAGCCCAACGGTTTAGGCAAGCCCCACTTCTTGAGCCAGGTTTCCATTTATGGCGAACCGCTCAGACCAGGCGGAACTAGCAGTTCAGGTGGGCTGCATCAAACTCCCACTTGGTCAAACCTTTCGCCAGAAAGGCGAAGCAACAGCTCGCCAGACAGGCGCAGGCGTAGTGTACCAATCTCGCCTAACGGGCGAACCTCGCCAGCCTGAACCTCGCCAACACGCTCACGCCCAAATGGGGGTGGCCACCTCATTTTCCTGCACAGGTCTGACATCCGTCTCTGACAACGACGACGACGATTGCTCAGCAGTGGCAATGTCGCAGACTTCAAGCTCAGTTCAGGGCGAGCACGCAAATGTGCACATGACCGATATCCCTCACGAGATATCCAGGAGACTCGACGAGCAACAAGCAACCATCGACTCCCTAAAGGAGATGTTGGAGCAGCTCCTGAGCGAGAAGAAGAGGAAGAGAGAGAGGACTTCGCGGGCTTCGCATAAATCCTTGAAGCACAAAGAGCGGGTGCCTACTCCTTCTCACTCCTCATCCGAGTCATCTAGAGGAGCGTCATCTTCGGGCCATAACCCAAGAGACAAGAGGTTTGACGATCTCCAAAGTCAACTCGACGCCTTGAAGCTCCAGAAGCATGCGAACAAGCTGGGGGTTGTCAGACCGTATCCAATTGAATGGGATGCGGTCTCCTACCCGGCAAAGTTCGAGCCGCTGGACCTCCTGCAGTTCAATGGAAAGGGTTCTCCTACCCAGCACATCTACTACTTCCAGGCGCAAACTGGACACATAGTGGGAAACGATCCCATTATGACTCGACTGTTCATTGGTACCCTCAAGGGGGTCGCTTTTGAATGGTTTCGCAGATTGGAGCCTGGGTCCATCACCTGCTGGAAGGACATGGAAAGGCTCTTCGTGGCCAGATTCTTCGACGATGAGTCATTTCTCCATCAGTCTCATTTAACTTGACGATGGATCTTTTAAAACTATCAAGTTAACTATTACCTCTGATAGTCTCCTCTAAATTTCCCCCGTTAGTCCTCTTCAATAGGACGGCGGGCCCATAAAACTATCAGTTAACAGTTACCTCTGATAGTTATTTCTCCATCAGTCTCATTTAACTTGACGATGGATCTTTTAAAACTATCAAGTTAACTATTACCTCTGATAGTCTCCTCCAAATTTTCCCCGTTCCAACTGGTGCATGAGTTTAAACTGCTCCCTTAACACTCCGACAAGTACACGAGTATAAACTGCTTCTTCTGATCCTCCAACTGGTATAAGAGGTTAAACTATTCCCCACACTTCCACTTCTTGAGCCAGGTTCCCAGTACGGGCGAACCGCTCAAATCAGGCGAGCCTAACAGTTTAGACGAGCTCCGCTTCTTGAGTCAGGTTCCCGGTTATGGCGAACCGCTCAAAACAGGCGAGCCTAACAGTTTAGGCGAGCCCATCTCTTTAAGTCAGGTTCCCAGTTTTGGCGAACCGCTCAAATCAGACGAGCCTAACAGTTTAGGCGAGCTCCACTTCTTAAGCCAGGTTCCCGGTTATGGCGAACCGCTCAAAACAGGCGAGACTAGCAGTTCAGGTGGGCTGCATCAAACTCCCACTTGGTCAAACCTTCAGATAGTTAGGACCAAAGCCATAATCCCCCGCCAATCCTCTTCAATAGGATGGCGGGACCCCCACTGTCATGTTAACACTACACCTCTACCAAATCAACTTACCAGTCATCTTCAATAGGATGGTAGGTCCATAGAGTTGCTCAAATCGTAATAAACTCCCACTGTCATGTTAACACTACACCTCTGACAAAATCAACTTACCAATCCTCTTCAAAAGGATGGTGGGTCCTCAAAGTCGCTCCGATCGCGGAAATTCCTATCACGTTAACGATTACCTCTGATAGCCGACACCGTCATTCCCGCAAATAACATTGTCCGATCAGTCATCATACTCATACGTCCCTGAATGATTTGATTCTCCCAGCACCGTCTTTCCCATAAAAGGCGTTGTTGTTTGATAGTGGCCTACTATGCGATGTGCTGCTATTTCAGGGTTCGTCTTTGCCCCAAGAGAAGACAAATCAGGGTTCGTCTTCATCTTTGCCCTAAGAGAAGATAAGCTTCCCCCTAGACTCCCAACTGGTGCATGAGTTTAAACTGCCCCCTTATACTCCGACTGGTGCATGAGTCTAACCCTCTACTCCAACTGGTGCATGAGTCTAAACTGCCCCCTTATACTCCCACTGATGCAAGAGTATAAACTGCTCCTTTCCTCCGACTGGTGCACGAGGCTAAACTGCTCCTTCACTCCAACTGGTGCATGAGTCTAAACTGCTCCTACCCTCCGACTGGTATACGAGGTTAAACTGCTCCCTTAATCCAAACGCCTTGAAAGGCTAAGGATAGAGGAGAAATTTTAGCATTGAGCCTAAGAGAAACTCCTCGACAACTTACCATGCTAAGGGCAAGAGCATGACTAGTCCAACTCAAACGGCAGTTGGTAAAGACGAATCAAGTCCGTTGATAGCTGAGGGTTTGCTCAAAATCCTAGAAGGTAATCATTAGCTGCGAGTGAAGAGATCAACTTCACCGAGCTCGTTGAAGGGCTCTGTTGGCCTTCTTGTTTTGATGATGATTTACAAACAATTTACTACTAATGTTGTTTGTCTAGTATTTGTGTTTTCTTATTTATTATAGACAAACAACGTTGTTGGAGGCTGGATGGATTGCGCCATAACGACGACATATCACAATGGAGGTTGGCCGGAATTAGGGTGAAGCACATGCCAATTCATTAGTAAGATCAGTTCAAGCCTCTCATCGCGCCAACGTGCTACCAAGTTTGAGCAGCTACAAATGAAGATCAACATCAAGCTTGGGTAACTTAGTTCTTTGGATTATATTATGTGTGTTAAGTACGTTCAAGCTCAATATCTATACACACACATGTTTATGAGTTTCCTTCGTATATACTATATAATAGTTATATACTATTATTCATACATAAGTTCTTGGTTTTCTATGCCCCCCCCTCCATGCATATATATAGATTATATAAAGTGACATATATGTTTTGGTTCGTAGTTTCAAGTTTTACTATGAAAACAAATGAATAGAATTGGCAAAATTACTATTTTGTTTCATGGTTTGTATGCCGTTCATATATATTTCACCTTTAACAAGCTTATATTTAGCTGAAATCATATTTAGTGTTTGATATATTGCATAGAATATGCAATTTCATGAAAATACTGCACTTTCTAGCTTTCGAACTTCATAACAACCAATATTATACTCTTTTAATCCAAGTCTATACAATCATGTCATACGGTTTCAAATGTTGTTTAAGTCACAAAATTGCAAAAATATCAATTTCAGGTTTTCATGTTTTACTTGACAACCATATTTTGCAAAATGATGATTATTGTTTCATTTTTGAAACGCTCCTTTTTCCAAACCAGTCACTGCTACGCATGTTTTATTCTCATGTCTACAATCATCCCCAAGTTTTACATTTTCTGCATTTATTTTTGATATTTTTAAACAGTGTTTCAAAATCAGATGCTTTTTCTCTTGGTTTTTCTACAGGCTTTCAAAAACAGTTTTTGAAGAGTATCAGTATTCGGATCGACCGCACCGGCGTTTCGACCGAACCTGAGCGTCAAAAGCTTCACTGCGCGCTCGGCACAGATAGCTGTCTGGTCGACCGGAAGTCCGGCCGCTCGCATCGCGTGAAATTTTCGGTCGACCGACAGAATTTCCGGTCGACCGACGATGGCTTTTACTGTTTCCAACGGCTAGTTTTTGTACCGTTGGCTGGGTCTTTTGGTCTTTTGTTTTGGGTGTTTTTTGCTGAGATTTCTAGTGGGTATATATACCCCATTGCTGATTTCTTTTCAAATTAACCAATAGAGTTTTAAAACAAGTTTAAGAAAGTTTTAACAAGGGTTTATGTTTGGTTTAAGTTTGTTTAAAAAGCTTTTAAGAATTTGAGTGTTTCGGTTTTGTGATTCAATTCAACAAGAGCTTGAGGAGATAATCTATTGGTGTTTGGGCATCCAACTCTTCTCCCTCCACTCTTGATATCTTGAGAAGTTTTCTAAACTCAAACTCTAGCTTTACATTTATATACTTGTTTGATTATCATTGTTCTTAAGCTAGATTTTAAAATTGAGTTTAGTTTGATTTTGATTCCACTCATTGTTACACACACCCACATTGAGCTTATAGTATTTACATACATAGTATAGTTGGGTGGTGAGAGATTGTAACTTTGAGTTGTGCCTTCATTGTGTTCTCATCCATAGTAGAGAACAATCACTTATTGTATTTGTGCTTAATTGTGAAATCACTTTGTAATACACTTGTACACCGAGTGAGGAGTGTGTGGTGAGAGTCGGGGATCGTCCCAAGAGGAGTGGCGTCGGTTGACGTGCCTAGGGAGAGGTTGTAACCGAGCACTTGAGGGAGACACGGCTAGGTCCAACACTTAGTGGGTGTAGAGTGTGATTGCAAGAGTGGTGTGATTGCATAGTGATTGTATTGTGAGGTGTAAACGTTGTTGGGGTGAACGTAGAAAACCCGGTTGTGATAGTGGATTTCTCCCCGGGAGTGGGGAGCGGAGACGTAGGACGGAAGGTCCGAACTCCGTGATCATATTGCTTGTTTGAGTTTGTCTTTGGCGTATTTGTTTTTGCATTTATCTTATATCGCCAATTGTGCATTACTCATTTATTTCATCCACTATCTTGTTTAGATTATTTACCCTTGTATTGTTTATATATCCTTGCATATATCTCTATCAAATAGGATATATCACTTTGTGTATATTGCATATTCTTGCACATAACTCTTTGTATATCTATCTTACAAGAATATAGTTGTTAATTAATTTTAATTGGCATTTAATCAGATTAGATTAGCATAAGACCCTAATCAGGGCTCCTCACTCCATCTGAGCAGGGATCACTTTACAGGTCTTCATATCCAAAGTGTTCCAGACCCCATGCGGCCTGATTCAGGTCTGAAAACTTTGGAGGGGGTTTTGTAGGCAATACAAATTGCCTTTAAATCCTTATCAGATAAGTTCAGAACAAAACTGCTAAAACCTCGCCCGAAATAGCAAAAAGGGGAAAAACATTGATAAAAAGGGGAAAACGCAGATATCTCCCAAACCGTAAGGAATTTGGCGAAACGGAGGAAGCGAACCAAAGCCTTCGACTAGGTTCGAATGGCTCCATCTCGTCGAGATAGGCGATTTTCATATATAATTCGTCCAATTCCGACTTACGGTTTGAAAGTTACGGCCTATTCTTCGATCCATGCTCAAGAGCTCGCCTGCAGCTCGAATTTCGCCTGCACGATCAAGACCCAAGTCTGCCTGCAGTCCCAAACTCGCCTGCAGACCCAGTTCGCCTGCAAGCTCGCCTGCAGACCCAAGTTTGCCTGCAGTCACAAGCTCGCCTGCACACTCGAGCCAGTCACAAGCTCGCCTGCAGACCCAGCTCGCCTGTAAGCTCGCCTGCAGACCCAAGTCTGCCTGCAGTCCCAAGCTTGCCTGCAGACCCAGTTCGCCTGCAAGCTCGCCTGTAGACCCAGTTCGCCTGCAAGCTCGTCTGCAGACCCAAGTCTACCTGCAGTCCCAAGCTCGCCTGCAGACCCAAGCTGCAGACTCGCCAGCTCACTGTCAACTGCCCACTTGGAGTATGGGAATAGTTACATCAGTGGTCAGATCCCACAAATCAAGGGAGAAAGCATGGCGCTCCTCACCTAGCAAGAATAGGATGGCTGACAGGACCCCTAAGTGGTCATATCCCACAGCTAGGGTGGCTGACAGGACCCCCTAAGTGGTCACATCCCACAGCTAGGGCGGCTGGCTTCCTCACCTCTATTAGTGGTCAAATCCCACGAATCAAGGGATGGCCCATGCCATCCCTTGCCTATTAAAACCCATCTTCAGCCAGCATGAAGAGGGGATTGGCTGTTGCATATTCTACTGGCTAATCTCCTAAAGGTTGAACCTGGACTTTTGCCAAAGTCTCCCTCATTTGAGAACTGAAGCTCCGGCAACAACTTCGATCGGATCGTCCAAGGGAAGCAGACTCGGCACGAGCACCGAGCGAGGAGTCCTATCGCCACCGAGGAACCCACGTTAAACAAGGAGGGCATTCCCTCCGCTTCTGTTGTAAAAATTTAATTATTAGTTTGTAATAAGCTGTTCTTATCAATACAAACGAAGTTCCCTATTTTCGGAAGATCAAAATTTACACCTACAATGATGAGAAGCATGCCTCATTCAGGACTTCGGTTGGGCTGTACTACTACACAGTTATGCCTTTCGGGCTTGTTTGTTGGAAAATTTACGAAACAAAAGTAAAATAATTGAATTTGATTTTATTTCCTCTAACTGCTTAGAAAAAGAATGTTTATAACTCTCTTAATCTCGATTATAATTTGAATTTCTTGATTATAAAAGAGAAGAAGATCGATGGAGATCCTCCTCTTTATTTAATTCTGGGTTCTTCATGGTAGCGATGGAGCGTCTCCCTCGAATGCTCATGTCGAGTTTGCTCTCCGTTGACGATCCGTATGTCTCCCTTTACTAGAACGATTGAAGGAACTCTTAATGAGTTTTAAGAACTCAGAACGAGTTTAAACTCTTTTAAAAGAGTCGATTGATCTTAACCGTAATTGGTTAGACATGCCAATGATGAAGAAAGTTCTATGAATCTGTTGTCGAGAAGATGATCCGAAGGAGCCTATCTCTAAATCTCCCCAAAATACTCAAAGATCCAAAGATCCCCTCCAAAGCCCCCAACTAAGCTGATCTTTCAGTTATTTATAGGCGATTAGGGGGTATAACCGCCCCTAAAATCGCTCCCTTGTGGGGCTAATAGGATGTAACTGTAAAACCCTAAAAATTTATATATTTTGTGATAAATAATAATAAATATGTTATATATTTATAAATAATATATTATGATGTTTGAGTATGCTAGGAATTGATTTGAGATCAATTCAATGTATATATGTATATATAAGAGCAAATACACAAATCATGCTCCATGAATAAATCTGGAAATTTATGACTAGTGAAGAGATTTTATATTTTACACACTAATACATTATGAATATGGAAAAACTTAAAAGATTAAAGTTGTAGATATCTTCAGCAGATTTCCAAAAAGTCTTTAATCACCTCATTCCGAGATCATATACGAAAGTTACAGCCAAAATACCAAAGAGTATGTTTCTAGTCAGACTGGGTTTTCCAGTTTCGGGTTTCGGGTTTTGGACTGTAGTTTTTTGGGTTTGCTGTCATATATACACATATTTAAACATGAAAAATACCTCTTTTCTCCTATGTTCCAAAGCCTAGCAACCCCTCTCCTCCTCTCTCAAACCCTAGCCCTAAACTTGTGTTCTCGGGGAAGTTTCATGAGGCGAAAGCGAGGAGAAGACGAGATTTACGGCGTTTGGCATCGAGGGATCTTTCTCACATGTTTTTTGAGAGTTCATCAACACCCCTCAGGAAAGTAACATCTTGCCCAACTTCATACCCTTTGTTTGCACGTTTTTATTGAGTTTTAATCCGGTTTTAATCGAGCCTAAATCGTATTTTGTGTATAAGTTATAGATCACTATGGCATATGATGTGAAAATCAAGTATTTCATATTTCAAAAGCTCACAAACAAAATTTTGTTAAAGGGATCTAGATCTGAAAATGTTTTAATAAATGTTAAATCCCGATTTATTGTTAAAAAAATGTATGAATCATGTTTATACATATGATTAGGTTTTTAGTGATGTAAGATTCATGTTAATTTTCGTTGCATATTATTATATGACTATTAGAAATATTAGACTTTCGTTTAAGAAGAATTTATCAAAGTTTAGATCTGTTTCGAAGCAGTCAGAAACTTATAGAGGGTTTCTGTCTGTTTCACAGTCGACCGCGGTGGACAGATGGTCGACCGCTGGGCGCGCAGTTGAGCAGAATCTGTCTGCTCTCTGCACGGTCGACCGCGGTAGACGCGACGGTCGACCGCTGGGCGCATTGATGAGCAGTTTGCTTCTGCTCTTTACGCAGTCGACCGGGGTGACCTCTGTAGTTGACCGCCGCACTGTTTGTGCATGTTTGAGTTTTGTTGTATACTTTTGCGTGTACGAGGAGTTGCCTCGATTATTTGATGCTAAATTTCAATGATTAATCATTCATCTATACATTTTAGATGACTTGAGGACACCAGTTTAGATCCACACACCGAGACATGTGTGAAATTAGTATGTGTATATCCTTTCATATATCTCGTCGACATTTACACATTTTAGGCAGTCCATGTGTTGGGAATTCAGTTCATTCAGTCCATGTGTTGGACATTCATCTTTCAGTCCATGTGTTGGACATTTATCATATATAGTCCATGTGTTGGACATTCAGTATAATTAGTCCATGTATTGAACATTTTGCTAAACCTTGCGTATGACACTTATCTGTATTAGGACATGGCATTTTACATGAGGTTGGGACATGATAACTATATATGTTGTACATGACATATATGTGAGTTTGACATGACACTATGTTTAGAAGTAGAGATGGGTTTGTCTTATTTTAAATTTTTGTTCCATGCATTAGATTTCGGGTTTGGTGTTTAGGGATTTACAGTTTAAGATACAAGGTATATACATGAGGTTTTTCTTGTTTGGATTATTTCGCTCGACGTACCTATGCTCGTGTTGTAATTTCCTAAATACTATAATCCACTTTTTGTTAGGATCAATGATTTTTTTATGTATATATATATATATATATATATATAGTCATATATATATATACATGTTTTGCATTAGATTTCGGGTTTGGTGTTTAGGGATTTACAGTTTAAGATACAAGGTATATACATGAGGTTTTTCTTGTTTGGATTATTTCGCTCGACGTACCTATGCTCGTGTTGTAATTTCCTAAATACTATAATCCACTTTTTGTTAGGATCAATGATTTTTTTATGTATATATATATACTGTATTTTCTATATACAACAAGCCCTCTTCCTTGGGGTTGGTTGTGATGTTGCTCGCTAGCGCTTTGACGCTCGTTGTCCCTCCCCCTTTCAGGTAACGAGCCAGGAGCCCGGAGAGTCGCAGGTTGATGGCGATGCATTTTAGCTTCA
>NC_033802.1:16953540-16991838 GCF_001876935.1 Asparagus officinalis | reverse complement strand
TATATATATATATATATATATATATATATATATATATATATATATATATATATATCAACTGTATTTTTCTATATACAACGAGCCCTCTCCCTTAGGGTTAGTTGTGATAGTGCTCGCTAGCGCTTTGACGCTCGTTGTCCCCTCCCATTCCAGGTAACGAGCCAGGTGCAAGGAGAGTCGCAGGTTGATGGCGATACATATTAGCGTCCATCTTTCTTTTGTGGTTTTATTTTATTTATGGAGCTCCACTGTAGACATTTTCCCTTGGGGTTGGTTGTGATGTTGCTCGCTAGCGCTTTGACGCTCGTTGTCCCCTCCCATTCCAGGTAACGAGCCAGGTGCAAGGAGAGTCGCAGGTTGATGGCGATACATATTAGCGTCCATCTTTCTTTTGTGGTTTTATTTTATTTATGGAGCTCCACTGTAGACATTTTGTTTAGACATTTGAGAGTTTTGTTCTAGAAGTTATAAAGGCTGTGTGCCTTATTTCCTTTTATCAGATATTCTGTATTTGAGACTTGTTGAGATTTCTAGACTAGTTATTTCAGAGATTTACTTTATATTTCTATATGTTGGATGATGAAATATTATTTTTATCTCTATCATTTCATGATATATCTCTTGTATTATCTTTTACTTGCTTTTGTACCTACACCTGTTGCTGACTCTACTAGAGAGATAGTAATTGTGATGGTGAAATATGTTATTGCACGGTGTGGTACATGGCAGGTTTGACATTCCTAGTTTTACCTCGGACTGCAGCCTTGTGTGAACCTAGGGGCATCACAGTTGGTATCAGAGCTCTAGTTTCAGTAACCTTAGGATCATCCTGTGTCGAGTTGTGGAGCTAGGTTAGAGTTTCCTAGGATTCATATATAGAGTCCGATAATAATTTCCTAGTATGAGTGATGACGATATATGCGTATATCTAAAAATTTGAGAATATTTTTTTATGACAACTATTTTTATGTTGGTTGAAGGTATTTGCGTGAATACTATGTGTTATGAATTCGTATTGTGATACGTTATATATATATATATATACTCATTTACTATGATAATTAAGCTCTCCTGTTGATATTATAAATATCGAAGCAAGGATGTGGTCAAGGTAAAACTCATACCCGGAGAACTAGGCATACAAAGCCGAGCCGCAGCAGGCCCCTACAGTATTTGATCAACTTCATGGTACTGTTAGCAGCAAGATCTTATAACACTCGAGGAGCAAGATGTGTATCCATTTTCGTTAGCAGTACCACTTTCAGGAGTTCCATCACCGGTTGTACCCGTCGTGAAAGTAAAGAGGCAATACCAATGAGGGCATCACCACCACCACAATCAGCTGTTTATAGAGCCACAGAGCAGGAGGTTTAGCTTTGAAAGAATAATAAAGATATCAGATAATAAGAGCACCAGATTTTCAAGGCACACCAATTTCAGTTGCAACCTATAAGAGAAGAAGTATGTGAAAATTTCTTGAATGTCGACTTAGTACCAAGCAAAAGTTAGATGTATTCAGCATTGAGGACATCGCTGGAGGATAGCAACGACATTAATATTTTTGACGGGGCAGCAATTATCACCTATTTGGGAGAATTTTAGTCACTACTTCAACAAGCAGTTAGAGCTAGTCTAAGTGAAGCAGGGAGATATACTCGTAGTGAAGAAAGAAATCAAAATCAGAATAGTGACAATGACAAAGGCAAGAGAACTATTACGAAATCTAGAGAATCCTAGCAGCGAAAGAATGATTTTAACCCAGTAACAAGGATAATATAAGAAAGGAGCACAATATAATTCGAAAGCGCCGAAGTAGCACAGAGTTCAGAGTACATGTTACAATCACAACAAGATCGAACAAAGAGCGAAAGACTTGTCGCAGTATACCGCTAGGAAGCCAGCATGATAGAGGTCACGGTCGATAGTCTCAGAGTCACAATTTTGGCCAACAGTGGGAGAATAGAGACACTGCTTGTTAATCCGAGGATTTAGGAGCCAGCAGGCCAGATTTGCATTATCCAGGAGATTCCTGAAGGATAGATGGTCCCATATATGTTATACCACCAGCAGAGTTTATACAGCAGTACCGCGTGATCAGGGTACGAGCAGAGCTTTCTTCGTGATTTCCTTTTCAGCTCGGATCTAGTTTGATTTAGGAAATTCGTTTATCTCTTATCTTTCATACCTTAGTTGATAGGTTTCAGCTTGTAGCACATTCTTTCCATTGTCAGTCTCTACTCCTCTAGGGAGAGTGTCACTTCTATCTGTAGGAGATGTGTCATCAGACTAGATAAGTCTGAGTTAGTCATCGAGTTGATTTAGTTGCTGATGTCAAATTTTAATATTCTTTCTTGGTGTGGATTAGCTATCACCATACCATGTTAGTATTGACTGTTTTACTAAAACAGTCAGCTTGTGAGTATTCGTTGGATTTGTATAGATAGTAGCAACCTCACAGGGTGATCGGAATGTGGAGTCATTTCTGGTATACGTCGAGTAGGTGATGCTGAGGGACCGGAGTGCTGATTTGTGTGAGACCGGAGTTATCTCAGAGTATCAGAATATCTTTCAGGACATACCTAGATTTCCTCCAGTGAGAGAGGTTATTTCCTGTATCGAGTTGCAGCCGAGCACAGTACCGATATCCCGAGCACCCTATCGTATGGCACCTGCTGAGGTGTGGGAGCTATAGATAGAGTTAGATAAATGAGTTATTATCTTAGAGTATTACTCACTGGAGTATCTTTTTATTTATGGGAAAACTGATCCTCTTCGGAGAATGAGGACGGTAACTTATGATTATGCGTAGATTATTATGATGTGAACAAGTTCACTATCCGGATTTGATACGATTTATGACTTGTTCGGTCAATTTCATGAAGCGTAACATTTCTCGTAGATTGATCTTCGTTTTGGGTTATTGTAGTTGTGAGTTCAGGAGATGGATTTTCCCAAAGCCGTTTTTCCTGATTTGATATGAATATTTTGAGTTTCTGGTCATGCCGTTTGGATTGACTCATGCACCCGTGGTATTCATGGATTTGATGAACCGGGTTTTCCGTCCCTTCTTGGATCAGTTTGTGATTCTTTTTATCGATGATATTCTCATTTATTCGAGATCGGAAGCAGAACACAAGCAGCACCTACGTTTGTCTTTGCAGACCTTGCGAGAGCATCAGCTATATGCTAATTTTAGCAAGTGCGAGTTTTGGATTTCTGAGGTCAGATTTCTTGGCCATGTGGTCAGCAGAGAGGGTATAGTAGTAGATCCAGCTAAGGTTTCAGCAGTACTTGATTAGAAACCGTCGAAGATGGTTACCGAAATTCATAGCTTTTTGGAGTTAGCTAGCTATTATAGGAAGTTCATCCCGGACTTCTCGAAGATTTTGACGTCACTTACATGCCTTACGAAGAAGGATGTACAATTCATTTGAAGCGTGGAGTGTCTGAAGACCTTTGATACCTTGAAGGCTAAGTTGAATACAGCGCCAGTTTTGACTATTCCGAGCAGCAACAGGACATTTGTGGTCTACACAGATGCATCATTGGCAGGTTTAGGAGGCGTACTGATGCAGACTCAGAGGGTAGTAGCGTTTATCTCACGATAGTTGAGGGTGCACGAGCAGAACTACCCTACTCATGATTTGGAGTTAACAGCAGTGGTATTTGCACTAAATTCATGGTGACACTATCTGTATAGAGTGTAGTTTGAGTTGTTCACAGACCACCAGAGTATGAAGTATCTTTTCTTCCAGAAGGAACTCAACCAGAGACAGCAACGGTGGATTGAGAGTATCAAGGACTATGAATTCGTGATTCGGTATCATCCAGGGAAGGCTGACAACAAAGATATACAAGGACCTGAAGAGACACTTTTGGTGGAGTGGTACGCGTAGAGAGATTACAGAGTCTGTGGCTAAGTGTTTTACCTATCAGCAAGTGAAGGCAGAACATCAGAGACTGGTAGGAACACTTCAGCCTTTACCCATTCTAGAATGAAAGTAGGCGGACATTTATATGGACTTTATTGTAGGGTTGTCGAAGTCGAAGAAAGAGAATGATTCTGTTTGGATGGACATTTATATGGACTTTATTGTAGGGTTGTCGAAGTCGAAGAAAGAGAATGATTCTGTTTGGATGATAGTGGATAGACTAACGAAGTAGTCGAAGAAAGAGAATGATTCTGTTTGGATGATAGTGGATAGACTAACGAAGTCAGCACATTTTTATTCTAGTGAAGACTACCTATACAGCTGAGACATATGCGAGGACATTTATTCGAGGAATAGTTCAACTTCATGGAGTTCCAGACACGATTGTATCGGATCGAGGTTCAGTATTCACTTTGCACTTTTGGAGAAATTTCCAGGATTCATTTAGCAGCAGACTATCATACAGCAGTGTATTCCACGCACAGACGGATGGTCAGACGGAGAGAGTGAACCAGGTGTTGGAGGACATGTTGCGGGCCTATATCATTGACTTTCAAGGTAGCTGGGAAGATCATATTACACTGATAGAGTTCGCTTATAACAATAGCTACCAAGAGACAATCGGTATGGCCCCGTATGAGGCATTGTACGGGAGACCTTGTAGATTACCGATATGTTAGGCAGAGCCGGAGGATAGCTTAATGCTTGGACCAGAGCTTATGAGGCAGACTACTGAGAAGGTAGCATCGATCAGAGAGAGGATTCTAACCGTTCAGAGTCGGCAAAAGAGTTATGCGGATAAGAGATGAAGACCCTTGGAGTTTCAGGTTGGAGATTTAGTTATGCTAAAAGTATCGCCTATGAAAGGCGTTCAGCGATTCGGAAGATGGGGAAAGCTTGCACCGAGGTATATTGGACCTTTCTGGATTTAGGAGCGCATTAGAGTTATGTCATACATACTAGATCTTCCAGCATTGATGTCTAGTATACACAATGTATTTCATGTTTCTATGCTCAAGAAGAACCTACATGATGAGGAGCAATAGCGAGTGTTGGATGCACCAGAGATTGAGCTTCAGGATGATTTGACTACTATTAAGATTTCTAGTTTTTATAGTTGCCAGAAAGTACAAGAGAATTAGAAACAAGGTAATTCCTTTGGTGAAAGTTGTGGAACCGAAGAGGCGTTGAGGAGATTTCTTGGGAACGCGAAGAGGATATGCGTCGCGACTACCCACACATGTTTGAGCAGGTAAATTAAATTTTAGTATGACTTATATATGACTTATGGTTACATGTATGGTGATGTTTATACTTAACACTAAAATACGGGTATTAACACTTAACCCCTAAGTACTCGGAACATATGGTATATATATGAGAGGTTCCTTGTTTGGATTTTTCGCTCGATGTACTTGTTCCATTTAGTTAGGGGTTAAGTGAAGGTATTTACATTTTAGATGGTTAAGTGTAGACATTGAGGATGATTCTCGGAAGCGCGAAGATGTTATGCAGCGCGACTACCTGCACCTATTGAGGAAATAGATTGATTTATGTGTGTGATTATTTATACAGTTATATTTATATATAACGCTAGAATGAGGATATTTCTGCTTAATTCTTAATATTTTGGAACACATGGTATATATATGGGGGGTTTCTTGTTTGGATTTTTCGCCTGACGTACTAGTTCCATTAGATTAAGGGTTGAGTGGGAATATAGTCATTCTGGATTGTTAAGTATAAATATCCCTATATGCTTATCAAGAGTTTAATATTACGAGAGGTGTATGTGTGATTGGATTTCACCCTCGACATGCTTTCTAATACTATCTTTTAGTTAAGTATGATTTCTGAATTTCGAGGACGAAATTCTTTTAAGGGGGAAAGAATGTAAAACCCCAAAAAATTGTATATTTTATGATAAATAATAATAAATATATTAGATATTTATAAATAATATATTATGATGTTTGAGTATGCTAAAAATTGATTTGAGATCAATTTAATGTATATATGTATATATAAGAGCAAATGCACAAATCATGCTCGATGTATAAATCTGAAAATTTATGACTAGTGGAGAAATTTTGTATTTTACACACTGATACATTGTTAATATGGAAACACTTAAAAGAAAAAAGTTGTAGATATCTTCAGCATATTTCTAAAAAATCTTTAATCACCTCATTCCGAGGTTGGATGCGAAAGTTATAGCCAAAATACCTAAGAGTATTTTTCTAGTCAGACTGGGTTTTCCAGTTTTGGGTTTCGGGTTTTGGGCTGTAGTTTTTCAGGTTTGCTATCATATAAACACATGTTTAAACATGAAAAATACCTCTTTTCTTCTGTGTTCCAAACCCTAGCAGCTCCTCTCCTCCTCCCTCAAACCCTAGCCCTAAACTTGTGTTCTCGGGAAGTTTCATGAGGCGAAAGCGAGGAGAAGGCGAGATTTATGGCGTTTGACATCGAGGGATCTTTCTCACATGTTTTTTGGGAGTTCATCAACACTCCTCAAGTGAGTAACATCTCATCTAACTTCACACCCTTTGTTTGCACATTTTTATTGAGTTTTAATCCGGTTTTAATCCAACCTAAATCGTATTTTGTGTATAAGTCATAGATCACTATGGAATATGATGCGAAATCAAGTATTTCATATTTCAAAAGCTCACCAACGAAATTTTGTTAAAGAGATCTAGATCTGAAAATATTTTTAATAAATGTTAATTCCCGATTTATTGTTTTTTTTAAAAAACATTTGAATCATGTTTATACATAAGATTAGGGTTTTTAGTGATGTAAGATTCATGTTAATTTTCATTGCATATTGTTATATGACTATTAGAAATATTAGACTTTCCTTTAAGAAGAATTTATCAAAGTTTAGATCTGTTTCGAAGCAGTTAAAAACTTATAGAGGGTTTCTGTCTGTTTCGCGGTCGACCGCAGTGGACGCGGCGGTTGACCGTTGGGCGCGCAGTTGAGCAGAATCTATCTGCTTTCTGCACGATCGACCACGGTGGACGTGGCGGTCAACCGCTGGGCGCATTAATGAGCAGTTTGCTTCTCCTCTTTGCACAGTCGACCGGGGTGACCTCTGCGGTCGACCGCCGCACTGTTTGTGCATGTTTGAGTTTTGTTGTATACTTTTGTGTGTACGAGGAGTTGCCTCGATTATCTGATGCTAAATTTCAATGATTAATCATTCATCTATACATGTTAGATGACTTGAGGACACCAGTTTAGATCCGTACACCGAGACACGTGTGAAATTAGTATGTGTATATCCTTTCATATATCTCGTCGACATTTACACATTTTAGGCAGTCCATGCGTTGGGCATTCAGTTCATTTAGTTCATGTGTTGGACATTCATCTTTCAGTCCATGTGTTGGACATTCAGTAAAACTAGTCCATGTGTTAGACATTTTGCTAAACCTTGAGTATGACACTTATCTGTATTAGGACATGACATTTTACATGAGGTTGGGACATGATAACTATATATGTTGTACATGACACATATGTGAGTTTGACATGACACTATGTTTAGAAGTAGAGATGAGTTTGTCTTATTTTAAATTTTTGTTCCATGCACTAGATTTTGGGTTTGGTGTTTAGGGATTTACAATTTGAGATACAAGATATATACATGAGGGTTTCCTTATTTGCATTATTTTGCTCGGCGTACCTTTGCTCGTGTTGCAATTTCCTAAATAATACAATCCACTTTTTGTTAGGATCAATGATTTATGTGTGTGTGTGTGTGTGTGTGTGTGTGTGTGTGTGTATATATATATATGAGCCCTCTCCCTTAGGGTTGGTTGTGATGTTGCTCGCTAGTGCTTTGACGCTTGTTGTCCCCTCCCATTCCAGGTAACATGCCAGGTGCATGGAGAGTCGCGGGTTGATGGCGATACATATTAGCGTCCATCTTTCTTTTGTGGTTTTATTTTATTTATGGAGCTCCATTGTAGACATTTTGTTTAGACATTTGAGAGTTTTGTTCTAGAAGTTGTCAAGGCTGTGTGCCTTATTTTCTTTTATTAGATATTCTGTATTTGAGACTTGTTGAGATCTCCAGACTAGTTATTTAAGAGATTTACTTTATATTTCTGTAAGTTGGATGATGAAATTTCATTTTCATCTCTATCATTTCATCATATATCTCTTGTATTATCTTTTACTTGCTTTTATACCTACACCTGTTGCTGACTCTACTAGAGAGATAGTAATTGTGATGGTGAAACATGTTATTATACTGTGTGGTGCATGGTAGGTTTGACATTCCTGGTTTTACCTCGGACTATAGCCTTGTGTGTACCTAGGGGCATCACAGTAACCACCCCTTAAATCACTCCTGATTAGAGTTGTGATCCCCTCAGATCGTGGGAAACGGTTTTAAAACCATTCAGCTCGTGTTTGAATGAGTCAAATGTAAAATCCGTATTCTGGCATGAATTTCGCGTTCGAACGCAACGTCTGGAAGCTGTGTTTGCAGCATTTGGAAGCTGCGTTGGCAGCTTGTTAGAGCCTACATTGGCAGCTTGTTGGAGCCTACGTTGGCAGCTTAGAAGCTGCATTGGCAGCTTGTTGGAAGCTATGTTGGCACTGGATCTGAGCTGCGTTTGCTGCTAGGTTTGAGCTGCGTACGTGGGCTTGAGCTACGTTAGGGATGGCTAATAAGGAGTTACGTCCGCGGTTGAAGTGATGTTGCGTTTGTTCTACGTCAGCGGCTATGAACGCGATGCTCGACAAAGGAGGAGATCCCTAAGACGAGCACATCTCCGAGAATGTCGATCCTCAAGTCAACACGAGCTTCATGTTTGTGAGCCTAAACGCGACCCTGTGCTCTGCGTTTCTACTTCAGAACGCAAGCCTCGCGTCTATGAGCCCAAACATAGGCTCTGTGTGAATAAGACTGAACAAAGCCCTCAGTGGCGCATTATACAATCAAAACACAACCCTCAGGGATGCATTCCACAAACTGAACGCAACTCTCAAACATGTTGTAGGCGTCAAAAATTGCCTATAGGTCCCCGAATATAGCTCGAGACAGAGAGAAGGTGATGAACGCCACTATCTAAGTCTAAGAGGATTATCCAACACCGATGAACACATAAAGCGAAATGGCAAACCGAATAGCCTGTGCACTCACCGGCCACCACCAAGTGGCCCGCACGCTCATCGGCCACCAAAACAGCGTACAGATCAACAAAATGATGAAATATAAAGAAATCCTCTAGCGGCCGGATCGCATCAAAACGATCGGTCGGGCCTGAGCCACCAATTGGTGGCCCGGCCAAGGCCGAGCCACCATTTGGTGGCCCGGTCAGGCCAAGCCACCGGGTGACAAATCAGCCAGATTTGATCCTATTTCGGTTTTGACGGTTTTTCTTGGGATTTGTTTGTTCCTGAGTGTCCCAACTAATCTGATACTGTGGTTATTCAGTTCTCAACTGAAGATAAAGAGGAATCCCTTGTTCTTATCCAACTACCCACTTCTGAAGCTTATAAATACGAGCTCGGGTGCTCATTTCTCCGGGGTGGACATCAAGAGGGTGAAACGCTGCCAAATTGGAGAGTGGAGCCATGAATTTATAGCAAGGGTTAGCAGATCTTGGCGATCTCCTGTGCATAAAGAGTGGAATTCGAAAGATCTGAGACCCGTCCCCTATTCCTCTGGATTTAAGCTTGGTCTTAAATCTCAAGAAGAGCCGTGATCTCGCTTGGTCGAGATCATCGCTGCAGCGATTACTTCCTTTGTGAAGTAAGAGCTTTGATTAACTTAATCTATTAACCGGATCTGATCCGCGGTGGTCCACGGATATTAACGTCCCCAGCATAGGCAAAGTTCCCACGCAAGCAGCGGGTGATAAACGTCTGTTGCGCTGTTTGACAAGAGTCGTATCTTTTGTATTTTCATTGTATAAGGAGATCTTATAAAAGATTAACTTTTATTAGAGTTTATTGTAAACGATTAAAGCTGTAATAGATTCAATCACAATGAAAATAACGATTTTTGACCCAAACATGATGGCGACCATAGTGGGAGCCAACAGCTTCGCTGCCGAAGCTGTCGTGCTGTAACAAAGGATCTAGATCCCGGTTTAAAAAGTGGTCGAGTACGAATTCGACCAACTGAAGTTCGAGGAGTATCTGTCGTCCTCCTCCTCCAGATCCTCTGCCCCTCGCAAGCGCAGGAAGATCAAGGCTCGTGTTGCCATTGCAATCTTACCTTGTAAAGTCCCTCCGGCCTCCAACGAGGCTGGATCTACAGATCTGGACCCTTCCTCCATCAAGGAGTCAATTGCAGAAGGCACGCCAACCTTATCAAAGGGGGCACGCCAAAGGCAGCGCCAACAACTTGCGCGCTGACTTGCTAAGGCTTTGGAGCCTATTGACGGGATTGGCTATGAGGCGGATCTAAAATGCAGAAGGCACCGAGTGCCCCAGCTGCAAATAAATGGCCTCTCCTCCAAACCAACAGCGAACGAGTGGATCCAAATCAAACGGAGCCACTCAACCCTCAAGGAGCACATTCAGAAGCGTCGCGTTGATTGCACACGCACAAATTCTCATGCGAGAAGCACGGAAGCTGAAGCAAAAAGAGGTGATCAAGAAGTCACCAAAACCACGTCAAGTCTGGAAACCAAAGTCCGAAACGGCGTCCACAAAAAGTCAAACAGCGCCCGAAACTGCCAGAATGCGCGAACCACCATCGGGTGGTTTGGCCAAAACCGAGCCACCAAATGGTGGTTTGCACCGGTTCGCACCCGGTTCGGTTCGGTTTGCACCCGGTTCGGTTCGGTTCGCACCCGGTTCACCTCCCCGCGGTACCGTTTAAGCCTCCGACAGCCCCTGTTTCCGTCCTAATGAATTCTGCACTTCCGGTGAAGCCTCACGACTATGGAGACTTGTCCCGTTTCAAGATGAGGATGACAGATCGTCTGTGTCCTTTGCACAAAGATTGAGGTAAAGTTCTGATCAAAGAACACTTGGGTCCGGTGACTGAACCCCGAGCAACCACTCGAGCTGGGGGTTGCACACGCCCTCGCAACAAGTCAGAGCCTTTCTATAATGGAAAAACCCCCTATAATTGATCGCCTCGGACGGCGAATTAAAGACCAAGAGCCCGTCTAGAGCTCGCGCTCCCAAAAGCGTAGCTCCAAACGCGTGACACTTAAGAACGCCAATAAGGCAGCAAGCTCTCAGAAGAAAACGTGTTCGTTAGACGACAACGTTATACCTGAGAAATCGTGCCAACACACGATAGATTGCTCCGGTCATCATGCCGATGAGTTGTACTATCGAGCTGGGAGTACGAACAGATCTCAAAAAAGAGGTACCCGGGAGATGGATTGTCACTGTTCGTGTGCTGAACTAATCAGGGCAGTATTATCAGCGTGTAGATGCCCCAGGACCCTTCCGCAGAGGGTCTCGGTATTTGAGAGGATCTTTAACGGAGCGACTAAGTCTAAGCCAAGACGTTTCTGTAAGAAACAATTAGCCGTTCAAGGTGACGAACTCCCGGAAGTTACAATAAATATGGCTGATAAGGGAAAGTCGATTCGACCTTCTAGCTCTGACCCGCTTATATCGCACCGTCTAACCCGGTTGTGATCGGGAACTATTAGACAAAGAGATTATCAGAGAATGCAGAGAGGGTTATCCTTGGATAATGAAGCATCGGATGTTAACTCGGCAATCGCTTCTGATAATATGGTATCCAATCCGGGACAATCCTGCAAAGTATTCATGATCAGCACCGAGCAAATTGCCAAAATTCTCGAGGATGCCCTAACCAAGCAGAAAGAGGCATTCAAGATTGAAATGGAGATGTCTATACTACGAATGAGGGAAGAGCATGACCAACAAATTCGGTCTCTGTCCAATCAGTTCGGTGAATCCAGCCGTCACAACCTTGCTGACCAAGTAGGTAGCGATTCAGATGTGGATGAACGTCTCAATGCTGAGAACCCTCCCGCTAACCAGAACACTGGGGGTGGACCCACTAAAAACAACAACACCGGGGGTGGTCCCGCTAATAATGACAACACTAGGGGTGGCCACGTTGTTCCTCTCCAAATCATCCAAAGCATGATATAGACGATGACGAAAAGATGAAGGACCTCGAGAGAAAAGTCAACGCTCTGATGTCTAATCAAGAGATAAAGAAGATCAGGATTCTGTGTCCTTACCTGAGAGAGTGGGATTCGATCCCGTATCCGGCAAAGTTCAACCTGATCAACTTCACGCCGTTCGATGGGAAGGGTTCGCCCACTCAGCATTTGATCTACTTCAAGTCCTACTTGGGTATGATCTCTGGCAATGAAGCCTTGATGGTTCGGTCATTCGTTGGCATCCTTCGCGGGCCCGCCTTCGATTGGTACCGCCGTCTCAAGTCTGCAAGCATCAACAGCTGGGATGACCTGGAAAATCTATTCCTCGCTGACTTCTTTGATGATGATGCCGAGGTGTCAATCAGAACACTCTTCGATGAGAAACAAGAAGACGATGAGACAGTCGACGACTTTGTCAAGCGCTTTCGGAATAAGACGATGAACTGTCGAGATCCGATCACGGAGGACTTCATTCTCCAAACCTGTCACAATAACCTCTCTTTGGATGTGTTGGAAGTTATGGGAGTAGCACCGTCCAACACCTGGAAAGAGTTGAAGATGCACGGAGAGCGGGCCGAACGCTTCCTCCGAAGGAAGAAGGCCGAGAGGAGCCAATCGATGGCTAATCTCCCAAACTCGAACTTCACCTCCCATGGTAAGGGAAAGGCACCTGCAACAGTTATTGATGTTAATCAGACGTCGCAATAACAATCTCGAAGGCAGCAAAAGACTTTGGATCTAAAACTCCAAAAAGAGTACTCCTTCAAGGACGAAGATGTTCCAGCCATCTTCGAGTCCCTCCTTGAAAATAATAAGATCAAGCTACCACCTATCGCAAATCAGGAGAAAGCTGATAATACTAGAGATCCGAAGTACTGTGCATACCACAGGAGAATCGTTCATCCTACCAAGGCTTGCTTCGCTCTCAAGAATAGCATCCAAACCTTGGTTGAAGCTGGTGTTATATCGCTCAATTAAGTCAAATGAAGACTTCGATAAGTATAAGAGTATAAACTACTCCTTCTGACACTCCAAAAAGTATACGAGTATAAAGTGCTTCTTAATACTCCAATAGGTATATGAGTCTAAACTATTTCCTACTCTTGACGGGAAGTTCCTGGAGAATTTTTACATGTAATATTCTTAAGGATAACCCGATCTCGTAACTCAGTATGATGTTAGACCCAGTTTCGCAAAGGAAGCTGGGGGTGGATGATTCATGTAACGGGAAGTTCCCGGAAGAATGCTACATGTAATTTTCTTAGGGATAACCTGATTATTACGAACAAAGTAATAAACACTAAACTCCCACTTTGATTTTCGAACACTCTTTTGCTGAGACGAGATTTGATCACTTCGTTGGATCAATCTTCTCTCACAAAACTCTCTTTGGTGTTTGACGACTCATAGTCTTCCACCACAAAATCCCCCACCGATCAGACTAATTGATGGTGAGACCACTAAAATTCCTTTCGGTTGAATCCACTTAAACTTCTATGCGTTTGTGCACTCAACATTCCCATTATTAAATTCCGGACATAGTACTTGGAATTTTAACATCTTGATCATTGACGACTGTCAAGCCCCTCCGTGTTAAGTACTTATCACTTAACACTAGGAATCCCCTTTGAGCAGTTTGTACGAATCAACACTCCCACTATGATTTGTACTCCCACTCTTATTGTTCACTTGGTCAAACCTTCCTACAGTTAGGACCACAGTCAAAATTACCTTCAATGAACGAGAGGTCCACAAATCGAGTGATCAAACCTATAAAAGTTAGGGTCATCTCACACTCCCACTTTCATTCGGTCAAACATTTTTACAGTTAGGACCACAATCAAAATCTCTTCTCGATTCCTTCCATGAACGAGAGGCCTACTTTCAAATCGAGTGATCAAACCTTCTTACAGTTAGGATCACCTCAAACTCCCGCTTGGTCAAACCTTCCTACAGTTAGGGCCAAAACCACAATTCATTCTCGATAAATGAGAAACCCACATTTAGTTCGATAATCAAACCTTCCGACAGTTAGGGTTATCCGAATCTTTTTAATTCTCGGAGTGGAGATCCTACTCTTAGTTTCGCCTTCCAAGATTCTTGAAGTGGAGATCCCACTTGAAGTTTTCTTTTGCAACTGGATATAGAATATAAAATTCTTTCTCTTCAGCTTCGGGAGATAGAATATAAAATTCTTCCTCTCCCGCATCAGGCTCGTCTTTGCCCCAAGAGAAGACACCACTTTTTCAACTCCTAAAATCCATGCTTCACACGCACGGGGAATTTTATCCCGAATCCTGAGCAGGGATAAGTTAGCGCCTAACACACGTTGCTGGTTTAGTCTTTCACCGATTGAAAAAGATGTCAGAATACCAATCTGGAGCATTTTATCCTGAAGCATAAGTAGGGATAAGTCAGCGCTTAACCCGCGTTGCTGGGTGGTTCGTTCCCGTAAAAATGACCGAGTCTACATATTCAGCATCATAGCAACAAAAATCCATGTCTTTTTTGCATGGGGAATTTTATTCCGAAGCCTAAGTAGGGATAAGTCAATGCCTAACACGCGTTGCCGGTTAGTTCTTAACCGTAAAAAGAACAAAAGTCCACATATTTGATATTATGGCAGGTTGTTATTCATAACGCCAAAATCCGTGCTTCACACGCATGGGGAATTTTATCCCGAATCCTGAGTAGGGATAAGTCAACGCCTAACATGCGTTGCCGGTTAGTTCTTAACCGTAAAAAGAACAAAAAGCCCACATATTTGACATTGTGGTAGGTTGTTATTCATAACACCAAAATCCGTGCTTCACACACACGGGGAATTTTATCCCGAATTCTGAGTAGGGATAAGTCAATGCCTAACACGCGTTGCCGGTTAGTTCTTAGCCGTTGAAAGAACAAAAGTCCACATATTCAACATTGTGGGAGGTCGTTATTCATAACACCAAAATCCGTGCTTCACACGCACGGGGAATTTTATCCCGAAGCCTAAGTAGGGATAAGTCAGCGCCTAACACGCGTTGTCGGGTAGTCTATTCCCGTAAGAAAGACGAAGTCTACGTATTCAATATCGTAGCACTAAGAGAGTTAACTCTCTTAGCACAACGTCACATGTGGAACGGACTTAAACAATCCGCGTGCAAGACCGATTCAAATGGTAATCGGTAAAGGCATGTCAAATCCGTTGAAGGCTGAGAATTTACCAAAAATACAAATTCTTCATCAGATACACGTTACTATTTAGTCTTTTCACAGGAGAAAGATGAAGTCTACGTATTCAATATCATAGCACTAAAAGAGTTAACTCTTTTAGCATAACGTTATGTGCAGAACGGATTTAAACAATCTGCATGCTAGCCCGACTTAAACGGTAGTCGGTAAAGGCTTATCAAACCCGTTGATGGCTGAGAATTTGCCAAAAACTCTATAAATACGAGTCATTGACGCATCAACTTTATTAGTTGATCTCATGACTTGAGCATCCTACAAACTTTAGGATAAGATCCACACATACAGATGAATCAACTTTAATAGTTGGTCCTGTAGCCCTAACATTTCGGACCGCCACGCTCTAACACCTTAAGAGTTTAAACTGTATAAACTCCAGCAAACGTATGAGTATAAACTATATTAACGTCGGGAAATGCGTTACAGTAAAGGCTGACGCTGGTCGACACATCGACAATTTTGCTAAAATAAGGCAAAGGATGATTCCAGGGAGTTCAATCGCATTCAGATATAAATTTTCGACGAAGATGATCAGTTCAAAGTCAACTGAACGATAAGATCTAAATTCGGAAACTTACGCATTAACTTTAATCCAAGATTTCGACAACGGTCAGACGATAAATGCAGCACCAGAAGAACTTCATCTATTCGACAAAACACTGAATAGACTGAAGGCTGAAGGAGTCAAGAATTAAAGCAGTTCATAGGCCCCTCTACGAGATTGAGAAAAAGTCCTATCTTATCCAAAGCATTCCAGACTCCCCTATAAAAGAACGAGTCTGAAATTCTTTGGAGGGGGTTTTTGTAGGCGTCAAAAATTACCTATAGGTCCCCGAATACAGCTCGAGACAGAGAGAAGGCGATGAACATCATTATCTAAGTCTAAGAGGATTATCCAATGCCGATGAACACATGAAGCAAAACGGCGAACCGAATAGCCTGTGTACTTACCGGCCACCACCAAGTGGCCCGCACGCTCATCGGCCACCAAATCGGCGAACTAAGTGATCCGCGAGCTCACCGGCCACCACCAAGTGGCCTGCACGCTCATCGGCCACCAAAATAGCGTACACATTAACAAAACGATGAAATACGCGTAATGACGGAACGAGTTAAACCCGAGAAAACCAAGAAAGCCTCTGGCGGCCGGATCGCGTCAAAACGATCCGGTCAGGCCAGTGGCTCGGCCCCGATGAAATACGCGTAATGACGGAACGAGTTAAACCCGAGAAAACCAAGAAAGCCTCTGGAGGCCGGATCGCGTCAAAACGATCCGGTCGGACCAGTGGCTCGGCCAAGGCCGAGCCACCGGGTGACGTTTTGGCCTGTTTTGATCTAAAAGTGTGATTTTTCGGTTTTGATGGTTTTTTCTTGGGATTTGTTTGTTCCTGAGCGTCCCAACTGATCTGATACTGTGGTTATTCAGTTCTCAATTGAAGATAAAGAGGAATCCCTCGTTCTTATCCAAATACCCGCTTCCGAAGCTTATAAATACGAGCCCTCGTTCTTATCCAAATACCCGCTTCCGAAGCTTATAAATACGAGCTCGGGTGCTCATTTCTCCGGGATTGACATCAAGAGGGCGAAACACTGCCGAATTGGAGAGTGGAGCCACAAATTTACAACAAGGGTTAGCAGATCTTGGCGATCTCCTGTGCATAAAGAGTGGAGTTCGAGAGATTTGAGACTCATCCCCTATTTCTCCGAATTTAAGCTTGGTCTTAAATCTCGAGAAGAGCCGTGATCTCGCTTGGTCGAGATCATCGCTGTAGCGATTACTTCCTTCGTGAAGTAAGAGCTTTGATCAACTTAATCTGTCAACCAGATCTGATCTGCGGCGGTCTACGGATATTAACGTCCTTGGCACAGGCAAAGTTCCCACTCAAGCAGCGGGTGATAAACGTCCATTGTGCTGTTTGACAAGAGTCGTATCTTTTGTATTTTTATTGTATAAGGAGATCTTATAAAAAGATTAACTTTTATTTGAGTTTATTGTAAACGATTAAAGCTGTAATAGATTCAATCACAATGAAAACAGCGATTTTTGACCCGAACACATGTGTTTCAGAACTAAAACACAAATTTTAGCACTACGTTTCACCAGCAAAACCTGGACCCCCGGCTCGCTGACCGGGTAGTGAGACCCACGAATACTCTGCGTAGCACGATTAGATTGAGGGGAGGATATAAAAAGTATATGGATTCAAGGCATCTCAACCAGATCCATGTTTATCAAGATCCAGTCATGTCCAATTAGGGATTGGGGTTCCAATTCTAACCTCACGATCAGTGGGTAATTCTTCTCGAGTCTTTGCAACAGATTTGTGAGTGTTCATATCAAGAGAAAGACGGATGCAACAAATCATTCATTCATTCCAATGCGAACAACTAATTTACGCGGTCCTCTCAAGATGTCGATGCTGCTCACATGTGGCCAAACCGTTGGTGTTCGACCGACCAACTAACGTTGCTTTGCTCAATAACCAACGACGTTCTCACAAGAAGAATACTTCGGAGGATGAATACCTTAGAGTCACTTCTAATATGGTCAGCAGAGGGAAGTCATCAATCCCTAGTCCTGATGAGTCAGAGATGAACCAGTCTCCAAACATCAAAGAGATCCTGAATGAGTTCGAGGGAATCTACCAACATACCCGAACTCTAAAGGGAGTCATACCTCTTGTCGATTATCAAAGATTGGCTAGAGGAACTACATCCGATGATGAGCATTCAGCTATCGCAGAATCTCAATCCTCTAGTTCTTTTATTGAACATGAGAGTTCTGCTCTTATGACAGGAAACCATGATGATTTGGCAAGGAGAATTGATGAGAAGCAAGCCATGATCAAAGCACAGTAGGAGACCATCAATGAACTCCGGATCCTGATGACTCAATATGTCGTAGACAGGGCCAATTCTTAGAAGACAAATTCGCCGCTAAGGCAAGAATCTTCCTAAAGAGGAAGAACGTCTTCATCCAGACCCATCACAAGCAAAAGGAAGGGAAAAGTGGTTGATGGTGTTGCTTCTGACCAAGAAGCCCACAACCTAAAATCTTCCTCTGATGAAGGAATAGAGACGGAGAACGAGCAGAATCTCCAGTCTGCCAAAATGGAAGAATTGGAAGCTCGTCTCAATGCCGTTGCTAACATAAACGAGCTCCAAGATGAGGGAGTTGACAGGCCCTATCCTGCCGAATGGGATACACCCCTTATCCTCCAAAGTTCGAATTCCCGACGCTACAAACTTTTAATGACATGGGATCACCGAATCAACATATCCATATTTCAAGTCACAGACTGGGAATGTGATATCAAACGATGCCATACTAGCTCGATTGTTCATTGGCACCCTTAAGAGGGTTACCTTTGAATGGTTCATGAAACTGCCTGCGGGATGTATCCAAAAGTGGGCGGATGTCACGCCCTGCTTTCCAAAATACCCGGGAATCAGAACGTGAACAAGCCCGCGACATATTAGATTGAGAAGAAATATACACTACCATTTTTTCTCTTTTCTTCTTAATCCAATACGCTAAGCGTCAAGTACATAAATCTCAATCACAGGTCCCCGATCACAATAGCAAGAATATAAAGACAACTCAGAATAAGGAATAGACATATCATCAACAGTAAATCATCCCAGACATAAAAATATATGGGTCAAACATACCCTTATTACAAAATAGTCCAACTAGAAAATTATGAAATACATAGTCCATAAAGAAAGTACTGATAAAATACTAAATCCATCATCAACTAGAGAAAAGTACGAAAAAAGGGTTTTAATGTTCATCAGCTACTACAGAAGAAAACTACTGGGCTTCAGCTTGTTCTTCTACTCCACCTGCAAGGCGCCCCTACTGAGAATCTTCTGGCTCTTGTACGATTCCAAACTGAGGCTGTCCGTCTCCTAAATCTGACGTACACCAGAGAAAACAGGTGTACGTCAGGGTGCATGGCACACGGCAAGATCCCACAAAGAGAATAGGAACGGTCGAGTGACCAATGCAATAACAATAATAATAAATAAAAACATGCAGCTGAAATACTAACAAGCTAGATGCAATCCATCACTAGAGTATAACGATCATAAGAATCCATAATCATCCGAGTAACAAGGACATACCCCTAGATAGAATTAATACTTAAAAATCTACAACTCGAGACGTAGTACGTCGAGCGAAATAATCCAAACAAGGAAACCCTCATGTATATACCATATGTCTCAAATTGTAGATAATTAAATATTAATCCTAATCTAGGTATGGAAAGAAATATAACTGGTTCACATCTCATGAGAACCCATAAACATTCAAACAACAAAGCCATGTAGCTAACCATCCTATAACAAGTCACTGGTCTACCTCTCACATATAGTCAAAACTCATATTCACGAATAACCGGTTGTTCACAAATCATCCACACGTAACGTTTCACTGCCACCCTCAGACCCACCCCAGCGCTACACAGGAATATCGCTGGTGCGAACCTGGAAATAATCACAATCACAATATCACATCACCTCAGACCCACCCCAACGCTACACAGGAATATCGTTGGTGCGAGCCTGGAAATAATCAACGATCACATATCACATCACCTCAGACCCACCCCAACGCTACACAGGAATATCGTTGGTGCGAGCCTGGAAATAATCAACAATCATAATATCACATCTCCTCAGACCCACCCCAACGCTACACAGGAATATCGTTGGTGCGAGCCTGGAAATACATAAACATCCTCATCCGATCACATGAACCAAGAATTCCTCATCCCAACTCTTTTCGTTTTCTAAGTCAACAATCATAATCCCTATTAAACTCGAGTGCACCACCTAAACTCAGTCAACAAACTCACACATATCACTAAGTCTGTTCATGACGCACAAGTTCACTAAGTCATGAACTACTAAGGTTCTCAACACATCAACAGATCATAAATATAGTAAGGCATATTAAACATGATTACGCAGGCTTATGAAGCAGAAAGAGAATTGTAATGAACATGAAATGCATAAACAAAATACTACAGCATGAATGTAAAACATGAGGGGGCTTCATTATTATCTTACCACTGGGATGTCCGAACTTCTCATACAAATTATCCGTACTTACGTATTCTCTAATATAACAATACGGAAGGAAGAAAACTAGAAACCGATATCGTTTTGCACATGAAATATTGCGCTCTACGACGATCAGTCATACTATCATAAATACTAATTATTCTTTTCCAAAATTATTCTTTAAAACTATTTCTCATAATAACTAATTTAAAATAACAAGGATTTATATAATATAATATAATAATTCCTTTCTGCATGAAATGTAATATTTTTCTATTTTATAAATTTCCCTTAATTCATTTCTTTTCGATAATATTTCATAATTTCTAATTTAGCACATAACCTGTCATTTCATGTCCGAAAAACAATATTAATCTATTTTTTTACGGTGCGCTCGCAATCATCATTCCATGCAGATATTTAAAAATACGCATTAGTCACAATAATAATTTAACTATTTGTAATCATCATACTAACAACAATATTACCACAAAATAATTTATCTATATCCAATCATCATAATATCACGATATTAGCCATTAATTAAAAAAAAAAGGTAAATGTGAGATCTTGCCTGCGACGTAGATCGGATCCGACATGGGAGCACGACGTCGGGAAGAGCTCCGGCAAGGGCTGCGGCGATGGGCAGCGACAAACGTGGCAGCGGCGTCAGCTAGTCAGAGTTCGACGGAGGAGGACTGGAAGCGACGGCGAGCGGGATCTGAGATGGCTGTGGACGAGCAGAGGCTGGTCGGACGCTGCTGTTCGTCGCGAGCGCGGTTGAGCGAGCGTGTGATGAGCACAACGGCGGGGCGGGGCGATCTGACGGCCGGCGTCATGAGCTGCGTGCAGAGGAGGGTGAGGATGGAGGTCAGCAGGATGCGGGTCTGGGTGGCGTTCGGAGCTCGGGGTGCAGGCGGGCGGGTTGAAGGCGCGTGGACAGGGGGTCGGCGATGCGCTGGGCTGCTGCGGAGCTCGGATGGTCGACCGACCCGAGAGGCGACCGGTGCTAGTTGAGGCGGGGTCAGGAGAGGGGCGACGGGCTTGGAGGCTGAGGTAGGGTAGGGCAGTGGTCAAGCCGACGGGGGAGCCGGAGGCGGGGGCTGGGTGGCGAAGCGGAGGCGGAACTCGTCGAAGACGAGGAGAGAGAGAGAGAGCAAGGGGTACTGGGCGGCTGCGTGTCACATGAAAAAAGAGAATAACATATATATATAGGGTATATTAAGGTTAGGGTTAGGGTTAATTAAACGAAAAATTAATTAAAATAAATAATTACTAACATCTAAAAATTAAAATAATTATAGAATAATTATCTACAAATAAAAACGTACATGTTGTGCTATTACAACAGTTGATACGAAATAGTCAAAATATACCCATATTGTATAATTAAACAAGAATAATTAATAACAAAAAATATTTTTACTTAAATTTAAAATCAAATAATTATGGGACAATTACGTACATAGTAAAACGTACTAGTTATACTAATACGACAGATAATATGTAACAATAGAAATAATACAATAAATTATACCAAAAACACATAATTAATAATATTATGTATTATATGAAATAATTTGTAATAATATTAATACTACAATATATTATTTAAAATATTATGTAATAGTACCGATAACTCAACAAATTAATTCTAGAAATTTTACCGCACAAAACAAATTTATAAATATCAAAATCATTTAAATAAATATATAATCAGATTTTTAAATCATAGAAAATTGTAGAAAATCGAGAAAAATACAAATACTCTTTTAAAAATCATAATTAATGTAGAAAATCGAGAAAAATACAAATACTCTTTTAAAAATCATAATTAAATATTTTAAAATACCAAAAAAAATATTTTAACTAGTATCAAAATTCATGGTCCTTACAGCGGATCTAGAGAGATTTTTCCTGTTAAGATTCTTTAATGAAGATACAGAGGTATCCATCCATACCCTTCTCGCTACTAAGCAGAAGAAGTGAGAATCCGTCAAAGCCTTCGTCAAGAGGTTCTGAAGCATAGCTCTCCGATGTTCGTCAGGTATGACACAGTTTACCTTATTGGAGATCAGTCGACACAACTTGCAGACCAACTTTCTAGCACAAATGAGGGTTGCAGAATGCTATATATTCTTGGAGACAACTAATATCTCAACGTGAACAGGGTCAAAAAATTATTGCCATGGTCAAATTTGAAGAACAAAGTAAGCAAGATCAACCTGAGCAATGTGACCAAGCTCAATCTTCCCGATCAGAAGTGGAAGATACTACGACCACTGAAGCCAATCCTCCTTAATAAGATGGCGGGTCCACAAAACTATCAACTTAACAATATACCTCTAGTAGTCCATTCCCTCCAAATTCTCATGCCAATCCTCTTCAATAGGATGGTATGTCCACAAAACTATCACGTTAATAATTATCTCTGATAGTCCATCAACTTGCCAATCTTTTTCAATAGGATAACAGGTCCACAAAACTATCATGTTAATATTATCTCTGATAGTCCATCAACTTACCAATCTTCTTCAATAGGATGGTAGGTCCACAAAACTATCACGTTAACATTTACCTCTGATAGTCTAATAATTTGCTAATCCTCTTCAATAGGATGGCAGATCCATAAAACTATCACGTTAACAGTTACCTCTGATAGTCTATCAACTTGCCAATCCTCTTCAATAGGATGGTTGGTCCACAATTTGCTAATCCTCTTCAATAGGATGGCAGATCCACAAAATTATCACGTTAACAGTTATCTTTGATAGTCCATCAACTTGCTAATTCTTTTCAATAGGATGACAAGTTCACAAAACTATCACGTTAATATTTACATCTGATAGCCAAACTCTTCAGATAGTGGCCAGCCGTGGGACGTGCCTCTATTCCAATCATAGTTGTTACACTCCAATGTCCCTGAACGACTTGATAGATAGTGGTCTACTAGGCGATGTGCCCTGTCTACCCCTTTTTTCCCCTGCACTTGTTCAAGATTGGGGGTTGGTTTATTTATAGTCCATTAGATTATGAGTAATAAATCTTCTAAGTTGTCATGTTCAACGAAACACCTCTGTTAACTATAAAATTCTTCCCCTGCTAAGTCTTAATCAAGACTAGGTTGGTTGCTTGAAATCCACTGGATTAAGAGTAACAAATCTTCCTATCAATCATCTTTAATAGGATGATAGGTCTACAAACATCGTCGAGTTAACATTATACTTCTGACGATTAACATCCCCACGGAGTATGAATTCAGCTTGCATCACTCCCAATTTGTCACGTTAGCAATATACCTCTGATAATCAACTTATCAATCCTTGTCAATAGGATGTTAGGTCATCAAAATTGCTCAAATCGTAATCTTCCTGATACAGGTGTATCTTGTATCTTCTCTTCGGGAGCTTAGCGATCCTCATGGGAGCTTGAGGATAGATGATTCTCATGGTATCTTAAGAATAGAGTAGAGGAGTCGTGGACGAGGTCATTGGAGGTGGCGAAGTCGACGGATTCGTCAAACTGCAAGAATTACAGCTGGGCTCTGGCCGGTCGACCAACTTGGTCACAGCGGTCGACCGCTTAGTGCACAGACCCAGACTGTGTCTCTGGACTGAGAGCGGTCGACCGATGTAGGCGCTGTGGTCGACCGGAAACCCTGTAATCGATTTTTCCAGAAATCGATGTTCTGGTCGGTCGACCGACGTGGTCACAGCGGTCGACCGCGTAGCGGTTATGGGCCTGGGCTTGTTTCCTGTACCGTTTAGGATTTCTGTTTAGTATAAATAGAAACACGACTTTTCTAGGGTTGATCACTCAGATTGTAATCAGAAAAGAGATCAGGGAGGTTGTTCTTTGATCTAGAGAGATTGTGAGAGAGAGATTTGTAAATCCAATTGATTCTCATAATCTAGAGAAGGTATTTTCCTTCGCCCTAATTATAACTCTTGTGTTCTTCTGTCGTTTTCTTCTCTACCCACTCTTGATAATTCCGCGATCAAGAGTGATCGCACGGCAACTCGTATCAAGTTGGTATCAGAGCACCTAAATCCTGTGAAGGGGGAATCTGTGTATGGTCCTTACTCGCTCACAGTACAAGAAGCTTGGCGAGATCCTTATTTCCTTGGAGGGAGTCTAGAAATTAAGGAAGGAGAAGATGACTGAAGCAGATAATTCAGCAAGACTTGATGCCATGGAGAAGCATATTGAGACGATCGGGACGACTCTTACTTAACTCGTAGGTCTCATCAACGGAGGAGACAAAAAGGAGGAATCTTCTTTGAAGGGTAAGAAGAAACTCGTCGAATCCGACGAAGAGAGCGAGGAATCTGATTTGGAGGGGGAGACTGAGATTGTCAAGACTGTTGGACATCAAGGGGGTAAGAATAATTACCAAAATCTGAAGATTGACTTCAAGGTTGAGATTCCTGTTTATGATGGGAGTATCAATGTGGAGAAGCTTGATGATTGGATCGAACGTATGGAGATGTACTTCACTCTCTACGAATATTCATCCAAAGAGAAGATAGTGTTCGCAACATTGAAGCTTTCAGGGCACGCGTTGACGTGGTGGAAATCGTATTGCAAACAGGAGAAGAAAACGACATCGTGGAATAAGTTCAAGGAACTACTTCGGAAACAGTTATATCCAGTGGGGTTCCTTAAGGAGAGTTGGTACAAGTGGTATGGCTTACGCCAAAAGTTTAATCAGACCGTTCAAGAGTACACGACGGAGTTCCAGCAGTAGGCAATGGTTCTAAACATCGCAACGGACGAGTACTCCATCTTCATGAAGTACATGGCGGGTCTGAATGATTACATCCGGAAGGAGATGAAGCTATTTTCGGTTGAGACAATCGCAAAGGTGAGCATGAAGGCCATAGCCATTGAGGGCAGGCAGAAGAAAGGCAACGAGACAAAGGGGGATTCCAAACCATCGGGGAGCAAGACGGGTGGCTCTCAGTCTAAGGATGAGAAGAAGAAGGGTGACTCGGGGAAAGCAGGAATAACATGCAATCACTGCAAACAGATAGGGCACGTGGCTAATCGTTGCTGGGATAAGTATCCTCATCTGAAGCCAAAAGGGTTGAAGAAGAAGGAGGAGAAGAAGGCGTACGTGATAGCACAGGGTCCGAAGGAGGTTCCCGGGATGACTGAACCCAATAGCAGTCTTAACCTTATGGCGGGGAAGCAGGCCACTAAGGAAGATGACGACCCGAGGGAGCAGCTCTTTGTTCTGAAGTTGCAGGTCAAGACCAGTTTAGTGGATGCTATTGTAGATACAAGGAGCCAGAAAAATCTAATATCTGAGGCATTAGTACAGAAGCTGGGATTGAAGACGGTGAAGCATCCGAAGCCCTATCCATTAGGGTGGAGTCAGAAGGAGGCGGGATTGAGTGTGGTGAACCAGTTGTTGACCCTATAGTTTTGATGATGATTTGACAAACAATTTATTACTAATAAGCTTCCCAGTGTTTTGTGTTTATGTTCTCTTTTCAGGTATTTCAACACACGTAAATCAAGCGTTAAAGATTCAAGTTCATTTGCGTGGATCTACCTAGGTATATGTTTAGTTTACTTACATATATAGTATGATTATATCTAAGCTCAATATATATACACTTAACACGATCTTTGACATTTTCTATCATATAGATGATTTTTCTTTAAACGTTGTTAAAATATCTTTATCTCTTGTTTACAGCTCTCTCATACCTGATTATATACATATAATATATGCACAATATATATATGAATATTTACAAGTCCTATATCAAACTTTCACTTTCATAAAAATACAGGTTTTCTAATCATTTTTCAAAAACAGGTAGTTTTCACAAACGAAATTCGTTTTTCCAAAAATTCCTTTTCAAACATGTTCATTTCATCATTTATAAACTTTCCCCAAAGTTTCACTATTTTTGGATATGAATTGATATTTTTGACGAATTTTCAAAACTGACCCAAAACCTGTCAATTTACCCATATCAGATTTCGGTCGACCGTATCGGTCGCCCGACGGTAGTCTGCTTTCTTAGATTTGCTTTAACAATTTTCCGGTCGACCGGAATTTACGTCGGTCGACCGAAATATCCATTCGGTCGACCGAATTTCACGTCGGTCGACCGCCAGCTTCAAGATATGTTTTCTCAGGGTTTTTGAACTAATCGGTCGACCGTACCGGTCGACCGACGCATTGACAAATGAGCCTAACGGCTAGTTTTTTCAAAATGGTTTTTTGGTCTTTTTCTTATTTTTAGCTGTTGCAATGGGGTGCTATATATACCCCATTGCTGCTCTTCTTCTCTATGCATCAAGAAATCCAAGTTTGCTATTTAACAAGTTGTTAATCTCGTTTAAGAGCTGTTTAAGAGTTGGTTTCGTTAATCAGTTTTCAAGAGAAGTTTTCTACAACAAGAAGAGGCTTTCAAATCTTATTGAGATCATCATTTCCTCAGCTCTTCTTATTCATTGAGAAGTTTTCTAAACCCATTCTTATATAGCTTGTTATTTCACTTTCAATTGATTAAGCTATATTCATTGAGTTATATTTATTTTCATTCACTATTATCACACACACTTTTTGAGCTTTATATTCTCATATTATATTGTGGGTTGTGGTGTGGGATTTAGTGAGTGTGAGCTTCATTGTGTTCTCACTTGTTAATTGAGAACAAATCATTGTATTTAACTTTTATTTGTGAGAATCATTTGTAATACACTTGTACACCGAGAGAAGTGTGAGGAGAGAGAGACGGGGTCAAATCCAATAGGAGTGGCGTCGATTGACGAACCTAGGGAGAGGTTGTAATCGAGCACTTGAGGAGGAGGACACGGGCTAGATTCCTACACTTAGTGTGTAAAGTGTGATTATTGAGTGACTGTGTAGTGTGAGAGTTTTCGGTGAACTTATAAACCGAGTGTGTAGAAGTTCCGGCTTCCAAACCGGATTGTGATAGTGGATATCTCCTCGAGGTGAGGAGCGGGGACGTAGGTCGTGGGGACCGAACCTCGTAAACATATCGTGTGTTTGTGTTTTGCTTGTCTCACATTTTATTTGTGCATACTCTTATTATTCTTATTGTTCTTATTGTTCATATCTATCTCTCTGAAGCGTTGGTACAAAAGCTGGGATTGAAGACGGTGAGGCATCCGAAGCCCTATCCATTAGGGTGGATTCAGAAGGAGGCGGGATTGAGTGTGGTGAACCAGTGTTCATTTAGATTTGCACTCCATGAGTCGTATATTGACGAGGTCACATGCGACGTGGTTCCGTTGGATGTTTGCCAAGTTATTTTGGGCAATCATTATTTGTGGGATAGATACGCAGTATATGATAGGCGAGCCCAAAAGTATACGTTCACCAAGGATGGCGAGCAATTCATTTTTCGTTCAGCATCTCTTCCAAAGGAGACGAGCTTGGTGACGGTGACTCAGGCTAAGAGGTTGGTGAATGCGGGCAGGAAGTTCGTTTTATTGTTCATTCGGCCGTATGAAGAGCAGCTGAGTAGGATGTGCTTGTCCACCTTGAGCAAGCTTCAGGAGGCGGGACTACCACCACGTCGAGGTGTAGAGCATGAGATTATGTTGACCGGGGAGAGTTCCTTACCTAACATAGGCCTATACTGCACATCAGTACAGGAGTCCGAGGAGATCAAGAAGCAGGTTCAGGAGCTCTTGGAGACGGGAGTGATTGTGCCGAGTTGTTCGCCTTGCGGGTCACCAGTGTTGTTGGTGCCCAAAAAGAATGGAGGCTGGCGCATGTGCGTAGATTACCGGGCACTTAATAAGATAACCATCAAGAATCGCTACCCATTACCGCGGATCGATGATCTTATGGACCAGTTGGAGGGAGCGAGGTTTTTCACAAAGCTGGATTTGAAGTCTGGTTACCATCAGGTGAGGATTCGGGAGGAAGACACTTGGAAGACTGCGTTCAAGACCAAGCAAGGCCTGTTCGAGTGGTTGGTGATGCCGTTTGGATTGTGCAATGCTCCGGCTACCTTTATAAGGCTTATGAATGATTTGGTGCGACCCTTTATAGAGGATTTTGTGATAGTTTACCTTAATGATATCTTGGTGTACAGCAGGACTTGGGAGGAGCATATCGTTCATGTTGAGAGGGTATTTGAAGTGTTGCAGGACGGACAGCTGAAGCTTAACGGTAAGAAGTGTGAGTTCGGGAAGGACGAGTTGGTGTATCTCGGCTTCATCGTAGGGAAGGGCCAGCGGATGATAGATCCAGGCAAGGTGGAGGTGATCACGAGGTGGCCGATGCCGAAGACAGTGACTGAGGTGAGGAGCTTCATGGGAGCTTGCCAGTATTTGCGCAAGTTCATTCGATATTTTTTGACTTATGCGGCACCGTTACATGACCTCACAAAGGCTAAAGTTCAGTTTGAGTGGAGGAGGACACATGAGGAGGCTTTTCAGTTGCTAAAAAGGAAGATCTCAGAGGTACTGGTGTTGGCGTTGCCGAATTTGCAGCGGACTTTCGAGGTGGAGACCGACGCGTCTAGTTATGCGATAGGCGCGGTGTTGATTCAGGATGGGAAGCCGGTGGAATACCATTCTGAGAAGTTTTTGGGTACTGTTACGAACTACCCAACCTACGACAAGGAGTTCTATGCACTATATCAAGCAATTAAGCATTGGAGGGTGTACTTGTTGGGGAAGGAGGTGGTCGTGCATTCGGATCACAAGCCGTTGGAGTTCTTACATGCCCAGACGAAGCTACAGCAGGCACGGCACATGAAGTGGATGTCTTATTTGATAGATTTCAATATCATTATTAGGTACAAGAAGGGGGCGATGAACAAGTTGGCCGATATGTTATCTCGTCCGCCGATAAGGTCTTTATTGGTGGCGACGCGTATTCAACCCTTGGTTAATTGGAGTATGTACAGCTGCACGCATCCAGTAGAGACTTCGGTAGTGTGTTTGAGCATGCGAAGGTTGGTCGAAGGGGGAGTATGCACTTGGAAAAGATGGCTTGTTGTATCGTGGGATATCACTATGCATTCCGGAGGATGGTGATAGGTTGCAGTGGATTCGGGAAGCACATACTTCGCGTGTGCAAGTGCATTTTGACATTCAGAAAACGCTTCTCAATCTACGGCGACATGTGTTTTGGCCACGGATGCTTGATGATGTGACCAAGTATGTTGGAGGGTGTAAGTTATGCTGTATTTCGAAGCCTTCTAACAGGAAGAGGTGATTGTACCTACCATTACCGGTTCCTTCCGTGGGAGAGCATTTTTATGGATTTTCTAGGAGGATTGCCGACTACGAAGCACGGGCATGACTATTTATACGTTGTGGTGGACCGGTTCAGTAAGATGGTGTTTTTGATTCCTTGTAAGAAGACCGTGACGGGAGCGGGTGCAGCACAATTGTTCTTTGAGCATGTGTGGAAGCACTTTGGGTTGCCGAGTTCGATTATTTCGGATCGGGATAGCCGTTTTCTCGGGCATTTTTGGGATTCTTTGTGGAGTTTGATGGACACTAAATTGAAGAAGAGCACGGCCTTTCATCCACAAACAGACGGACAAACGGAGGTAGTCAACCGAACTATGGTGCACATGTTGCGGGGGTATAATTCCAGGTATCCTAAGACTTGGGATGAGAGTTTACCATATTTGCAGTTTGCTTTTAATCGGGCGATTCATGGATCTTCCGGAAAGTCACCGTTTGAGACTTGTTATGGATTTTTACCACCGAGCCCGTTCGATCTTGTGTTTTCGTGTGAAGCCATAGTGGACGGTAAGGAGGGGAGTGAAAGACAACGTGCTCAGCGATTTCTTGAGAAGATTGCTGCACATATTCATGCCACGGTTGAAGCTCAATTGAAGAAATCACAAGCAAAGTACAAGGAGAAGTATGATCAACATCAGATTCCTTGTAACTTTGGTAAAGGCGATATGGTATGGCTAAAATTGAGTAAGGAGAGGTTAAAAGGAGAAGGGAAGAAGTTGAAGCCTATTCGTTATGGTCCGTTTCAGATTCTCGATCAGATTGGCGACAACGCTTTTCGATTAGATTTGCCGCCTTACTTAGGCATGTATTCGGTGATCAATGCCGAGTACTTGAAGTTGCTTGAACCTCCGTTATTAGATGATGAAGGTGATGACAAGATGATCTTACCGTATGTTGAAGACTTGTGGTTTGATAGAGAGGAGCCACTAAAAGAAGATTGCATTTTGGAACGGAAGACGACCACGATGAGGCAGGGGGCAAAGGAGTCGTTTCTCATTGGACGTCAAGGTCAGGTTCCTAGCAAGGCTAAGTGGTTCAACAGAGAAGGAGAAGCTCGCGAGTTCCCTCAGCTGAAGTTCTAACTTGAATGGGACGTCAAGTTCCTAAAGGGGGGACCCATGATACGGGTGTATCTTGTATCTTCTCTTCGGGAGCTTAGTGATCCTCATGGGAGCTTGAGGATAGATGATTCTCATGGTATCTTGAGAATAGAGTAGAGGAGTCGTGGACGAGGTCATTAGAGGCAGCAAAGTCGACGGATTTGTCAAACTGCAGGAATTACAGCTGGGCTCTGGCCGGTCGACCGACTTGGTCACAGCGGTTGATCGCGTAGTGTACAGACCCAGACTGTGTCTTTGGACTGAGAGCGGTCGACCGATGTAGGCGCTGCGGTCGACCGGAAACCCTATAATCGATTTTTCCAGAAATCGATGTTCTGTCCGGTCGACCGACGTGGTCACAGCGGTCGACCGCGTAGCGGTTATGGGCCTGGGCCTGTTTCCTGCACCGTTTAGGATTTTTTTTTAGTATAAATAGAAACACGACTTTTCTAGGGTTGATCACTCATATTGTAATAAGAAAAGAGATCAGGGAGGTTGTTCTTTGATCTAGAGAGATTGTGAGAGAGAGATTTGTAAATCCAATTGATTCTCATAATCTAGAGAAGATATTTTCCTTCGCCCTAATTATAACTCTTGTGTTCTTCTGTCGTTTTCTTCTCTACTCACTCTTGATAATTCCGCGATCAAGAGTGCTCGCACGGCAACTCGTACCACTTCCCCAGCAAGATGCTAAGTCTTCAAAATCTTGTTCAAACCATAAGTACAAATTCCTATCACGTTAACAAAAAACCTCTGATAATCAACTTAGCAATCCTTTTCAATAGGATGATAAGTCCACAAAGTTACCCCGATCGTAACATTTTCCTGTCACGTTAATATCATACCTCTGACAAAATCAACTTATCAACTGTCTTCAATAAAGTGATAGGTCCACAATCTTGTCACGTTAAAATCACACCTCTGACAACTAACCCACTTATCAATCCTCATAAATAAGATGATAAGTCATCAAAGTTGCTCCAATCGCAGTAAAATTTTGTCACGTTAATATCACACCTCTGACAATCAACTTATCGACTATCTTCAATAGAGCGATAGGTCCACAATCTCGTCACGTTAACAAAACACCTCTGACAATCCACTTATCAACCCTCTTCAATAGGATGATAAGTCCACAAAGTTACTCCGATCGTAACATTTTCATGTCACGTTAATATCACACCTCTGAGAATCCACTTATCGACTCTCCTCAATAGAGCGATAAGTCCACAAACCCATCAAGTTAACATCACACCTCTGACGACCAAACCAACTTATCGACTCTCTTCAATAGAGTGATAGGCCCATAAAATACTGTTAGGTTAATATCACACCTCTAACAGTTAAACCCCCAATGAACTTGTTAATCCTTTTTCAACAAGAATAGCAAGTTTTCATTATAAAATCCCCAGCGGATCAAAGATTTTTTGGAATTATCCTAGTGATAATCAAGAAAATTTTTGAATTTCACTCTAAGTGAATATTCATACTACACCTTTGGCACTTCTAATTTTCTTTTAGTGTTTCATGTGAAAACATAACACAGAAAGAAATAATGACAAAAGTCTACGTATTCAATATCGTAGCACCAAAAATCCATACCTTTCACGCATGGAGAACTTTATCTCGAATCCTAAACAGAGATAAGTCTATGCCTAACACGCGTTGCCGGTTAGTCTTTCACCGTGAAAAGGATACGTGAATCCATATCTGGGTGACTTTAGCTCAATCCCTAATTAGAGATAAGCCTACGCCTAACACGCATTGCCAGTTAGTCTTTTCTCATAAAAACGACAAAATCTATATATTCAAAATCATAGCACTAAGTCTAAGAGAGTCCATTATTTTAGCATAACATTACATGTGGAACGGATTTAGACAATCCACATGCTAGCCCGACTCAAACGGTAGTCGGTTAAGACTTATCAAACCCGTTGATGGCTGAGGATTTGCCAAAAATCCTATGAATATTTTCGGGCTCATTAGCTGAATGGATGTGAGTCGTGACATGATGTTTGAGAGCTTCTGCTCATGAGTGGCTTGTACTGTCGCTATAGTTTCTCTTCGAAGCTTATCCTCACACAGGTTCTGCATGCCAAATCTCTTCAACCAAGATGCTTTTAAAGCAGGTGTAGAGAACAACTCATTTATGACAAGGAATTAATAGCTCCAAGATCAGAGTTGAGATCCAAAGTATTCCGAAAATTCGTACTAGTCAACCACGAACTTTTAAAAACTTTGGAGGGGGTTCTGTAGGTTATTTAAAAGTTACTGTAGATAGTTGATCCCCATCAAACACTAATGATGGAAGCTACAATTTGATGGCTTCCACAAGACTACAATTTAAAGACTTTCACATAGATAGATGAAAATTACTATTTGACGACTTTCATAATAATCAATGAAAGTTCCGATCAATAGTCTTCACAATCAATAGTGAGAGTTACAACCTGATGACTCTCACATATCAAGGAGCTAAAGCAAAGATTACAAAATGACAACCTTTGCAACGCTCTGACAAAAAGAGACTACAAATTGACGGTCTTCTCAAATTAAGACGCGAAAGTCCTCCCCGCGTTTCAGCATCAAGACGCGGAGGTCCTCCCCGCACACCTGCATCAAGACACACCGCATTCACAGTCACTGATGCAGAACAAACGCAACGCTAATAAAACCGCGGACGCAGCTCCTATCAGCCATCACTGACGTAGCTTAAGCCCAAGGACGCAGCTCAAACCTAGCCGCAAACGCAGCTCAGATCCAGCTACCAAAGCAGTTTCCAACAAGCTGCCAACGCAGCTTCCAAGCCGCCAACGCAGCTTCCAAGCCGCCAATGTAGGCTCCAACAAGCTTCCAACGCAGATTCCAAATGCTGCAAACATAGCTTCCAGACGCTGCATTCGAATGCAGAATTCATGTCAGAATGCGGATTTTGCGTTTGACTCGTTCAAACACGAGCTGAACGGTTTCAAAACCATTTCCCACAATATGAGGGGATCACAACTCCACTCAAGAGTGATTTAAGGGGCGGTTACATCCCATTAGCCCCACAAAGGAGCGATTTTAGGGGCGGTTACACCCCCTAGTCACCTATAAATAGCTAAAAATCAGCTTAGATGGGGACTTTGGAAGGGACCTTTGGAACTTTGAGTATTTTAGGTGATCTAGAGATCGGCTCCTTCAGATCATCTTCTCGACAGCAGATTTTTGAAGCTTTCTTCGTCCTTAGCCTGTCTAACCAATTACGGTTAAGATCAATCGACTCTTTTACAAGAGTTTAAACTCGTTCTGAGTTCTTAAAACTCGTTAATAGTTCCTTCAATCGTCCTAGTAAAGGGAGACGTACGGATCATCAACAAAGAGCAAACTCGACGCGAGCATTCGAGGAAGGCACTCCATCACTACCGTAAAGAACCCAGAATTAAACAAATGAGAGAATTTATATCAATTCTCTTTTCTTTTATAATCAAGAATTCAAATTGTAATCGAGATTAAGAGAGTTGTAAACATTCTTTTTCTAAGCAGTTAGAGGGAATAAAATCAAATTCAATTCTTTCACTTTCGTTTCATAAATTTTCCAACAAACACTTATTAAACACAATAAATAAGATTGCAAACATATATGTATATATCATATAACGTATCATAATAAAAGAATCGTATCACATATAATTCATGCAAATACTTTTCAATCAAAGTAAGATAGTCATAAAAAAATTCGTAATTTACCAACTGTGACGACCCCGTTTTCACACATGGGTGCAGTCTAAGGTGATCCCAGAGATACTAAACATGTCATGCACCCATACTGTGCAATAACATGTTTCACCAATAACAGTAATATCCTCTAGTGAAATCAAAAGAAGTATAGGTACAAACAGGTGAAATAAAAGAAATAAATACAGTATGCATGATTGCAGAAAGATAAATCTCATAAAAGCAATCATGTCTCAAATGAATAAAACTGTAATACATCGGATCTCTGGAATAAAGTGAATATGTCTCTAGATGAATCAACTAAAAATCATACTAAGGCACATAGCCTTTACAAAATGAAATACAAAACTCTAATGTTTGAAAGAAAATATAAATCCACTATAGAGCCTCTACTGACAACTAATATGATGGCGATTATACAAGAACTCCATCATCCTGCGACTCTCCAAAACTCTGAGCTGCCTGAAAAAAAATTTAAAATAAAAAAGAACAACAACAAGAGCGTCAGAGCGCTAAAGCAAGATCACCTCCATCGCCCCCCAGGAGAAGGGTTGCTACATATAGTGGAGGTTCTATCTATTAAGCATAATCTATCTATATCATTTTTCCCATATCTAATAGTATTAATACTTAGAATTTTATAACACGAGACGTAGTACGTCGAGCGAAATAATCCAATTAAGAAAACTCTCATGTATATACCATATATCTCAAATTGTAGATAACTAAATATTAATCCCGAACTAAGAGTGAAAGAAAACATAACTGGAAAGTAAAGCATCATAATAAACATCAGCATATGTATCCCGTGTACTCTCATGACAAGGTATCTCAGTCATCAAATATCTCAACAATAAGTCAAAATCACTTTTCCAAACTCAGGCTATTACATAATTGTCATAATGCAACCCTTTATAAGATTCAGATTTCATCGCATTATCATGCGCAACAGACTACCTTGTAGGTATCCTAAACAGTGTATATGGTTCATTAGTCTCATCGTGATTTCAGTGCGTAACATGAGTGCGGGACGGCCTACCATATATGTATCCTAAAAGATGACTCACAAGCCTTATCGCACCATCATGCAGATGGATTGCTAGACAAAACATCCAAACCCGACTTAATGGCCTGTACAAATGGAATATCGACGCACTACCACACGTAGTACTGAGCTGAGCTCATCAACAGTATCCATCTCGTATATAAACTGTGTAGGTCTAGTATATCGATGCACTATCTCATATAGTACTGAGCTGAACTCATCAACGATATCCAACACGTGCATAAACAATCTCTAACTCAAGTGTAATCAGTTCAACACTTGTCAAAATCCCCTTTGGGATACTCATGTGTGTACTACGACACTATTCATATACAATCATGCCCGTACGTGTACTATCATGCGACTCAAACCCCGTGATCGCATCTCAAAACAGTGCAACTTAATATTCGGAAATCTGTCTTAGTAGTCGACTACACTGAGTCCATCCAGACTCTGTAAAGACATGTATTAGTATTAATAGTCACTATTAAAGACATCAGTTGACTACTTTGCAATAATCAAGTTTCTAAAAATTTAAACTGGACATGAGTAGCCGACTGCTAAGCTTAGTAGTCGACTACCCTATCAAAACATGCATTCTTTCATGCACGAACAGTACTTATTAGTCAATTGTACATATCATGAAGTTAAAACAAGACCTTATACTTGGCACATGCAACAGAGATTATCTGAATCATAATACAAGATTTTTAAATCCTTCAAATTAGGGTTTAGCATCCTAATTAATCAATTTTCTCAATTAGCTCTTAAATAAACAACATAATTATCAACACATGATAAAAACTACTCATGAACAGAGGTGAAATTTGTTTAAACATGTTTATCTCACTTAGGTATCACAAACCTAGGGTTTTAGCATATGATTAGTTTACAATAAAACTCAATTAAATAACTAATTATGGTTTACACATGGGTTAAACATAATTAACAAGTTAAAAAAATAAAATTAACATTATCCCTAATGATCATGATCATGATTCTAACATCAACAACAAGGGTTAATGATGCGGCATAAACATGTACCAAAATGTTGCAAGTGCACAACCGTGTCAAGTTATAGTATAAAAGTTATCGATCCCACGAGGAATGTGTTTTGTAGGAGAAAATATAAATTGGTTCTTATGTTGTGTGCGTGATAATTAAGAGTGATGAGTGAATATGATTGTGGAGAGATGGAGAGAATGAAAATTGTGTGTAAATAGGCGTAAAAATGTAAGTGAGAGTGGATATGACAATGAATGAATGATTTTCACAAGGAGAGATGAATAAAATCAAGAATCAAAAAGGAGAATTAAGAATAAAAAAAATTTAAGAAATTAAAGATGGCAGATTCAATTAAAGATATGAGTAATCTAGAATTGAATCCACTTCTTAGAAAATGGTGATTCCCTACAGGGTTCTAGCCTAAAGGCGAATCAAAGAAAATAAAAATAAACAAAAAGAAAAACTAAACCCGAGAGGATTCTAGCCTCAAGGTGAATAGTGCAAGAAAATAAAATCTAAATTATAAAATAAATTGCAAAAACTAAGCTACAAAATAAATTACAAGAATTAAATGCGAGAAAATAAAGACATAAAATAAATCTAATCTATAAGCATGAAATAAATCTAAGACAAGAGGGTTCTAGCCTCTTAGCTATTTAAACAAGAAAATAAAATCTAACTGCAAGCATGTAAATAAATCTAAGCTACTAAGCAATAAGAACAGAAATAAAAGAGAAAATAAGAAAAACAAACCTCCAAATTAATCTTCATCTCCATCTTCATCATCCAACAAAGAGAAAAAAAAAATTTAAAGTGGTGTAAAAAATTCTTTTATTAATTGTAACAAAAAATTACAAATTTGAAAGGTCTTCTCAATTAAGAGTAACTCTCCTCTCCAAAAAGAGATACAAAATTTTTTACACCCCTAACCCCTCACTCTCTACCCCTATTTATAGGAAACATCAGTGAATGAGAGTCTTTGGATTGAAATCTTATCCAAAAACAACAAATTTCAGCATTTGATTCGTAACAAACTGCCGGAGCTATCGATAAGGGTATCGATAAGCTTATCGATAAGCGCATCGATAAGCGCATTGATGCGCCCATCGATGTGCCCATCGATGCGTGGTGCTCTCCTTTTGTTGTTCGCAGATCCTTTCTTCCATTGGCTTGTGGGCTTGGTCTTTGGGCTTTTGGAGCTTTAATTCTTATTTTTAGCTTGAGCTTTTGGGTAATTTGGCAATTGGATTTTCCAATGGGCTTCTTGATTTCTCTTTTGCTTTATTTCTTTATTTACTCAAGGGCCTTTGTTGAGAGATAAGATTTTTGGGATTTGTTCTTCATTAACCTGCATTTAAAGATAAAAATAATTATTAGTGTCATATTTATTCATATAAAATAGATATGCATATATACAACTGGCACTGGTTCATGATTTGTTGAGGGTATAAATTTATAATAAAATGTGATTATCAGTTAAGCTTCAGATCTAGCACTGGTTCATGATTTATCATCAAAAATATACCTTTTATCACATCAGGTTAAGAATAAAAATGTAAAACATAGATTTAAACACATTAAATCATTTATTTACTAAGAGTGCAGGTATGGATAAAGATGATCTTGCCTCAATTGCTATGTTGAACTCGTGAACACGCGTGCAAGATTCCTTCTTCAGCAAAAGCACACGATCTCTCCCTCTGCTCGATATCACATCTCAAAACGCCTCGAGGAAACCTAAAATCAAGATCTAGGGTTTAAGGGAAGAGGGTGGTTGTGTTCTCACGTGAAAGAGGAAAAAAAGAGCTTTTAAAAAC